>NC_092509.1:93636432-94324766 GCF_047511675.1 Marmota flaviventris
CAAAAAAAAAAGAATTTAAATATTATAGCAATTCATAGCTAATATGTAAAAAATTTTAAAAAGGCACTGTATCAATTCACCTGTCTATAAATAAAGCTGAGCGCTGCCATAGAGAGAGCATGGAACTCAGAACTGGGAGCCCGGACTTTTATCTACTTCTCACTGTGCCACTTATCAAATGTTTTAGAGGAGCAGGCTGCTGAACCATTCTGGTTTCTATTTCTCTAATTCTAAAATGGGGCTTTGAACTTGAAAGTCTAAAAGGGTATTTCTGATATTTCTAGCTTTAACATTCTTTGATTCTCATTCATTCCTTTTTTTTTTTTTTAGAGAAAGTGATGGATAATGTATAGAGTAAATAGGGCAATTCACAGAGATTCATGAACTGTGAATAATGTGATAGCTCCATCTGGCTTTGTATAAATCATACCACATAGTAATTACTTGGCTTTTTGAAGAGAGGCCTGGTTTTTATTAATAGGCACAATCATTTCATTATAATTTATGGGAGAAAATGTAATCATTCCATCAATTGTTATTTTGGTGCAGAATGCTTAGCATAGTGTTTTTAATAACACAATTATGGGATTAGTACATGGATCATAAACCTAGATTAACAAATTATTACTAAGTAATTCAGGCTAAAACAACACTTTATGTGCACTATACACATTATTATATTTTATATTTTCTCTCAACATTTATTTATTTGCCATCCTCACTACAGAGCTGTAGCTAGAAATGGGAATACCAACATGTTGACTGCTCAGCATCTCTCCAGAACTTTTCAAGGAAATCCATCGGAACAGACAATATATTTATTGATTTGTTGATGAAATCATACCAGAGGAATGAAAAGCAATGAAAAACACAAGGCTTATGTGACTAATGCCATTGTCCCAGGGCTTCAGATTGGGGCATTTCAATGACTATTTTTATCATATGGTGTGGCCTTCTGAGATTTAAAAATAGAATATTCTATAGTAGGTCATTTGTGATGTCTTTGTGATACAATTCAGAAAATATGCAGATGGATGGCATTTGGAAAAATTATTGTAAAAGGTTAAGTGAGGGAACTCTAGGCTAATAGGAGTGGATTTTATGGGTCTTGCTGAAGCTTTTAATTGCAGAGGGTCAAAGTTGATTTCAGTTGTTTGTACAAAATTGTGACATCTTGGAAAGGGCAAGGAAAATTGATTCACAAAACCATGTTAATCAAGAGGACTTACTATGTGATAGTATTTCTACTAAAAAGAAACTTAGGCAAGATAAAAGGAATTGACCTTGCTTGATTGAGAAAAGGCACCGGAGCTTATGAATATTAAGGCGACTGTTGTTGACCCTATGCTTTGCTAAAGTGATTCACTTATTTGGCATTTTATTAGTTAGATCGTGGTTTGCTGCACATGAATAAAAATTCAATTAAATACACAGTTTTTATTATCTTTTTTTGTTCTAATTAGTTATACATGACAGTGAACTGCATTTTGACACATCGTACATATATAGAGTGTAACCTCTCATTCTTCTGGTTGTACATGATATAGAATCACACCTGTCATATATGCATATAAGGTATTAATATCCAATGCATTCTACGTCCTTGCTAGAAATATCTGGGTTTCAATCCAAAGTTGGTGTAGCAAATCCATAAATTTGTCAGGGACAGGCTCTGTCTAGTTTTCTCCTATTTATTTCTAGGCTGTGGACCTTAGTAGCAGAGTCCAGGATGGCTGCTGGAGCTGCAGCCACAGCTTTCTCATTTCAGGCAACAGGAAGGACAAAACAGAAGGAGGGGGTGTGCATTCCCTTTCTCCAAGGTTACATACGCCACTTTAGTTACATCCCATTGGCCAGAACTTAGTAGCTATGGGGTACCAAACTACAGGGAAGCTGGAAATATGTAACAGTCTTCATGCAGTCATTTGCCCAACTGAAAATCAGGGTTTTTTTGCTGAGAAAGAGGGGCCGAAAGGGTGCTGTTACATCTAGAGGTGTCCACAGCATGCAGCTGTTCATGCATTGGTTTGTTAACTCACATGGCGATTCATTCTTAGTCACTGTGTGCCAGGCATGGTGCTGGAGGCCAGCTTTTGCCCCCAGTGCTTCCACTCTGTTCCCTTCAGGTCCCAGGACAGTGGAACAGGGCTTCTGTATATGCCCCTCAGAAGTCTGTTCTGTCCTTGAGTCAATCCTGTTTTATTAACTTACCAGGAACTGGCTCCTTTGGGCCTTCCTCCCATCATTAATATTTTTTTTTTATTTATATATAACAACAGAATGCATTACAATTCTTGTTACACATATAGAGCACAATTGTTCATATCTCTGGTTGTATACACAGTATATTCACACCAATTTGTGTCTTCATACATGTACTTTGGATAATAATGATCCTCACATTCCATCATCATTTCTAACCCCATGCCTCTTCCCTTCCCCTCCCACCCCTTTGCCCTATCTAAGTTCATCTATTCCTGCCATGCTCCCACTCCCTATCCCACTATGAATCAGCCTCCTTATATCAAAAGAAAACATTCAGCATTTGTTTTTTTGGGGATTGGCTAACTTCACTTAGCATTATCTTCTCTAACTCCATCCAGTTATCTGCAAATCCCATAATTTTATTCTCTTTTATTGCTAAGTAATATTCCATTATGTATATATGCCACTTTTTTTTAATCCATTCATCTATTGAAGGACATTTACATTGGTTTCACAGTTTAGCTATTGTGAATTGTGCTGCTATAAACATTGATGTGGCCGTGTCTCTGTGGTGTGCTGTTTTTAAGTCCTTTGGGTATAGATCAAAGAGAGGAATAGCTGGGCCAAATGGTGGTTCCATTCCCAATTTTCCAAGGAATCTTCATACTGCTTTCCATATTGGCTGTACCAATTTGCAGTCTCACCAGCAGTGTATGAGTGTACCTTTTTCCCCACATCCTCGCCAACACTTACTGTTGTTTGTCTTCATAATAGCTGCCATTCTGACTAGAGTGAGATGAAATCTTAGAGTGGTTTTAATTTGCATTTCTCTAGTGATGATGAATATTTTTTTTCATGTATTTGTTGATTGATTGAATATCCTCTTTTGAGAAGTGTCTGTTCAGGTCTTTGGCCCACTTAATGATTTGGGTTATTTGTTTTTTTGGTACTTAACTTTTTGAGATCTTTATATACCCTAGAGATTAGTGCTCTATCGATGTGTGCGGGATAAAGATTTGCTCCCAAGACATAGGCTCTCTATTCACCTCACAGATTACATGCATTGGAGAAAAGATAGCCTCTTCAACAAATGGTGCTGGGAAAACTGGAAATCCATATGCAACAAAATGAAATTAAACCCCTATCTCTCACCATGCACAAAACTCAACTCAAAATGGATCAAGGACCTAGGAATAAAACCAGAGACTCTGCCTCTAATAGAAGAAAAAGTAGGCTGTAATCTCCATCATGTAGGATTAGGCCCCAGCTTCCTTAGTAAGACGCCTTTGGCACAAGAATTAAAATCAAGAATCAATAAATGGGATGGTGTCAAACTAAAACGTTTCTTCTCGCCATCTCATCATTACTATTAACAATGAGTTTCTTGTATGCCAGGGCTCTCTGCAACCTTCTAGAGGGTCCTCTTTCCTCCCATTCCCTGCTCATTCTCTACACAGGGAACACCCAACCAACTTTTCCTTCTGTATGTTCTCTGTGACTCTGGGAAGAAGTGGGGACTTTTAGCCATGTGCAGTGGCTTGTAACCGGAATGCAGGAAAGGAGTCACGCGGAGGCAAGGCTTCTGCAGAGTAGCCTGGTTGAACGTGCGTTGCTTGGAAAGGATTTGGAGTGAAAAGATAAAAGTCTCATTTTTTTAGGGCTTCTAAAATTCCCCAGGCCAACATAGCACATCTGTTGACTGAACTCGCTGACGCTAAAGGTCTCCTGGTTTCCCTGATTGTGCTGCAGGCTGAGGATACCAGGACACATGAGAGGCTGTCCCCACCCTCTAGGAGCCCACCGTTCAGGGTGGTGGCTCTGCTTCCTGGGGAGGCAACTGTGAGAATCACTGGGGAAGCTCATCTCACTCTCCCCACCACTGTCCCCTGAGTGTGGGTGCCAGACATGGCAACCGGTCATCACAGTGGTTTTGGGGAGCAAGGAAAGGAGCACCCAGTTCTGTCTCAGGTGGCAGAGGAGGTGCTGGCGAAGGCATCTCAGAGGAGGTGGCTTCTGAACCGACTTTTGCAGGAGGAGAGAGAATGTTCTATGGGAGAGTGTGACAGGAAGGAAGGCGGGAAGGGTGGTGTGGAGTCCAGGAATGACAGGAAATGTCACGGAGGGGATGAGCTCACCCTGGGCTGGTGTAGACAGAGTGGAGTAGAAACCACTGAAGACCAGTGCAAACACCGTCACTTAATGTGACATGGAGGGACAGCAAAGGAACCACAAGGTGACAGAGAAGAAAGAGCTTTAAAAACAAAACAAAACACACAGGAAATGGGGAGAGAGAAGCTCTTAGAAGTGAAGAGGTGTTGTTAGCAGCAACAGCTACTCGAGATCAGACTAAAAGGACAGGTAAGAGAGAAGCAGCCACGGGGCCAGCAGTCAGGATGACACCGGTGACATCAGCCATGGAGTGAGTCTAGAGGCGGGGGTGGGAGGGCTGGTGGAGGGATGGACAGAAGTCTGAACTAGCATGTCCCTCACCCATGTTCCATCCCAGGGCCTGCCCCAGATACCCTCCCAGCCTGAAGTCAGTATTTAAGGTAAAAGTCCTGTGTGTTGAGATTGTGTTTCAATATGTTTTTAGCTTCCAGTGAGAAGGAGAACTCTCAGCCGTTTGTGGTGCTGCCCAAGCCATTCCCAGTGTACCTGTGGCAGCCCTTCCTCAGACATGGCTACTTCTGCTTCCACGAGGCCGGGGACCAGAAGAAGTTCAGCACCCTCTTGAGTGACTGCATCAGACACCTGAATCATGGTACGGCACAGCTTCCTTCTTGTCCCCAGGGGGCTGCCTTTCCTGAGTTGACTTGGTCATTCGAGATTCCTAGAAGGAGAGACAGAGAGTACTGCCCCGGGGGTGGGGAGGGACACCCAGGGAAGTGACAGTTCTGTACTGGAGGAAGGTGGCCTGCTCAACTGGTTGTTCAGCCAGGACTGGGAAGTCTCAGGGAAACAGAATGGGGCGTGGTGATCTGGTGGCCGTGGCTGCTCTGTGACTATTCATGCCTGTCATCTCACATGTGATTCCTCCTCCTCCTTCTCTTTCCTGATGCTTTTAATCCATATGCCAGCAAGAATGTGTCAATTGACCCGGGTAAAATTCTAGTCTTTATGACATTTCTCGTTTCTTTTCACCTTTATTTCTGAATAACCTTGCCACTTGTCTGAAGTCAGCTTTCAATGTGTTGCCATAACAGATAAGGTTCCTGTGGCTCAGGGTTGGAGGCTGCAGTCTGTGGTCGTGAGCCCATTGCTTTGGGGCCTGTGGCAGGCAGCACATCTTGGTGGGAGCAGGTGGTGGAGCAGAGCCCCTTACCTCATGGCTGAGCAACAGGGAGTGAGGAGGGGACCAGGGCCCCATGATCCCCTCCAAAGACAGATCCTTAATCACCTTAAAGACCTCCCAGAGCGTACCCGCTTTTAAAGATTCCTCTACCTCCTGTAAACACCTAGCTGGGGACCAGTCCTTTACCACATGGACCTCTAGGGGACATGTACCCAAAACCAAAGCAATGGCTCTCAGAACTTGAGAGTTGGTGAGACTTACCGGGAGAACCCAGTTAAAACCCAGGTGTCTGGGCTCCACTCGCAGATGTTCTGACTCGCTGGGTCTGGGCTGGGCCCTGGATTTTGCTTTTCCTACAAACTGTCAAGTGACCCAAGTGCTGCTGGTCCAAAGGCCACACTCGGAGTGGCATTGCTTCAGACCCTTTTGCCTCAGGTATTGATTTGATGAATATTCCAGCTATAATAAAAAGATCTTTCATTCCATTATGTGATGTTTTTGATACCTGGATGTGAATGCATTGTGTTCTTTGAAAGTCAAAAAGGCAGCCAGTCAAATGCCATCGGCCTTAACTCTGTGCCCAGCTCCACACGGGTGTTAGGAACACAGGAAGGAAGCATGCAAAGTTCCTCTCTCAAGGCATATTTAGACTCAAACAGGGCTAGCGAAAACATATTCTGATTTGATAGTTATCAAAGTTAATGTGTTAAAGATTTAACTAGAGGTCACAGCCTAGGGAAGAAGCGGCTACAGATGGTCTCAACTTGGCAGTGTTAGAATTAATGATTTTTCTAGTTTATGACAGTGCAAAAGCAATATGCATCTGGGTTCATAATAATGAGTGTGATTCTCTCTTGAAGCTGGACAGTGGCAGTGAGGGCAGCTCCCAGGCAGCCACACGATCATGAGGGGAAACAACCAATACTTTTCCAGTGTATTGTGTTGACAGAGATTTCTGGATCTCATGCTTTGTGTTTTTGCATCCTATCATGTCTACAAAACACCCATCTTTGTGTGCATGAGGCATTCAACACGCTACTATAAAATAGGTTTGGCCTTAGATTATTTTTCTACATTAAGTTAATACAAGTGTGCTAAGCACATTTAGGGAAATCTAGGCAAGTTCTGGAGCTAGATAGGTCAGGTGCGTTTTCAACTTGTGATGAGTTTATTAGAATATAGCCCCATGAAGGTCAAGAGGCACCTGTCTAGTGCTGAAAGTCTTGAGCAGTTGACATTGAGCAGAGTTACCTTCCATGAGGACCTTATTTCCTACTATGGTTAATTTTACTGTACACCATGAAGTTCAGGGGTTTCCCCAAGACCATCCGTCCCACAGAGCAAGTCACTAGTGATGCATCTCAGCCACTTCTTGGGTTTTAACTTGCATATCAATAGGAGGCTAATGGAAAAAAATAATGTCACCCTGTCTTGCTATAGCAACTCATCATAATATTGACTCCTGACTCGTTAGAGTCTTTATAAAAATAATTCCCTTATTAATATCATGCCTTGTGGTTTTGATGTTTCAGAGACAGAATCGCCAAGCTCTGCCTGTTCCATCCAGCTCATTTTTCAATACTCTTACCACCTCTGGGTCTAGTACGAACACGCAGTTGGCACTGAACACAAGAACTGCGAAGTTTCACTGAACAGAGAATGTTCTGGGCCCAGCCAAGTGGGGCTGACCACACTCCCCCTCCCATGTACATAATAGGAATTTCTCTGGGGAGTTTTTGAATGTTATGTAGCCTGCATTTAGACACCATTTATGGAAGACTCCAGCAGATTCAAAACCCACGTCTGCTCTCCAGTATGTTATCAAAGGCACTAAGATAATGAGGCCTAGTTTTATTACCCTGGGTCTGTGGCACATTCTTCTGTCCAGAAACCATTTGTCCCTCACTAAGTCCTGATGCAGAAAATCTGGCCTAACTTCCAGTGGCTCCAGTCAGAGTTGAAAACCATCATGACATTATAGGGAACAGTGGTTGGCTATTGTGGGCTGGTGAGCTCATGGGTCTTTCCTGTCTCGCTTCTCTTTCTGTTTGTGTGTGTGTGTGTGTGTGTGTGTGTGTGTGTGTGTGTGTGTGTTGCTGGGGATTGAACCTTGGGCCTTGTTCACTCTACCAACTGAGCTATATCCCTACTCCCCCATCCAAAAAAAAAAAAAAAAAAAAAAACAAGTAGGAAGCTTTATGCTTTTCCTTCCTTCAAGGGAGGGGAACATTTAGGGGCCAAGAGATTTTTACACTCTTATGGAACATGGAGGTGTGGGGGTGTGCACACATGTGTGTTTTGCTTTGGTTTGATTTTGGTACCTCTTTATTGAGCAGGCATAAAAAGAACTCTCAAGATTAATCTTTAGCAGAACACCTCACTTCACGTCACTTAATATTAAGCCCATCAAATGGCATATGCCTAGAACAACAGCTGCTGCTCCCTGTCTCTTGTCCCTCACCAGAGAAGGCCAGGGTTCTTAATGTCAGCTTCTCCAAAATGGGATTTGCATAAATCCCAAAATGTTCTGAATCAAGTGCTATCATCCCAAATTCAGTCCTATTCTTCTGAATTTTAGTTTGCAAAATCTGGTCATTATAGTTACAGAAATACAGTTAAAACTTCAGATAAATGTAGAGGGCTGCACACATGCAATATGGAATAATGGTCACATGGATGTGAGTCTGCTCTTCTGGCTCAGGATCATCATTCCTTGGCATGTGACTTTGCAGGAAGGGGAAAAAGTGTTCCTGGCGGGAGGCATGGGATATGTAAGAGCTAGACGCAAGACAGAGCCTGGACCATCCAAGGAACTGGGAGAAGTTTGTTGTGGCTGTTGCTCAGATAGGAGTCCATCAAAGATGGGGAGACAGGTGAGATCCAGGTTATAAGGGGCTTTGTGATGCACCTTAAAAATTTGGATCTTATTCTAACAGAAATAGGGAACCTCCTAAAAGTTTTAAGTAGATAAATGACCTGATCAGACACCCACTTTAGAAAGGTCATAGTGGCTGCAGTGCAGAGTGACAGTAGGGGTGGGTATAGCTTTCTGGGGTGCCAGGAGGCTACTTAGGAAGCTTTGGCAGGTAACAGATGCTGGTAGCTTGCAGGGAGGAGTGCAGTGTTGAATGAAGGAATAGGTCAGTGTTAAGCCATTGACCTCCACCTAAAGGATTGAGGAACAGAAGAGGTGGATGTTAGAGGACAGCCATCACTGGACGAATGATAATTTTTCCGAGGAAGTGGAATACTGGCAAAGTTTTACTCAACAGTGCTGTGCTGGCCAGAGGACAGCCGAACTGCCATAAGCAAATGCCAGTGTTCACATCATTATGAGCACTAAGGAAGAAGGGACAGTAGAGTATCTGGTAAGCGTGAGGGCAGTGGATTTAAAAGTACAGAAGAATGACCCAGGGGATTTTGACAAAAATGTCCACAATGATGTAAAGACACTCTGTAAACCTCAGCAAGCTGCTCAGTCACCTGTGACAAACTGTCACCTCCAAGGGTCCTTGTGATGGGGTCAGCAGGCTGGATGTGGAGCTGTGAGGGTGATTGCATTTTGGAACTGGTGATTGCATTTTGGAGTTCTTATCCCAGAATTCCCATATGAAACCAGACCCCTTTATTAGATTTGATTTTGGCATTTGGACCTTTTAGGTGTTCAATAAATGTTGCTGAATTAAACTGAGTTTTAGAACAAAAAAAATCACTTATAATTCAAATCAGATACAGCAAATAGTTTTGGTGTATTTATTTATGCGTGGAGTTTTAGGCTCTCTAGTCCTTAGTGACAGATCTCAGATCTATTTTCGCCAACTGAATTTCTTCCCAGAGCCCATTTTTACCTATGAATCAAGTTCATTAGTTGAGGGACTAAGTGTCGGGTGTGGGCATCAAACAATTCTTGCTGAAAATTTACAATGAATTTTAGTTTGTAATAGATGAAAACATACTTCTAAATTTCATGGCACAAACATATTTTTGGACAGACACATATCTATGAGTTGGAAAATTGCTTAGGCTTTTTGGGGCACTTTAAATGAATAATGTTTGGAGAATGCTAAATAAGAATACAACTTTTACAAACATCTTTTTGGATGCTTTGACTTAAGAAATATTTTATAGTATACTTTTGTTGCAATGCATAGAAACCTTTATGCATGCACACAAAATGCTTGGTAATTACCATTTCATAGAAACTAAGTACCAATTTTCTGTTTTAGTAGGACTGTGCCAAACTAGAGTCTTTAAAAGGATTTTTCTCTGCTTGGATTGCAGTCTCTCCTGGAGTTTAGCTTGAGTTCTTTGTGTCACACAGTTAATATTCTACAATTATAAATATTTCTCTTTCTTCCTTTGTGAGTATGTGGTTTTCTCTTAAGAAATCATCACTTCCTCTTTCTGGTCCGTGGTGACTAGTCATCAAACTCTAAATTTGGGAGAGACCTTTGTGGTCACCCATTTGTCTCCTTAGAGTTTATTTGTGATAAGGCTCAAATAGGTCATAGCAGGGGGTCAGTTATCCTGACATCCTAATATCCTAATGGCCCTCGACAACTGTTTCAGTTATACATGTCAGGCCTTATAAAAACTTATCTTTTGGGAATTTTAAACACGCTACTTTTTTAATCAAATCACTCTTGTGATAACATTTGCATGATCAGGAGTGAAGCAAATCCAGAGCTATTCATCTGAGGTCATCAGAGAGCTGGGATAGGTCTTTTCATTGGTACTCTGAAAGCTCACCTTGGCATCTTGTCTGCCTGCTAAACAGGATTTTATCTTTGCATATCTTTAGGTTTGCTCTGAAGATAAAGTGCCTGAGAATGTAGCTTATTTACAGGTTAAATTTCGTGTAGTCTAAAATGCAAGTCACATATGATTTTATACAACTTAAATAAAAAGACTTTACACTGCTTGTGAGCATATGGGTCGGAATAATTTTAAAATAATTGATCTGAAACATGCTTTCATAATATTTAGAATTCTGATTCTACTTCAATTACCTGAAATTCTCAAAGAAATCTAAGAGTTGGAGCTGAAGGGACGGGTCTCCACCGGAGACAAGAACAACAGAGAACTGCTCTCTCTCTCGGCCATTTGTGTTTATGACCATTGGCCCATCTTTATTAAGATGGTTAAGTTCATTGCTGCCTAGAGCTGTGTTGTCATGGAACTGCTTTCAAATGCTTCGTTTGGCCTGTCCAACCCGATATTGGCTCATTGAAACCACTGATGCTCAACCCCTTTTCTACTTCCACTCACCAAACAGTTATTTTGATATGAAGGTCTAAAGAGTGTGTGTTTACAGTAGTTAAGGGTGACAAATTGGAACAACTACAATAATAATAATAAAAAAAAAAGACTAAATAAGCAGAGCATTGAAGTTAATTCAAGCAAAAAAAAAATTTTTTTTTTTGGTCTGTGCTGTTTAGATTGTGTAGCCTCCAAAAATCACTGGACAGTTTTTGAGATGATTGTGACTGATTGTGGCAACCTTTGAATAGTTTTCAAGTGTTTGTTCCTTTTTTTCTGTTAACTTGTGGTTGGGATCTGTTGAGATTGAAACATATTAATTAAAGTGACAGAACAAATGTGATGGATGTTTTAATCAGTGGTGAGATGATCAACATTTTGAAAGGATTCTACTTAGCATCTATCCCTGAATTTCTTTTAAAAATCTTCAGTAAGATTAAATTGCACCTTGTATAGGGTATAGGCTTCTTTTAAAAGTCAACATCCAGGAGCGCTTGGAGAAAATGCTCTCCTGTTGTTCTAGAAAGGGGAGCTATATTTATTTCCTCTCCCACACACACATCGAGAACAAACTTAGAGAAGGGATGTGAGAAGGAAGAGAACCACAATAGGAGCTACATTGTTCATTCCATAGCTACTCAGAGTTTTTTAAGTTAAATATTGAGCAGACATCACGAATGCTTAGGACATATTTAGGAGACATAAAGAACATCCCTGCTCCCTCTGAAATTTCCTGTGCTCTTCCCTGATACTGGAGCCTTCTTTCCTTTGGAGAGAATACCATCCTGGATTTTGTGCTTTTCTTTTTGATAGCTTTACCCCATACGTTCGATCCTGTTGCATATTTTCAAACTTTATCCACGTGGCATTTTACCACATCTGTTGTCAGGAGGACCCACCACAGGGGACAGCTTGTGTGTTCCCACATGTCAAGGGTGAGGTTCTCCCAAGTAAGTGATCCGAGACAGAGAAAGCAGGCAGCAGTTTTTCTGATTGTGACCTTGTCCTGGAAGTCACATAGCATCAATTCTGCCTCGTTCTGTTCATAATTAAGTCACTGTGTCTGATCCAAATTCAAAAGGAGGAAAATGGGGCTCCCTGGTTGAAGAAAAGAGCACCAAAGGACCATGTGAGTCATCCAACCTTGGAAGCCTGTGCTTCCTCTTGTCAGCCTTCAGATGGCTGCAGGATTGGCCATCCTGGGCTGCAGCCTAATGAGGGACCTCAGGCCAGAAGCACTTAGCCAAGCTGCCTTGGTGTTCCTGACCCACTACCATGAGAGATGATGAGTGTTTGTTACTGTTTTTTTTTTTTTTTTAGTTGTCAATGGACCTTTATTTTTGTTTGTTTATTTATCTGTGGTTTTGAGGATTGAACCCAGTGCTTCCTGCATGAAAAGCAAATGCTCTGCCACTGAGCTACAGCCCCAGCCCCTGTTACTGTTTTAAACTAGTAGCTTTGAGGGTAATTGGTTTTGTAACACTGGAAAACCAAAATACTTAATTCGTCATCAGTCTTTCTTTTGCTAAGTAAAATGCCATAAATTTCACTCTACAAACTATTTTAGCTGATTTTCTCAGGTTTGTTGTGCAGTATTTTTCATCATCATTCAAATGTTTCCTAACTTATGTAATTTCTTCTTTTACTATGTGCTACTTAGAATTGTGCTTCTTAAATTCCAAATATATGTTGTGTGTTTATTACTGATTTCTAGCTTAATTTCATCACGGACAGACAGTACAGTCTATATGATATTGTCCTTGAAAATTTTTTGCACCTTGCTTTGTGGCCTGATATGTGGTCAGTAAGCTCATGGGTCAATACCTACTTTATAATCATAGGTGCAATTGACATAGCAATGTCAGCTATGCCCTTCAAACCTAAATCCTGATTATTTTTTTGCTATGCTAAAATGATCAGTTACTCATCATTATGTTCACATCTACCACCATGATGTTTAGTAGATTTATTTATTTTATTGTTTGCATTAATTCTATTAATTGTTGACTTCTAATTTTAAGATATATGCACACAAACACACTAAATGGATACACAATTTAAAATTGTTGTAGCTTCCTAGTGAGCTGAGTCTTTTTTCATTATATAATGATATATTTTTCTCTGTTAATGCTATTTGCCTTAAATCTTTTTTGTCTAATATTTATGTAGCTACACCAACTTTTTTTTTAGGGCTTGCATAGAAAATCTACCCAATAAAAACACCTGACAGTCTCTTAGATGGATCATTCAGTTTATTTATACCTATTATAATCACTCTTATTTTTGGTTTTAAATCTACTATCTTATTTTGTGTTTTCTATATATTCTACCTTTCTGTTTCCTTTTCTTTACTTTCTTGCCTTCTTCTGAATTATTATTGCTATGTAATAGAAATATATTCTATTTCTATTTTGCAAGTGGTTGTTTCACTACCATGAAAAATTAGAGAACTTAAAGTACTGTAATTCCTTTAACATACTCCTCTACTTATAGGCTGTTGTGAACCTGAACTTTAATTGAATCTTTTTATTTTAACCCCCAAATATATTGTCTATTTTAAACTTAGATTCGATTACTAAGATCTGTGAATTAAGCTGACCAAAGATGGATGAAGAGGACAAAAGTCTACAAGCTTAATTTAATGTTGATATTTTTACATGGTATGGAGGCTTCACAGAAATGTATAGAAAACCCCAAAGAATCAGTTAGACTTGGGTTCTGGTACTCAGCATTTGAGGAGGCCGTAAAAGTGTCGCTTAAGGTCACTAGATTCTACTAATGCCTTCAAAATGAAAGCTAGCTTCAACGCTTGGCTTTTGTTTTTGTTTTTTGTATTAGTTTGCTAGAGCTGCCATAATAGCCAAGTACCACAAACTGGGTGACTAAAACAGTAGAAATTTATAGTCTAGTTCAAAATCAAGATGTGGTCAGATTGGTTCTCTCTGAGGGCAATGAGAGAAGGATCTATTCCAAGCTTCTCTCCTTGGCTAACAGAAGTATCGCTATGATCTGTCTGCATCTCAGCGTGACATTTTCCCTATGTATGTATTCATCCAAATTTCCCCTTTTTATGAAGACACGAGTCATATTGGATTAGGGACTTACCCTACTCCAGAATGACCTCATCTTAACAAATTACATCTGCAATAAGCCTATTGCCAAATAAGGTCACTTTCTGAGATTCTAGGAATCAGAACTTCAACATATAAATTTGAAGGCTATGCATTCTATCCATTAAGAAACCCATAAAACAGCCAGGGTTGTGGCTCAGTGGTAGAGTGCTCGACTCTCCTGTGTGGGGCATTGGGTTCGATTCTTAGCACCACATAAAAATAAATAAGTTTTTTTTTTTTTTAAAAAGAAACTCATAAAAATAAAAATAAAGTTTCTTACTTTATTGTCAGTTCATGTGTATTTAAAATATTTTTGAAAGTGTAATTGATCTAGTATATCTTTTTTTTTTTCTAATGAGAGGATTGTTAGGATATAGAGCATGCCATTTTGACAGACACCCATAGAAAAAGTCGAATGGTGTTGACAAGGTGACTCACTAACAGCAGATTTCTAGAGGCTGCTTCTATCTTGAAGTCCCCATTCATCCCCCATTACATTGTCCGTGAGATTCTGCAGCTGCACATTAGCCATTTGAGAAGACTCAAAAGTTAAACCTGACATTCAGAACTTGAAACTTGAAGACAGTTATAGGGCCACTATAGTCCTTCAGGTAACTCTATAACAAATGCTCTCTGCAACTATAGCGCACATCATCCACAACAATAATTTAAAAAACCCATTCAGTAAGATAAAATTGCACCTTGTATGTGATATGGATAAAGAAATTAAAACTGGACATGCTAGTGCATGCCTGTAAATTTCAGTTACTTGGGAGGCTGAGGCAAGGGGATCCCAAGTTTGAGCACAGCTTGGGCCACTTAGCGAGACCCTGTCTCAAAATTTAAAAAATAAATTTTTTAAAAAAAGGGCTAGTGTTTTAGCTTAGTGGTAGAGTGCTCCCCACTACTGAAAAAAAGAAAAGACAGGGAGAGAAATGTGGAATACATTTTAGGAAGGCTTCCACTAAGAATAGTTCCAACCTTAATGGAGTAACTCTCAGCTCTCCGAAAACTCTGCTTAATCAGAAGATGTTATTCATTTAGGGTTAGCCATAGGCAAAGACTTTAGCAGTGCTTTTCAAAATGTGATCTTTCCACATCTTGCTTCTAAACAAATTGTGTTCAGTCAGGAAGGAGGGGAAGAAACTTTAAAGTTTCAGATTCCCTGGCTCTAGTCCAGACCTGGTGAATTAGAATCTCTGAGGAAGGGTCCCCAAACCTGCCTTTCAAACAGCATCCCTTCAGAGGTAGAGAATGAAAGCTGCCTAGGGTTTTCCTCTCAAATGTAAGGCGTTTTGCTTTAAACAACTTAGGGGGGTTTTTTTAGTTCTTTTTTTATTGGTAACATTATAATTATACATAACAGCAGGAGTCATTGTTACATATTTATACATGCACATGACAGAACAGTATCATTTGGTCATTCCTTGGTACTTCCCCTTTTTCTTCTTTCCTCACCCCTCCCTGTCCCTTCTGGTGTCCCTTCTATTTTCATGAATAAGTCACTTTATTTTTATTTTTTTTAAACTATATGATTAGTAAAGAATTAGGATTTTTACAATGTTAAGCTGGTATTTGAAATGATATTTAATAATATAGTTAGAAAGTAGTCAACGGGGGAAAAAAAGCATTGAATGCCCAAAATGTGTTTAGCATGGTAAAATTAAACCATTTATTTTAGTTAGGATACCACAACTGGGTTCTTTATAGCATTTCCTTTCTGAAAATAATCTTAAACTTCATAGTAAGTGACAACGGAGATATGTTCTGTTTACCGAGTTTGGCCTGTCTAATATGACCCTTTTTCTTACCTTCTGTATTATCTAATTCTATGTAATAGAAATTCTCTGTACTGGGAAAAACCACTGTATGAATTCATCTAATCCTCACAGCAATCCTGTGAGACCGGCAGTGTGATTTGCCTCATCCCTGTTTTTAAGATGAGGATCCTGAAGTTGCAGGTAAAACAGCTGAGATTTTAATCCCAGGCAGTCTGAGTCCAAAACCTGTGCTCCAACCCACTGTACCATGTGACTTCCAATCAGCAAGTACTTAGTAAGCACCTACTGTATGCCCAGGATGTGACTAGCTGCTACCAAAAAAAAAAAAAAAAAAAAAAAAGAAAGAAATAAAAAGAAAAAAAATAAATAGAAAGAAAGAGAATCTGAATCCAAATTCTTATTCAGGACCACATGATTTGAGGTTGGTCACTTCTTACTAAACTTGACATATTAGTTTCTTAATATTTGTTTAAGAGGGAAGTGAGTTACTGTACATCTGTTGAAATTTAGATGGTACTGAGATGCAGAAGTTGTCTTTTCTTTGCTCTGAAACATGAAGTTGTGCCTTAACCCAAGTGGGTGTTCCTGTGATAAATTGTGACTGTAAAAAATAATGTTTTCCAACACTAGAACTTTCTTGGCTTATACAAATTTACAGCTGAGGCTAATTTTGTAGGGTGTTACAGGGGTGGGGTTGAAAAATGGATGGTGCTTATGTATTGCTAGTTTGCTATGTTTTCTATAATTAACCTCATTTTACTTTTCCTTTCAGCATTTTCTTATGTTAACTAGATTCCCATGTTGGCTCTTGCTGGGGGAATGTCCCAACTTGACCTGATTTTTTTTTTTAAGAGTTTTCTTTTGAGAACCACAAGTCATGCTTCAGATCCCCAGCCTATGGCTGTTAAGGAGACATTCCTTTTTTATGGGGCTTAGAAAGGAATGGAAAAGAGAAGGAAGTTGGGGAGGGGCAATGGTATCATAATACCTACTTTCGCATTGTACCACACTAAGCCACTGACTAGCAAGTTCCTTTTGTGGAGATCAGGCATGGTCTCGGCCAGTACCAGCTCAGAAGGAAACTGAGACTTCTTACTTTATTTGTACTTCTCTTTCCCCCACTGCTTCTATAGAAACTAGAGGGCAGCTCCGACTTCCCAGTCGCCTAGATTGGTGATTACCATTTTTCTGCTAGTTTGTGCATGTATGTCAGGTATAAATGACATGAAGTGGGAACAAAGGAACCTGTCTCAAGGGTCTGATGTGTGCAGAACATTGTCTTAGCTGCAGGTCATGAACAAGACTCCATTTGTAAGGCTAGCCCATTCTACTGATGGTGGAGCGTTCGAGGAATTATTTTCTCCTGATATTTGGAAAGGTAGACTAAAAGAATGTAAAGTAGACCAGGAATATCTCAGCTCATTCTATCTCCTTTCATGTCAACTCTTGGCCAAACCCAGTGGTTCTGTTCCAGAGAATATGGTGATTTAGGCCAGATGGGCTCTTAGAACATATTTGAACCATTTTTCTGTGCTTAGATCCCTGGAGAGGAAAGTTGAAGGTACCTTTCTGTTTTTTTTTTTCCCCCAAGTTGTGAGAATGTGTCTGTGTATTGCAGAGAGATGCTGGGGATCGAACCCAGAGCCTCACACATGCTAGGCAATCACTCTACCACTGAGATAAACCCTTAGCCCACTTTTCCGAGTTTTAAGATATCAGCTTAGATATTTTCAAGTTGAGAAAGAAAAACCTTTCCAGAAAGTCATAGACTCCTTTTGGCAACAATAATGAGTCATCCTTGCTGAGAACAGATAGCTTGCACCTTGCAGTTATTGTCTGCAGAAGTTTAACACATACAAAGTTGTATTTCCTGGCACTGTATGCCCTAGTCACAAGCCACAGAATTTTGCAACAAGGCTGTTCATTAAGATCATTCAATATTATATACCTTGGGTAAGTGTGGTGTGTGTATTGTGTGTGATGGGGCTGCACCTTCATGGTTGGCACTGCATTTGTATAGATACCATACTTTGTAACTTTTGTGAGATTCAGGTCATCACATTTAATGTTTCATTTTCAAAATGAAACAGTTTGCTCACTTGCACATTAATAAATGGATAATAGAAGGGAAAAGAAATATTTGATTCTGTTTCGGTAGAAGAGGTACAGAATTTCCATTATTTCTTCTATAGATACTTTGCAAGCTAAAAGCCACCTGGGATTGCCTGGTGAGGTTCTCAATATTACTAGTTTTAAGATAGGTTGATTGACATTTATAGTTGGATTTGTTGTGATGAAGTACAGGGAAATTCCCAGCATAGATTCCCATTGGCCAGAGAAGGGAGTCTAAATTTTTTTCATCTCTTGAAAAATTCCTCTTCTGATTTCTGGTTTCACATTGATTGTTTTAAATGAACACATTTAAAGTACTGCTCAGAGTGTACCATTTATCCTTTCATCAGATCAAGAATCTAAGTAGTTTATGATCTAATTAAAATGGTGCTGGAAATATGAATATCATAACTGAAGAGAAGGGAGTAGATTTGAAATTGTAAAATATTAGGGAGCCATAATGGAGTTGAATGGATTGTTACACATTTTAATCTTAAAATTATATTTTTTTGTCTTGTGAATTTTCCTCCAAAGAACACCTTTTAGAATTATAATACTATTCTCACTGCCCTTTGCTTCTTTCTGCTCTCAGAACTAAATCTTGGGCCTATAACTCACTGGGGATCTCTAATTTTTCTGAAGGCCTTAGATTATGTGTCATTTCCTCTAGAAAGCCTTCTTGCTCTATCGGAGGTGGATGTCCATCCATCTGTCCCTCTCTCCTCTCCATTCTCGCTCCCATCACCAGGCACATTGTACCATCGGTGAGTGTTTATTTGTCTGACTCCTAAAACAAGAGGCTCCTGGAGGTTGAGCCTCTGCCCCATGGAACATCTTGCATCTCAGCCCTCAGCCCTGACCTGGGCCGCAGTGAGCACACACTCCTTTTCTTTTTCTAACTGAAAGAGCGAGCATTTGAGGAAGTGTCTGGAAACCGTAAGGATGTTAAGGAAGGCCAGTTTGTTTGGGAGCATGGTTTATTCTTCTTCAGTTAACAAAGAAGACACCGTTTTTGGAAGACTCAGCACTCTTCCTTGACGCCTCATGCAGTTACTTGCGTTTTTCCATTTTCCTGAGGCATGTCAGCTTTGCAACCTTGTCTCATGCTCCTCATTCCTTCCTGTCTCTCCTGTTTAGTCTTCCTTCCTTATATCAAGCAGTGTTTGGCGCTTATTACATATGTAATTCATGAAAACCCATCTTACTAGTCAGATTTCTAAGACCAGACTGACTAAGTGAGATGTCTCACATTATGCCATGATTTAAATTATTGTTTTCCTGGCTGTGCCCCGTGGAACATTCCTTTCTTTTGTTTAAAAAATTCTTTATTATAATTTACACATATGTTTTCATTTAACACATGATTCTTTACAGTCACATTGGTGATTTAACTTTACCATTGCTTTAGATTAAGTGACAAAAACAACACCACCAGCAAGCCCAAGCCTGTGCAGACACTACCCCTCCTCACATTGAAGTGATTTCTGAACCCCAATCCCCTCCATGCGCTTTCCTGGAACAATGGCAGAGAAGATCATAGCTTCCCTTAACTCATATTTGTTCACAGAAATCAATCATACCTATATAAAATGTTTATTGATTACTATACAGTTCCTAAAGGAAGAAAATAGAAATAAAATGGTTTGTAACTTCTAACTTGTCAGAAATTCAGTTGCCAATAATAATGACAAAACACTCACTTTGCTAATATTTACTGAGCACTTACTGTGTTCCGACCACTGCTGGTTAGGGAGGAGAACAATCATTTTGGTTAGAGATTGTTATTGTTCCGAAGAAACAGGCTTAGAGGGTAAAGTCACTTGCCTAGTGGCAGGCAGTTATCAAGTGGTGGACTCAGAATGTTTGCCTCTCATCTTCGAACAGCGTGTGTCAAAGATCCCAGCAAGCACTTTCCCTGCCACGTTTTGAGAGGGATTTTAGAAAGTAGTAATACTAGAAACCTATTATTGAGCACCAGGTTAAACCAGGTAATATACTAACATGCTCTCTCAGTCTGTTTGATAATACCAAGAAGAAACAATTGTGTCTTCGTTTTGTAGGTAAAACTGGGGCACACGGAGATGAAGAAATTCAAAATCACAAAGATATTAGATGGCTAAGCCCAATTCATGATTATACCTCTGCTCTTGCTATTGTATTCTAGAATATGTTCAGAATATGTGAGGTCTGGAAACCAAGTTATATCCCTGAGAAAACTAGGGATGTGTTATGATTTGGCTGGGAGACGTCTCTCAAAAACTCCTGTGTTAGCCCAGGAATAGTCAGAGGTGAAATGATTAGATTAGAGAGCTGTAACCTCCTCAGCCTACCCTAGTGGGAATGGACTAACTGGGTGGTGACCATAGGCAGTTGGGGCATGGCTGAAGGAGGTGGGTCACTGGGGGATGCATCTTCCCGGTGGCCCCCTGGGGGACGCATCTTCCCGGTGGCCCCTTCCCTAATCTCTGCTTCTTGGCTGCCATAAGGTGAGCAGCTCTCCTCTACCGCACCCTTCCGCCATGATGTTCTGCCTCACCTTGGGCCTAAAGCCACATACGAAATCTCTGAAACCATGAGTCAAAGTAAACTTTTCCTCCTCTGAGTTATTCTTGTCAGGTATTTTGGTCCCAGGAATTTGTTAACTAATACAGTATGTTCTGCTGGTCAATGATTGAGGGGTGGAAAAAGTCTTCAAATATCTTCTGTCAATTAGAAGAAGGATCAGACATTTTCTTTTGCTCCAAAAGGTGCAAGCATCTCCCGTAGGCCTTTTTCTGCCCTCCTGGAGCCCGAGGAGACCTGTTGCAAACAGGACCTTCTAAAAGGCAGATGTGTCTGGCAGGCTATGTGCAAGGCCATTTTTGCTGGCTCTAAGTGGGGTCTCCAGAGCCAAAGGAGCACACAACCCTTCTTAAAATTGAAGGCATTTATTCCAGAGACAAAACTGAATTCTACCTGGGCAAGAGCTGTGCTCATGTGTACAAAGCAAAAGATTTTACCCTGACTCCCGGTGGCCAACCAGACAAAACCAAAGTAATCTCGGGAAAGGTAACTCCTCGTGTCCATGGAAACAGCATCAGGGCTCCGGCCAAATTCCAAAGCAATCCTGCTAAAGCTGTTGGGGACACAGAATCCATGTGATGCTGTCCCCCTCAAGGATTTAGACTAATGAAAATAAATTGATTTGTGTTTGGTAAAAAAGAAGTGTCTCTTATAAATGTAGGCAATCTAATTCCTGAAATTGCCATTGCAGTTGCTTGCTTCTAGGAATTTTATTTAATTAAAAGTGGAAACTGAATGTATAATTCAAAGTTAGGACAAATCAAATCTGAATTCAGTTAAAGCCCCCAAACCGCACCTGTTAACATGCGCCATCTACTGTATTACAATGAGCGACACCTTCAGAGTATCAGAGGAGAGGCCCTCAGGTCAGTTTAGAATCTGTCATAATGAAAATAAAAGCCATCTTTTAAATTTTTGTCCATCTAGGAATAGGATGTCAGCTGTTCTGAAGGAAGATGAGGTCCCTCGAGGTATGGGAGGACTTAGTGTTCAGAGCCTCCACAAGGCTGAGAACCCTGGGCAAGTCACCTAGTGATCCTGCCACAACATGGGGGGATGAGGTGAGGGAGACTGGACTGCTACTTGGGAAGTCCTTGGCACTCGTGGAGGAGGAATGGAACCTTAACTAACAAGACCTGGTGAGAGGTGGAGAATCAAGAGACCCACTGTTAGCCAGTGGCTTCTGATCATGGTACAGCACCTGCTGTTAACCAAGCGGGAGAACCTTTAAAGACAAACCAGGGAAGGTCTGCAGGTGCCAGGGAAAGTCGGCAGGTGATTTCATAATATACACTTTCACATGGTCTAATGTTGACTTCTGACAAGAAAAAGACCAGGTGGATCTTCTCATTCTTTCCTTTCCTTGGAGAATAACTGTGGGTGCTCTTGCACCTGTGAAGAAAAGGATAAAGAATGATTTCTTTCCCACATAGAAAAGGCACTTGGTTTCAAATAGTCTGTAAGACTGCATACTCCCAGAGGTGCTGGGAGAGGTGGCTTTTTGACTAATTCCACTTTGGAAGACAGACCAGGCTAAGTATGAGTAACTGACTCTTCCATCCTCCGCCCCCACCATCTCTCCCTCTCTTCCTTCCTCATTTCCTTCAGTCAGCAAATACTTGCTGAGCACCTTTTGTATCCCAAGCACTTGCTAGGTGCTCGGAATCCAGTGCCGTACAGAACACATATGATCCCTGCCTTCTTGGAGGTTACAAACTCATACTAATTTTTAAAAAATTCAATTACAAAATGAGATGTGCATAGAAGATGCACCAAGAAGTTATAACAGAGAGGTTGGTTTAGATGGGTTCAAGGGAAGGATTCTGTGAAGGAGTAACACAGCAAATTAGTCTGAGGATCATGTGGTCTAGGGTGAGAATTGGCAAATTGGTCTAAAGGCCAAATCTGACTGTCGCCTATTTCTGTGTGAAACAGCGCCACATCATTTGCCTGGGTATTCTCGGGCTGCTTTTGCCAACCAAGGGCACATCTGAGTAGCTGTGACAGAGGCTGTGTGGCCTGCAATGTCTAATATACCTACTGTTTTGCTTCTCACAGAAGAAATAGAATATGTGAAAATAAAACCCAGGCATCTTTTTAACAGAGAGGGCTAGAGACTTTGCATAACAGATCTTTGTGAGAACAAAGTACTTGGATGTGATAGTAATATGTCTCTTCATGAAGTAGATTTTCAGCCCACAGGAAGCTTTTCTCAGAATTTGAGATTGCATATTAAAATGGATTTTGTCTTTGTGGGGTAGGGGGTATAGTATACCACTATACTATAGCTTCATATGGAGAATCAAGACTGTTTTTTGGTTCTGGGGAATGAACCCAGATGTGCTCTACCACTGAGCACAACCCCAGCTCTTTTGGAGACAGGTCTTACTTAAGTTGCTGGAGCTGATCCGGAATTTATGATCGATCCTCTTGTCTCAGCCTCCTGATCACCTGGATGACGGGTGTGCATTGCTATGCTCAGCTGGAATCAGACTATGTTGGGTTCAGACCATGACTTTATCACTTAGGAGCTGTGTTACTTGTTCTTATTACTCCTCAGATCCTGTCGGTAGGACAGAGACACTCATACTGCCTCCCCTATATAGCTATTGTGAAATGACATGAGATTAACCTAAGGAACGTATTTAGCACAGTGACTGATATACAGTCAACACTTCATATATCATCAACCTTATTATCAAGATACAAAACTATTTTCATCAAATAACCCATTGGGTTTTGTAATGTCATCCCATAAACCATGTTTATTGTTTTGGTTTCACTTTCAATCCTAATCTAACAATTTTTTTTTCAAAGTCTCAGGATAAACAAAAGTTGTGACCTGTCACTATTTTACAATCTTTTGTCAGTGATTTTGTAATACTTGGAACATTTCAGCAAGTATACAGATCAATCTGTTTCCTTCTGGAAGTTTGGGGAGTTTGCCTCCTGGTCTCCCCCTCCCTCCGTGCTGTACTCTGGGGGAGCTCTTCTTACTGAACTCCCATCCTTATTCACAATGGCTTGTGGTTTCGCATCCTTAAATGCCACGTAGGCTTGCCTTCCTCCTCACGGCCCCCTCTGCCAACAGCTCTGACCTGTATTCCTCCTCCTCAATGCCAACCCCTCCTGGACCACAGCTCTCGGGTTCATGGCAGGGTCTACTCTTCCATCTTTTCTGATTTTCTCTTCCTTTGCTATCTACAGTCTTTGCATTGACCTGACAGCTTCCCCCATTCCCGTCCCTTCATCCATTTTTCCATGAAGTTTGTGCCCAGGCTTCAGATTCCTCTCTGCTGACCCGCAGAAGTGCGCGGGTGAGGAGGGATTGATTCTAAAGCCTGAGGCAACAGGGCGAGGATGGAGCCGGCTGCCTCGCTCGCCCTCCTTGGCTGTCCCCTTCCCCTTGGCTGTCCAGGCCTTCCCTTAAAATGCCTGTTTGGTGAACAGCTGTCACTGAGCAGAGTTGGATGGGCATTGCGGAGCACACCAGCAAAGCACGGGCGTGCAAAGTTTGCACACACGACACACAGTGGCTCCTTGTCGTGGTGAAAATCGGCACCAGCCAGGTCAAGAAAACAAAAATCAGAACAGTTAAAACAGAAATCAGGTGTGGTGTGTTTTCAGCTTCTGCTTTTAGATTCCTTTGGGGTTTTCCATAGACTGTATGGTTTTGGGGAAAATATGCCAAACTGATGTTCTCAACCTGGCGACAAAGGAAGCCGAGACATCCATGGTCATGCCACAGCTGGAAAGTGCCTTAGAGATCATGTACTTTGTTGCCATCATTTGATAGAAGATCCATGGAGGGAGAGAGGTGCTGACAGATGTAAGCCAGCTGGGGACATGCGTGTAGGCAGAAAGTTTCAATGAACCAAATGATTTTTTGAGTTTAATGTTATTCCCCCCTTTTTAAAAATTTTCTTTTAAATATATATATATTTTTATAGCTGGGCGCAGGGGTACGCACCTGTAATCCCAGCAGTTTGGGAGGCCAAGGCAGGAGGATCACCAGCTCAAAGCCAGCCTCAGCAATTTATCGAGGGACTTAGCAACTCAGCGAGACCCTGTCTCTAAATAAAATATTAAAAAGGGCTGGGGATGTGGCTCAGTGGTTAAGCACCCCTATGTTCAATCTTCAGTACCAAAATATATGTGTGTATGTATGTGTGTGTATGTGTGTGTGTATGTGTGTGTGTGTGTATATATATATATATAACATTTTATAAAGCATATTTTTAAATATGCATATATTTAAATATATTTAAATACATAAACACATGCATATATAAACATGTAACTTTATGTACATGTGTGACTTGGATCTCCTCCATTCCCTGAATTCTTCCACAAACAGTATTGAAAACCCTGTATGAATCTTCCCATATCTTTTCTCAGATACTTAAATACATGGTAGGGTTTCTTGGTCACTGTTTATGAACAAGAGGACCATATGATACACATTTTTCTGTATTTTGTTTTCCTTACTCATGACCTCATGGAAATTCCTCGGAGTGCACTGGCGTAGTCTAGTTTGTTTATAGCAGACACAGCCCAAGGTCTGCACTCTGCATTGATGGGTTCTCCTGGTGAGGGCCTTTGCTTTCTTTCCCAGTTTGTCTCTATGCTCCCTGATTAAATATGTCCTCGTGTTCTTATTTCTGTGAGGCAGGTCCAGGAAGAGGGGTTGCTGGATAAATGCATTTATAATTTAATAGATGTTGCCAGATGAATTTCCAGGTGGACTGTCAAGTTTCACATTTCCAGAGTGGGTGAGTGTAGGAGAACACCCTTTATCTGTGTTCCTCTGGGCAATAGGTCTTTTGGCTCTTTATTTGTTCTGACAAGATGACAACGTGGCCTTTCCCTGACTGCCAGTCTGAGCAGGTTATCCGATATTTATCAGCATTTGGATTTACTTTTTTGAGAATTGTCCATCAGTGTTCTTGACTCATTTTTATTTGTTTACACTTTTCCTTGTTCTTTTTTCAGTAAAAGCTCTGTGAAAACTTATATATTGCCCTTTTAAATATCTATATATCTATATCTTTTATATATTTAGAGGCATTATTTTGTGTGTTTGATGGGGATTGAACCTGCAGCCTCATGCATGCTAGACAAACATTCTACCACATCCCTGGCCCAATTAAAAACTTTTAAAATAAAATCATCTCTTATCTGTTACCAGTACTGATTGTTATTATTAGCCTTTAATTATGATATATTTTGCCATGCAAGGATGTTTGATTTTTATACAGCCAAATATATGCATCTTTTCTCTTATGGTTTTTGGATTTCCCACCTTTGGTAAGATGATTTCCCATAATCTTAGACTATATATGTAATTTCCTAATTTTTTGAAAGTTTTTATGTTGTTATTCTTTTAATATTGAAGTCTGTGGTCTGTGTGGAAATCATGTTCATTTATGTTGTATATCAGCAGCCCAACATTTTCGCTTGATGGGTAACCAGTTGTGCCCGCACTGTTTATGAAATAATCTAACTTTCCCACTGAATATAAAAATTACATGTGTGTGTGTGTGTGTGTGTGTGTGTGTGTGTATATATATATATATATATATATATTTGAGGTTAACTAGGTATTTTCTTTTCTTTTCCATTGGTCTATTTGTTTATTCCCGCGTGGATGAAATTTTGATTTATAGTAAATTACAGATTCTTTGTTGTATGTTTGTATATCTGGTCAGAAAAATTTTCCCTTACAATTCATTCATTTTAAACTTGACATTCATATTCATATTACATCTTGACTATTTTAGAAGTAGATTCTTACTTTTGGAGCTTCCATTCATTGTAATTAATTAGCCCCTAATGCCTGCTGGGATTCTAATTACAACCACATTAATTTAAAGGTTATTTTAGAAAATATCATTGAACTATTACATGTCATATTCCATGGGCAGTCTTTTTTTAATATTTATTTATTTTTTAGTTGTAGTTGGGAACAATACCTTTGTTTTATTTATTTATTTATTTTTTATATGGTGCTGAGGGTCGAACCCAGGGCCTTGCACACACTAAGCGAGCACTCTACCCTTGAGCCCCAGCCTCAGCCCTCCATAGGCGATCTTAAGAATTCATTTTAGAGACCAGTCTCATGCTCTCAGGGATAGGCTCAGCATTGTCACATGTGCTCTCTCTCTGAGTGGAGGACACAAAGGAAAGTGCTGTTAGCTGCAGAGAGCCCAGGGCCAGGCTCTGCTGAGTCCTCCCTTCACTCATGATCTGTCACCTTAAACAAGATGCTGCTTGTGAAAATGTCCTCAACTGTAACCCAAGAAATAAAGGTCACACACAGGGGAGCCTGCCAACATCAGGAGCCTAATGTTCTCATGTGTGACACGTGGACAGGTGGAGACGGTGTCTTCCAAACGATGCACACGTGTTGGATTTTAACCTGGAGACCCACACTATTTACATATTAGCACTTACTATCACCAGTACTGATTATAGGTCTGCAGTAATTGATACGCCATTATACTTATTTACCATGTAAGTGCTGCCTGTTGTAGGGAAGTGACCCGACAGAAGTCCATTCTAGCTCTATGATTCCGTGTGTCTTCCTTAGTCACAGAAATACCACTAGAAGCTGGGAATACCCAAGAGGCACTTACTTACAACAAATTCACTACCATAGGAAACACATGCGTGCATACACACACACTCACACTGATTCATCCAAAAGCTCTGACACAAGAATTGACGTTTTTTTGTCTTTATTTCCTCTTTCTCTGTTTTACCATAAGGGAATCAGATCATTGCACCATGGAATGAGTTAATTACATGTGATTCAAGTCCATAGCCACTACTGGCATGTCCACAAGTACTGGGGCACCTAAATTCATGAAATATTTTCTCTCTTTTTTTTTTTTCTTTTTGGGAGAGGGTATGAGCTAAAAATATACCAGGTTGTTGTAAGGCTGTATCCTGTTTGGAAATTATCTCATCTAATGCGTCTGTTGGAGGTTGGCAATTTTCGACCACACCGAGCAGGAATATTATGCGATGGCATTGTTGTTAGAGAGTCTCAAAGCTAGCACTGCAGGGATTCCTCACTGCCCGTAAGGTAGAGTTTGTGAGTAAGATCTAGTTGTCAAGGGGCTTAAACTTGAACTAGCGTCAATCTGTTCAGGGACTTGTTACAAGCCACTTGATTTCTTATTTTTGTGTATTACTCTAACCCTGAGATCATTCTAGGAGATGAGCTGTGCCATGTGTATAATGATGAATTAGAGAAGAAGTCAGATCTCTCCCTTCATTGTTCATTTAGAACAGATCCTCTTGGTAATCATGCTGTTTGAACCTGGCCAGGTGAACAGGGGCATGCCCTCTTTCATTGCCTTCCTCCTTTCCCCTCAGATGAACAACTATCTCTTAAACCATGAGCTGTGTTGTTCAATCAGGCAGCCACTGGACATGTGCAGAGTCCAAACCAAAATATAAGTATAAAAGGCGCACCAAGTTCTGCAGACTTATTACTAAAAAGGATGTAAAATATTTCATTGATAATTTTTATAGTGATCAGTTGCATATTTTTTCATATTTGGGGTTAAGTATAATATATTATTTAAATCAGTTTTACTTGTTTTTATTTTTTGATGTGGCTACTGTTAAATTTAAAATTGCACACATGGCTTTCATTGTATTTCTACTGAACGGCATAAACTAGAGTCTCTTTGCCCTTCCATTTCCCCTGCTACTACTCCAAGGAAGGTCTTATAGATGATGATGATGATGATGGTGAGAATGATGAGTACTGGGAGTTGAACCCAGGGGCACTTTACCACTGAGCTATGTCCCAGTCCTTCTTATTTTTTTAGATTTTGAGACAGGACCTTGCTAAGTTGCTGAGGCTGGCTTCAAACTTGAGATCCCCCTGCTTTAGCCTCCCAAGTCAATGGAATTACAGATGTGAGTCACTGTGCCTGGCTTAAAACTAAGATTATTTTATGCAGCTGGGAGAATGAAGTGTGTGCAAAGGTACTTGTGTGCATGTTTGTGTCAGGGTCGGGGTGGGAGAAGGTCCCATGGGAAGCATGAGGGGCAAAAGAAGAGAAGAGAAGCAAGCTGTTTGGGCCAGTTGAGCTGGGCTGCCACCCACCCTTCGCTTCAAGTAAGGAAGTAAAGAATAGCCCTGCACAAATCAGGGCCTGAGAGGGCAGATTTGCTTAAAATGGGATTAATCACTGGAACATCGGGCTCAGCTGAATTCCAAAGTAAGTGCACATAATGTTTCCATAACTTCAGCACAGAAGCAAACAGAAAGTCTTAAGATTCCTCAGTTAACAAGAACAATCCCAAACTGACCTGTATCCCGACTGATAGTCCTGATTTGGTCAAAGGGTATGTGATTATGTTTTGTTCTGTAGCCCTTTATGAGAGAGAAAGTTCTGGTGGAGATAGGATTTCTTAAATGGGCTTAGAGTTTTTATGCAAAAAAAAAAAAACAAACTAAGATGGTACTTTTTCTGATAAAGTGAATGATTTTTTCAATCACGATGCTTTTGTTAAATGTTAAAAAGAATATCAGACAGAGTCTAGTTTTTCAAAGGAAAAGTGTGTGTGGGGGGGTATTTTAGAGACCAAGCTCACGTAACCATCTTAGTTAATGATTTCATGTTTTGTTGGTCAGTTTTACTACAATCTTGTCATAGATCATGAAATGGCAATCTTGAATATTTGCACTATTTTATTAGCTTAGTTACTTAGCCCATATGGTAAGCCCAGGGTCGTAACCACGACGTGAACTGTTACTCAGGGAATTGGGAGGGCAAAGAGACTCTGGAACAAACCCTGCCCAGAAGAAACTAATGAAAGACACATATGTCATTTAACATTTTCTAATAGTTACGTGGATCACTTTATGCAGCTTAGAGAAAGATAAGTATTTGGGAGAGAAAGAGAGAGAAGATTTGACGGGAAGAAAAGGTTTCTGTGGCCTTGAAGCTGGAACTTTCTGCCCCAGAGTTGGAATAGTGTCATGGAAAGCACTATCTGAATGTTAATAAAACAAGCTCTACTTTAAGATGGTCACAGAATTAACTATTTCATAGCCAAAAAAGGAGAACCACAGTTAGAACGTCTTCTGAAATGAGGAAATTAGGCCCAGAGAAAGAGAGTAACTCGCCTCAAGTGTCACAGCAAAAGTGTCAGGAGTAGAAATAGCACACCCAGTTCACCCAGTTTTGATTTTCACTGGACCCTGGGCTGTAACCTACAGGGACAGCCCCTGTCCTCGAAGACATTACTGTGTGATGGGACACAAGTTCATCCATCTGTGTCACAGGTGACCTCTCTACTTTCCAATGCATGTGCATGTGTGCTGTCCGGGATCTGGCTGTCAGGGTGGGGAGCAGGAGGTAGTAGTCACACACACTTGCAAGGACCTCTGGGACAAGCCCCAAGGTGCTCCAGGATGGGAGGGTTTTTTTTACCCTCTATTTATAAAAAGCAAGACACAGGAAGGAGGCAGTGGAGTCCTCTTTTGAGTAAACCACACTGAACAGTATCTGTCAGGAGGAGAGGTGAAGACTGGGCCCTTCAGTTGAAATCCCACGGAAACCCCCCGTGCTGGGCTCAAGCTCCAGAGAGATGCACATGCACCTTGCGTGTTGGGACTGTGGCACCCGCTGTGGTTTGGCAGCTGCCCCTGCTCGTGGGAGCTCTCTCAGGTTCTAAGAGGCAAACTGCCGCAGTGCCATCTTGGCTCTGGAGAGGAAAATATCACCATGGTCACGAGAGGATAAGTTAAAAAAAAAATTCATTAAATCAGCATGCATCTTCCAAAGGATAATTAACAGCATAACATCTACAAACATCAAGCCACAAATACAAAAATCTCCTATAATTCACTTTTCGTTTCTAATTCATTTCCTTTCAATCTGTGCTCACACGGGTGTGCATTTCACATTGCTTAATCAGCTCAGATATGTCATTGCATAATGTCATTGCAATTAAAAAAAATCATCCTGAACTACTTTTCCATGATATTTCTAACTCATCACATGTTATTTTAGTGCCTGCATAATATTCCATTCAGTAACACTATCTTGTTTTGCTTAAATTTGTTGTTAGCTAAGTTATTAAATGACATCCTCCTTGGCCTTTATTGAAAATGATTTTGAATGCTTAGAGTTTCACAATGAAATCATGTAGTTGATCTTAAGTGCAAAACCACGCAAATTGAATCCCTTAGTGAAACAACACATACGGACACACCACACAGGCCTTCAACCATCCCAGCAGCAAAATGCTTTCTGAGTATCTTTTGGTTTTAAGCAATTAGGCAAAATTGTTGTGCATCATGGACTTTGCTCACACAGAAATTAAAACATGCTCCATTGAAGCACTGTTCCTTCTTGTACTAGGTCAGGAACGTAGACCTATTTTTATTAGTACATGACTTCTCAGGCTTCCACTTTAAAAAAAAAAAAATTTATCTGGGCTGAGGTTGTGACTCAGTGGCAGAGTGCTCGCCTCACATCTGTGAGACCCTGGGTTCAATCCTCAGCACCACATAAAAATAAATAAATAAAGGTACTGTGTTCAACTACAACTAAAAAAAATAAATATTAAAAAAAATTATCTGTTTTCTAAGAAACTGATTACTAAATTGTTATTGTCCCTCAAAGCCTAAGGAGGGACTGGGAAGTCTGCCAACTTCGTCATCTTCCTAATCAGGAGAGGTGATGGTTTTCCAGGAGTCTGTGGCTGCCATTCCTATTTCTTACAAAAAGAATGGAGCGTAGTAGATTTAATTTTTTTGGTCTTTGGGAAAAAGTCACAAATAAGGAAAGTGAGTTATGTTACCCTAGACAATAGACTGCTGGAGTTAAGAAGTTTAAAGTAAGGTTAGCTGTTTTTAAAAGTTGAGTCTATATCAGACAAGAAATTTATTTTTTTTAATTATTTTTATTCATATTGGTAAACTAATAAAATTAATTTCTTGACCTTGAGCAATGACATGAACTTCTTTGTTTTCAGTTTTCCCCTTTTTTACCTGGAATGATTACCTCTGGTTAACTTGTCTCATGAAAATTGCTGTATGAATCAAATGAGTTAATGTAAACTGTAAAATCTCTTGACAAGTTCAAGGTTGATGCTGTCATCCACCACTGGTGGTGACGATGAGTGGGAGATCCCCAGACAGCATCATTAGTGCTGTGCCCTGTAGGTGCCATCTGGTAATGGATATGGAGAAGGGACGCCTGTTGCCGCCAGTGATTTATTCTCTAGTGTAAAACCTGGCTGGGTCATTTTGTCATCTGTCTTTACTTACAAAAGTGTGCTGTCATGAATGTGGGTAAGATGAACTCTGGGTTCTGCGTTCAGATGGTAGAGTCACCCATAGAACCAGCCAGGAAGAAATTCTCTAACACTTCTGTGTGTCAAGACCACACACTGTCCCCTATTCCAGGAATAAAAGAAAACTATCAAAAAATGAAGGACCAGGGCTGGGGCTGGGGCTCAGTGGCAGAGCGCTTGCTTAGCACATGTGAGGCACTGGGTTAAATCCTTAGCGCCACATAAAAGTAAAAATAAATAAATAAATAAATAAAGACATTCTGTCCATCTGTAACTACAAAATAATAATAATAATAAAATTTTTAAACAAAGGAGCAGTCTGTGACCAGAGGAGTATCTTCCTCTTTTGAAAACTCGGGCCTGCTTTAATTGTGCCGGGTTGTGTGGTGCAGTCTTGCCTGCAGGGGTAAGCCACACCACTCCCCACAATGTCACTGAAAGATAACCGGGCCTGTGCGTTGCCACAGCTACCTTTTAAACTTTACATGGTAGATGCTTTTCAACTCACATTTTAAACAGGGAATTAGATAGTTTTCATTTGTTTTTCTGAAGTTTTTGAGTGTCATCTTTTTTTCTCTCCTGAATACGTTTCAGTAGCATCTCCTCAGATAGCTATTAGAGGACTGGGAGAGAGTTCTGCACTCACTGTCTTAGAAAACAAATCTGCTCAGATAAAGCCTCTGATGGAGTCGTTATTCCTGTCCGCCTGGTTCTGCCCAGGTAGCGGAGGCACAAAGGACAATAGATTATCAAAGGCTCGTGGAGGACTTCCATGAATCACAGCTTCAGGGCACAGAGTATTTTCCTGGTATTCAGAAAGAAGCAAGTTATGCAATAGCCTTACTTTTTGGGAGAAACTAGAGCATAGGTCATTTTAATTTTTATAAGCCTTTGGTGGGAAAAAAAAAACTTAAGGTAAAGGGAACTAAGATCATTTATGCTAGAGAAGAGGCTGTCACATTCAAGATGCAGATCACAGAGCCACTAAGTAAGTATTCAAAAGGGGAAAAGAGATCAACCAGGGTTACAGCTGAGGACTGATGTCTGGTGATGAGGGCTTCAAGGTAGGAGGGCGGTTCTCCTCCGTGGGCAGAGCTCTGGTTGTTTGGAATGGTGTGTGGAACTGGTGAAAAAGGTCGACTCTTTACCCACATACTTTTTTAACAAAGCTCATCATAACATTATTTTTAAGCATCGCTTTGAATTAGGTACATTGGTGTAAAGCGGGTGGGCATTGGTAAAAGGGACATTTCCTAACCTATTAATGGGGGAGCAAGGTCATCAAGAGCCTAACCATTCAAAGGTCCAGTCTTCTCCTCTAGGTTATTTTCTCTCCACACTGTGGTCCTTAAACCACCTGCCACAGAATCACCTGGAGAGCTTGCTGAGTTGCAGATTCCTGGGTCACATCCAAGACCTGCTGACTCGGAACCTCTGGGGCAAGGTGGAGAATGGTGTTAATAACCAGCACCATGGGAGACTGAGGTGCTTGGGAATCACTCCCTAAGGCTGGGCAGAGGAGGGTTCTCAGTGGGTTCCTAGACCTGCAGCCTTAGCCTCACTGGAGTTTGTTAGATATGTGGATTCTTGTTCCCTGCCCCAGGCCCACTGGGTCACTTTGGGGCTGGGATTAAGTCTAGGGGATTTTGAGGCTCACTAAGGTCTGAGATACATTAGGTAGAATATATCAGTTCCCTTCCAGAGCTCCTTCTAACAGTAGGGAAGGGGCTCACTATGACCCTCTGATTTATTCGCAACACTTGAGCTTTGTTTGTAACCATGAAATTTCACATTAGAAGATTTAGCCCAGTACTCCCTTTGGTGTTTTAATCCCTCCCCCTTCCTCCCTCCCTCTCCTTTCTTCCTTCTTCCCTCCTTCCTTTCTTTGATTAATAAATGCTATGTGCTAGGGGTTGTACCGGGGTGAATACAAATAGTAGCCCCATCTTCTCTTGAAACTTGCAGTCGAAGGGAAAATCATATTTCACATGATTATAGTAATCATAAAATTATTGCCATAGGCACGGGCTGCCATGACAGTGTATAATAAAAGGATCTGAGCAAGTCTGTACACGTTCTACAGAGTTACTCAGCCCTGATGGATCCCTGTGAAGGGAATGTTGACATCCTATTGGAACCTATTTCACTTAAAAAAAGAAAAAGGTAAGCCTAAATGTTAAAAAAGTGCCCCTGTATTGAGTTGAAATCCGCCACACTCTGTTCAGACTCTAGCATCTGAACCTATGAAGGACAAACGCACTGCTCTTGACCCCGCAGATCTTCACATAGATGGAGACCTCCTCTTTCTGTTTTTTTTTTTTTTTTTCCTTCTAAAGCTGTGAGATTCCTCTTAAATTAGTATGTAAGTTGGTGAAGGAGGGAGGGAGAAAGGAAGCAAAGGAGACAGGAAGGGAAGAAAAAAGTCCACCTGTTTTCTTTATTTTAAAATGTTTCAAAATATTCTGGTGCTAGCAAGAGCTACAGGTGTGGGGCTGGGGCTGGGGCTGGGCTCAGCCGTGGATGGCTCGCCTAGCATGCACGTGAGGGTTGCTGGGTTTGGTCCTGTGCACCACATAAAAATAAAATAAAAGTATTGTGTCCAACTACAATTAAAACAAAATATTTTTTAAAAAAGAGCTACAGGTATGGAGCAATAACTCAGGAGAGTGAATGTCAGAATCTGTCTCTGACTTTCCTTGCCATCCACATTTCTGAGATCCAACCTCAGCTGCTTTGTGGACACCTGTGACATGCACCTCTGACCTGCACTGATCTCACAGTTATGTGAAACCCCAGGGTCTGGGTTTGATTTTTCCTTCAAAATTTGTACCTTTATTCATTCAATGTACTTGCTAATTTTTTGTTGCACATCTACTATGTATTGGGCACATATTGTTCATTATTGTAGTTGTGTTTGTGGATTAAGTGCTACATTTATCCATATTATACTTCATTTTGAATCCTGATTCTGTAATCCTGTAGACAGTGAGGAACTTGATTTTAAAAACCTTATATTGGTGTGATGTAGTGACACATGCCTGTAACCCTAGGTACTTGGGAGGCTGAGGCTGATTTCAAGTTCAAGGTCAGCCTGGGCAATTTAATGAGACCCTGCCTCACGATAAAATAAAAAGGGCTGGGGATGTAGATCAGTGGTAGAGCACTTGCCTAGTATGTGTGAAGCCCCTGGGTTTAACCCCATTATCCCAAAATATTATATATTTTTTTCTTTGCAAGGACCTAACCATGTTACTGATATACAGTAGGAAGTAAATAAAATTTGATAACTGTAAGGAGATATATCTCACATATCAGATATATGTAGATATAGCTCCTTTTCCAAATAATTGGAAATGTTTTAGGAGAAGTATCCTACAGCAATAGCCTCAGCCGTTTAACCAGCACCCATCCCTTGGGTTGTCTAACTATTTTGTTGTTTGCATTATCAGCCGATCTAAACTTCTTCAGTGTGTCAATCAAAATCACGCAAAGTGTTGATAATTGCCTTGCGAAAAATCTAGACACAGGATGTCTCCACCACCCTTCTAATCTACCAATCTGGTCCGTTTAAAGGAAATGAGGCCAATCTGTCTTCACTTGTTCTAGTCATCACCACTTCCTTTTCTCTGTTGACAAACACTCTTTTAATTTTTATTGACGAGTCAAGAATTTATGAGATGACTGCTTTTGGCTGGGCGAGGCATGCGTCATTTTTCTGGGTGTTTAACATGTTCTTTCAAAACAAAGTCTTCACTAGAAATGCTTTTCTTCTCTTTGTTTGAGGTGCATTTTGTGTCCTCCAAGGGAAGTCTCGTAACATGGTATTTTCATCTAGAGCAAACCCAGGGTCCCTGCATCCCCATGAGGGGGACATACTTTCTTGGCATGCTCCTCTCCACTATAGCTGGCAGGTCTGTGATATAGACAGTAGATTAGTATTTTAATCAAAGAGTTTACAAAATATAGTTCAGAACCTCTGAAAATTTACCAGTTTATTCTCAGTACCTTGGGTTAGTTTTATTTTTTTAATACTTATTTTTTTAGTTGTAGTTGTCAATACCTTTATTTTATTTTTATTTTTATGTGGTGCTGAGGATTGAACCCAGGACCTCGCACTCGCTAGGCAAGCGCTCTACCACTGAGCCACAACCCCAGCCCCCTGGGTTAGTTTTTACAGGTATTATCATCTAGAGTGTAGTAAAAAAAAATACCTGCTTATATTGGTCATGTATAAATAGGCTTTTAAATATAAATTAAAATGTCTAGTACCATTTCTTTAGAATGGACACCATTCATCATGGATTCCGGGGAGGAGGTTTTCACTTGCTCTGTTTTATTTGTAGTAATGTCATGCTACATTCTGTCTGGCCCTCAATGGACTCACTTGTAAAGTGGGGAGTTTGAGCTAGATAGATCAAAATCCGGAATTGCATGATTCTAAACTTAGAGAAGGAAGGTTCCTTTTAAAGTGACACTTGTGCTCACTTTGGTAGCACATATTCTAAAATTGGATCACTACAGAGAAGATTAGTGTGGCCTCGGTGCCAAGGTGACATGCAAATTTGTGAAGCGTTCCATACTGTTATGCCCAAAGTAATTCTGGGCCCAAAGTAAATGCTATGTATTAGCTGCTGTAATTGTGAACTGGCTTCTTTCTTTTTAAGAACAAGTAAAGATAATGAAGCCAAGAAGCTTCTCGAGACTCTAAAAAATAATATTGTAAGAACCACTGCCTTATTTAAATTCAATTGGTGGTTGCAATTTTCAATAAGCCATTTAGAAAAATAAATAAATAAACAACTTTAAAATTAAACCACAACACACACACACACACACGAGTGCAGGTGACATCTAAACAAGAAGGTTGGATCGCATCAGTGTCAACTTCATGGTTGTGCTATTGTACTGCAGGAGGGATACTGGGTAAAGAGTATGTGGGATATCTCTGTATTCCTTTTTACAATAGCATATGAATCTAAAAATCGTCTCAAAAAGTTCTCTTAATGTTAAACCACAATGGGATTTGGAGGTGAGCCGATTTGGAGGTGAGTCGACCTTGCTTGACTACATACTAAATTAAGCCATTTGTGTCTTCCTGCAACTCTGTGAAGTGGAGATGTTACTTCCTACCTAGCAGGACTGTTGGGATCATGAGACATGGTTCCTGATGTGTGGCAGGGACTTACTCAGTATTGGTCACCATCCCCTGCACACCTTCAAGAAAAGATAGATCTAAAGATAGATCTGGAGAAGAAATTGGGGCACGCAGCCTCAATGCCGATCTCCCAGGAAGGGTGCTGTAAAACCTGAAGCCAAAGATGCTTTAGGCGATGGGTACATCAGTGAGAAGAAGCCATAGCAGTGATGTGAGTAACGCTGTTACATAACTGTCACAAATCACCAGGCGGATCAGCTAACATGGCTTGGCATGGTTTACCAATAAAATAAAATAACAAGGCAGCTTCCAAACCCGGTCCTGACACAGCAGCCAGGGTCGCAGTCTACATCGACTCCACGGGCCTAGGAGCTCTGGTGTTTCGGTTGACTCAGACATGTTGTAAATCTGTATAAGTGGAAAAAACCAAAAGCGATGCCTCTCTGGCTGGCCTCCTGAATAACTGTCCCCAAGAGGCCTAGAGAAGCTTTCCTTCGCTTGCAAAGTTTTTAATCATATCTCCCAAATATGAGTTTTCCATGCAGCTGTGTGGATGAGGAAATAGGGAGAGACAAAGGAGAACAGTGCATTCCTAGACATTTCTCGGTCCTGGGATGGGACTGTTGGATGAATGGCCAAAATGTGTCTCCCACATGTCTCCCAAAATACTTTGTTTCCCAGGGCTCTCAGTCTGTGCCCCTGATCTGGGGAATGTTTTATCCGTGATCAGTGACAGAAACATAGAAGGCAAACCTAGCAAATTTTCTAACAATACCGAGGTAAAAGAAGGGTTAGGGGACAGAATCACAATTTTTAAATGATTTTGGCAGGCTTTGGCTGACTGGGCTGAGCACACTAAGTAGTCATTTGATAGGGATAGCGTTAAAAATCCATCCGACAAAGTCAAAAGCAGAAATACAAGTTAGGAGAGGCTTAGATTGGCAAGAGTTTTATATGAAAGGATGTAAGGATTTTATTGGATACAGGAAAGATATGAGTCAACAATTTATTGTATTAAAAAAGAGGTTAGAGATCAAAAAAAAAAAAGGAAAATAATCTTTCTACTTTATCTAATTTGCACTAGTCAGACAATATCCAGCATCATGGAGTCATTTCTAAGGACTAAGTTTAAGAAAGATGTTGATAAATTAGAATGTATCACTGAAAGGAGGAAGGAAAAGGGAGGGCCGAAATTAAATATATTTAATTTCGGCCCTCCCTTTTCCTTAATGTAATATGTAATATAATGTAAATATGTGTATATAAATATATTATATATTACCGCATGGAAGAGGAGTAAATTTGCCTATTTTGCTCTGAAAGCGAGAAGTGGGATTAATGAGACAGAGTTCATGGCAACGTATTTTGGCTCAATAGAAGGAAAAAATTTTCAAATAATTAGAGTAGTTCTTGACAGGAAGAGCTATTTCATGAAATTGTGAGCTTTCTGTTATTGAAAATATTCAAGCCAAGGCCAAAATGAGTGTTTGGGATTCTGAAGGATCCCAATGTGGAAGGAGAGCTTGGGGGAGGTGACCTTTAAGATCACTTCCAACTCCCATAGTCCATGATTTAAGTTAGCGTGAATGCCAAGGCTGCTTATGACATGCTAGAGCTGCTTTTTCAACTCTTGGCTCCAATACTGACCAGCTGTGTGACCTTCAGCTACAAAATTAACCATTTTTTTGTCCCAGTTTTCTCATCCATAAAATAAAGGAGCAGAATTTAATGATATCTCAGTTGCTCCCCAGGGACATCTGTCTCCTTGAATGGCCTCATAATTACAGCATGCTGGGCTGATATCTGCCATTTTTCTGAGTCTGCTTGCAAGGAGGAAGCCTGAAAACCAAAATCCATTCTTGATCCTGGGGGCCACTGAACTAAACTCTCAGTTTGCTTGTTGGAAAGAGAGGGTGATTATGAACCTGGAATTTTCCCTTGAGATCTGCAGGAGGAAGTTGATCAAATAACTGATAATCTGGTTTCTCTCAAACACCTGTACATTCTGACTGAGTTCAGCAATGCCTTTTAAAACAATTTAAGAGAAATGAAGATCATATTACTATTGCAGTGTAGTTCTGTCTTTTGCAAAGCAAACCTTTGTTTTTTATATGCTTAATGACCCGGCAATTGCCATTGAGTTTTGTTTATAGCCGTAAGAACAGATACTTATAAAGCAATTTAGTGACAAATTTGTTCTAAAAGCTTGGTATAAATAGATTTATTTATTTGACTTACAAGCTGAAAATCTAATGATAAATCAATAGATTAGGTCCTTTTTCCCTTTATGGAAAGGGCACAGTTAAAATCTAGTTTGTCTGTCTTCACGGTAAAGAGTGGGTATTCTCAGGCTTCATCACTCAATGACTATGATTTCTTTTGTGGTCCATCTGATCACTAATGCTTTTCTTCTCTCCTTATGGTAGGGTGCTTGACTTACACCACTGTTACATTCTAGCTCTTCCTTTATTCCTTCTTTGACTTCTCTCTGATACCCATATCATTGTCTCCAAATCCCACTTCTTTGGTTATTTTTTCCAACCATCTTCAGCTACCCAGCCATCTGTGTGAGTGTCATTGTTTGCTTTGATGTAGACATAGAAGGGAAGGCACAGGATTTACAATATCTCCTCCAGTTACTGAGGTCAGCAGGGGAAGAAATAAGAAAAGTTATTCTTCTCAAAAGGACATGAAGAATTTAAAACTTCATTCCTTGGCCAGGGATTATGGCCATGAATCCTGTGTCCAAATACAGTACCACATTTTCTTCCATCTCTTTGTTTCCTTGGGTTGGAAATAAAAACAGCTGTTAAAAATAAGAGCATATGAGTCAATCTGGAATCCCAATGTAGTAATTACCATTTCCATCTCATTCAGTCAAGTCCCTCCCAGTGTACTGAACCCCATATCAAGCCCCTAGAGAGAGAGAGAGAGAGAGAGAGAGAGAGCGCACTACCAATGGTGCTGTGTATTTTATAGCAAGACCTTAATTTTCATTTTCTAAACCTCTGAGGTTAAACACTCAATCAGTTGTCAAGCCAAGAAAAACAACAAGGAAGAAAAGAAAATACTTTAACTCAAAAACTTGGGACATGCCCATTTTCTGATTTTCTACTTTGATGAGATCTTTATATTGGTATTAGAAATGTCATTTTCCTAGTTCACATTTTTGAAGGTGGAAAAATCTAGACTTTATGGTTATCTCTGAAGAACTTTTCCTGAACCCTTTTAGAGTCTACACCCTGAAATGTGTTTTCTCTTTTCCAAGTCCCTGAGACTTAAGACCTAGTAAGCCAATCTCAAAAGAGTTACCCACAGCCTGTTAAAAGGTTGTCACTCTTTTAGTTCTGCCCAGATGCCCCATCAGTCAGTTGGCCCTTGACTGAATAATCCCACTGTCTAAAACTAGGAAGGTCTTCCAGTGAATCAACACCTTCAAGTGACCAATTTCATCTTCCTGGGTAAGTGCAGATTAGATGCTGCTAGCAAGACAACTGTGTGTGCCCTGTGGTGAGAGAGACAGGGAACTTGTCCCTTTCCCTCACTTCATCCTCGCTTTCTGAAAATTGATTTCTTTACTGTTTGATTAGACCTTTTCTTTTCTTTTTCTATTTTTGGTGTTGGGGATTGAACCAGGGCCTCATCCATTCTAAGCACTCACTATACCACTGAGCTATACTGCTTCAACCCTGGTTAGATTATTTTAAAAGTTCATTTCCACTAAGATTTCTACAGCTGTGTTATCACTGTGTCCTGCAAAATCTAGTCTTATGTGTTGGAAGGGAAGGCCCTGGCCTGTATGGTGCAATTGGTGAAATTCTAAGATGGACATTTGTCCCCAGCTCCCTCTGTCACACATAAATAAAATCCTGCCATTGGATATCGATTCCTTTGTGGTGGGATACGACTTCTTACATATAACACCACTTACAGTCCAATATTTTTGGAAGGACAAACCCATAAAACTAGTATGTAAAGCAATGTAGTGTGTTGATCAGAAGAAAGTTCAAAGTCAGTCACCCTGGATCTGCCACTTACTATCTCTAGGACTTTGGGCCATTAATTCATCTTTCTGTGCTTTGGGTCTCCTCATCTGTAAAATCATAAGAAATAATACTTTCCTCCAATTTTTGTCAAATCTCAGTGAAACAGGTCAAGTGTTTCAAAGAACGGTATTCTGCTATAGGTGTATTAATAATTATTGTCTAATGTTTGCATGAATTAGCATATTACATAGATGTCCTTTTCACAGATAGTTGACATTAGGTCACAAAGAAATTGGGGTTGTATTTGGGAAACTGAGATACTTTGGACACAAGAGGTGCTGTATGAGTGAGATATGGGGTTGGTAGGGCAAAGTCACTGGTGCCTCGGTGGAGAGAGAGAAGCATTTTTACAGGAGAAAAAAAAGGAGGTTTTTTGCCTGCTTCTGGCTGACGGAATTAATCAGCTAGGATGGTGAAGAAGTAATGTGATGCCCACCTGCAAATGAACTTTGAATTGGGTGCTTGCTCTGCTTTTTCTGTGTCTCATAACTTCATGCCTTGTAAAAGATAATGCTAGGCCTCAACCTTTACATTTGAAGAACCATGGAAAAATCTACACTAGAGCATTTTACTCTGCTAACTGTCCCTTCCTCTTTCCTCCAGATTACATGAAGCAGACGACATTTGAAGCCCAAGCCTTTTTAGAAGCTGTGCAGTTCTTCCGACAGGAGAAGGGTCACTATGGATCCTGGGAAATGATCATTGGTGATGAAGTCCAGGTAACACAGGGCTCAGAATTTCGGATCTTCTCTCTTTCTGGTTGGTAGGAAGTCAGGGTTATTTTTAATAAGCAATCAGAAGAGAAGTCGCAAGAATGAAAAATGTCATTCCAAAGGCCATTTCTCTCTTGGCTAGAAGCGGTTAGTCAGTAAGCTACTGGGCACCCACTACAAAGAACCCCAGGCCAGGCACTAATAGGGCAGCCCAAAGCACCCCAGGCACAGTGGAAAGCTGCTCTCACTGTCTTTTATCAAAACACCACTTCTCCCAAATGACCTCATCCTTCCAGACTAGAAGCAGATGTGAGTAATGGGGTATTGTGCAATGTGTGTATGGGGGGGTGGAGTTAGGGTCATTGGACTTGGATTTAAATCTCGCAAATTATTTAACCTCTTTCAGCCTCAGATTATTCCTCTGGAAAAAATGATCATAATAATGTTTACCTTATAGAATGGTGAGAATTCAATGAAATATTGTTGAAGCAATATTTGGCACAGTACTATCTTTATCTATTGAATAATATATATTTTAATTAATTTATTGGTAAATTATACATAATAGTGGGATTCATTGTGACAGTCATACATGCACATAACATAATTTGGTACTGAATGACATATAAGTGAAGTAGTAAATAGAAACAAATTTCAAAAGCACTAGCCAATTATCTGTTTTGTTTATCTTTTCTACTTTTGTGTCCTCTGTGATCCCTTATAATTTCCCATGATCCCAATAAAATGCCAGTCATGGCCTAAATACCTCAGTGTGAAGCAAATCTCAGTGTGGTCACAAATCTCCAAAGGAAGCTGATTTGTGCTCTGATCCCAGCCTCCGTGATGACACCGTTCACGTGGCTGATCATGCGCATTATTCAGTTATAGGAACATGGTGTCCAAGAATGATATTTATGTATTTATATTTGCTGCATCTCCACGAGAGCCTCTTTTGGAGGTTGCTGAAATTTGCTATCAAGAAACGATATTTCGGAGGCGCCGGATGGTGTTTTGCCCTCTGTATGTTCATTAAACATCTAAAGCCCACATTTTCTCATGATGATGGAGCTGTTCTTCAGTGTTTTGCCATGTGAACTAGAATCTTTCTCCCTCCCCAGCCCCTTCTTCGATTCTAAATCCTTTTATTTCCCAGTACTGGGGATGTTTGGTGGTAGTGCACTCGCCTGGCATGTGTAAGAACCTGGGTTTGATCCCCAGCACACCCCCCCACACACACATACACACACAATCAAATACCATAAGTCAGGGGAAAAAATCCAGAGGAGGGACAATAAGAATGACCTTCTAGGAAACAACTGTAGCATTCCATCTTCTATCAACTAGACAAGAGTTATCAAGTGGCCCCATGAAGAATCTGAGTTTCTTTAGTGAAATCAGTCTCATAAAACCTGAGTGCTAAAAGTGCCTTTCAGGGTGTTTGTCCCGCACTCTCCAGATGAGGAGAAGAACATTCAGAAAGGTTGTCCAAAGCCATTCTGTGACACAGATGGGCCTGGAGAAGCTGGCGAAAGTAAACAGCTTGGTAGGGCTGGGGATGTGGCTCATGCGGTAGCGCGCTCGCCTGGCATGCGTGCGGCCCGGGTTCGATCCTCAGCACCACATACAAACAAAGATGTTGTGTCTGCAAAAAAAACTAAAAAAAAAATATACAAATTAAAAAAAAAAAAAAGAAAGTAAACAGCTTGGTAAAGGTTAAGAGTCACCATCACCCTTAATACCTCGAATGGTGCAGTCAAGCTCCTAAGCTCAGAGCGAAGAGGTCAGGACCAAGGAGCTAAAGAAAGTGGCAAAGTGTAACTGAATTTGAGAATATGACTTCTTTTACCTAAAACACTGGGTTTATTTGCATTTTTTCCCTATCTATGACAAACTTAATCATAACACTGTGTGACCCCCACCCCCACCCCTGGGAACCATATCAGAAGATTCTCAGCCTTGTTACATTATCTCTTCATAGTGGTGACTCACACAGTAAGTATGGTGGGCTCCCCTGGCAATGGTTATTTTAGGCAAGGGTCCAGACAAAGAAGTATCTCAAAATATCTGGCCTGACAGACTGTTAAGGTGAAACTATTTGTATATCAATAAAAAAAAAATCAACACGTTTGCTACTTGTCAATATAATATATCAAGTGAGATCATGAGAGAGAGTCTTCTGCAAAATGTAAAGTAGCTCCAGTTGGTAGGTTTATTATTTGCCTTTACATCAGCCAGATGGGAGAGACCACAGCTCCTAATTCCCAGAGCTGAGTGGTTTCAAGAAAACTATCCACCTTTCAGGCCTCGTCCATGCAATCTAGAGCCGTCCTTTTATTGTATGGTTTTGAGTGTGACCTTCTAAATAGATTTCTCACCCACAGTCCTTCAGTAGCACCAGGGCTGGGGGTCCAGCAGCCTAGTCAGACCTGAGGCCTACCTCAGGAAGTGGGTGATGTCCACTGGGCCCCACAGCTTTCTCAAGCTTTGGTCTCTGAAAGGAAGACTGTGGTGTGGCCTTCAGTGAGTGAGCCCCAGTTTGTTGGTTGTGATCAGCCTAATGACATGCTTGATTATATGCGTGATAAAACTTTAAAATCTTAGTATCCCAGTGGTTAGGTTTGCCCCACACTCTCCCTGTTCTTTTTTATTAGACAAGATTACATTTTTAGGACCCTCATGGTAAAACTCGGTGGATTCTGTCTTGTGTGGAGGAGATTAGAGAACTCTTTTGTTGTTATGATGTATTTGTTAGATTAGCAACTTTCCCTATATAAAGACCCAAGGCCTATGGCCCTGGTTATGGAGAGCTGACCAGGGTAGTGAATCCCAGAGTGGGCCCTGGGCATGTGAGGTGGGATGGGCTGAAGGTCAGAGGAGGCTGATGTTGGAATGAGACAGTTGGGTGTCAGCACCCACAGCTCTTCCTAAGCCCCAATCCACTCACCCCACTTCTACCCTCCTCTTTCTTTTCCCAGACATATTTACTTGTCAACTCCATGGTTGTAAAATGAAACCAAATTTTTTGGAACATTGTGTGGGAAAACCCAGAGAAAACTGTAAGCCCACCCAAATGGAATGTTCTTTCCCCCCCCCCTTTTAGCCTTGTTATAAAACATTTGCCTCTTTTTCAAATCTATTCATACTCACGCTCAAATTCAAACCGATCTCAGCAACAGGGCGCATTAGGACTTTTATTATGATTTTTGAGTTTAATACTTTACAACCAAGATAGTATTTCCTATTGGTCATAAGCTCCGGTGTTAGTTTCTGTGCCTCTTAGCTACCTCTCCTCATGCCACACTTGGATTGCTCAGGCAGGTGCATTCTAAACGGGAGTGTGCCCATCTGAACAGGATGGAGCCCTTCCCAGGGGACTATTAATTACCTACAGAATGTGGTTGTTGACTTGCTGATTTCCATGGAGTTTGTACATGTCAAGTTCCTGTTCAACTCCTCAGAAAATGATGATTCATCTCTTAAATGCCCCCAGAGAATGGTTAAGAAAGGTAAATACATCTCTACCAATGGGCTCCCAGGACTAGTGGAAATCCCATCCCCGTTACACTGTTCATCCCAGTAGGCAGAAGCACAGTGCAGGTGAGCAGCCCCACCTGCTGCCCTGACCTCAGCAGCCTTCTCTCCTGGAAGCCAGGGGCACAGGTGGACTAGAGGGCTTGTGCACCTCCACCTGGGAGTGTGAGCAGAAGCCTCACACCCTTCCCTAACAGAGCCCTCGTGAAAGACAAAATCTAGTGAACTCACAAGTGTTTCCACTAGCATGCTGCTGACCAGTGACCTCTGAAAAAAATCTTCTGTAATCCCCAAAGCATCATTTGAATTTTTACGAGAAGTAAGAAGGAGGAGATCAGTTTTTTTGGATAAATATTATTTCAACTTCATAGAACAGATATCTTGAGTGAGTCTCTGCTTTTCTGCCTGTTTCCATTCCCACCCATCACTACACTTGCCCTTTTGTACATCTTTTTCCCCCCCAATACTAGGGTTTGAACCCAGGGTGTCATGCATGCTAGGCAAGTGCTCTACCACTGAGCTAGCTACACCCCAGATCCCTTTTGCAAATCTTAATCTGCAGCATGCTGTTGAAAGTTGAGCTCTGAGCCCCAGAAGACTCATTGTAAAAGTGAAGCTGAGCAGCAGAACTGCTCCAGTTTGAGGGTGGGGTGTGGGGTAAAGACAGAAGGGTCAGTGTTGAGGGAGCAATAATGCATGGACGTAGATCTGCTCAGTTTCAAAGAAATGTTTTCACTGATCCAAGGAACATTTTAGGAGAGATTTAGGAACACATTTTTAAAAAAACACCCTGGCCTCCCTGTATTCAGCTTAGCCTACCAATGTCCAATTGTTTCAAAGTATTTCTTTCTTTTTCTTTCCTTTTTGTTTGTCAAGCTGTGTCCAGATTTATTTAAGATACTTTTCATAAACACTCATACTATTTCAGGCAGGATATGGACAGACAACGGTATCCAACAACTTTTAAACTCCCTTCTTAGTGTGGACTACCAGCATCCAAAAGCCCTGTAAGACCCAGTGACATCTTCTTTCAGTGCTCTGAACTGGACAAGTTCAGGGTGACAGTTGACACCACATTCAGCATGTTTTTAACAACTTTCCATAAGCCATCACTGCTTTCAAGAAAGGAAAGGAATATGGCAGAACTCTCCATCTGGAGATCCACTATCTAGAAAGGGAAGCTTTTGGGGGGGTACAGGCGGGTAATGGGGATTGAACTCAAGGGCACTCGACCACTGAGCCACACCCCAGCCCTATTTTGTATTTTATTTAGAGACAGGGTCTCACCGAGTTGCTTAGTGGCTTGCTTTTGCTGAGGCTGGCTTTGAACTCATGATCCTTGGGCCTCAGCCTCCCGAGCTGCTGGGATTACAGGCTGCGTCACTGTACCCGTCTAGAAAGGGAAACTTTTGAGGGATACTATCTTAATGGTATCACTGGAAAGTCCAGGTTGTCTGACATACTGATAACCAATTTTGCAAAGAACAGGTTCCCATAGATCTCTGGGTTTAAGGAGGTTAAGTGGATACTGAAGACAGACAGTGAGAAGAGAATGTAAAAACTAATTTTAGTGTTTTCATGCCATGAGGCATCTGTGCCAAGATGGCTGTGTGTCATTGTCAAGGAATCCCTCCTCTGGGAGCCAAGAGGAAGTCCCTCAAAACTACAAGAGAAAAGTGTTTTCCCCACAACAATCCAGCTTTGGAGACTTTTATTTGTGATACATGCTTCTTGCCCCTAAAACAACAATAACATGTTCTGTGTGTTAACAACATAGCTTTAAAAAAGGTAAAACAAAACTCTCTGTTTTTATAAAACTTGATTTAAAAATAGTATTTAAAGCTGTCCAGTCACCAGAAGTAGAGAGTCATCTAAAAAGCAGACACTTTCCTTGGCATCTCCAGGACCTTCAGGCCTCTGTGCCTGGTTTGTTTGGACATCTCCAATTTCTGAGGGTTATTACCATTCTTGCCCATGTCAGTTTTTCCCTTTTGCCCTTTGGGTACATTCTCTTCCTTCTTGGCAGGGGCATTTTGAGGCTTGGGCTCAGCCTTGGGAGAGCAGGTTTAATGAACAACCTTGCAGATCTTCTCTGTGGCTCTTCCTTCACCTTGGCATTAGCAAATCTTTAGCGTTCCTTTCAGCCTTTCTCTCTCTTTCTTTCTTTCTTTTTCTTTTTCTTTTCTTTTTTTTTTTTTTGGCCCAGGATTGAACCCAGAGGCACTTAACCACCGAGCCACATCCCCAGTCCTTTCTATTTTTAAATTTTTTTTTGAAACAGAGTCTCACTAACTTGCTTAGGGACTTGCTAAGTTGCTGAGGCTGGCTTTGAACTTGCGATCCTCTTACCTCAGCCTCCCAAGCTGGTGAGATTACAGGTGTGTGCCACCACATCTGGACCTTCAGCCTTTCTCTTGGGCATGGTGGTGGTGCGGGATGTAAGTGCTGGACACGGGAATGCAGTGGCTCAGGGGCTCTAGGCCGTCTGGGGATTGTTCGCGAGCTCTTCTTCTTTACATTGCTCCTCTTTTCTTTTTCTAAATGTCAGAGAGGGTGAAGACGGTGTTCTTTCCATGGGGTAATAGCACTGGAGAAGGGTTAGCAGACGGTTCTGTTCCTTGTGAATGTTTAAGCATGTTTACTCCACAAGATTGTCTTAGTTGATATTTCTGTGGCCTCAGAACCAGGGGTAAGCTATTAACCTAGGCTGGGGGTCTGATTCATGGTGGAGTGGGTCTTATTTAAATGCACAAGGCCCTGTGTCCATTCCCCATCCCCAGCTACACACACACACACACACACACACACACACACACCCCATTACCCCAACAGAGTTCACAAAGCCCAGGACGGAGACAGCCACTATGAGATCTCTAGTAGGCCTAATGCTCAGACCAGCTGGCTGACCTAGGGCTCTCTTCCACACCCCAGATCCTGAGCAACCTGGTGATGGAGGAGCTCCTACCAACCCTTCAGACAGACCTGCTGCCTAAAATGAAGGGGAAGAAGAATGACCGGAAGAGGGCCTGGCTCGGTGTAAGTGATGCGGTTGCTCTGCAGCCCTGCTTCTCAAAATGCACCTCCTCTTCCCTTTCCTTTTCAGGGCATTTGTTGTTGCTGATTTTAAATAGTTTGTTCTCTGGGTGAAGAAATGCCCACCTCAAGCCTGCTTACTTTCACTTACATGAGGACTAATCCAAACAAACTTGAACTTTAAAAGAAAAATTCAAAATGCGCCTGCAGTTCATTCATGCCGTGGGAGTCTGCGTCAACCCTCCTCCTCCCTCTAAATGAGCCCCTCACACCCTCCCCCCTGCAAGCCAAGATTCATGTGTCCTTCCCTTTCAGCTGCTGGAGGAGGCTTACAACCTGGTTCAACACCAAGTTTCAGAAGGATTAAGTGCCTTGAAGGAGGAATGCAGAGCTCTGACCAAGGGCCTGGAGGGAACAGTCCGATCAGACATGGATCAGATTGTGAACTCAAAGAACTTTTTAATTGGGAAGATCAAAGGTCAGTGGAGATAATCCATGCTCCTCCTAATTAAATAAGCTGTATGTTTAGCGATTCGTTCATAGTTAGATCTCTTAACTAGCCATCTGTATCTGCAAGTCTCACATCGGTGGTTTCAAACAGCTTCAGATCAAAAAAATATATATTTTTAATTGTATTCACCAGGTACAGATTTCTATTCTTGAAAATTATTTCCTAAATAATACAGTGTAACAACTATTTATGCAGCGTTTGTGTTCATTAGGTATTATAAGAAATTAGAGATGACTTGAAGTATATCATGTATACAGACAGATGCACGTAAGTAAAACACAAATACTGTGCCGTTTTATATCAGGAACTTGAGTGCCCTTGAGTTTTGGTGTTCTCGGTAGTGGAGGTAGATGGGTCTTGCCCAAAATACTGAGTGATTACTGTTCATAGTTTTAGAGAATTAAACTGAGGGAACTGGGGAGGTGTAGGTGCCATGAAGGGCCTAGGTCTTTCCTTTGAGGCTTCGTGGATACGAGGTGGAGGGAACTTGCTTCATGCCCTGTGGTGTTACCTGTGTATTCTGATGCTGTCTATGCTGCCCCAGTTATTGGACTTCTTATATGGACTTAAAGTGGCTTCTGTCCACCTCTGCTGTGCTGTAAGCTCTCAAAGACCAGAGCCAAGCCAGGCACGGGGACGCAAGTCTGTGATCCCAGCAGCTCGGGGCGCTGAGGCAAGAGGATGGCGGGTTCAAAGCCAGCCTCAGCAACAGTGAGGCACTAAGGCAACTCCATGAGACCTTGTCTCTAATAAAATACAAAATTGGGCTGGGGATGTGGCTCAGTGGTTGAGTGCCCCTGAGTTCAATCCCTGGTTCCAAAAAAAATAAAAAAGACCAGAGTCATATTGCTTTGGTTTACTCAAATATATTCTTGCCTAGTACCATATCTGGCATAGATGGACTCTCAGCAAATAGTTAAATGAATAACAGACTTTCTTTTGACTGGAAAGCCTACAATTTTGGCTTAGAGTCAATAAATCTGAGTTTCTAGCTCCAACTCCAACATTGGCCAGTCCTATGTACTTGGGAGGTCACTTGAATTCTGTTTGCCTCAGTGTTCCTCTCTAAAATCAGGAGGGCTCAGAAGGGTGGGGTTGGCAAGTGTGGCCCACCACCTGATTTTGTTCTATGGGACACAATTATGCTCATTCATTCACGTGTTGTCCGTAGCTGCTCTCTGTTGTAACATTAGAATTGAGTAGTTGGAACTGAGTCCTTATGGACCGTGAGATGACAAAATTGACTATCTGGCTCTTGATGGAAAAGTTTGCTCATTCCCCCATGAGAGGACTTAAGTGGCCTTGAAGGAATCCCCCATGATAAATCCTAAGATTCTAAGGTATCTGGGGCCTCCATAACCCCATGAACATATCAACCTGATGTCATTTCAGAGGAAGAGCAGGGAGGCTCATTTGTGATTGATTATCAACAATCTTTTTAGATAGTTAGTTCTCAGATATCATGGGCTTATTTAAAAAATGTTTACCACCTGCCTCCTGAGCTCAGTGGAGCTTTGGCAATGCACTCGGAGGCCCCAGTTCCTGGACTCCAAGGCGTGCAGTCTGATGGGATTGTCCGATCGGGGGATTCTCCTGTGCAGTTCAGGCCCTCTTCATACTGCAGCTCAGCTTGCTTCTGGGCTCTCAGAACAGGTCCTGGCTGAGAGAAGATGAGAGAAGGCCTAACACCACGAGTGCATGGTGTCTGTCTGGGTCTGTTCACACGATGCCTTCCGAAGCCAGAGGTAGAGCAACTCCAGAGCGCTGTCCGTTTGCTGTCATCCACGTCTCATTGCTCCATGAGCGCAATGATCTAGGGTTGAATATATGTTGAAACACTCTCTACAGCTTCAAACTGCCAACACCAACTCCTGTGCCAACTCTCTGCCCTCTGGGGCTGCGCTGGGCCCAACCACAGACATTCCCATGGCTCAAATTAAAACATTCTCTCATCTAAATCTGTTGCTCTGTGTGTCCTCATACACTGGAAAAAGATTCTGCCCTGGACTATTAGTTGTTTCCTAAAAGAAACCTTAAAAAGCTGGGCATAATGGAGTACACCTGGAATCCCAGAGGTGTGGGAGGCTGAGGCAGGAGGATCGCAAGTTCAAAGTCAGCCTCAGCAACTTAGTGAGGCCCTCAGCAACTCACTGAGACCCTGTCTCTAAAGAAAATATAAAAAAGGGCTGGAAGGTGGTTTAGTGGTTAAGCACCCCCCAAAAATTAGAAAAAAAAAAAGAAAAAAAAATTTTAAAAAGAAATAAACCCTGAGTCTTTTTAAAACAAAATATCGGAAGCACATTTTAACCAGACCTCTGGTTTCCTACCTTTAAACAAGGAGAGAAATCTCAGGCTGCATTGATAAAGGGCCTTGGATTTCAAACAACCACAACAACAACTGTGGGCGTAGTGAGCAGTGCTCTCTGCACTTGAGCTCTGCTCCGTAGTTATCTTTTAATTTCTTCAGCATTTATTCTACTTCTGCTGAGTCCAGGGGCTGTGAGAATTAAAAGACAACATGATTTTCCAGGTAGAAGATGAATATCTTCTTGTCACAGATACAGAGACAGAAGGAAGAATATGGGAGATGCCCTGAGAGGTTAGAACAAAGCTTAGTGGTTCCCAGTCAGGATCCCATTTCACCTTCAGAAAACTGTGTGGGTGCATCCTAAGGAGGGTGCTCTTTGAGTGTTGGGCAATTAGAAAGAAAGAATGATAATGCCAACAGGTACAATAAGAGTTAGAAGGAACTGCAGGCTTCCAGGGCTCCTTCTCGGTTCTACGCACTTTGCAAATCGTAAACCCATTTAATCCTCATCATAATCCCAGGAAGTAATGACTTTTATGATCTCCATTGTACAGATAAGAAAATCGAGGCAGAGATTAAGGAACTTGCCCAGCTAGTGAGTGGCGGTCTGGCTCTGAACCCTTCCTTTTGGCTCCGTGGTCCCCTCAGGGCTTTGTGACAGTTGTCCTCACTTGAGCAAGCCTTTTGAATTAACATGTCACAACACGGTATTCATCACAACCGCATCTTTGCATGCTTGAGAAAATAGCAGAGCATCCAAGTGTGGGATGTGGAATTTAAGCAGCCCATGAGAAGACACCTGAAGACCATACATAGTTCAGGAAGCTGTCACCTGAAGATCATAGTTCAGGTGGTACCAGGGCATTAGGCTCTCCCCGATGGGTGGCATTTGATATGGGCCTTGAAGACATGAGAAGGATGTTTATGAGTAAAAATGGAAGAAGAAAGGCCCAAGTGAAACATGGGTGAAAGAAGGCAGGAGAGCGGGCTGGAGTACCCTGCGGCAAACAGGAGGCCAGAGCAAGTGCCCTGAGGAGCATCCCCTGCCACGCCCACCCTCCCAAGCCTTGTCCACCTTGGCTGCAGGGGAAGTCGGCCAGCTCTGCCAAATCACGACTTCACGTTGCAGGATTATTCCAAATTTTCAATTAGATTCTTTTCAAGTAGTTCCTCTCACACTTAATTAACTAATAATTAATTTATTCTCCTGGCAAACAGTTTTGCATTTTAATATCAAAACAAGTCATTTTTACAAGGCATAGATTGTTTCATATTTGAACCATACAACCAAAATGGTTTTTTCCTAGTAATTCCATGGCCTGTTTAATAGTTTACATCCCAAATATTTTTAGTGCTATTCATCTAAGATTCTCAGAATCAAAGGACCCATTTGATCCTCCATGACTCTGACTTATTTCTGTAAACCAAAACCATTCGTCTCCCCATAAGCAAGTTCTTTGCCAATAAGAACTTTAAAAACACACTTGAATTTAGTCTCACTTTTGCAAACTAGGATGTGACCTTGGCTGAGTCACCCAACACTGCCAGGCCTCTTTTTCCCCCATCTATAAGATGGAGGTGGGATGCCTGGGGGCTTGAGCTTCCCTTTTCAGTTCTGGGATGCTGTGACAAGGCTTGTGACCTGTCCAGCTCCGCAGAGCAGGCTCAGCCCTGTCCCCTACTCACTGCTTCTGAAGCTAGCTGATCCTGAGAATCCCCCTGTGCTGGCTGCCACAGGCTCCCCTGCCCTGCTCTGTCACACCCAGACCCAAGGTCTTCCTCCTCCAAGTCAAAGCGAGTATTTGTCTCTGGGGAGAGGAATTATGGCAACATTTTTTTTAAATCCCTCTTTGTGATTTTCTGTTCTCTGTACATATCTGTTGCGATATTTTTTCCTTATCAGGGGAAAAAAATATTGTGGTCTTGTTTGGATTTGCTTTAATTGTGAATGGGGACAGAAGGTATGATGGCAAACTGAATGCAAGTTTGTTCCATTTGACCAAGAAAAGATCGTCCTTAAAAAGTTTGTGGGTGCGGGGCGGGTGATGGAATTACATTCGTTCTCTTAGAGAAATGAATATATAAAAATATAAATTATAAAATAATAAATCATGTTTATAGAAAAATAACCTGCATATATGAGGAGGAGGATGGATAGGAGCAGGCGGGTCCCCAGCATTTTCTTCTTAGTATTAGGTTTTGCGTGTTCTCAGAAACCAAGCAAAAGAGAAAGAAACCGGGCAGAGGAAACTCGGGAGGGGAGAGTGTCTGTTTGCGCGGCTTCTCAGAGCAGCCATTGGTTTCCATTCTGATGAGCCCTGGCACTGGACCATGGTGCCCATCTGTCTGGCCCATTTGAACCTGCCTAAGCTGCTAGGTGGTTCCATGGGGTACCGTCCAACCCTGACCTGGCTCCAGTGCCCTGGATCCAATTTTACCCTAAGTCACACTTTTTTTTTTTTTTTTTGGCTATTTCCTACCGCAGCATTGGTGGCCCAACCCGCAGAGAAGAGCTGTGGGGAGAGTGTGCAGCCTTTCCTGGCGTCCATTCTGGAGGAGCTCATGGGGCCAGTGAGCTCAGGGTTCAGTGAGGTGCGCTCGCTCTTTGAAAAAGAAGTGGATGAGCTCAGCCGGAGCTTTCGCACCACCAAAGACGGTGCCCAGCTAAAGCAGGTAGGATGGCAAGCCAGGAGATGCGGGCGGCTGGGCTGCTGGGGCTGCCCTCCCCAGGGTGCTTCATCTGCCCACCTGCCTCCTTTTCTCTCTCCTCCCTCTCCTCTGCCCTCCCAACCACTCATCTGCCCTCTCCTCTACCCATCCAGCCACCTCATTTATCTGCCCATTCATACATCCCTCCATTCACCTAATTTTCTTCATTAAAGATGTCCAAGTTGCAAAAATAATAATGTTTGTATAAGTGAAAGAGTATACTCAGTTCATATATACACAATATTCACAGGCAAAATTAATCATCATCACTGATACACACGAATCCAGTCCTCCCCCAACTCCTAGCCACCTTCATTCCCACGCCCTGAATTAGTAATATAAGTAGCTCCATGTGTTTTCCTGGGGTTTTTTTTCTTTGTTCTTCCAAATATATAAGCATATACCCTCATTTAAAGAACTTTCTTTGATTCGTTTATTTTCAAAACTATACACTCGGGATATAGAATGGGGTTTTTCAAAGTGGGGTCCCTGGACCAGCATGTTATTATCACCTGGTTGTTAAAAATGCAAATCCTCAGGCCCCTCATCATATCGGGAACTCTGGGGAAGGGACCCTGATATCTTGTTTCAGCAAGACCTCCAGAAGATTTGGTGTACCCTAAAATTGAGAATAATTTTCTACTTGACATATCGTGATGCACATCCCTGTAAGTCAGTAGATTAAACCAGATGATTTAATTCTGATTCTTTTCCTTCCTCCCTCCCTCCTTCCCTCCTTCCTTTTCTGCCTTCTCTCCCTCCTTTCTTCCTTCCATCATTAAAAGCTAATCGCTATTTTTTTCTTTCAATTGTACATATTTATGGGATACAGTGTGATAATTTGATACATATATATAGTGCATAATGATCAAATTGGAATAATTAGCATTCCACCTCCTGAAACATTTGCCATATCATTGTGTTGGGAACCTTCAAACGTGTGTAGCTCTTGATAAAACACACGATGAATTGTTGTAAGCTGTAGTCACCCTTCTGTGTTGTCTCTTTCTTATGTCCCTATGCATATATTCAAATGTATAATTGTATAAAAACAACACTGTTTTGTAAACCCTTTGAGGTTTTCTTTGCAGCCTGTTTTTTAAATTTGCCTTTACTACCCTTCCTCCGGAACACCACTCACCTCCTCTTAAATAACTAGTGTCACTGACTTAGCAGGTGCTACCCTGTACTTTCCCCATGCTTATATAGTATATAAACATGCATATTCATAAGCTATTTTCTTATGATTTGCTTTTAGAAAAGTGGCATTATATTTCCTACACTGCACTGCTTATCAGTTTTCTCATTCAAAAATACTTCATGAAACTGTTTCCACGGTAACCGTTCTAGCTCTAAATCATTCTTTGTGATGGCTGCATAATATTTCCTATATGAAAGCACCATGATTTATTCAATCATGCCAACATTGCTGGCACCATGAACAAAGCTACAATAAATTATCTGTACATATATCCTTATATCCTGATGTTTTTATTTCTGTGGGATAGATTCCTGGGTTGAAAGGTATATTTCTCATGTTAATAGATGTTTTCATTGTACTTTTTAAAAAAGGTTTAAATTTTACATTCCACTAATTGTATATGGCAGGGGCTTTCTCCCCCACATTGCCATCAGTGATAGGTGTTATTGCCTGTTTGAACTTTGACAATTTAATAAGAGCAAAGTGACAACCCGTTTTTCCTCCCCTGCCTGCTTAAATAATTGACATTTTTTTTTTTAAATGACACATTTCTTAATCACACAACAAGGGTCAAATTCGACTGTGCTTTTGATCATTAATTCCACTTCAGTGAACCAGTCCATAATTTGCTTCTTAAAGAGAGTAATTTTTCCCTTTAAAGAACAACGGGAATGGCCCTTTAACACTTCCTGACAGACGATGCATCCTGCCTCTCAAGGTTCAACCTGCCTCTCTCCCTGGAGTCCTCATTCTTAGCAACCTTCTTTCTGTCTTCTTCTCCACCTAGTCTCCTTTTTATATTAAGCAACCATTCTTCAGTTTTAAAAAAATATTTTAAAATAAACTTTGAAAATAGAATGCTTCTGTTGCGGCAACATTTGCCTGTGAGAGTATGTTGACAATCGTGGGGGTTCAGCAGCTGGGCTCTTGCAGGAAGAAGCCCTGTGGCCTCATTGATTAAGGTGGCAGTTGTGCAAACTGAGTAGGAGAGACCCCAGCTTTCAAAGCTGGGTGTCTGCTGTCAACCCTCTTCCTCTCACCCACTCTCCATCACGAGCACCTTAGAGAGGCCTTCTGCAGAGGGAAGCCCTGTGCGCCCTGCAGAGCCTCAGAGGGGTGTGAGGAAGCCTGCTTCCCTCCCCGAGTCTAGGAGTCCAGGGAGCTTCCTAGTCTCCCTGGGGTTTAGGAGAGGGCTGTCACTCCTTTAAGAAAGTCTTGCCAATTCCATTTGCCAAAGAGCCTGCCTGCCTGATTCTTGAGCTTTGGAGTGGGAACTTGGAGTTTATCAAGAACTTAAGAAGCTGGAGTCCCCCTGAATGCACCCTTGGGTCTTGTCACCCGGTTGTTTCTGACATGGGTTTCTGTCCTAGCAATAGAGTTGCCCAAGGGACCCACTGAAGAATGAAAACAAAGCAGCTGAAAATGTCCCAGGTCTGAGTAGTGATTCACTCTAACTGTATGACATGGCTCCAGACTGAAGGTATTTAATTTTTCTCTTCACTGAAACGCAGCATCTAGACCAGCTTATGAATCTTCCTCTGGAATCTGTGAAGATGGAACCTTGTTACACTAAAGTCAACCTGCTCCCAGAGCGCCTGCAGGAACTCCAGAGCCGCTTCAGGTGCCCCCACGTGGATCTGGTGGTCCAGAGGACACAGAACGACATGCAGGAGGTGGGAGCAGCAGGCAGCCCTGGTTCATGAGGACGGAGAGGGGGCAGAGAAAGGTGCTGGAAGAGGAGCGGGTACTGGTGTCACTCAGGGAAATGGGCACGATTCCTCCGCCCTGTTGATTGAAGACACACTCTGTCCTTCACAGGCTTCTCCTTCCTTCCATGTTGATGAGCATCACAGAGAAGAAATACCTGAGGGACTGGAGTAGCATTAATTGGTTATTACTTGGTTGCTCGGTGCTTTTCACCTTGCTTGGCCTGCACTTTAGAAACTTCTGGGGAGATTTTAAGACATACTGATGTCTCCACCTTATCCCTAGTGATTCTGAATATATATTGATGTATATAAGTAGGTGGACAGATATTTTATATATGTAATTCCCATAAATATTAATTTACATATGTAAATATTTATAATTTATATATATGTAAAAATTTTAAAAGAACTTCCCCTGCCTGCCTTCCCACTCTTTCTAATACACAGCTGGGATTGAGAACAACTGGCTTAAGTTAATTTCCTAACCTGATTAAGAGTAAGCCAGCCAATCAATCATGACTTCATATTTGAATTTCTTGTGTCTATCGATAGATTCCTTTTTTTTTTTTTTTTTTTTTTTTACCCGCAAGGAATTTTTTTCCCCAGGAACAGAAATGAATACCAAACTCTTTCTGTATTACAGTATTCCTAAATGAAGAAAGTTGTAACCAGGCGTTATTCTATTTCACAGATATTTTGGGGCGAGCTTACTCTAGGCTGGACATTGTGCCAGATCCCATTTCACAGATCAGTAGTGACACAGATTCTTAGATAAATTCACTACAGTGTTGAAAGTGGGTTAAATGGTGTGGGATCAATCCCAGGCATGGGAAAGAAAGGAATGTTTTTTTTTTTTTTTTTCTTATGGGTAGGATTCATCATTATATCTTATTATCTAACCTCTAAGTTGTCAGGGATTAAAGATGGGCAAGGAACAAAACTGGGCAACAGTTTAACGGCAATCTAGATAAGAGTGCACCCCTGAGGACTGGATACAGGTACAACTGTAGAGAATAAGACATCTATCTGAACCATCTCTGTCTCCTGACCTCACCCTCTCTCCCTTCCCAGCCTTGCAGAGAAAGGAAGGATGTGAGGTGGTAGGATGGGAAGCAGAGAGATGTGCTGTGGAGTAGTTGATGTCCACCTAAGCCTGGAGATGCAGCCTGAAAATGGTTGGCAAAGGCTCCCACCTCATCTTGTCAATCTGTGGCTGCAGCACCAGAGTATGGAGGAGGAGCATCTCAGTCCCACAGCCCTGGGCTTTCTAGATGAGGGACGATGGGGAACAGATGAGGGAAAAAAAAAAAAAAAAAAACACCACATGCATGCAGACCTGCATACGTCCCTCCTAACCTCTTACTGATTGCCCTGTAGCCATGTGGCTGTTGGTCTCACAGCCCAGGTAGTGGGATGAGAACCTGTTGCCCTCGCTCACCTCCCAGAACAGCAGGACTCTGTGGGCTCAACCCCTCCCTTCTCTCCAAGCCCAAATGGACATCGCTGGGTGGTCATCCCAGCCTCTCACTTGTTCTGTTTCTGTGTTGTTCTGGTTTCTAGCTCATGCAAAATGCAGTATTCACCTTTGAGCAGTTGCTTTCCCCACATCTCCAAGGAGACGCCTCCAAAATTGCAGCTGCCATTGAGAAGGTCAAGCTCCGAGTCCTGAAGGTAAAGGCTTTTTCTCATCTGTGGGAGCATAAAACAAGAAAACCCCTGTTTCTTTTGTTAGGTGAAAATACCTTGTCCTCCCTTTCAATCTGCTCTTCCCCTCTCCTTCCTCTCCCCGTGACTGTCATCCAGCAGCAATTCCCCCAGTGGCTTTCATGCCTCTTCTGCCATCTAGTGGAGACTTTAGGGACTACAGTTACTCAGCATCCTTACCCACCATTAGAAGTAACTAAGCTTACTTTCACAGCGGTCGAACTTGACAAACGTTATTGGCTGTCCCCACAAGCACTATGACAGGTATTGTATAATACATAAAAACAGGCAAGGCACAAATTCTCTCTTCAAAGAGTTTACAACATAGTAAAATCCATAAAATCAGCCAGCATTTTTAAGAAAAATCAAAATCTGAAGGCAAAAGAATTGCAAGGAAAAGGTATCTGCCAAATGAAATTGTTTTAAACTGGCTTCACATGTGAGTGCAGAGTAAATGGTTGCAATAATAGGAATTTGTATAAATATAGTATATTGTTAAGGCTTTTTAAAAACACTTAGGCTGTTTCGTTTGATTCTCACAGGAAGTTGTGAGATGATTAGAATGTACCCCCAATGTACAGATGAGGAAACGAATCCTCTAAAAGCTTAAGTGATTTACCAAAGCTAAATCAGCTATTCAGTGGTGATCTACTAATTTTTTTACCACCTGCTGTTTCCCTAAACACTGCTCTCAGAAGGTCAAAGTCCCACAAAGCCTGGAGGTGGTCCTTGGATTTTAGACCTGCTCTTGATGTCTCATAGACCAGAGGAAACTCTAGCAACCAAATCATTGCAATTTTAAAAATGATAAAAACAATGAAAACATGATAATACAAACAATAATAATGCACTTGCAATTGACCTGAAAGAAAAGATAGTGCCACTATCAAGGGCTCCCATAATACTTGATAAATGCCCTCACCTAACTATCCTTCAGTTGGCCTGACCATTCTGCTCATATGCCTGTGACTGTTCTCTACATTGTCTGTGATCACCTTGAAGTGACATTGAAAATCAAATCCTGGGCTCCAGGTGTGGGTATTCAATTCAGAACAGAGAGAACCATCATCCTTCTTGTTCTAGATATTGAATTTCTTTGGTTGATAGGTCTCAGTGTTGATGTGCTACGAGCCAGGCCCTCTCTTCTCTGTGCAAATCATTGCGACACACTGACCCTGCCTGCAGAACAGAGTGTAATGTAATAGCCAACCGTGACTCCCATGGGCCTACCCAGACAGGGTGATGAGATGCAAACTCACCCCCTAGTTCTATCTCCAACTACTTGATAACACAGATGGCACCTCTCTGTTTTGACCTTGCCTCAGTTTCCATATCTGTAAGAGGGGATGGTGAGATGGGTCATTCTGTCACAACCTACACCTAGAGTATGCAGGAATGACACAGAAAGATCTCTGAGACCTTGGAAATGCAAGAGTCCTCAGAAGTTTGGGTTGGGGAAGGGAGATGACGTGGGTGTCTTGAGTTTTTTGTTTAAGGGAAAGTTAACAGATTGTCGTGTTCCTGTTTAACATATGTTTCTGCATTGACAGCAATATGATTATGATAGCAGCACCATCCGGAAGAAGATCTTTCAGGAGGCGCTGGTTCAGATCACACTTCCCACCATGCAGAAGGCACTGGCATCCACGTGCAAACCAGTAAGCGAATGGGTCACTCTAAAGAGCCTGCTCTTATTACCTCTGAAGTTCAAATGAGCTCTTTTGCTGCTCTGTACTTGCAAACATCTGACTGGGCCCGGAGGGGGGAGGGTTGTCACACTTTTTTATAAATAGTAAATAGTTTAAGTTTCATGGGCCATTTTATCATTTCTGTTGTGACTGCTCAACTCTGCGGTTGTGGCACCAAAGCAGCCAGAGACAGCGCACAGACAGATCTAAGTCTGTGTTCCAATAAGCTTTATTTACAAAAACAGGAAACTGCCAGGATTTGCTGACCCCTGAACTAGAGGAAATCTCAAAGGGTAATTATCTGAACTTGAGCCAAGCTAAGGGTTGGCACAGAATGCCTAAGGGGACCAGGTGTTCCCTATTATAGCACGGCTCATAAGTCCAACATGTGCTCCAAAACTTGACTTCAACATCCAGAAAATCTCCAGCAACATGATGACAGTAGGGTATTTGTTCTGTTACATCCAGTAATGTTTGCTTAATGAAATCAATGACATTGTGTAAATGTGCTGCACACAGCCGGCACACAAGGATAGCCACGATCACAGAGGTGTGACTTGGTCTGAGGGGAAGAGTAGTGGGCAAGTGGAGTCTTAGGGCTGGTTCAGAACCAGGGTTCAAGTCCCAGATCCTGCATGTTTCTGCCCTTGGGCCCTGGGCCAGTCACTTCTCCTCTTTTGGTCTAGAATTCATCTTTTTTAAATGAAGCCAATAATATTTTGCAGTATCTTTCTTAAGACTGAGAAGACTAGAATGATACCCTTAACACTTGATGAATCCTTGCGATGCTTAAACAAAGTGGATTATTGCAAGAAATTTCACAATAGCCCTTTGAGGAGGTCCTGTTTATATCCTCGTTGTGCAAATGAGGAAATCTGAGAGGTTAAGCAACAAGGCCAAAGTCACAGAGCAGGTTCCCACCCGAATTTAAACAGTCCACATTCACCTGTACCATGGTGGGTTCCCTGAGGCTGCTCGCCTGTCACACTTCTACGTTTTAAGAATGACTTGCAAGCTTGGGCATTGGCAAGGCCTGCTCTCTCTTGGAGTAAAGATTCAAGAACTTCTTTATCCCATAAAGGGCTTTTTGGCAGCTTGGAGAGTCTCCAAGCAATGACACATTAAAATTCATCTGTGAGTTTATTTCACTGTGGAATTTTCTGTGGTCATTTTTATATTCTGTAAATGCCATTTTCCTTCAGCTAGTCATTAGTGTATCTAGTACTGGCATTTATTTTGGGGGGGCGGTGTATTTCTTTAGTAGAAAAGCATTTGATTAAGCTAAAGGGGAAAGAGTTGGCCTACATGACTGTCCCTTGGCCTTATGTGCAGAAAGTGTCGTCACCCAGCCCACCACTGAGTCCACCTCTAAACGTGCCTGCAGTTGGACTTCTCTTTTTCAGTCCCTAAGACAGTTTGGAGGTCTCAGAGCCACCTCCTCCCAGACAAGGGCAAGGTGAAGACGGTTCCCCTTCCTGTTTACACCTCACTTCCAAGCCTCAGCAGAGGGAGCTGGGTCCAGTCCACAGAGACCTGCAATTGAACCAAGAGACACTGCTTTCAGAAGAGCCTGTGACTCTGAGTTTTTAAGAATGAGGGATGTTGTGTCAGTGTCATGAGCTTTCAAAGCTCTGTATTTACAGAATGGGTAAATCCGGGGATTATCTGCTTCATAGGAGTCTTTATTTTACTGTCACGTGTTTGCCTCGGTTCTTGGGAACTTCTAGTTCTGTGGCACTCAACCCTATCCTAGCTGCTATTAGAAGAACCTAGGGAACTTTTGGGGAAAAAAAATCCCCAAGACTCACCCCCAGGATTCCAATTTAATTGGTTCAGAGAATTAAGCATATGATGAAGTTCAATCAATTCAATAGAGAAGACCTGTTTTGTAAAACTGGGCATGTCACAGCAGTACAAATGTCCTTCCATTATTCCTTCTCACAGAATTATTCTGTTGGTTGAAACTTTAAAGGCTCTCTATTTATTCATTAACCATGTATTAAAATGCATCAAATACAATCAAGGCATTGTGCCCCAGCAGTGTCCCTGCTGTCCTGGAGTTCACAATGTAGAGGCAGGTGACAGGCATGTGGGATGCCACATGGGGAGCACAACAGTGGCCCAATGCAGGAGGATTCCTGGGACTGTGCTGGACCCTGCTTTTAGGATCATGGAGGACTTGCCATAGTTGTGCCTTCAATTGGTCCTCAGGGATGAATGACAGAGGAAGGGAAGATGAAATGGTGTTCCACGCATGAACCTCTGTCCCTCATTTAGCAGAGGAAAAGACAGAGATTCAGAGTGGTGACATGGCTTACCCAGGAGCCAATGGAGCATCCAGGACAGTGTCCAGTCTCCTGGGCAGTGATCTGCACATCATCCTGGTCTCATAAACTGTCTAGGAGTCACTGAAGCTCATGTCTCTCCAAGCCTTTGGGTTTCCTCTCAGGTGGGTATCAAGGGATCCCATCATTGCCTACTGGCATTACAAACCTGGACCATAGCACCTCCAAGTCTTAGCACTGAAATTTGTTTGAATGTTATGATTTCCACTCACTTGCTGAAGGCATCAAATCCACTCCAGTTCTCTAAGAGCCAGAACCATCAGTGCAAAGATTGCTGACTTAATCACTGGAACATGATTTGGTACACTATGATCCCTGCCCTGTCCTTGTGCTGATCACAGGCAGCCATTGGGAAATCCTTAGAAATCAGAAAAGGTTAAGGGATTTTGCATCATGCCTGGGCTGTCTTAGAAGGAATGGGTGAATGTCAGGGTCAGTTGGAAGAATGGAGGAGAATGTTTTTGAATAATCCTCACGTGACTCTTATAAAGTTAAAGCTATGTCTACCTCGTGACCCAGAAACCTCACTTCTAGGTATATACCCAAGATAAATAAAGTCCTTGAGGCCTCAAAACAAACAAACAAACAAACAAACAAACCCTGTTCAACTAAAGAAAGAAATTGAAGAAGATGGCTTGGGAGGCTGAGGCAGGAGGATTACGAGTTCAAAGCCAGATTCAGCAACAAAAAGAAATTGAAGAAGACCTTAGAACATGGAAAGATCTCCCATGTTCTTGGATAGGCAGAATTAATATTGTCCCAATGGCCATACTACCAAAAGTACAATACAGATTTAATGCAGTTCCTATTAAGGTTCCAATGACATTCTTCACAGAAATAGAAAAAGCAGTCATGAAATTAGTTTGGAAAAATAAGAGGCCCAGAATAGCCAAAGCAATCCTCAGCAAGAGAAGTAAAGCAGGAGGCATCACAACACCAGACCTTAAATTAATTATACTAGAGAGGTATAGTATCAAAAAAAGCATGGTGTGGGCACCAAATCAGACATGAAGACCAATGGTATAGAATAAAGATACAGAGACAAATCCACATAAATACAGTTGTACTAGACAAAGGCACCATAAACACATCTTGGAGAAAAGATAGCCTCTTCAACAAATGGTGCCGGGAAAACCTGAAATCTATAAGCAATAAAATGAAATTAGACCCTTATCTCTCTCCCTGTACAAAACTCAAAGTGGATAAAGGACCTAGGTAGGCATTAGACCAGAGACTCTGTGCCTAATAGAAGAAAAAGTTGGCCCAAATCTCCTTCATGTCAGCTTAGGAATTAACTTCCTCAACAAGACTACTAAAGTGTAAGGAGTAAAATCAAGAGTCAATAAATGGGATGGTATCAAACTAAAAGCTTCTTCACAGCAAAGGAAACAATCAAAACATGAAGAGAGAGCCTACACAATGGGAGAAGATCTTTGTCAACTGCACCTCAGATAGAGCATTGATCTACAAAGAACTTAAAAAACTTAACACCAAAACACCAAGTAACCCAATCAATAAATGGGCAAGGAACTGAACAGGTACTTCACAAGGAAGAAATACAATCAGTGAACAAATATATTTAAAAAATGTTCAATATCTCTAGCAAATAGAGAAATGCAAGTTAAAACTACACTGAGATTTCATCTCACTCCAGTCATAATGGCAATTATTAAGAATACAAATAATAGCTAGGTATAAAAGTGGTGCACACCTGTAATCCCAGTGGCTCGGGAGGCTGAGGCAGGAGGATCATGAGTTCAAAGCCAGCAGTTTCAGCAGCTTAGCGAAGCCCTACGCAACTGGCAATACCATGCCATTTTTGTTACTATAGCTCTGTCCTGTCTCTAAATAAAATATAAAAAGGGATGGAGATGTAGCTCGATGGTTAAGCACCCCTGGGTTCAATCCTGAGTACCAAACAAACAAACAAAAACAAGTAACAATAAATATTGGCAAGGATATGGGGGAAAAGGCAATGCTGGTGGGACTGCAATCGGTGCAACCACTCTGGAAAGCAGTATGAAGATTCCTCAGAAAACTTGGAATGGAACCCAGTTATACCACTTCTCAGCATATACCCCAAAGTCATAAACTCAGCATCCTATGGTGATGCAGCCTCATCAATGTTCATAGCAGCTCAGTTCACTAAATGTAAGCTATGGAACCAATCTACATGCCCTTCAACATATGAATGGATAAAGAAATGTGGTACATATACACAATAGAATATTACTCATCCATAAAGAAGAATTAAATTGTGGCATTTGCTGGTAAATGGATGGAACTGGAGACTATCATGCTAAGTGAAATAAGCCAATCCCCAAAAACAAAAGGCCAAATGTTCTGATAGGTGGATGCTGACTCACAATAGGTGAGGGGTTGGGGGGAGGGAAGAGTGGAGGTTCACCAGATTGGAAGGGAGGGGGAATGGGAATGCGAAAGACAGTAGAATAAATCAGACATAACTTTCCTATGTTCATATATGAATACATAACCAGTGTAGCTCCACATCATGTACAACCACCAAACTGGGAAGTTATACTCCATGTATGTATGATATGTCAAAATACATTATACTGTCATGGAGAGAACAGTGCGGAGGGGTGCAGATGATCAAAATAAGTACTATGCATGTACGAATATGTCACAACAAAACCCATAATTCTCTATAATTAATATGTACCAATAACATGGCAGTTCTGACAGTCAAAAACTGGAAAAATCTCAATGTCCAAGGAGTATGGATAAATAATTTTAGTTTATCCATATGGTAAATGTTATTTATGGAAAGGAATGAGCTATAGATACATGCAGAAACATGGAAAAACCTGAAAAGCAAACACAAATGAATATATAATTTTGTTTATTCATGAACAAGCAAAAATGAATCTATCGTGACGTGTGTCAGATGGTGCTTCTCTGTTGGAGGGCTATGGGCTGGAGAGGGGCCAAGGAGGAGCCTTGGGGGCAAAGGAGGTGTTCTCCATCCTGATCTGGGTTGTGGTTACATAGGTATATTTATATGTTTAACATTATTGGACTGTACTTTTAAAATCTGTGTATTATATTATATACAATAAAATACTGTTGGCATTAAATTCAAAAGGAAATACATTGGATATGATAGAAAATAAGGCGGCCCAGAACCACTGACAAGGCCTGGAGATGATCCAAAAATCTCTTCTGTCTTCCCCCTTGAGGCACCTAGGATGTGTGCCCAGGATGAGGGAAGGGACTGGAACTGCCAATGGTCAAGCACCACCCTGTCCTGGGCAGTTAACCCTGCATACGTGCCTGGGTGCCTAGAGTGACTCAGATTGGAGAGAACACAGTCAATGATGGCTGGACTCAGTTGCTATCTAAGCATATTTTGCCTGTGGGCCAACATGACCCTCGTCCCTCGCATGCACTCCCAGGAGGGGGGGAATCACAAGTGGGAGTCACCCTTTCCTTATCTTCCCAGAGACCAGGAATCCCATTGCACGGCTTTTCCTCTTTATCCTCTTATTTCTGTCTCTTCAGGAGCTTCAGAAATACGAGCAGTTCATCTTTGCAGATCACACCAATATGATCCACGTTGAAAATGTCTACGAGGAGATTTTATATCAGATCCTCCTTGATGAAGCTCTAAAAGGTAAGAGGGCTTACCGGGCACTGGAGGGAACTCTCTGTAGAGGGAATCACTTCTGAAGGGGGACTTAGGAAGACTAAGAAAGGGGAAGAGACAGTTGGCATTGGTGTGTTGGCATTAGAGAGCAAGGGTGGGGGGGGAAGGAGGTGACCTTGACTGAGCTCCCCTGATTTGACACTCAGTGTGCTAGCCCTTCAGATATTATCCTCTTTCAACAAACATGAACTCTGGAGATGGGAATGTAAAGCTTCCATTAACAGATGAGAAAATTGAGGCTTAGGGGGATTAAATGAGGGTCTCTTCTGAAGAGCTGTCTCCATGCACTGTGTCAGATGGAACCGGGGAAAGAGCTGTGGGCAGAGGCTCAAGGCCCCTCCCGGAGCAGGGCAGCGGTGGCTCCAGCCGCAGGCTCTACCAAAGCTTGCTCAGCACATTCCTCACCTTCGCTAGGCCAGACAGAAAAAGACACAGAGTGATGATGACATAGTGCCCTGGGAGCCTTACTAGGACTCTGGCACCCGGTGTGCTGTGGAATCGGACCTTGCCTGGGATTGGAGTGTAAATGGGGACACTTTGATAAAAATATGCTGGAGAGGGCCACCATCAAACTGCAGGCCTAGGAGGCATCTGGTCTCCGTGGCAGAGACCTGGAGTGTCCCTAAATGCTTCCACATAGAAAACTGGCCGTGCACAAGGCCCATGCATGACACAGTAGCTAATCACAGGGATTGAGGAGATGAGGCGTGTAAAGGGGCCGGCATGGTGTCCACACCAAGGAGGACCCTGTCAGGGCCGCAGGCAGCTATCACAGCCACCTCTGGGTGATTTGGAAGAAGGCTCCTTTCCTTTGGACACTTGACTGCCCTCTGTCAGAAAACTGTCAAAACCTAATTATATCAGTATTTCCCCACGTGTGTTTTTTAATGAAATTATAAAGAAATGTTTAAAAAAGAAATTGTCACAATGCACTTTAAAAATTTCACGTATTCTATATTTCCCTGTTTTTCAAATAAAATTCTATAAATTTTTTAAAAAATAAGAAAATTGTCACGATATCCTAATTTCATTAGAATAGTCTATGGCGAGCTGATGAAAAATTATACCAAAGACACAAGTCTATACTGCCTCTGATAGGGATGGCACCCCCAGGAATGTGGCCTTATTGGGACTGCAAGCCCTCACAGCCAGGAGTGGAGGCCTGTGGCCAGAAATAGCTGCTACTGTTTTGTCGTTGTTGTCTTGCCTCCCTCCCAAGGCTTCGAGGCTGGTCTCCGTGAGCACAGATTTTCATGCCAACAAGGCTCTGTCAGATGCATGATCAGAACTGAACACCTAGGACACACTCAGGACTATACTCTGAGAAAAAGTATAGGTATAAAGGCCGCCCCTGCCCTGCAGGAATTCCAATCTAGGTGGACACACAGAGCTACACATATTAGCATGCAATGTGATGGGGCCTCTCTGAGTGAGACGCTGCTGTAGACTATGAGTCTCCGAAAGCAAAGGCCATCTCTAATGCACCTTGGATTCTCAGTGCTGGTTCCATATTAATGCCCCACAGACATCTGCAGTTTGAATAAATGAATGAATGAATGCTGCCAGGGTTGAGTCTGGAGAGACATTTGTAGTCACTGGTCATCAGGGAAGGGGAGCTGGAAGAGGATGGCCATAAGCCGGGTCTTGAAGTTGAGAATGTGGGTATCCAGAGAGGGTGGCGGGGAGTTTGGTTTCTGGATAAAAATCAGAAAATCCAGGTTTGCCAAGCAGAGTGTTAATGTTGTGTTTTGTTTTCTGGTGTATCTCAGTGATAAAGGAGGCTGCGATTCTGAAGAAACACAACTTATTTGAAGACAATTTGGCCTTGCCCAGTGAAAGCGTGTCCAGCTTAACAGATCTTAAAACCCCTCCGGGGTCAAACCAGGCCAGCCCTGCCAGGAGACTGTCTGCCCTTGTCCCTCCGGAAGCTCCAGATAGCGAGACCCCGAGTGGCAACGAGGTGTTCCAGGAGTCAGAGGAACACCAGCAGCCGGAGGCAGAAGGAGAAAGCCTTTCTCTCCCTGGGCCCAGCCCTCCTCCAGGTGGGGATGAGCAGGTGCTTAATGACCTGGCTGCAGAGGACACTGCAGGAGCCCTGAGCACACCTTCATCAGAGCTAAAGTCGGGAAAGCCACCTGGGGATGAAGAACCCAGCCCTGAAAAGCCCGAGTCCATGGCTGCCTCAGGATCCTTGAAGGAGCTCAGAGAGCTGTTGACGGTGACGGTTGATGGACCAGCGGAGTCAGCCCCAGGGATGGGAACAGACACAAATGAGACCCTGGTTCCCCAAGAAAATGAAAAAGAAGAAGAGGAACCCCAAATCTACACCGATGGCAGTCCAGCAGCTGCCCCCCAGGAAAACTCTGAGGAAAGCCCAGTCAGTGAGAGGGAGGCCCAACCTCCCCTTCCAGAGGCTGAGGTCCCCGGAGTGGACACGGGGGCATTTCCAGAGGCCAGCAGCCCTGCTTCTCAGCCAGCCAGTGGAGAGTTCAGCCAGGATGCCAGCTGTCCAGGCTCTGCGGAGGGGCCAGCAGAGGCTGTGGAGCCCCCTGAGAGGGAGCCGGCAGCAGGGACTTCCATGCTGGAGGCCCGTGAAGGAGAGGCTGTGTTGCAGGAAGGTGGCACTGTAGGTTCTGACCCCGGCTGCCCCAGAGAGAGCCAGGTTTCTGAGGAAGGAGAAGCAATGGGAGGGGAAAGCTGCACGGCCCCAGCTGTGGGAATTGTTACTGAGGTTAAGGCTGCCCGCGTTCATGAGTGTCAGTGGGTGGTCGAGAGCGCCCCCCACACCCAGGGTCTAGAGGACGGGAAGGAGTGGGAAGCTTGTCAGGAGAGCGCCCCAGAGCAGCCCTCAGAGGAGTGAGAGGGATAATTTGGCAATAGTCTTTCTTCAAACAAAGTCAGTTAAAGGGTTCTAGTTATGGGTATGCTTAGGAGTTGCTAATCAAAAAATTCTGAACTATTTCCAGAGGTAACACACACAGGGTGTGAACACGGAGGCAGGCCTTTGTGGGACAGGACGCTCCACCATGAATGATTGCTTTAGCATTTTAATAGGCATCACCAAAGCACTGAGGGCTGGGGTGAGAGAGAGCTCAAGCCAGGAGAGGGAGCTCAGGGCTTGGTATTCTCACGTTGCACGGGTGCAGTTTTCCACTTGCACTTTAAGGCTTTTAAATTTTGAGTAAGAATACAAATATATACTGTAACTCCAGCCTCACCATGTACTCTATCAAGTTCACAGTCTCTTCAAGACTCAGCATTTGTCCTCAGTCAGTCTGCAAGGAAGGGAAGGTCAGGAACCTAGTGGTCCCTGCCATGTGCACCCCAGGGGGCCGCCCATGCCTGTGTGGTCTCCGGAGAAGCTGAGTAGAAACTGAGGGAGGAAGGTTGTGATCTTGTCTGGGCCTGTTCCTAATTCTGCTATCAATTTCTTGTTAATGAATCTTTATTGATTCTTATCAGTTAATCACCTTTTAAGGAAATTCAGATGAGGCAAGGAAATCTCATTGACGTATATAATCCTGAAAGCATTTCAAATTAGCCATAGACGGTGCAAAGAACTCAGCTAAATTATGGAGCTTAAAGCCTACTAGTTAAACAAAACATTATTTGAACAGCTACTGCATGCCACATAACAGTATTAGGCATAGTAATAAAAAAAGAAAAGGTAAGGTGCTTTGTCTTATACAAATTAAAAGGCCCATGAGAATTTAGTCTAGAAGAAAAACAAGTGCCAATTGTCAAACCATAGCAGCTTTCTCTCTTTCCATTCAAATAATCCTGACTCATTCACAGAAGGGAACAAAATAAATGAATAAAAAAAGGAATGAATAAAGACAGAAGCCAAGGTTTGTATAATCAAGTTCCAAAAATGTTACCAAAAAGTAGAAATCATTTGGTCGTTCAGCAAGTTAATTGAGTTCCTGTGAGTTTAAAACCACTGGGGATACCACCATGAAAAAGCTGCTGTTCTTTCTTCTTGGAAGGAAATAGAAATATTTGTGAGAATACCAAATCTTCTAAATGGAGCATAGTCTGTAACCATTAATGTTCAAGATAGAATGGACTTACTTGCAAAAAATTAAGATTTGTTCTGTTGTCCTTCAGAAAATGCCAGATTGTCCCAAGTACTACATCCTGAAGATTCCTTCCAGAGACTTTTTAATATTAGATTTCAACATATTGTCCTAAGAGCCTGTTTTGATTATCCCCATCAAGTGCGTTTATATCAGTTCTTCAGAGAATTGGTTTCACAGGTCAGCCATTTAATCAAGAATTAAAATATTTCCCTTCCCCATAAAGGATGAATAATAGTATCCGAATGGTCTCCTGTTGAATTGCTTCAGCTTCTCTTAGAGTGGCTAGACTCTAATGTCCAGGGGTGATCCCATCACAGGTGAGGAGGGCAAGAGGCCACGCCTCCCTTGGTCCCTGCCCACCCTGGGCTCCCTCCCTCCCTCACATCCTGGCTTTCTGCCCCGAGTATTGAAATCATGTTTACTTCCTGCCTCTCCCAGAAGCTCTCTTCAAGGACAGAGCCTAGAGGTTAGTCATCCTATGTGCTTCCTGCTGCAAGCCCACAGCCCTGAGTAATGGCTTCCTGCATGTGCAGTAACTTTAATATCCCTGAGGCGTCCTACAGGAACTGGCACGTGTCACCCTGCTCAGGAAACGTGGGAACTGAACACCCTGCTCGCTGCTGTGCAGGGGCTATTTGGGGCTTGCTGTTAGGAAGGGAGCTGTTCGTAAGCAGGCTTTCTGCCCTTGGTGAGTCTTCCCTTCAATAAAGTTCAAAGTCCAAGGGGCTGATAGCCAGAGGGCCAGAAGCATCGCCCAGTAAGGCAAGGAGCCAAAGGAGCAGTGCCAGCCCCACAGACTGCGCTCTCCCTAGGAGATCCCGGTGCGGGTGCAGTCCCAGGGCACAGCCAGCCCCTTCCAGAGTCTCCTCCCTTTGCTCACCTCTGGGCTTCTTGCCCCCTTTAAAAAAGCTGAGAACTTTCCAACCGTAAAGGAGGATTCATTTCACTGACTCAGAAGGACCAGTATCCATACCCTTCTTTTATACATCCTGTAGGGCAGAAAGGACGGGGCTCGAAGTGGCAAGATGTGCTGGAAAATGCAGTCGAGGAACTCTGCTTTTACACACTTCACAAGTTCTCTCAAGTAAGCAGAGTGCTTGTTACATACTAGGATGGAGCAGGAAACAGAAGCCATTAATCTGTAACCGTGTTAACAGTTTGAAGGGAAGCACTTCCAGGTGTTTGTCTTGCTGCTCTCGCTAGTTTGTGTGTGTTGCTTTGGTGGCTTCCTGAGGGGAGCGAGGCTACTGTGATCTCAATGAGCAGTGAAAGGCCTCCACGTGTTGCTCTGGGGGGTTTCTGCTATGGGCAAAGCATTAGAAATGCCTAAAATCCGAAGACATGGTTTTTGGCAAAAATGATGACATTAAACCATTTATGTTACTGTTGACCTTTCACGAAGAAAATATTTTCCTTGGGAAAAAAAAATTGGCTTGTCATTTTTTCCTATGTAGTTTGGAGGACAGAGAGTAGTGCCTTGCATTATCTATTTTTTTCCTAACCAAAAAAGAAAGAAAGAAAGAAAAAAAACTACCCTTGTGACTATAAGGATAAGATTCCAGTTTTTCCAAAAGCTTTATAAAGAGGCTGAAGGTGAAGAACAGCAGTTTCTTAGGTCTGACCTATATTTGATTATAAAGATTCTCAAGGCTGGTTTTGCAGTTCTCCGGATCAGAGCCCATGACTTCAGAGAGTTTTACTATTCTCCCAGACTTTCCTTCCTTATAAAAAGTGACTGTTAGGTGCTACACAGCAATTTTCAGATGGGGAAAGGGAAGGACATTGCTGACTTAACAACACAGTTTCACTGGGTGAAAAAGCTGGCAACTTGTGCCTCCGTACTTTTCCATAAACAAATGGGTTTGGGGGTTTGGCTTCAGAAGTCTGCAACTTCATGAAGAAAAAAAAATAAATCTATACTGTAGTTTTATTTTTATGGTCACTATTTGAAGCAAATAAACTCAAAACACTTTGTAGCCATGCATTTACTCTGCCAAGTGCCTATATTCCAATAAAATCCTCATCCTTGAAGAGCTGTCCAGATGTCATTTATTTGGAATAGGGATGCTTTCATCTTTTAAGCAAATGTCATACTTGAGCTGGAAGGAGCAGAAATGAAAGGTGAGTCACCCTTGCTACACTGTGGAACTTTTGCTTTTCTATTGTTAGGAAGGAATCTGCAGGGAAGCCGCTTAATGCCAGGGGAAATTACACTTTGATAATGCATATGCTTATTTTTCTAGGAATTGGATCACACCCATAGTACAGAAATGGGCCATTACTCAGAGCATTAAATGGCTGTTCAATCTTAAATATCTTTTCAGTGGGTAACATTGGACAAAACATTCAGTCTTTCTGTAATTATAAAATTGTATTTATTCACTGACATTCACAGTTGCTCATTTATCCATGAATTCATTCATCAAAAAAATAATGACTGTATATCTGTTATATACAGGCACTGACTATAGTGGGTGGTGGAGAAATAAAAGCAAACACAGTAGTTGTGATCCTGCAATCAGCAAACTCAAATTCTCAGGGTGGACATGGCCAGAATGTCCCTGACATGAACTTAGACTGGAAATTTGCTTCCTCATCTGACATAAGTCTATTGTCTCAGCTTTAATTCTACACCAACCACTCAGGCAGGGGAGATACATTGGAAAAATCAAATCTAGCAGCAATGGAGATGCTCAGTGTGGCATAAACTTTATCATTCCTTCTCCTGCTTCCATACTAAATTTGCAATATCCAATTATCATTCCCAGAGTGGCTCCTTTGGACCTTATGTAGGGCCAATAATCATATTGGAATTGGAGGTGAGGGAGTTGATTTGGAAGTGTGCAGAGTTTTGGGGTGTTTTTGTCTTTGTTCTTATCTATGCTTATTGGGTGTAGCTGAGGACAGTAGAGGCTTTGAGAAGAGTCTTCTAAAGTTATTCTCTCCTTAGCCACACTCAGAGTGGCTGTTTCTTGAGCATCTCTAAATCTTTGCCATATTCTTCCCTTTATCATAAGCATCCAGCTCTCTCCCTTTCCATCTGGCCAGTTCCCACTTTTCCTGAAAGTCAGGACACATCAGGACAAACTCCCCACCCTTCCCCCACACCCAATAACATTTTCTGAACTCTCATCCTGACTTACTTGCCTACTTCTGTTCTCCTCTCTTACTCTAATGTTGCCATCTACCTTCCCTCTGCCTTTGGGGCATGTACCCCCGTCTTCAATCTTTGTGTCCCTAGCAGACAGACAGTCCTTATGTATAGTAAATGCTCAATACATGTTGAATGAATGAATAAGTAAATATCACCCATTCCAGATGTTGGATAAAAGTACAGCTGATGACCCTTTAGCACACCTGAAGGGTGTGTAAAGATGGCAACTACTCAACCTGGTGTGCTGTTTTAGTGATGAAACTTGACCATGAGTTTATGCAAACCCATTTTTTCAGGAGGGAGTTTGAGGGCCAAGTTACCCCCAAATCAGGGGTACTATGAACCACCTCCTGATTTTCAGGAGAGTGGCTTCCATTGGGCTTCCCCAAGGTCTCCATGATATAAACGATGCAAAAAGGTTAAAAAGTTCCCTTGCTTTGCACTCTAGTCTGCAAAACCCACCAAAGCTCATAGAGAGCCTTTGCCTTCTGGCCATTTCTCCTCTTGTTGGGCAAAGAGCAGGAAAGAAGATGTGGTCCCTGCTTTTTAGGAAGCTCAGTCTAGTTGGGAAGACCTAGAAACAAATGGGAGTTCTGCAAGAAGAGGAGGAGAGTCCTGATAGTACAAATGAGGAGCAACTACTGACTATCCACCCAAGTTCATGTTTAATTATTGAACCTATTCAGCCTGCCCTCTTTTTGCTTCTTTTAAACCCTGAAGAAAACTTGGTAATTACCAAGATCCCTTTATCTCATTCCTATAAGCTCTTTCCAGGAATCTCGAGTCCTCTGTGGGTGCTGTTCTAGACTCTGCAGACCTGGTGTGTCTTCCATCTGGTGTCTACACAAAGCAGTACATACATGCAGTGGGGAAGGACTCTATGTGGGTTAACAATCCCAAGAGGGGTGGGAGACAAGGCACACTGGGCAGGAAAGTGTGTTTGTGTGCTGAAGAAGCCACTGAGGTGACTTTGAAACTAAGAGGTAACTTCTCCTGGTATGACTTAAATTCTCGCCTTCTACATTCTCAATTTTTGGGAAAGTGATTTTATTTGAACATAAATTTGGGAGAGATCATGTGGGAAAAAAGGAAGGTGTCTTTATTTCTATCTATTGGAGGCTTCAAGTTTTTGAGTCCTTGAATTTTTCTATTTGTGTTAGATGATGCTTTCAATGTACCGTTGCAGGAAGCCATCCGTGAAATGCGTGAGGAACTTCTTCAGCATTGTAGCCAATGAGGGAGTAGATCTGGCATTGGGAACTTCCCGTGGCAGTCCCACAGGGATAGATATCCCAAATGCAAGTGAACTCCCCCTCAGCTCTGCTAAGTGTTCTCATGCAGTATCAAAGATGGGCACGAGCAGCTAGGAACGGAGCAGCCTACCTGCCTCCACCTCTATCCTGTTTTAGTGAAGAACTTTCCATAGAATCTCTTTGATGTCTTCTGATATAAATAAAGAAAACGCAGGCTCCTTTCTTTGTTAGAACCTGGACCCTTCTGGTTAGCTTTGCCCTTCTCTGCCCCCTCTTTGCAACTACTTTCTGTTTTGCATATTCTGCTAGGCCCTGAGAATAGAGTGGTAAGCAAAACAATCAGTCCTTGCCCTCATTCCATTCAGACTTGTGGGCTATCTTTTCTGTTCTGAAAATTTCAATTATTTAACTTTAGAAGAAACTCAATACACATAAAAAAATCAAATCACATTTTGGAACTCCATGTCAGCTTTTTCTTGCTGTGACAAATACCTGAGAAAAACAACTCCAGGGAGGAAAGGTATTTGAGGGATCTTGGTTGCAGAGGTTTCAGTATATGGTCAGCCAGCTCCATCACTTTGGGCCTGATGTGGGGCAGAACATCATGGAGGAAGGACATAGTGGAAGAAAATTGTTCACTCATGACAGCCAGGAAGCAGAGAGAAAGAGAGGGACCAGGGACAAGAAATTATCTTCTGAGGCGTCCCCCCAGTAACTGACTTCCTCCAATTGCGTCCCACTTCCCAGAAGTCCATTCAACTATCAATGGACTCATGCACGGATGAGATTAGAGCCCTCATGATCCAATCACTTTCCAAAGGCTTCACCTCTGGTCTTGCTGCACTGGGGATCAAGCTTCCACACATTAGTCTTTGGGGGTCACTTTGTGTCCAAACTGTAATAAATTCTTCATTAAGCCTGATTATCAATTAGGTTCACTCTCTCTGAGGTGAGAATGTTTTGTGAGAATGTTGCACAACTGTCACTTCATTCACTTTCCTTTTCAAAAATGGTAATGTACTATAAAACTTAAGCCCAGATGGATAAAATAGGCTCAGAGAAGTTAAATAATGTCCTGCAGGTTACATAGCTGGTGACTAGTTAAACAGTTGTACCACGTAGCAATCATTACAAAACAAACCATTCTTAACACTCAGTAGCTTAAAACATTCTTGAGCCAAAGACTATAGATTGAGCATCGGGTAGATAGTTCTCTGAATATGGCTCTCTCAATATGTTTGGGAGTTGAGTGGCTAGATGTTGGTCTAGTCTAGACACCATTGGGACAACTGGGCTCTACTCAATGTGGCCTCCCAGATGTCAGCAGTTTAGTCCAGGCTTATTCTTCAGGTAGAAGCAAGGTAAAGAGAGAAAGAGAGAGGGAGACAGAAGGAGAAGCCAGCAGAAGGCTCTTAGAGTTCTGGGCCAGAACTGGCCTGCCATCACGTCCTCCCTATTCTGTTGGCTAAAGGAAGTCAAGAGGCTGGCCAAGTTTCAAAGGATAGGAGAGCTGCAAGGTCATACCACATTGGGCATAAATCCAAGGATGCCATTAACCAGGGACTATCAATGCAATCTGTCTACCTCACCAGGATTCAAATGACTCCTGCTGGTCTCTAAAACCCACACTCTTGCCTCCAGACTGCACTAACTATAAATACTCCCTCAGCCAATCAAAGTCACTGTCATGCACTCTTCTAATGTCTAGTCTCTGCTGGAGCCAGACTTGCTACTGGGCGAACAAAACATGATCGTTCCCAACTCCAAGCCTTTGATCTATCAAAGAACCTTGATTATTACTAGTATTATTTGTGGTGCTGGGGATTGAACCCAGGGCTTTGAGCATGTGAGGCAAGCACTCTACCAATTGAGCTATATCCCCAGCCCCAGAACCTTGATTTTTGCATTGGTTTTGAGAATGAATCTTCTATTAAAAATATCTTTTTTAGAATTCATAAACCTTGTAAGAAAAAAGATCTAAAGAAGATTTTACCACTAATTTAGCACAAAAAAAATTTACATTGTTTATATCTCTCTTAGGCTAATTATAATAAGTTCAGTGGTGACAGTTAACATGTTAATTATCTCAAAGAGAGTCCCAAAACATCACATATGACAAACATAGTTTGTAACTTGATGTAGCAAGCACAATTCTTTCTCCAAAATGTTAATAACCAATGCATTTTTCTATGGCAAATAATTATAGGCTCTATAAAAGGTTAAATTCCTTTAGGGGGATAACTATAAACATGTACCTGCTTTTGAAGGAAGCTCTTTTCCTTTCTCCCAATTAAATCAATCAAACAAATAAATAAAACAAAACACTGGCTAGAAACTCAATTTCCTACCACCAAACAATCAAATAAAGATCTTACAACCTTTATCCTGCTTGGTTAATACCCTTTATTCTTAATAATGCTAAGTTAACTGATTTGATGAACATTATTGTTACCCCTCTCCTTTGCCTGTTAAAATATGACCCCCAGGATACAACATTCTTGAAAACACTTGTTATCAGATTTTGCCCTTGAGGTTTTCTCATTAGAATATTGTTGTGCTGGGCTGGGGCTATAGTGTAGAAGTAAAGCGCTTGCCTCCCATATGTGAGGTACTGGGTTTGATCCTCAGCATCACAAAAAAATAAATAAAGATACTGTGTGTTCATCTACAAACTAAAGAAAAAATTTTAAAAAAGAATATTGTTGTGCTGAGTGACCTACAGTTTCCTTTCAAATTTTTAATAAAAGCTGAATAAAAGTTTTTGAGACTTATGACAATTTTATTCTACTTCTTGCGTATGCCGTCTCCCCAGAATTTCTTCCTTTTCCACAGGACCACATAATTCTAAGCTTCCTTCCTATGAATTCTCTTGGTTAGTATTGCTAATGATATTGATTTGGGCATTTCTCTATGTGCCACCAAGAAATCTTTAATGATTTCTCATGTGTTTAGACTCATAACCAGTTGGTAAGATTTTAGAGGACAGAAATGTCTAGACATCAATATACTCATAGAATCATAAACGCTTAAGGCTAGAACATACTCTGGAGTTCATCCAGTGCAAATGCATCTGTTGTGCTTGCATTTCCTTTTTAAAACCTGCCTGCTGTGTGGTCATCTGCCAGGGATGAGAAACCCACTCTCTCTCTAAGGAGCACACGCCATTTCCAGACAACTCTAATAATGAGAGGGTAAAAAAATTGCCCTCCCATTTTCCCCTGCTTCATTCACCTCCCCGCCCCCAGACACATGCCATAATTTTCACCCTGTGGGTCCAGTTTCGTCCATCAGGGCAGTATACAACATTCCAAGCCTTTTTCCTCATAACAGCTTTCAAATATCTCCAAACTGAGATCTCTTCTTCAGACGAAATATTCTCAAATCCTTCTCTTTTTAATGTGGCATGGCTTTGAGTTTCTATGTTGGGTCTTTTTACAAACTAATTCCTTGTGCTTTCCTTTTTTCCTAGAAGCTGATTTATCAAAATATCCCCCATCTCCTTCAATAGCCTCTACTGCAGTCTAACACCTACAGATTTCTTTTCCCCAAACCTGACACACAGTGAGACACCTCCTTTCACTACCTACCCTGCTTGTTATTTTCAAAGGAATGCAAGGAATACTTTTTCCCCCCGATTTAATGTGAAAGCTTTTGCTTCCAAGAACTATGGAAACATAAATGGGATAAAAACAATAAAAACTCTGAAATTACAAAAATTAAAAGTTTTTTTTATACTCAAGTTTTCAGATCTACCATTTTTAACTCCTTCAGAGGTGGTAAAAGAAAGACTTGTTTGTTGTGAGCCCTCAACTTATTTCTAAAGGTGAGGCTCACCAACATACCCTTTCTACTTCTGACCCCAGCTTGGAGAAGGACATAAGAATCCTTTCTTTCTAGAAAACACCTCTTCCTAGCATGCAATTTGGGAAAAACAAAGGTGTTTCCATAGTTTTTTTCATCTGTAAGGGCTTCCAGACTATAAGAAATCTCTGCTAGATTTGTCTTAGCAAATCTTGTCTTCAACTTGATGTGTCTTGTTAATCTCTTTTTGATATTTTATTATTCCTCTTTGAGACCTCTTTGTGGTCTTCTGAGCATTTACTGATCACAAATTTCTACTCCCACAAAATGGATGTATAGAACAAGAGCCCAAAATATGTCAAGGCTAGAATAAGAATTTGAGAGTCAAAGGCATATATGTGATAGCTGAAGCTTTGAGAGTTGATAGAATATCTCCCTTGAGACTCTATAGAAAAGTGAGCTAGGAAACTTAGGTAGCATCCATAGATGTGGGGAAAGCAGGGAGAAAGTCAGAAAGGGAGTTAGAAAAAAAATGTAAGAGCAATGATGAGGAACTAGAGAAGACACCTTGAAGGAGGGGGTAGTCAGTGTGTCTGCAGAAAAGATCAGGTAGGATGAGGACGAAATGTGTCCACTGGCTTCTTTATTAGTACCTTGGAAAGATGCAAAGCTGATTTGATGGGGTAGACACACTCTAGTTTGTCTTTGTCTGCCTTGGAGTGTGTTACATCAAACTCAATCTGATATTCTAAGCATGGTCTGTGGCCTGTTGGAACAAACTAGGATTATCTCCCCATTTTGAACAATCACTCTATTAGTGAGCTTCTGGCCACATTAAGGTATTTTTTTGTTTTGTATTGTGTTTTGGCTGTCCACTAATTGCACCACTCCAGTGACTCATACAAAATGTCATCTGTTTACACCTTAAGCCATTTTCACCTGTGGCAGAAGAAATTCATGACTTACCATTCTTTGCTCATGCAGTTAAGTTGTAAAATAAAATTCAAAATTCCATTTAGTTACAATTTACATTGTTAGTTTGAGTTCTTTGTTCCAGCCTGTCATCTAATATATTATTCGTCTGGCTTTATGTCATCCATAAATTTGCTTTATGCACCATCAGTGTTCCCATCCAAGTAATCAATAATGTAAAGTCACAGGCATTCAGGTAAGGATGGGGTGAAAACTGGAAGATATGGCTGGGTTTGAAGCCAAAAACAAACATCAAAATGCTGACACTAGCAGGTCTGAAGACAGGGGAATCGGTGCATTTGGTACTAAGATTGTTATGTAGAGGATGGGCAATGGATATGGAATGGTGGATAATCAGGAACTGAGCCAAATCACAATGTAGATGAGAAAATTCGATGCAAATGATAAATACAGAAGTCAGAGAAATTAATAGAACATTCAAAGTCACTTCAGGCTCAATATATATATATATTGATTGTAACTTTTAGACTTCTAGTGGCTTTCATTTCCTTTCCTCAATTGCAAGGCTAATTGTCCTTCAAAATTCCAAGGAGTTTGATAAATCAGAAATGATACAGGACAGGTCTTCTAACTCTTTTCAAAGGAACTTCTCCCATGTGGAACTGTTGGGGTTGGACAGAACCAACTACTAATTCACCTAGGTAATAGTAACTACATCATTCATATTTTCTTCCTATCTCTAAGAAGATGAAATTTTACCAGGAAAGTTGGGGGAACAGGGAAAGAGCATGATTTTTCACTGAGGTTTGCTGTATTGTATTACACAATTTTGTTTTCTGTCCTGAAATTTCATTGAGGATTAGCATTAGTATTATTTTTAACACATATTAGCTATAGGTAATTTTTTAAAAAATCTGAGTACTGATGAGGATACAACAGGGATCCTCAGTCATTGCTGGTGGAAATGCAAGATCGCATGACATTGGAAAACAGTTTGGTAGTATTTTCTAAAGTTAAATATTCCTTTACCATATGATCCAATAATGCTAAACCTAGCTGTTCATTGAAGAGAAATGAACACTTCATTGGTTCATTAAAAAAACCCATAGGCAAATGAGTATGTTTGCTATCTTTTTTTAATATTTATTTTTTTTAGAAGTAGTTGGACACAATATCTTTATTTTATTTATTTATTCTTATGTGGTGCTGAGGATCGAATCCAGGGCCTTGCATGTGCTAAGTGAATGTTCTACCACTGAGTCACAATCCCAGCCCACTGTTTGCTATCTTTATATCTGTCAAACCCCCAAAATAATCCAAATGTCCTTCAGGTTGTGAATAGATACACAAGCTATGGTACATTCATAGATGGAATACTACTAAGTAATAAAGCCTTGTTCTGCTGAGATGTACAATAATACAGATGAATCCCAAAACAATGGGGTACAGTAGAAAATACTAGACCTGAAGAGCCTACATACTATGATTCTTCTTATCTGACATTCTGGGAAAGGAAACACTATAAGAACAAAAATAAATCAGCGGTATGTGAGGAAATTTTGTGGGGTGATGGAACCATTCTGGGTCTTGATTATGGTGGTTTCTCCATGACTATGTACTTTTGTCAATACTCATAAAACCATCTACCAAAAAGGGAAAACCATATAAAAGAGTCAATGTTTTTTTGTATGCAAACTATACCTCAATAAACCTGATTTAAAAAAATTTCCTAAATGGCTAAACAATAAAGGAATTATTAAATATATTATGAAATATTTATGTAATGTATAAATATACAATTTATATATTATGAAACATTTATACAATCTAGCATTATGTAGTTGTATTGAAGACTTTTTGTCTGTCCAGAAGCTTATGAATAATCTTCCCCTACGGGAGAGATTTCTCACCTTATAAGTATATGTATTGTTAAATTAGAAGCCACCAACTTAACTTTTCCACTCCTTTGCAGGTAGGGCATGGTATCTGATGTATGCTCTACCAAGCAGGCTCACTTATACAATTACTATTCAAAAGACTGATAAGAATAAGGAGGTGTCTCTGGAAAATCCATTCTGCTGAGTGTGGTGGACTGGCAGAGAGACAGAGACAGAGGTCCAGCAGCAGGGTTCCAATGTCACAGGTGTAGATTCTTTAGGCCAGGTTCTTGGGCCTTCCAAGAAAAGAGCACATTAATGTAAATATTAGTTTCTTCAATTAGCAAGAGTGTTGTTGCAACCAAGAACTAAGTCTGATAGAATAGTCATTAAAAATTATTTTTAAAACCAGACCATTAGCAAAGTAGGCTATGGCTATCCAGTGAGTGTCGTGGCTTAGATCATCATTGAGAAATGTGGCTTGTGCTTGGTGATGACTTCTACATCACTAATGCATATAGGAGACGAATGGCATCATCTCCAGCAAGATACAGCCTGTGGCACTCATCCAGTGAACTGGATTCAGTCTCCATTGAGACAAGCCAGAAAGAGAGAAAAGATAGATAACGTCTTCTCTAACTGCAGGCCTCCAAACTCACTGTTGGAATAAACTTCAAAATACCAATTAGAGTCATCTGAATCTTTCTGCAAGTTTTATTTTCAGTATATCTAGGTATAGCAACTTTGAATTGTTTACAAACTGTAGTAATGTGGGAAAGGTTTAGCTATGGGGTTACATAGTCACAAGAAGGTTAAACATATATGCACAGACAAAAGAGCCTAGGAGAAAATTGTTAAAATGGAAAGAATGGCTTGAAGTGGTGAGATCATCTTCATGTTTTACAATGAAGATTCAGCCATGCGACCAGCACGCTAGCTTCATACTAGAGGTTCTAAGCATAGAAGTTAACTAGTGAGATAAAAATAAACACACATAAACTCAATTTACCTTTTTCTTTGACCAGGTCTGAGACGGTTCCCCCCTCTGGCTCCTGCCTCGAGCCACCCGGTGGGGCAGCGAGGTTTACACAAGACTAGCAGGAGAGAGAGAGAGAGCATGCCAGAGGATGGCCTTTTATTGGGGAACAAGAAATTCAGGGGAAAATTCCATCTAATGAAGGTCGAGGGGGACAGCATTCCAAGGTCAGGGTCAGTGATTGGTCTCCGTGTCAATAGTCAGTCACACCCCCACACGGATGGGCTCTCGCACCTAGAAAGGGTGGGGATTAGTTCTGACACAGTTTAGCGGGAACGCCTCACACCCAGTCAGGGAGGTGCCCAATCACGTGCGAGAATGGCTTCCCACAGAAGATGTATTACCATCAAATCGGAAAAAAAAAAAAAAATGTATGTTTAAAAATAATTTAATTAGAATTTGAATTTAGCAAAACAGTTTTTCATTATGGCATTTGCCAGCAAATGGATGGAGCTAGAGAATATCATGCTAAGTGAAATAAGCCAATCTCAAAGAACCAAAGGCCTAATGTTCTGTCTGATATGCAGATGCTAATTCACAGTAAGGGTGGGGCGAGGGAAGAACAGAGGTACTTTGGACTAGACAGAGGGGAGTTAAGGGAAAGGTATATGGGGGTAGGAATGATAGTAGGATAAATCAGACATTATTACCCTATGGGCATATATGATTACATGTCTGGTTTGACTCTACATCATGTACAACCAGAAGAATGTTATACTCCATTTATGTATGATGTATCAAAATGCATTCTATTGTCATGTACAACTAATTAGAACAAATAAAAAAATAAAATCACCATTTGACAAGAACTGTTCTGAAGGGTTCTTCTGATCTTTGAAGTTTTGACCTCAACTCAGATCTTCTCCATTAGAATTCCTATTTTGACATCCTGGCATCTGGCAGGCCACTTTCCTGGTACTTTCTTCCCATCATAGGAAGCCAAGCGCTAGGCATGGCGAGTTGTGAACGCCTGGCCAGATGGGAGTTAGGAACTCCCAGGTTATAGTCTCAGCTATGTGTTGCTGAGGAATCCCCTGGGAGGTCTAACATGAAAGAAAACTTAATTTATTTAAGGCCATTTCCATTTGCTTCATGTGCCTTAAGAAATTACAAACACGAAAGAGATTGCACTCATTAAAGCACAACATGCCGTGCAGTGAAAAACACAACATATGGTTATTTGAAATCTGAAAAGCCTACTGAGTTTTAAAATTTTCACCTGGAATATCCTTTGATGTGTAAATGGGTTTTTGTTGGCAAAATAATGCTTTCTAGATCAAAAGCACAGATAGAAACTCTCTTGGTGGAAAAAAAAAATACCTGACAATAACATTAATAGACTCCATTAAGGAGAAGAGACCAAACACATGACCACAACTGTTTTCAGCACATCTCTAGTGGGTCAGGAGCAGAATTCCCAGTGAAAGTCGTGCGTGAACTTTTCTCTATTCGCCTGCCTGTCAGCAACTTGTCAATGCCCAGGCAAGCTACAAGATAAAGATGGGAAAGCCTCTGTCAGCTTGGACAGAACAAGCTCATAATTATTCTTTTTTAATTACTTAATTAATTTATCTATTTATTGTCATACCGAGGATTGAACCCAGAGGGACTCTATCCTGAGCTCCATCACCAGCCCTTTGTTTATTTATTTTTTTTGAGACAGGGTCTTTCTAAGTTGCCCAAGCTGGACTTGAACTTGGAATTCTCCCGTCTCAGCCTCCTGGGTTGCTGGGATTATAGGTGTGCACTACAGCAGTGGGTTCATGACTACTCTATTTAAAGTTTAGTAAACCATAAAATTGGAGAGCTTTCTTTAATTATTTTTTCCTACTGGTTACATAATACTTATCATGGAAACAGTGGCTTTGTTCCACTTAATTAAAACTGGTGACCCTTCAAAAATTATACAGAGCTGTTACCAAGAATCTATTTTGAAAAGCAATTTGCTCAGAATCAGCAATCTTGTAGTAAAATTATGCATTACAGCCTTGATTCATTAATCACAACAATTCTGTCGATTCTTTCATATAACATTTTCTAACAAATATTCATTGTATTAACTAAAAACAAGTGATCAGAGTCAAAACTTGGAAAGGATAATGTCAAACACAAAAACTAAAGACTGAGAGATAAATGCATAGATTAATATAGCCCCAATGGGGTCAGTCTTCTCAGAATTAATGACCTGAAGGAGGTGAGGGATAAGGTCTGCAAGCCAGGATTGACTTTGTTGTGCTTGGGGCAAAGTCACAGCAAACAGGATATGTGGTTAGAATGCATAAGAACGAGAGTTGAAAGACAGAGGTTAGAGAGATAATAGAGTAGGGGAAGGTGGGTTATGAAAATATGATCATTCATCTGAATCAGGTTATCTACGTATCTACTGTTACATACCAAACCATCCCAGAAATTAATGACTCAAAATAACAACTTTTTAAATTTGTTTTAATTAGTTACACATGACAGTACAATGACCTTGACATATCATACATTTGAATCAGATGGGATATAATTTCTGATTTTTCTGAGTGTACAGGTTGCAGAATTACATTGGTCATGCAGTCATGTATATACACACAGCAATAATAATGTCTATTTTATTCTGTTGTCCTTCCATTCCCCCCTTCCCCTTCCCTCCCCTCCCATCACTTCTCTCTACCCAATCTAATGTGACCCACTGCTTTTTTTTCCCCCTCACATCGTCATACCTGTATTCTGTATAATGAACGGGGTCTCCTTCCCTCTTCCATGCAATTCCCATTCTCCCTCCCTTTCCCTCCCACCTCTCTTCCCTATCTAGAGGTAATTTTCTTCTCATGCTCTTCCTCCCTACCCCATTTTGAGTCACCTCCCTTATATCAGAGAAGACATTCGGCATTTGTTTTTTGGGGATTGGCTAACTTCACTTAGCATAATCTGCTCTAATGCCATCCATTTCCTTGCAAATGCCATGATCTTGTTATTTTTTAGTGCTGAGTAATATTCCATTGTGTATAAATGCTACATTTTTTTTTTTTATCCATGCATCCATTGAAGGGCATCTAGGTTGGTTCCACAGTCTAGCTATTGTGAACTGTGCTGCTATGAACATTGATGTGGCTGTGTCCCTGTAGTATGCCATTTTTAGGTCTTTTGAGTATACTCCGAGAAGAGGAATAGCTGGGTCAAATGGTGGTTCCATTCCCAGTTTTCCAAGGAATCTCCATACTGCTTTCCAAATTGGCTGCACCAATTTGCAGTCCCACCAGCAATGTATGAGTGTACCTCCCCCCCACCCACTCCGCCCTATCCTCGCCAGCACTTATTGTTGTTTGACTTCATAATGGCTGCCATTCTTACTGGAGCGAGATGGTATCTTAGAGTAGTTTTAATTTGCATTTCTCTGATTGCTAGAGATGGTGAGCATTTTTTCCTGTATTTGTTGATTGATTGTATATCCTCTTCTGAGAAGTGTCTGTTCAGGTCCTTGGCCCATTTGTTGATTGGGTTATTTGTTTTTTTGTTGTTGTTGTTTAACTTTTTGAGTTCTTTGTATATAAAGTTGTTGTTGTTTTGTATATCAAAATAACAACTTTAACATTTCTCATTATCCAAGGTCAACTATTTGCTGCAATTATCTAGCATCTTAACTGAGGTTGGATGACCAAAATGACCTCATTTACAGGTGCTGGTGTTGATTTTTGGCTGGACCTCTCTTTCTGTGTGGTCACTCATCATCCTGTAGACTAGCTTAGGTCTCCTTTACTTAGCAAGTGCATTTCAAGAGGCCCAAAGTGAAAACTACAGGAATCTTGGGGTCAGACCTCTGGGACTTTCATGTTGCCATTTCAAATAATTCTATAAACCAAAGCAAATCATGAGGCCAGATCCAATTCAAAGGGAGGAAATGAGAAAAAATTACTAGGGTCATGTTTTTCAACCTATCTCACAAATGTGCTGTTGTTTTATTTACAAAAAAAACCTTCTCCTGGAAATAATCATTTGATAGTATCACATGAAACAATTCATATCATATGAATTTTGTCACACCATTATAAAAATATCATCCTTTAAAAGATTTCTTCTATTTTCCTGGCTTGCTTTTCCATCCTTTGGTATTTAAGTCACTCTCTTTGAAAGAATCTATTGTATCCTAATGACGTTGGTGTGAAAGTGATGTTTGAGTGCAGGCTAATTTCTTAGAGCTCAGTTCATTAGTGACTATTTTCATTTTAGAATGACTTGCTTTCTTCCACAAACTTGTATTTGCAGAGCTTAGAATGAATTTTCTGATAAAAGAACTTCTATTGATATGAGAATTTGTCAAACAAATAAGAGACAACAGGGACTGTTCTGTTTGCCCTGGGGAGGAATAGTCTGGAGCTGGGGAAGGTGGTTGACAGCTGTTAACAGCTTTTCTTGCACAGCCTTGTACTTTTTAAATTCAACTAAATAGGAAGACTCATATGGCAAGAATTAGGTTTATTTTTATTATGGTAAAGGGAAAAGTTTCAGAAGTTGAAGTACAAAGAACCCAATTTCTTCCCAATGTGAGGAAGGGCTATCTGATAGAATTAATAAATAGAAAATATCTTTATGCAGATTAGCAAAACATCCACCATTAAAAACTGCTCAACTCCAAGCCAACAACCCTATATATCCTATAAGTGCTCTTGCATTGACTTGGAGTATGAAGGAATTTTAGGTGGAGAGGCTGTTGGTTTAAATCTTCACAACCTTTGGGTTAAAGCAAATTACTACGGAATAGATTAATTCAAGCTTGGAAAAGAGCATCTACCTTCTCTCTTATCCAACAGACATAATTTAAAATTTAATTAATTTACATTAGAAAAAGCAAAAGAGGGCTGGGAGTGTAGCTCAGAGATAGAGTGCTTACCTAGAATATACAAGGCTCTAGGTTCAATCCTCAGTGCCTGCATCTGCATCAGCATGCGAGCAGGCAAGCACAGGAGAGCTTGAGTTTGTGTGTACACACACACACACACACACACACACAGGCAAAAAGAAAAAGGTGAAATTAGTGATCATAGTTTATTCAGCAATATATCTAAAAATCCATTTAAATATTTAATCAATGTTCAAAAATCATCTCACATACTTTAACAAGTCTCTGAAATCTGTGATATTAGAATAAAATCCGTCTATTTACACTTGAGAATGAACAGTTTCACGTGCTCAAGGGCCACATGTGGATGGTGGACTTCACAGTTTGAGCACATGCCATTAGTGAAATCTAATCAGATTTCTAGGGGTGAAAAAAATAAACCTTCATAAACACAGAACAGAATTGTTTCTAAAAATCTAAGTTTCTTGGAATCTTGGAAGAATGGAGGTGATGAAGAAAGACTTCTGTTTACTTGCTACATTCTCCCTCCCTTGAGTGTTAATTCTCATGATTTCCCTGCCTTCTTGCCAAAACCCAATATAAAGTAAGTCAAATAAGTCTGCAAACCACTAACTTTTCTTATCAACTCTGACAGGTTCCTCCTCTCCCAAAATGGAACAAGAAGTAACATCCCTGTGGTGCTTTTATGTGAAGGCTACTATATTTTTTTATTCTTTAATTTTAGGTGCTCTTTCAATTGCTAGTATTCCAGCTTTTACTGTTTACTAGCTACATCTCTTATCACCATGGGATTTAAGTACTCACAAGGGAAGCTGCCTTGCAGTATTTCCAGTAACATATTATTTCTACAAATCTTATACTGAGGAGAAAGGAGAAGGAAAGCCAAAATGATAAAGTGGGCTACTATAAAGATTCCCCAAGGCTCAGTCAAAATAATGAGGTTTTTAAGCACCTTTTTAAAGAGATAATTTATTTATAGTAGTAAGGGTTTCAATAGATAAAACTATAGATAGCAATAAAAGTGAAAAGTAAACTGGGATTGATTTTCCCACAGCTAACCCATTTTAGAAATCTTTTAAGTGTTTTAAAAATTCATATTTGCATATTCACTATAAGTTTAATGACGACTTACAAAGATGTCAAAGCAAGGATTTTGACACAGACTGCCAAGTATTTCCCAATATTTGTTATTCTCTTCTTTTTTCTAGTTATTGAATCCCCCAAGTTAAGATGGGTGCTCAGAGGAAAAAAAAAAAAATCTCAGCCTTGTAGCCAAGTGTGGCCTAGGGATTAGCTCCTTCCCCAAAAGATGAATAAAGGGATGTTCAACTTCCATGCCACATCTTTATAAAGGAAGCTGCCTGCTGTCTTTTCTCTTTCTACCATCAGGAAGACTGGACACTTTATCTGATGCTGGTGAACCCTAGAGACACCTATCAACTGATAGAATAAGCAACCTGAGCTCCTGAATGACCATTGAATACATAGGCCATCAGCCCTGGATCTTCCACATACTTCTGACTATTACCTGAGAAAAATACCTTCCATCTTGTACAAGCCATTGTATTTGGGGTCACTTTCTTCTAGCACCTTGGCTTATTCCGTAGCATCATCATTGTCATTTGTACTACTGTGCTCAAAACTTCCTTCTTTAAAACACACACACACACACACACACACATTAAGCCTGCTTAATGTGGCCAACCTCCCAGAAAACATGATCCAGGTCACATGCACCTACTTCCAGAATAATTGGTCTTTCAGTGTAGCAACAGGAGAGTGAAACATAGGGACAAGCATCTTTTCAAATACTCCATGGAAGCTGCTGCTTACTTTTTAAAAAATATTTTTTGAGTTGTCAATGGACCTTTATTTTATTTATTTATTTACATATGGTGCTGAGAGTTGAACCCAGTGTCTCACACGTGCTAGGCAAGTGCTCTGCCACTGAGCCATAACCCCAGCCCAGCTGCTGCCTACTTTACCTATGTATAAAGTTGGCTCTAATTATTTGGGAGATTAATTCAGTTTACTACCTAGAAGAAACTTTGTAAAATGACCTAATAAAGTTTTATTGCCCAATCTCATATGTTTATTTATTCATGTGAAGGCAAACCTAATCAAATTAGCATGTCTTTTTATTAATTTTGATTTTTTATTTCACTCTTTTCAAATTATTTAATGGCCCTAATGTTTTTCTACTAACATTAACTGCATTAACTGAGTATACAGAATCCACCCTAGAGGAATGTGCAAATAAGATAAGGACCTTTCTGACTTTAACTGACCTTTCTGCAGAATGAGACACCATCGGCCACACCCTCCTTGAAACTTTCTCATCCTTTGCATTATTACTCTTTGCCATGGTTCTTTTCCATGGTTGCTTCCAAACTTTTTGCTTTTTAAATTTTTTTTTTATTTTTTGCACTGGGGATTGAACCCGTGACCCTTTACCACTGAGCTGAGTCCCCGGCCCTTTTAAAATTTTTTTGGAATTTTGAAGTAGGATCTCACTAAGTTGCTAAGGCTGGCTTTGAAATTGCAATCCTCCTGTCTCAACTTCACAAGTCCCTGGGATTATAGGCATGTACTACCACCAGCTCTGGTCTTCCCCCCCATCCAGTCATTTTCTTCTTCCTCTTAACTGTTGGACAGTCCCCAACTTTCTTTTTAAAAAAAAAAATATTTTTTTTTAGTTGTAGTAGTTGGACACAAGACCTTTATTTTATTTATTTATTTATTTTTATGTGGTGCTGAGGATTGAACCCAGTGCCTCACACATGCTAGGCAAGTGCTCTACTGCTAAGCCACAACCCTAGCCCCTATCATTCTCTTTCCACAATTATTTTTATCCGTTTTTGGGGAGTCACGGACATCATGGAGATTGTGGTAAAAGTCCAGGAAACTTCACTGGGGATTGGGGAGAAGAAGTCATGTTGAAAGTTTAGGATGACATGGACATCCTGAAGCAACTGTAGACCTCCTAAGGGTCCTTACCCCTCAGGTTAAGAGCCACTTTTATATGGGTGTAACTACCACCTATGTGGCATCAGAGAGGGTTTTTCCTACAGACTCTGTACCTTACAGCCAGGAATGGTAAATTATTCATTATAGAGTTAATAAATGCTTTTTATTATTTAAAAACTCATTTAAAGGCAATGTTCTATAAGTTAATTAAATGTTAAAGGCAATGCTCTATAACTTAATTAAATGTTATAAATAGGATAAATTGTATATTGCTTTCCAATTTGAGAGGAGTCTACTATCTATCTATTTATTTACTTATTTGGTACTGAGGATTAAACTCAGGGGCACTTGACCACTGAACCACATCCTTAGTCCTATTTCATATTTTATTTAGAGATAGGGTCTCACTGAGTTGCTTGGCACCTCACCTTTGCTGAGGCTGTCTTTGAGCTCACAATCCTCCTGCCTCACCCTCCCGAGCTGCTGGGTGAGAGCAGCACACTATTTAAATAAATTACAGACTTTTGCTTTAGTCAGTAAGGCAGCAGGGAAGGCACTAACTCATCTTGGAAGTCACTCATGAGGCCAGGTGTTGGCTGGTCAAATGCTGCCTCTGAGGTCAGACTGCATGGGTTTGAAATGTGGCTTTTCCATTTAATGACCAGGAAACTGAGAGCCACTTGGTACCTCATTTTCCTCTTCTGGAGAACGAGACTCATTATAGTACTTACCTCTAAGAATTGTTAAGAGGATAAAAAAAAATACATACACAAAGCACCCAGAATGATGTTAAGAACTCATTTAGAAACCAATCATCAAAATTTCATTATTCTAACAAAGTAAAAGGGTGAGGGTGGAGGATGAGGGTAGTGTTCATGTATTAGATTAGGAAATAATGGAATTTTCTTCCTTGGAAAATGTGATAAACACAACAATTCTCGCATTCTCCCAGCTCAAAACACTATCATCACTCTCAACCTGTCCATGACACCACAAAATACCTAGTGGATACTTTCAAGATGTAGGCAAGAGTTCAACATGTTTTATTATAAATTTTGACAAGGTTTCTGTATTCTACTAATCTACAGTGCTGAACATTTTAAAGATAGAATTATCTTTGCTCATATCTCTGTCTTCCAGGAATTCTACTTATTTATTCAATAAATATTTATTAAATACTTGATATACACTAAGTTTTGATTTCACAACAGCTAAAAGTTTCATTTTCACAACCATTTACAAAGAGTCTGCCTTAAAATAATCTCTTTATACAAAAATATATTTTTAAAATTTTTATAGTGGGTTTTGATCCTTTGAGATGAATAATAAATCTGTAAGAAACAATTTTATTAGAAAACATTTTCTACTTCTCAGGTCTTAAAAAAGATGCTTATTGTGAATGATTTATGATTTAAAATGAACTGGGTATAAATTTCACAGAAATAATGCTCTTTTTAGTATTCCCTACTTAAAACACTTATTTTCCCTCTCAGACCATGGTAACCAATTTTAACTTGTCCTCCGCTTGACACACATCCCTCCAAAAATAAAAAATAAAATAAAATAAAACCTTCCTGGAATTGAACCAAATTCTAAGGCACAAAACAAAAACAAAAACAACAAATTACTTTAATCAGAGAATTCCAGGTTGTCTAGCTGGCCTTATTATTGGTCTCTGTTCTCATCCTGCCCTTGCTGCCAATCACTGTTGAGGGACCACTGTTGGCAAGACCTCAGGCATCATCAGAGAAGGTAAGAAAATGTCAGTGGCTGTAGCTTAACTTTGGTGCAGAAGCTCCAAAAAATAGTAAATATCAGAGAATGACCCATGAAAAATAATGGAACAATAGTCACTAATTGGCGTAAGCAGAGTCAACCAGTGACGGGTTTATAGATGACAGAGGGCTGCCTCTACCTCACACAATAGCACTTTTTATTTCTAGCAGCCAGCTCACTGCTAAGCCTTAGGCCAGCATAATCTCTTCTAGAACCCTCTGATGAGAAAAGACCAGCATTTCTCAATCCACACACATGGACCCACAGCTTTCTTTATCATTTCAGGAAAAGGCATTCCTGTGGTCTGGAATTTTGACTTTGCCTGAAAAAGGAATGCTCTTCCAGTAAATGCTCTTTCAATGCATCCAAGAGATGTGCATCTCAGTTCCCACAATTGACTGGTAAATCTAATTCTACACCAAAGGTGTGATTTTCATATTATACTTTTTTAAATTAAATTGTTTATTTATTCTAATTTGTTATACATGATGGAAGAATGCAATTCATTTCATATTACACATATAGAGTACAATTTTTCAAGTCACTGTACACAAAGTATTTTCACACCATTCGTGTCTTCATATATGTACTTAGGGTAATGATGTCTAACTCATTCCACCATCATTCCTACCCCTTTGCCCCCTCCTTTCCCCTCCCTCCCCTTTGCCCTATCTAAAGTTTCTCCATTCCTCCCATGCCCCCCTCGATTGCCTTTTTGAGTCAGCATCCTCATATCAAAGAAAACATTCAGCCTTTGGTTTTTTGGAATTGGTTTGCTTCACTTAGCATTATATTCTCCAACTTCATCCATTTACCTGCAAATGCCATGATTTTATTCTCTTTTAATGTTGAGTGATGTTCCAGTGAGTACATATACCAAAGTTTCCCTATCCATTCATCTACTGAAGGGTATCTTGGTTGGTTCCATAATTTAGCAGCATAATTTGTGAATTGTGCTGTTCTAAACATTGATGTGGCTGTGACCCTGTAGTATGCTGTTTTTAAGTCCTTTGGGTATAAACCGAGGAGTGGCATAGCTGGGTAATAGGGGTTCCATTCCAAGTTTTCCAAGGAATCGCCATACTGCTTTCCAGCTTGGCTCAGCAGTGTATGAGTGTGCCTTTTCCCCCACATCCTTGCCAACACTTATTGTTGTTTGTATTCTTGATAGCTGCCATGCTGACTGGAGTGAGATGAAACCTTAAGAGTAGTGTTGATTTGCATTTCTCTAATTGCTAGAGATGCTGAACATTTTTTGTATGTTTGTTGATTGGTTGTATATCCTCTTCTGAGAAGTGTCTATTCAGTTCCTTGGCCCATTTATTGATTGGGTTATTCATTGTTTGGTAGTTTTTTTTGGTGTTAAGGTTTTGGAGTGCTTTATATATCCTAGAGATTAGTGTTCTATCTCATGTGCTTGTGGTAAAGATTTGCTCCCATTCCGTAGACTCTCTATTCACCTCACAGATTGTTTCTTTTGCTGAGAAGAAGCTTTTTAGTTTGAATCCATCCCATTTATTGATTCTTGGTTTTAATTCTTGCTCTATAGGAGTCTTATTAAGAAAGTTGGGGCCTAATCCAACATGATGGAGATTTGAGCCTACTTTTTCTCCCATTAGGCGCAAGGTCTCTGGTTTAATTCGTAGGTCCTTGATCCACTTTGAGTTTTGTGAGTGGTGAGAGAGAGAGAGAGGTTTAATTTCATTTTGTTACATGTGTATTTCCAGTTTTCCCAAAACCATTTGTTGAAGAGGCTATCTTTTCTCTGATGTATGTTTTTGGTGCCATTGTCTAATATAAGATAACTTTAGCTATGTGGGTTAGACTCTGTGTCCTCTATTCTGTACCACTGGTCTACAGGTCTATTTTGGTTCCATCATATTATACTTAATGTGGTAGAATTTGGGTTCAAAAGTCCCCCTACCTTATTGTTCTGGGGTAAGTATAAAAGGAAATAGCATCAAATTTAGTTAAAATGCATATTCTTGGGCAAACGAGATTGAAAATACAGCTTAATTTCAATATTAGATTTCAAATCATGTCTGAGAAATAGAAAAAGGCCTGGGGACATCTTTGGGGTAGCAAGTCATCTGAATTCTTCATTCTCTCTCTTGGAATTTGGATAAGTCAGACAGTTATTCAGGGAGTCAGTCCACAACATTCACTGACTACTTTTTTCATGAAGTACTCCTTCTAGGGCCTCCAGTCCCAAGCTGTGAAAATAGAATAAGCACTGTCTTGAGTTCATGATTGCAAGACTGGGTTCTCAAGAAGAGAAGTGTTTTGGAAATTCCACACACTCACAAACAATGGGAAAAGCGATGTGAAGAATTACAAAACCACCACTCCCAAATTCCATGCTAGAATTTTAAGAGTAATTGGATCTGTAATATTAAAGAATTCATTTAGGGGCAACTGCTGCTGTGTAACCCGTCTCACGCAGCTGGTCTAAGCCTCCCAGACTCTTTCTGAGCCATAATGTTAAAATGGGAGCCTCTCTCTTATGTTTGTGAATCCATATGGTTCTATCTAAGCTCCTACTCTTCCTAACAGCTGACAGAACAAAGATATTTACATAAGTTACAAGGCTGTTCAAACAAACTCTTAGCTGGTTAAAGGGCACTTTATAAATGACCCTTATTCTTTCTTTCTTCTACTTAATATTCTTTTTTTTTTTTTTTCTGTACTAGGTATTGAACCTAGGGGCACTTTATCACTGAATCTTATCCCCAGTCCTTTCTATTTTTTATTTTGAGACAGGGTCTTGCTAAATTACTTAGGGGCTTGCTAAGTTGCTGAGGCTGACCTCAGACTTGTGAGATCAGCCTCAGCCTCTCGAGCCACTAGGATTACAGACCTATGCCACCTCACCCAGCAATTTCTTATTATTTCTAATGGGCTTTACCCATCTATGGATTATGCTGATCCATAAAGTCCTTATCTTTTATTCTCCTTAAGGGCTTTTCACCAGTGTTTTCTCCCGTGTAAAACACCAAACTCTCTCAATTAATTCCTATATCCTTTTAATCAGTAGTATATTGAGCTTATAAATTTTTCCTAGGGTCCAAAACTGATAATTAAGAATTCCTATTATTTTCATTAAGGTGTTAAAATGGGTTCTCCTTTTTAATTATTATAAGTATTATCTCCTTTTCTTTCTTTGTTTTTTGGTGCTAGGGACTGAACCCAGGACCTCACTCATGCTAGGCAGGCCCTCTACCACTAAGCTGCACTTGCAGCCATAAATGGGTTCTCTTTTGAAATGCATTTGTAAATAAATATCTGTTTCACTTCCATGGGGGATCTGCCTTAGATTATGATACATTTCAATACTTTTTAGGCAACATCAGCTTCTCTACTTAGAGGTTTTCAGGTCAGTGAAAAATGGACTCAACCATTAGCTAAAAAATAAATTTTAGTAAAGAAGAAAAAGATGCTTATTATTTAGCAAGTCAACAAAAAATATGTTCTGGCTTCTCAATGATGACACTTAAAAATGCAGTGTTAGCTTCAAACAAACAAAAATGCAGACAATGTTAAATACTAAAAGCCAGTATCTCTCTTTCTTCAGTATGCTGCTTCTTAATGACAGTTAATAGTCAAGTTGGACTTCTTATGAAGGCTTGAACAGCAGGAAGGTAAAGAAAACTGAGTCACTGACAATATTCCACTCTAACTGACTTGATTATATTTCCATTAACTCAAAGCCGTTGACTGTTTTTCAATGTTCTTTGTTCTTAGTTTTCAAATACTGGATGATTGGTGTTGACCTTTAATGTGTCATGTTCTCTATCACACAGCCAAGATCAACTCATAGGTATTTATTGATTTAGCTAACTTCATCATTAAGTTTGCCAGAGAGGATCCAGGATTTAACCAATGCAGGATTGCAGGTTCATAAAAAGATAAAATTAAACACTGTTTAGAAATGACCTCATGTGATTTACAGCATTCACGTATGTACCTAAAAACCATATTTTTTCATTTTGTAGGTGAGAAAACTGAAGTGATAAGAAAACAAAAATGCTCAACATTTTAGTAGGAAACGCACAGGTTGGAGTTTTGGTACTAAATAAACAAGTCATTACCCTTCCAGTGGTCACAATCTAATGAACATGATAGACTGTAAGATATGAAATAATAAAGGCACAGACTACAATGGAGGAACAAGACAGAGGGTGACTTGTACTGACTGGAAGGTTAATAATGGTTTTGTGGGCTGGAGTTATGGCTCAGTGGTAAAGCGCTTACCTAGCATGTGTGAGGCACTAGGTTTGATCCCCCGCACCATGTAAAAAAAATAAACAAATAAAATAAAAGTCTTGTGTCCATCTACAACTAAAAAAATATTTTTAAAAAATGATGGTTTTTGTGAAGATGGAGTCTGATCCAAGCCTTAATGGGGGTTGTGGGTATTCTACAAAGATGGTGGGGTAGAAGAGGGGACAGTAAGAGCAAAGGCACAGAAAGGATGTAAGATCCTTGCATAAGTTTAGAGGACAGGGCAGGAGAGAAGGGAGAGAGTGTGCAGAGCATTTGCAGATGTCCTTGAATGCCAACTTGGTAGCAGTGTTAAAAAGAACAAGATGGTAGAGAAATCACAAGGAAGCCATTGCAATGGTTCAGGAAAGAGGTAATGAACACTCAAACTAAGCAGAAGTAGGAGTAGGAAGGCAATAATTAGAAAGATACCAGAGGTAGAATCTATGTAATCTGGCAACGGACTGGACACCAACTATAAGGGAGGAGGATGAGGTGAAGATGATTCTATTTTTTTTTCTTTAATTTTTATTGTTGGTTGTTCAAAACATTACATAGTTCTTGACAAATCATATTTCACACTTTGATTCAAGTGGGCTATGAACTCCCATTTTTACCCTGTATACAGATTGCAGCATCACATCGGTTACACATCCACTGTTTTACATATTGCTATACTAGTGTCTGTTGTATTCTGCTGCCTTTCCTATCCTCTACTATCCCCCATCCCCTGCCCTCCCATCTTCTCTCTCTACCCCATCTACTGTAATTCATTTCTCCCCCTTGTTTTTTTCCCCTTTCCCCTCACTTCCTCTTGTATGTAATTTTGTATAACCATGAGGGTCTCCTTCCATTTCCATGCAATTTTCCTTCTCTTTCCTTTTCCCTCCCACCTCTTACCCCTGTTTAATGTTAATCTTCTTCTCATGCTCTTCCTCCCAACTCTGTTCTTAGTTACTCTCCTTATATCAAAGAAGACATTTGGCATTTGTTTTTTAGGGATTGGCTAGCTTCACTTAGCATAATCTGTTCTAATGCCATCCATTTCCCTGCAAATTCTATGATTTTGTCATTTTTTAATGCAGAGTAATACTCCATTGTGTATAACTGCGACATTTTTTTTATCCATTCATCTATTGAAGGGCATCTAGGTTGGTTCCACAGTCTTGCTATTGTGAATTGTGCTGCTATGAACATCGATGTAGCAGTGTCCCTGTAGCATGCTCTTTTTAGGTCTTTAGGGAATAGACCGAGAAGGGGAATAGCTGGGTCAAATGGTGGTTCCATTCCCAGCTTTCCAAGAAATCTCCATACTGCTTGTGAAGGTGATTCTAAATACATTCATTTTACATTTGAGCTACTCTTGGGCCAGGCATAGGAAATTTCTATTAGGGAGGATGGGTATAATGATCAGGGCATATACTGATCTAGAAATCAACCAAGAAATAGAGTTGGCTCCATATAAGAAATCACCAAGGAATAATTAGAAAATGAAGAGAAAAAGGACAGAAAGAAACCTGTATTTGAAGAGGAGGAGGAGGAGGAGGAGGAGGAGGAGGAGGAGGAGGAGGAGGAGGAGGAGTTGTTGGAGGAGAGATGGGGAGTGAAGGAAGGGGCGTCACTAATGGAGCCTGAATGGTTAATCAAAGAGGTAAGTGGTAAGGTTATACAAGCCAAGGAATTATCCAGAGAGCTGAACTCCGCTGAGGGGACAAATAAGCAATTTACTGTGGTCACAGAAGTCACATCCACGCTCCTCCACTTTGCACTTACTGAAATACCACAAAAGAAAAAGCAATGTGCTTTTTCAAGAGGAACCTACAGCTCATTTTATCTTACACCTAACTTTTTTGATAACTAGTCCTTATGCACCCTTCTTCGTCTTTGTGATTCTGCCCAGTGCTAAATGCAACGACTTCTGAATCAGAGGCTGGCTGCAATGCAATCCAGCAGTGTCAGGAGGATTGGTTTACTAATTCCTCTAAGCCTCGTTTCCTCGTGTGCAAATGATGGAGGGCTGGTGGTGGGTACTTACCTATTAGAGTCAAGAAGAGTATATAAAATAATGTAAGTAACACTTGAGTACAATGCTGTCAAAGGCTTAACTCATTTGCTGTTTTCGTGTTTTGTAATCTCCCTGAAGGCAGAGGACGGTTCCAACACTACTTCCTAAGCACCGACCTAGGTATGGTACGCCTCATCTTGTCCGCCCTCAGGGAAACATCCCGCGTAGGAAGAGGGATCAACAGCTGACGGGACCCTGCAGCCCACCGAAGGAGGATGCCGCGGGGCGCTGGGGAGAGCGGGGCATACGGAGCCGTTTGCGCCCCGCGAAGACTACACATCCCAGGGTGCAGCGCGCCAGCCAGGGACGCAATTTACGGAGGAGGCGCGAGCTGGGATATGGGGGTGCGGGGCTCCACAGCGCACGCTGGGACTGGAAGTCCCCAGGTGGCGACTTGGAGGGTCGGAGGAGGGTCGCAGCGGCGGATCCCTCCCCCGTCCCGCCTTTCGTCCACGTCTCACTTCTCAGGGCCAATGCGCTCGCCCGGCGCCGGCGCTGGCCCTCTCCAAGGCGGTCTCCATTGGTCCTGAGGCTCAACGCCGCGGCCCTACCCGGAAGTAGCGTTGGGGGAGGCGGTTTCCTAGACTACGACACCGGAAAGCTGGGGGAGGCGCTCCCTGCTGCTGAGGGCGGAGGGCGGTGGCAGCGCTGGCGCTGGGGACCGGCTCGGTGGCTTCAGCAAACAGTTTGGCGCCGGCGGCTGCCCGCCTCACTCCACGTCCCGCCCGCGGCACGGCTTGCAGCTCCCTCGCCACCGGCTTCTGGCGATGTGTCCCACGGACCGGGCATAGCAGCTGCGCGTGCGCGGAACCGCGGGGCCATGAGCGAAGCCGGCGGCGGCCGGGGCTCTGGGTCTCCGGTCCCCCAGCGAGCGCCATGGAGCCTGGTGGCGGCGACGGCCGCGCTCTGCCTGGTGTCGGCCACGTCCGTGGGGACGGCGGTGGCCGCGCCCATGAGTAGGGAGGAGAAACAGAAGCTTGGGTAAGGGTGCTTGGCAGCCTGGGGTGGGTTTCCTGGTGAGGCTGACCACAGGCGAGGTGCCTGTCATTGACACCCGGGCGCGCAGTGGCCTCTCCTGTCGCGAGTGGAACAGCTGCTGCCGCGCGAGGACCTCGGAGGGGTGGACAGGGGTCCGGGAAGATGGGAACCGCTGCCCGCGACGTGACCTCGAGAGGCTGTCGAGGTGTCGCCCGGGCTGTCGGTGACATGTGCGGGCTTCTTGAGTCCAGCCGTGGTGTGTCAACACAGCTGCCATGTCAGTGACCCGTGAGGGGGCTACAGCCCATGTAGCCGCGTGCAAGAGTCCTGCGGTTGCCTGCCCACAGAGGCGTGGTTAGATTTCTCGCCCAGATGAACTCCCAGCTGGAAAATGTTGCTGATCTCGCATTAGTTAAGGCTTACACCTGTTAGGGAAAAGGGACGTTCATTGGAACTTTACAGATTTTACTATTTCCTTGCAGTGTTTTCCTGACTGCGGTTTTCATAGTAGACTGTTTGATAGTATTAATCAAAAGTCCTAAATAAGTGTACCTACTCACTGTACCCAGAGTCGTTTTATCAGCTTGAAAGTGTCATAAAACTATCAGTTGGATTTTCAGCATTTAATTTAGGCTCAGTAATGCTAATTGGCACGAGATTCCACATAAGCATAAGAAAAAAGCCGAGAACCAATAGAAAATGGGCGAAAGTATGAACAGTTAAGTCAGAGAAGAGGGACTGCAAGTGGTCAATAAACATGAAAAGTTATTTATTCAACCACATAAATGTAAGAGATGCAGATTAAAACAAGACAGCTGCTTTTGCCTAACAGATTAGTAAATACAAAACACAAGGATACTGTACTGTCTAATTACGACTTGGGGAAAAAACTTAATGGGAGTGTAAATGTGACTTACAGACTGTATCGCCTAAAATTAAAATTGTGCATACTGTTTGATTCATCAGTCCTACCCCTGGGATTCCGTCTTGGAGAAACAAAAGCACTGAGATAGATGTACATTATAAGAGAACTGTTCCTTGGAGGGAAATGCTTGAATATGTTGCATGTATTATGGAGTAGTATTCATGCATTAGGAAGAAGGAGGTGCGTCCTTAGAAGGCTGTTCAGGATGTATTCCAGCACACACACACACACACACACACACATACATGCACACATGCACAAGCAAGTTGTGGAATAATCTATATATAGTACTATACCATATTTTTAAAAGAAAAAATATTGTCTAATAAGATTTGAAAAAATGAAAAGATAATTATTTCATAGCGTTAGGATGAAAGGGAGGTGGAACCATCAGGTTTTAATTTATGTACTTCTTTATTTAAATGATTGCAAGAATCTATTTTAAATAAAATACCAATAAAGATCACAATGGAAAAAAGATAAAAGTATTAACTATCAAAACAAAATTACCCAGTAAACTAATTAGTGTCTTAAATTTTCTCAGTGAATTTAATGTATCATTGACAACTTTTAATGAATACCCCATTTTGTTAGTACTTGTGTTATCTCTGTAATACTATTATTTCATGAGTTGAATGGGATTTTCATTTTGTTAAGTGAAGAAACTGAGATTTAAGGTTAACTTGTTAAGAGTTGTGAAGCTAGTAATTGGTGGAACCAGTTTTCAAACCAAGGTCTGTCTGATCCCAGATCCCATCCATTTGGCACTTTCTTAAAACTTAGACATATGAAGTTGATTAAGGACCATAGGTATTTTATTTGACATTGTTCTTTCTCCTTAAAAAAGTTAATTGAAAGGGTCATTGGATAACTCATTTTTTTTTATTAGAATTAATTTTCAGCTGGAAAAATCCAACCAAATGGGCTTGAGATTTCAGCTCAAAATTTGAGATCATTTGCAAAAGTGAATTACAGTTATTTAGGCTTCTTAATTTAGATTGTCCTAGAGTAAGAGTAGAATAAGACTAGAGCTACAAACCACAAATATATGATGACTTTCCCCTTTGGAAACTTTCAGAATGTGAACTCTGATTTATTAGATTTACCTGTGTGATTTTTTTAAAAAAGTCCAAATAAGATTTATAATAAAAAGACAAAGAGCTACCCTTTTCCCTGCACCCCAAACCAAACAGAAAATAAAAAACTGGGATTATTATGAATAGTAAGCAGTTGCTTGTACTTTGTGGATTATTTACCTGATCATAGTCTTATCTTTCATGGAATACATTGTTCTTTAATTTTGTTTCCAAATGTTAGGGCAGCTTTTGCTAATGCTATTTTTTTTGTTTAAAAATGACTCTAAAACAATTCAATTACCATAGGTGTTGGCAGGCAATGTAACTTTAAAAATTATCTAAAATGAAAAAGACATGATTTTTAAACTGGAGATATGCTTTTCAATATATTTTTATTCAGCTGTTGAACAGATGTAAAATCTTATAGGAACAATTTTTCTGTTTAATATAGCAATTATTTTGTATTTAAATATTATTTTGTGTTTAAATATGTCTTTCTTAGGACTTGTGAGTAAGTCAGAGAGCAGCTAGATATTAAATATGTCCACTTTGAAGTATGTGTTGTGAAATTTGCTGATCACAAGAGATGCGTAAATGAAAGGATTGGAAAAATAGTGTGTCTTGCTTGTAAGCAATCATAATTTACTCATAATTTTGAAAATTCAGTGCTAGCAAAGTTGGGTTAGCAAGTTAAAGCTTGTCATTTGGAACACTCCTTCCTAGGCACTACCATTTCTAGTTATAGCAATTTCTACTTCTTGGTTTTAATCATTTAAAAAAAATATTTTAGTTATAGACGGACACAATACCTTTATTGTTTATTTTTTATGTGGTGCTAAGGATCAAACCCAGTGCTAGGCAAGTGCTCTACCACTGAGCCACAACCCAGCCCCCATATTCTATTAAACCTATACAAATTCATAAAGAATGAATGTTTTAACCAAGTGAATACAATATTTCTAATGATGAGGTGTTGTTTTCCTTCTGTTACTGGGGATCCAGGACCTTGTGTGTGTTAGGCAAGCACTTTACCACTCAGCTACATCCTCAGACAGGATCTTGCTAAGTTGACCAACTGTTCTTGAACTTTGAATCCTCCCTCCCGTCTCAACCTCCTTAGTAGTCAGGGATTATAGGCCTGCACCTGGGTTTACTGATTGGGTGTTTTAAAATTATTATTATTCATTTAAAAAAATGTTTTCAGGGCTTATTCATATCACAAGTTTGAGTGTACCTGATTTTGCTGGTCTTTATAGACAGGGTCCAGAAATTAGGTCTTTTCTGTCTCCTAGGTTGTTTATTATCAGTATTTCATCATCCACAATTGCAATGACAAAAATAACAGTTGTATTATAATAGGAGGCAAAATAAAAATACTATCTATTTCTTTATACTTTTTCAGTTCTTGCTACTAGTAATTGGAATTTGGGGAAGAGTTAATAATAGATTGTTTAGCTATTGTCCTTTGTTAATTTTTGAGAGCTCTGACCTTGTCCTGGCCACAACATATACTCTTGTGGTTTTTCTAATAGCATTCAAGCCCCTGAATGTTGAGACACTGATTCCTTTTCCCCAACCTTATAAGTGGTTCTTTTGTTTTTGTTTTCTGTTATTGTTGTTGTTGTTATTATTTTGCACTACTGGGAATGTGCCTTACCACTGAGCTACATCCCCAGTGCTTTTTGTTTTTTGGGACAGAATCTGACTTAGTTGCCCAGAATGGCTTTGAATTTGCAGTCCTCCTGCCTCAGCCTCCCAAGTTGCTGGGATTACAGGCGTGTGCCACTACGTCTGGTTCATAGGTTTTGGTTTAGTAAATCTAGTGTGGGGATCTGAAATCCTTTTTAAATAGCCACCTTGAAGGTCTTGAGTGATGTTAGCTACAGCATATTAATGTTTTTGAGCCTTAGGTTTCTCACTTTACAGGTGAATACTATTTTTATAGGGTTTTTTGTTTGTTTGTTTGTTTAAAGGGAACAGAGTACATCATAAAATATCTTTTGGAAATGTGACAAACCATAAATATATTCTTAAATTAGACATTACTGCTTTTATTCATTTTATTTGGAAAGACATTGGCTTAATTAAATATTATTTCATATCACTATTCACACACACCCATCCCTCGCTTTTGGTAGGACACATAGGATGAATGATGAATGGTACCAATAATTATTTCTTTTGGAGCTCTCCAGCCGTATTCCCCCTTCAAGACACATATTAAATAATTATGTTAAGAGGTATAGTAATTGGTTTTCATCATCAGATTTCCTTCCCTCTTTCATCAAGATTCCTTCCCTCTGTTCATGGCACACATCATTTGCAGGTTTTTTTTTTTTTTTTTTTAAAAGGAAAAATTATAAGATGAACTTTTTGTCAATTACCAGGAGTAAAGTTTGACCCAGCTCTTTGCAGTGAGTTTATGAAAATTTATTTACTAACTGGTATATTTCCTGACTCTCTATGTCCCCGTCTAACTAAATATTTCTTTTGCTTTTTGTTTGTATACTTAGGGAGAATTAACTTTTTGTAACATGATAAATATAATGTATTTAACTTTTCTCCATTTCTGTGTTTTTTGAAATTAGGAATCAAGTACTGGAAATGTTTGATCATGCTTATGGTAACTATATGGTAAGTAGAAAGCTAATTTTTTCATTTATATAAGCTGATTATTATAAAGCACCATAACTGGGAATTTTGAAACCCACATTACTAGCACATTTTTTAAAGAAAGCTTTTATTGTGTGCATGTGAGCAAATATGTAATAGTGAGTTCCATCTTTATGTACAATTATAAAGCACCAATTAACAAAATATGGAAAAAATTTTTAAAAGATTTTAAAAACATCTGGGCAAGCATAAGCAACAGAGTGTGGTAGTTCTAAGTGAATGGATAGATATATCAAATAGGTAAGAATAAATTGAAAATCGCTCATTAAACTTTGTATTTAAAGTTTCCTTGGAGCTGGGCTCTGTGGAGCAAGCCTGTAATCTCAGTGCCTTGGGAGCCTAAGGCAGGCGGATCGAGAGTTCAAAGCCAACCTCAGCAACTTAGCAAGGCCCTAAGCAACTCAGTGAGACCCTATCTCTAAATAAATATATATTAAAACGGGGGGTGGGGGGAGGTACTCAGGATGTGGCTCAGTGGTTAAGCACCTTTGGGTTCAATCCCTGGTACTAAAAAAATTAAATAAAGCGTCCTTGGGCATTTTCAACAATGCTCATTGAGTGTTTTATATAACTAGATATTAGGGATGAAAACATGAAAACGAAGTTAGCCGTGACTTTAAAGGAAATTCTTAATTTAAAAAACTTTTATTACTTTATATAATCTTTGAAGAAAACCATTAAAAGAGACGAATTGTATCACCTAGCTTCCATTCAAATTATATCCTTGTGAACTCTGAATTGAATACATTTTGCTTTCTGCTATACTAATCTATACTGTTTTAAAACTCCTTTAAAATGAAATATGGTTTCAGTTTTACAAGGTGAAAATTCTTGACATCTATTACACAATCTGTAGGGCAGATTTTAGAGTTTGAAAGAAAGTTTTGCATATAAATTTGTATAATTTTAAGTGTTCAATCAAATTATCTTGAGAATTACTTTTCTTTTTTCTTTTTTTGCAGAGCTAGGGATCAAACCCAGGGCCTCTGGCATCCTAGGGAAGTAGCTTTACCACTGAGCTACATCCCTAGCCCAAGAATTACTTTTTATAACCTTGTTTTCACATTTAAAAAATATGTCCTAGGCGTGGTGGTACATGCCTATAGTCCTAGCGGCTTGGGAGGCTGAGGCAGGAAGATCGAGAGGTCAAAGCCAACACAGCATGGGCCTAAGCAATTTAGTGAGACCCTGTCTCCAAAAATAAAAAAGCAGACTGGGGATGTGGCTCATTGTTTGAGGGCCCCTGTATGGATTCAATCCCTGGTACCAAAAATGAAATAAAAATGTTAGCAGATTTTCTTTTATGATTATAGTCTTTAAAATGTAGTTGGCAAAAGTTTGGCAGGAAGCTAAGTAGAATTTTGTTTTCAATATTTTTCAAGAGGTATAGTTCTTTGAATCCATTTTCATTATATATCAACCAAATATCTTCATACGATAACATCATTATCGTTGATGAACATCTGAGTATATGTACTTTGTTTTTGTCTTTTTAAAACATGTTTTACATTTGATAATCCTTGTTCTCTCTTATATTGCTCATTTAGTAAGAGGACATTTTGACTTCTTAATATTTTAGAATATGATAGTAATTAAGTTTTTGGATCTACATTGAAAACAAGAGTTTTAAGTTTATTTTTAGACTTCAGCCATTCCCTTAATATTTTTTTGAAAATTATTTATACCTGCTTAATTCAGTTTGGATAAAGCATAGTTTAACAAATCTAGGCTAATGATTTTGAGAGGGGCAGGTAGATTCATGCTCTACTCCCCAAATCATAGTCATCTCATAAATGTAGACTTTTGGTTAGAAAGTCGAAAAAAGTATTTAACTAGATAAATTTACTACTTCTTACTAGGAATAGGAGCTTCTCTTTATAAAGCTTGATACCTTTAATATCTTGTGTCTCTTAAACAACAGAAAGTTATACCAATACATTTTTTTTCTCACCATAGAGTATACTTAAATAATGAGTTTGTGACAAAGCAGGTACTGAGGGCAGCCTTCAGCTAACTTTTTGGCCGAGTTCCTTTTGTAATCTAACCAGGTTAACTTTTTGCTACAACTACTTATGAGATTTAAGCTAGAGAGATTTCAACTCCAAAGACTGGGAATTTCTGAAAGCAGCCTCTTGCATATTTCCAGTGGGCCATACTCACTGCAATTCATTTTTAAATGTTCAAATATTTTACAATCTGCATGACTCTTGCATTGTCCTCATGTTAGGCTCAATCTGTATGAGGTATGTAACCCAAGATTTAGTCTAGAGTTTATCCTTCCCCTTTTCAAGTTCTCAACTGATATGACACAGTTCTAAAATATTAAAGAGAATCCAGGTACCTTTTAATTGTTATTTGAAGTTACTTGAAACGTTTTTCTAGTTTCTACATTCAGAAACACTGTTAGCTTGTTACCACGCAAAAATGTATTAGTTTTAGGGTTAGATGGTTTTGAGTTCAACTTCTGAGTCTGCTCTTCACTAGTTTAGACCCTAAACCGATCATTTAACCCCTTGGAGCCATGTCTTAGTGATGTAAAATGGAGGTGATTACAAAGTACTATTGTAAACAATAAGATTTTTTAAGAACAGAGACTCTTTTTCTTTATTTTTAATTTTTTATTTTCTATGCATTGAATGTGGAATATAAGTGCTTATTATTTTTTTTAAAAGTGAATTATTGGTAAAGATAAAATCAAGTAATGTTCATTTTTTGTATTTGAGTATTACACTCCATATTTGCCTTTTGCAAAGAAATAATAACTTTCTTCAAAATATGAGTTTATGGCCAGGCGAGGTGGTGTACACCTGTAACCCTGGTGGCTCAGGACGAAGAGGCAGGAAGATTGCAAGTTTGAGGCTAGCCTCAGCAACTTATCAAGGAAGCCCTATGCAACTTAGTGAGACCCTGTCTCAAAATAAAAAAAATATAAAGGACTGGGGATGTGATGTGGCTCAGTGGTATAGCACCCCTGGGTTAAATATCCAGTACCAAATCAATAAATAAAAATACAAATTTATGAGGTTGGGGATGTGGCTTAGTGATGGAGCATTTGCCTGGCATACTTGAAGCCCTGGGTTCTATCCCCAGTAATTAACACACACACATACTCTCTCCCCCTCTCCCCCTCTCCCCCTCTCCCCCTCTCTTCCTCTCTTCCTCCAGCCCCCCTCCCTCTCTCCCTCTCTCCCTCTCTCCCTCTTTCTTGGGTTCCATTCTCATTACCCCCCCCCACACACACATACACACACTCATGTTTATGGTGAATTTGGGGTTCTTAAATCTCCTTACTTTGTAATTGTCAGTTGCTTACTCTGCTAAAGTGTAAAATATCTGGTGCATGGTGGGCTTTTAATAAATATTGATAGCTTTTCCTCATTTCATAGTTTTTCTTATATTCTCTGGCCTAGTCTGTAGTTAACAGTTCCTTTAGCCTTCTTAGTTCCCAGGAAAACAATGGTATTTTCCAAAGACAGGCAACATAATGTAATTAAGAGCAAAAGCTCTGGACTTGGAACAGGATACCCTGAGATGGCTCTGCCACCTACCAGCTGGGTTACAATGGGAAAGTTACCTAATCTCCCAGAGCCTGTTTCCTCATCTCTGTGAAATAGAGACAATGGTTTGCAAGCCTTACAGTGATAGGAAGTGCTATGCAAGAATTGACTACTATTCCTCACAACTGCTACTGATAATAGCTCTATGTAAGAATTTACTACCTATTCTACTAACAACTGCTAATAATAACTACTACTATTATTATTATGTATCCTCTGCCTGAGATTGATATTGCCCTCTAAAATTCATTTAAGCTTTAATTCTGAGCTTTTTCTTCAGATTGTACAGAGAAGTTCCTTAAAACACATATATTCTTTCCTGTTCTGGGCATGTGCCCTTTGAGTTTACTTTTTATTTCTGGTCATGAAATAAAAGGTTTTCTTCAGTTTATTTCTTAATAAAAATGTCCTGCCAGCTCTTGGTAGATTATTATATCTCTGCTATCCCTGGAGTTACATTCAGGAATTTTCTGATCTCATCAATTATTGGCATAATCATTAATATTGTAATGATTGACAGATCTCTAACCCTAATCAGAATTCAGTTTATCCACAGTGAGTTGCACAGATGGCTTTCTCTTTTCCCAAAATAACATGAAATTTAACATTTATTTTGGCAAATTTTGTGTAACCTTACTTAACCCCAGACTATAGTCACTTTAGGGCTCCTAGTAGCATATTTTTGAATCTTTATGCTAAGTTCAGTTCACAGATTAATGTAGATGACAAAATGACATGTATTTGGAACACACAAATGTAGAACCTTTTTGGATCTTAACTCTAACATGGTATTTATTTCCCAGTGTTTTTCCTGACTACTATAGAAACTCTCTTAAGCAATAACTGCACTTGGTAGAGCACTAAGTATTACAAGTAGACTTGGAATGAATTGGTAAGCACAGTGTCCATTAACTAGTAAAATCATAGCTAATGCTATAACCACTTTTAAGTTTGATTTCGTAAAAGAAATAGTTGATTAATGTTTATTGTTGAACCAGAGAAACTGTTTTTAACTATACAGTTAACTTAATGCCAGTTCTGTGGCATTAAGTTCATAAGTTAACTTAATGCCAGTTCTGTGGCATTAAGTTCATTCACATTGTTGTACATTCACCTGGAATTTTTTTCATCTTCTCCATCTGAGACTGTACCTGATGTTTCTTTTTAATAGTTTGTTCATTAAAAAGAATAATCTGGCCAGGCATGGTGGTACACACCTATAATCTCAGTAACTCAGGAGGCTGAGGCAAGAAGATAGCAAGTTTGAGACCAGCTTCATCAATTTAGTGAGGCCCTAAGCAACTTAGCAAGACCCTGTCTCAAAATGAAAAATAAAAAGGGCTGGTGACATTGCTCAGTGATTAAATGTACCTGGATTCAATCCACAGTGCAAATAAAAAAAAATCTGTAAACAAAGTATTTTAGAGGATATAAATTTATATTTATCTCTTTGTATAAACCATTGTGGGATTATCATGTATTAGTCATTGTTCCTTGACCTCTACTTTTGGAGCATCCTAAAACCTCACCAAACCTATACAAGAATGCTGTCATATTAACTCATAATGTTTTTTAATTATACTCTGGTACCCCAAATAGAGTTTTAATTCAGGAGAACTAGATCTGTTTAATTAATATAATTTAGGTATGATTTATGAGCAGTAAAGTTCCAATTTTAAGTGCCCAATTCTTAGTTTGACATTTGTATGTAATTATTTAATTACCACCATAATCATGATATAAAACATTTCTATCATCCCCCCAAATTTTCTTTGTGCTCCTCTGCAGTAAATTCCTTTCCCTCACTTCTGACCCTTCCAAATGTTGCTTCATTTTTTTTTGTCACAGTAGTTTTCCATTTTCTAGGATTTCACGTTGTCATACAGTATATAGTCTTTTGATACAGGTTTCTTCATTTAGCATGATGCTTTTGAGATTTACTGATATTGGTGAGACATCATAGTGTATTTGTTGCTCAGTAATGTTCAGTTGATTTTGATAGAACACTATTTGTTGATGAGTATTTAACTTGTTTCTGATATTATTATAAAACTGTTATGAACTCGAGAGTGCAAGTTTTTGTGTGGACATATGTTTTCATATATTTTCCACCTAGGAGTAGAACTACTAGGTCATATGTAAATTTAACTTTATAAGAAACTTCCAAACTTTTCTAAAGTAGCTGCAATATTTTGTGTTTGCAACTGGCAGTGTATGATTTTCAGTTACTAAATGTCCTCTAAAAAACTTGGTATTTTTAGTCTTTTTAATTTTACCATTCTAGTGGATGTATAATGTATGACTTTAATTTGATTTTTCCTGATGTATAATATGTTGAAAATCTTCCCATGTGCCTATTTGCTATTCATATATCTTTTCTAAAATATTTTTCCTAGTTGTAGATGGACACAATACCTTTATTTTATTTATTTATTTTTATGTGATGCTGAGGATTGAACCCAGCGCCTTAAGCATACTAAGCAAGCTCTCTACCACTGAGCTACAATCCCAGCCTCTGTATCTTTTTTGATAAAGCGTCTGTTCACATCTTTTTTTCCATTTCAAAATCAGGTCATTTGTTCTGTTATTACTAAGTTGTAAAGATTATCTATCAAGTCCAATTTATCAATTTCTCTTTTATAATTCATGCCTTTAATATCTTACCTAAAAAAATTTGTCTAGCCCAAGATCACAAAGTTTTTCTTTTCTTCTTATAGATGTTTTATAATTTTAACTTGTTCATCTAGATTTATATCCATTTTGAATTAATTTTTTGTATATGGTATGAGGTAAAGGTGGATTTACATTTTTTTTTCCTATGAGGCTATCCAATTATTCTATCACCATTTGTTAAAATTAATATTCTTTCCCCACTAAATTACCTTGATATGTGTGTGTGTGGGGGGGAGGGGGTAAACAATCCATAGACCATTTGTATGCACATGTGGGTCTCTTTGTAGACTCTGTATCTTGTTGTAGTGATCTAAATATCCTTATACCAATATCTCATTGTCTTGATTATTATAGCTTCATTTTGAGTTCTAAACTCAAGCAGTGTTGATCTGTCAGTTTTGTTGTTTATTTTCAATATGGTTTTGGCTATTTTAGATCCTTTACATTTTCACGTAAATTTTAGAATCGCATTGTCAATTTCTATTTTAAAAAGTCCTTTGAGCTTTCATGTACAGTTTAAATCTGAGAATCAATTTAGAGAGATTGATTTCTTAACAACATTGTCTTTTAATCCATTAATATAATGTTTCTGTCTCATTATTTAGGCCTTATTTAATGTTCAGGCCACATTTTGTAGTTTTAAATGTGCAGGTCTTTGTGTAGCTTTTGCTAAATTTATCCAAAATATTTTGTATTTTGATGCTATTGTAAATGATAGTTTTCTAATTTCAATTCCCATATTCCCATTAATATTACACAGAAATACAGTAACTTTTGTCTTCTGACAGACTGAACTTGTTGTTTCTAGTAGCCCTTTGGTAAATTCCTTAGGATCTTCCATATGGTCAGTCATGCCATCTGCTACGGCAGTGGCTTGGACCTCCAGTAGCATATTGAAGAGAAATGGTGAGATCCTTGCCTAATTCATAATTTTAGGGTAAAAGTCTTTCACTATTGAGTACAAGTTTAGATGTTGGGTTGGTTTTTTTGTTGTTGTTGTTGTTGATGCGCTTTATCAACTTAAATTCCCCTCTATTCCTGGAATGAGAAATTTGATCATAAATTTTGCCAGATGCTTTTTCTGCATCTATTGTTATAATTTTTTTTTTAAAAACCCTCTTTGCACGGGTTCTAGTTGTAGATGGACATAATATCTTTATTTTATTTATTTTTATGTAGTGCTGAGGATAAACCCAGTGCCTCATACGTATGAGGCATGTGTTCTACCACTGAGCTCCAGCTCCAGCCCTTGTTATAATCTTTTTATTCAAAAAATCTGCTAGTAGCAAGACTTTATTTCATTATTTATTATTTTTTTCATATAACAATATTATATCAGTTTGATTTATTTTATTGACCAAAACCAAATTGACTTTAAGATATATTAAAGAATTTGGAGACTTTTGTTTTCATCTAAATTTGAATACAAACTTGAAATATAATTACATCTGTAGTGATTAATTTAAAATCATATGAGACAACTCCAGTTTTTTTTCTTCTCAGTAGAGAAACATTTCATGAAATAGGATACCTTAAAGGACAACAAATATTCAGTGTAGGAAGTTAGTCAAATAATTTAGATAAGTGAATTTCTAAACACCTGAAAAAATTGATAAATGAATATAAGTGATAAATAGAAAAGGAGTGGAATTGAAAAGACAATTGGTAGATTGTGCAGGTGCAGTAGCTAGTATGTTTATTAGTTTTTATTTATTTTTGTTGTGTTTTTATTTTAAGAAGGAGTATCTTAGCTGCCTTAGGGAGGAAGGATATTTAACAATGAGGATCTGGAATAAAACATTAAAAAGTGTATGTAACTATTGAAAATAAGCATAACTGGTATTTCCAACAATTTTTATAATTAATGATTTTTTAAATTATTGGTTTTAGTAGAATAAAACCTTCTCTCTTACCTAATTTTAGAATTTATTTTACTAAAAAGTAAGTTTTTGATGTTGCTTTGATTGTTTTAGATCAGTTTGTCACCTCAAGGCCCTATTAAATTTAAGTCTGATGTGGAGAATCTACTGTTTCTTTATAATTTACTTTTACCCTTTTGCTTTAACTAGGCACATGTTCTACTTAATTTGTATAGGACTTTTTTATCACTCGTATTTTATTTCTGAGTGGTGGTTATTAAATGTTTTCGTGGCTCTCAGTCATGCCTGGAAGCACACTGTGAAGAGGAGATACTACTGTACTTGGGACAGCCAGGATGTTTGAAGTCTCTGTTTATTTGCCACGTATGCATTACTTTCTGGAGCCCTCTCTAGTTTGCTTTGTGGTTAACTCAAAGAAAAGGGTGTGGTTTTACTTTTATCCTTAATCTTGAAACAAAAGGACATAAAATATTTTCATACGTGGCTCAAAACTCCTTTATGTGATTGTTATGCTTTGCTTGCTAGTTACATTTTTATTATTAGGTAAGTTCAGGGTTTGGATTTTCATATTTTATTTGGAGTTTGTATTTTATTTCAGACAGAGGTGTTTGTGTCTGTTTTATAAAACCTTAAAAATAGTGTGAAGTTTTCTAAGCAGGGGTTTAAAATAGAAAGGAAATTTTAACAACCAAATTAACATTTCAATGAGCTTTTTACAGAATGACTTTTGAAATACATCAGCAACTTTTAAAATTTTGGTTTTCCTGACTTCTGTTACTTTTATGTTAAATATTAAACTATGAAGCAGTGAAATATGTCCATTCTGGGAAATCAGTTCTATTGGAATTGACACCTGAAAAAGTAATTAGGAATTTGACATGTGAAAAAACACATGTAAAAGTAATTAGGGATTTATGCTGAAAAAATTACTGAGTACTGTATTGAATTCAGAATTTGGTAGCTGTATATGGATTCTAATTATATCAAAACATCTGTTGCCTGAAATCCTTTCCTCAGGGAATGAATCATAGAGCACTCAATTTTTATGAATACTTGAAGAGGTTTTAGGCTTCGATGCTTTTTCTTTTTCGTATTCTTCAGCCAGTTTTAAAAGTTTTGAGTGTTTTGTTTGGTTGGTTAATTTTGGTTTTTGTCTTTGCCTTTCTATTGACTGTATATGTAATGTTCCTGGTCTCTATTTTTCTTTTGCTTAATGTACTATGAGTTTAGAATCTAGATAATTCAGTTGAGTGAGAGGCAGTAGGAGAAAGTTGGACATGTAATTGGAACCATTCTTGCTGAAATTTAAGAATGAAAACTCATGGGCATTCGCGTAATAAAAACAAGTTACGTACAGTGTACAAAAAGATTGGACTGCTCTTGGAAACTTTGCCACAGCAGTACTCAGTGAATATATGAAGGGTGTGGAGATGTATCTTCCAATTTCTGAAGGAAAGCTGCCTCAAGCATCCATTCAGATTGTTGTCCCAGGAAAACTAGAACAATATTTAAAATAAGCTAATATGAATAAACTACCTGAGGACACTGGGCAACTAGGAGAAGTCAAAACTACAACCTCAAGAATGGAGAGTCCATAGAAAAATGGTGTAATTGACTCCCCTCATGTAGAAGGGCTCTAACACTAGCAATATTGGGAATTGAGGTTCCACACTAGAATTCAAATGTTATAAGCCTCGAAAAATCTTTGTCAAAACATTAAAAAGTCTGTTTCTGATGCTTATAAATTTAGAGAGAAATGGAAAAAATAGCAAAATGATATTTGGTATACCACAATTAAAAATATTTAAAAATATTGAAAAATAAGTTGTTTTTCTTTGTAAAACACTCATTAAAAGCAGTTTGAACAGCACTTCCTTGCCTGTGGCTTCTCACTGTATCACTTAGGATAGGAGCAAGCATCTTTTCTATACTTGATGAATTTTCACACTGCTTTTAAGTTTGGATCCACTTCTGACATTTTATCCTTTGCTCTTTTAGTGTCAAGAAATGTTCCTGGACTTCCTTCAATAAGAAGGCTTTTGCAGGCCTCACTTCTCTGTGATGTCTTCATCCTTTCCCAACCACTTTCTTAAGTTATGTTGATAACTTGGCTTTCACTAAGTTTCTCTGGCTGCATATGTTTCTTGAATGGTGCAGTGTTAACATTTCCAGGGTCAGCCATTTTTTCTCTAAACCCATTTATGTTCAATTTGAATTTCACTTCCAACATTCCATTTTTCTTTTTTCTTTTTCTTTCCTGAGCTTTCATCTTTGTTGACTAATTCTCTTTTATTATCCAGTTTGTAAACTGTCACATAAGATGATTATCACTGAATGACAAGAAGTCAGCACACCACATCCTTGCTGTCTGTGTGTGAACTTAAGGACTTGGATATGAATATACAGAGTGATCAGTTACTGACTGACATTGAAGGAAGTAATACAGTTGATTGCCAATTAGGATAAACATCTGTTATTTATGTAGTGATTTGTGGGCTAAAGAACTAGCATCAAAATTTGTATTTTATGCAGTTACAACCATGTTCTTGGATGTTTAAGTTGTAGTGGTAGAAAATTATGCAAAGTGAGACCACAAGAGAAGACTGCCTATGATAACATAGCTGACAAAAGTGCTATATTAAGTGGGAAAAAGTAAGAGTATGGTAATCCAATTATTTTCTTGGCAGGAAGTTAATAAATGTTTTCTAAAATTGAAACATGAAGTTAACACAATGTTTCTAACCTCTAAATGCTTCTGATATTGTATTAATCTTAGGGAAAATCTTTTATGACTCTCCCTTGGTGAAGAAAATATAAAGTTCAGCAGGTGTTTCTTGTTTCTTTCCTTTTCTATTAATTCTGTGACTAGAAGGTAGGAAATATTTCAGTCCAGTTTCATAGAAGCAGCTAGCCAACTTAGAGAGCCTGGTCCTGGCTATAGCCACATGTGCAGGGCCAGCAGCATCAACTCTGGTGCCCTTTGGGCATTACTGTGATTCCCACTAAAGCCTCTTTATTCCTAGTGCTTATGTTGTAGTCATGCAGCTTTATCTTCTATAATCCACTATTTACTTTTGGTACTTAAAAATTTCTTTATTTTCAAGCTCAGCTTGTGTTTATAGTAGGTAGGAAAAAAGATTTTTGCACGTACTTTATCAGCATCTAAACTGAAAATGAACTGTCATGTCATTCTTTTAAAAAAAAATCTCAGGGCTGGGGATGTGGCTCAAGCGGTAGTGCGCACGCCTGGCATGCGTGCGGCCCGGGTTCGATCCTCAGCACCACATACAAACAAAGATGTTGTGTCCTCCGAAAACTAAAAAATAAATATTAAAATTTATTCATATTTTCTCTCTCTCTCTCTAAAAAAAAAAAAATCTCAGTAATCCAAACTATAAAGTACCTGTTAATGAATATTAGAAATATATGTACGCACTATATATTATGTATATATATTATAGTGCTCTAATAAAAATATGTGAGAAGCTAGGCACGGTGGCTCATGCCTGTAATCCCAGCAGCTCGGGAGGCTGAGACAGGAGGATCAAGAGTTCAAATCCATCCTCAGCAAAAGCAAGGCATTAAGCAACTCAGTGAGACCCTGTCTCCTAATAAAATACAAAATTGGGCTGGGGATATGGCTCAGTTGTTGAGTGCCCCTGAGTTCAATCCCTGGTACCAAAAAAAAAAAAAAGTCAGAACCAAATATGCTCTTAATAAAAAATATGTGAGAACTGAATTCATAAAATTGTGAATAAATATGGTAATATATTCCTAGATAGGAAGAATCAGTTAGTAAAGACATCAGTTCTCCCAGATTAGGTTCTTCTAATTAAAACTTTAGCATATGAAGGAAATTTTAAAATTATCTAGAATCAATGTGAGAAAGTATGGTGCAAAGATAGAATAATTAAGATAATGGTTTTGGGATAGGCAAATATGTCCACAGAACAGAATAGAGACTACAAAAATGTGTGTTTGTGGGCAGTGAATTTCTGTACATTTTAATAATTTATTGCAGCAGAAAAATCATTGTGGGAATGAATTTTTTTTTTAAGTGCATTTATAAAATTGGCTGTTGGGGGTGCTAATGCTGTTAAATTCCCTATTTCACATTATAAACACAAAGTAGATTCTAGGTAGATATTTAAATGTAAGAAAAAAAATATACAATTGTAAGAGTACTATTTTCAGAGGCCTAGGGTAGTCTTATAAAGTATGCCTGAAAAGGAAGAGACTGTATATTTAAAGCTTGATGTGAAAACACCATAAAAAAAAATTAAAAGACAAAAGACAGGAGAAAAATATTTACTATATATAACAAACATAATAAGTCTCTTTTGCACCCCCCCATAAACCAGAAAAATGGAAAAAAAAGGTATAAACAAACATTTCAAAAAGGTAGTAGCAATGACTAATAAAAACAAAAAGATGCTTATCCTTATTAAAACTGAAATTTGAGATTACAGTTTTTTAATCCAGATTGGCAAAATATAAAGCATTGATTATCTCCTATGTTAGAATATAATAAATTGTAAATTGATGCCATTGGTTTGATAATATAAAAAATTAATTATGACTATTAGAACAAGAAAGGGAATACTAAAAAATTAATATACCCTTGACTCAGCGGGTTGTTTTCAAGTAATTCACAGAAATTCTAGCATATGTATAAGAGGCAGATGCACATTACAGCATTGGTTTTTTTGTTATTTGTTTTTGATGGTGCTAGAGATTGAACCCAAGGCCTTGTGCACATTGCAGCATTGTTTGTATACTGAAAATGTGAAATCAACCTACATATTCATCAATGAAGATATAAATAAATTGGCATGTCTTTACTGTGGAATACTCTGAGGAGCAGGAACCATACATAGGTTCTGGATTCAGATTACCTTGCTTTGAATTCTGGATCCTTCATTTAGTACCTGCATGGCCTAGGCTTCTTTAATTTCTCTAGGCCCCAATTTTCTCAGCTGTGAAATGGAGTTGAGTCTATTGCAGAGGGTTGTTATGATAATTAAATTATTAAAATGTATAGAATAGTGCTTAGAATGTAAGTGCTCAGTGAATATTAGCTAATATTAAATTATTACTTTGCAGTTATTAGAATGAAGTATATCCATAGTATTCTAGCATGGGGGGGAACCTCACTGTGATTCAATTGAACAAATTTTAAAGTAGTATATGCATGTGGCATAGCACCTGTATATAAATAAAAATTATTAATTATATATGTACACACATTTGAATGTGTATGGATAAATCTGGAAGATAAATGCTAGTCTTTTAACATTTATTTTTTAGTTGTAGGTGGACACAATATCTTCATTTTTATGTGGTGTTGAGAATTGAACCCAAGTCCCTCAAGCATGCTAGGCAAGCGTGCTAGGCACCTCTAAGCCACAACCCTAACCCTAAATGCCAGTCTTAACAGTAGTAGCCTCTGGGGAATGAGATTAGTGGAGGGAAATCAGATTGTGTGGGGAGTTTTTATTTGGATAGGTTTTTTGTTTAGTTTTGTTTTGTTTGGGACACTGGGGTTTGAACCTAGGACCTCACACATGCTAAGCAAATGCTCTACCAATGAGCTACACCCCCAGCCCTGGTTATCAGCGTTTTAAAGGAATGTTCTTTGTATTGTTTGACTTTTTTTCAAGCAGGTGTTACATTAGTAATTATAAAATTACTAATAATAATTTTCCAGACTCTAAAGATTGTACAACTCTTGACTAAATCTCATCTTACTTTTTTTTTTTTAACCATGAAAAGGTCACATTTGCTAAATGATTTTGTTCTTTCTCTTATCTTCCTTAGTGACTTAGTAAGTTTTCTTTTGCAGGAACATGCTTACCCAGCTGATGAACTCATGCCTTTAACCTGTAGAGGTCGAGTGAGAGGCCAGGAGCCAAGTCGGGGCGATGTGGATGATGCCTTGGGAAAGTGAGTAGAGTGCAAGGCCTGGCCTAGCATTCGCAGTCCCATGTCATAGGCTCCTTAGAGGCAGTTTGCAATCTAACTTCCAGGAATTTGCTAAATTTTGAAAATCACTTTTAAGTATTACATTAAATACTTTTGTTCCTTTCTATTGTCTTTGTAAAAAAAAAATTGATCAATTTACCTCTTAGATTGGAGAAAAATTAGTTTGTTAAAGCTATATGCATATTAACATTATAAAGTGTTGTTACTTTTATATCTTCGTTTGTTTTTAAAATCACTAATAAATGTCTGTGTATATCTTCAAAGATGTGTAGAATGTTAAGACTTTTCAGATTCATTCAGTGCTTTTTATGTTGTATTGCAACATAGATATATGGAAGTACTAGTTAATAGAAACTACCAGTAATAGGATGTGGGTATGTCTGTTTATACTTTGTGAATAAAATACTTACAATGCTAATGTTTTGTGTCTCATTATACTTGTTTCTCAGATTTTCCCTGACATTGATTGATTCTTTGGACACTCTTGTGGTACGTTTGATTCTTTTTGGATATAATATACACACTCAAGTATTATAAATATAATCAATACAGTATAAAATAAAAGCCTTCAGAATTTAAGATGTGCAGATGTTTGCTTCTAAATAAATCACTGTAGAGTTAATGGTGTCAAGTGAATGTCAAGTAAATTTATGCAGAATAATAGAAATACCCAAATAATTTATAGGGCTGTCACTTTATGTGATGACATCTTAGGGAGGTTCTCCTAGCCTTTTTTTTTTTTTTTTATGTTGATGAAACTTTGTTTTATTTATTTATTTATATGCGGTGTTGAGAATTGAACCCGATGCCTCACATATGCTAGGCAAATCGCTGTCACTGAGCCACAACCCCAGCCCCCTCCTAGCCTTTTTAAGTTGGGTTGAAGCTATTAGAAGAAAATACTTTTGGCAAATGTCATTGATATTCTTGTTTCATAATGATATGCCACAATAACACTGAAATTGTTAACTAGAATATTTTTACGTTATGTTCATAAACAAGTGTATTTTCTGAACAGTAATTTTTAGCAGTAATAACTTCTTGGCTCTCTTCAAGCTCATATGATGTAGAACTATTTGAAATCACAAAGGGGAAAGATTGAGTTCCAGATGTTATGATTTCAAGTAGTGTCTTTCTTTTAGATCTTATAGTATAAAAGTAATCTCTTTTAAGGATTTTCTTTAGGCCTGATGTAGATGTCCCAAGTGCTTATTAGTATTCAAAAAACAAAACAAGACAAAAATATCTTCAAGGTAGCAGAAATTTTTCAGAACCAAACTTTGCTTCTGGATAGTTTCAATATTCTTTTTTTTACCAAGGCATATTTTATTTTTAGAACAAAGATTCTCAGTTCTAATAGCAACCTACAAAGATCACCTGTTGGGGTGGGGGAATCCCTGCTTAAGTTATTCTGATTTAATTATTCTGGGTGACGCTGGGTATTACTGTTTATTTTTTCCTCTTTTAAAAAATTTTCTATTAGAGCTTTATAGTTCTACATAGTAGTTGAGTCTCTTCAGTTTTAAAATGTGTCAATGGTTGAGAAAAATGTGGTTGTTTAGATCTTCTTAACTGGGTCAGAGTTTTGAACTTCATTTGTTTAAGAGACTAATGGAATGTGTAAGCCCCATTATAATATCTATGAAAAATAGAATGTGCATTTTTTTCATTTCTCCTACTTGATGCCTAATTTTTGGTTTAGTTGTCCTGGGTGTTCAGCATAAAATAGCTTATTGCTAACTGTACCTGTACAGGTATAGGTAATTTTTATTTGTACCTGTTACATATCAGGTCTACTTTGGGGAGTAGGTGAAGAGCAAAAGCTTTGCATTGGGAAAGACCATAGGAGTGCTTAAATTTGTTTCTCATTATTTGTCTCAGCTTTATTTCTCTATGTAGCAAGTTTTTCATCATTTCTCTAAGTTATTAGTTGATTTTCATGAACACTGACTCAACATATGAGTTTTCTAAAATATCAGAAATGAAGGAGAAAAAGTAGTTTCAGGATGCATAACTTTTCCTACATTTAGAAATCTGTTGGCCTCTCTAATGGGGAAGCCATTAATTATTATGAAGGTTATATCCTTCAGGATTAACAAAGGTTACACATTTTGGCATTGGTTCTCAAAATAAGATCCCTGGGCCAGTAGCATCAGCATTACCTGAGATCTAGTTAGAAATACAAATTCTCTGGCTGTATTGCAGACATACTGAATCAGAAACTGGGAGAGAGGCCCAGCACATAAACAAGTTTCCAGATGATTCTGATGTATGCAGTAATTTTTAAGCTTGAATGTACTGTAGGTTGCCTAGGAATCTTGCTAACATGTGAACTCTGATCCAGTAGGCCACACCAAAGTGTGTGGTGTAACAAGATTGTGCTGTAAGTTGTGTCCTTGCTCTGAGTAGCAGGGAGTAACAAGAAGTGATACTTGGCCAAATTATTTAATTTCTGTGGACCCCTGTTTTTACTACAAAAGGGTCTAGAATAGGTGCTGGTCCCTAGTAGCTATATTACTTCTCGCTGATCTTTGGTTTATAGTTAGATAAGTAATGCTTGGTTGTTGAAGCTGTCTAAGAGGAGTCAAGCACAAAAATCAGTAAAGTCTGATAAACACTTAAAAACTTACTACATGAAATCTTTAAATTTCAGTCTTTTCAAGAGGGAATAACTTATTACATAGTATTAAACTTTAACTTATTACATAGTATTAAAGCTTTGAAATATATAAATTTATTTTGAATTTTTATTAATTTTTATTAAATATTTTCTTCTGAATTTAAACAAAAAATTAGAGGAAATTAAAGTACTTTGAAATGTTTTGCTATATTTAGAAGGAATGCTATATTATACATTTGTCAATACAAGTAGTAATATTTCTGATTGACTTTGCATTTATTCTGTGATTAATTTTTCATTTGGTGATTTAACAATTTGAAAATATTAATAGGATATATCATTGTAACAGTGTATACAGCTCTACCATTTTTATTTTTGTCATACCATAATATGTTAAGTAGAATTTCTATTGCCATAATTTGATCTTCAAATTTAAACTATTCAAAATACCAGGTATCTAGTTTCTATTGATTGTCATAGAGTCAAGCAGTGAAATGTTAAGGGTACCTTTAAATTCAACATTACCATGAAATCTGTAGAAAAAAATTGAAACAGATTAAAGATCATGGGGGAAAGGATGAGATCTGGATTGTTCTTTTGTTATCAGCTAGAAGATTAAGAAACGATTGGAGCTGTTTTAAAACAAATTTTGTAGCTAATTATATACAGAGATAACTCTCTGTCCCCTTTTATTCTCATTTGAAACACATGATATTGGTACTATTGTTGGTTAGTTTGATATTGGAGAGAAGGGGGAAAAGTTATTCAGTTAGAGAACACATGTGGAAGGAAATTTGTAAGAAGAGTGACAGAAAAAAAAACCTCAGGAGATAGATTAGGGAGAAGGTGAGATGAGATTAAAAACTGGATACTAAAATGTATGTGTTTGGAGGGTGGGGAGGGTAGAACTGTTGTGTTTCATTCCACAAGTGAGGGGACCAGGACCATTTGCATCTACTTTTATTGCTGCAGAGTTTACATGGGTTTTGAGATTGAAAAGACTTAGAATTTAGTACTTAGAACTTGCCTCTGATTTACTTTTACTTGAAATTAGGCACATAATCTTATGGAATGTCTTAAACCTGAATTAGAATTTTTTGTGAAAGTATCAGGTCAAGTTAAAAAAAAAAACAACTCTAAAACAAAAATATTGAACAGTCAAGTGAAGGAAGAACACTTCTAATGCCTCTAGTCTCTAAATAACATCTAGTCGTGCAGCCTTAATTTAGACTGAAAGATCAAAACAGCCTGTATAATAACAGTGAGCCATGTGATAGAGCTCATGCAAGAATCCACAGAGTTGTTTAATCAGAATTCTAGACCTACGTGGTGATAATAGTAATGAGGTTAGACACTTGATGTTAAGACTTAGTATTCAGACACTCTGCTAAAAGCAGTTGATACACATTATCTCATTTAAGAAAGCAACCGTAGCAGTAGGCATTTCTTCTTTTTCTAGGTGAAGGAACAGGCTCAGAGGTTAAAGGAACTTGACTTGGATCGCAGGTAGTAAGTGAAAGAACCAGAATACTGATCAGGGCCTGCTTTTTTCTTGGTGCTGAGAGCCTATGAGCTGTATTATTACACAGCTTCCTTAATGAACAGGACGACCATGGGATAAAGATGGCAGGTGTCCGCTTAGGATCAGTCAGTTAAAGAAAGCACTTTCTTCTGAGAGTAAACTGTTGTTTAAGATGGTGTTTGGTATATAGGATGGGTGGTTTGTTTGGTTTTGACTTGGAAACCAATCCTAGTAAAGTTCACCTCATGAGGTCATAGGTTTTTCATGTGTGTATGTGGGGGGGGAGGAGAGAGAGAGAGAGAGAGAGAGAGAGAAAGAGAGAAACACACATATTTATGAGGGTTGGTGGTTTCCTGAAATACATGGGACCAGAAGTGTTAGAGATTTCAGTTTTTGTATTTTGGTGTGCTGTAATAGCCTTTACTTTTTTGGATCCCTAACCCAAAAATCTGAAATGATCCAAAATCAGAAACATTTTGAGTAATGCCAATATAACCTTGAAAACTCAAAAATGCTCAGATTTCCAATTTTTGGCTTAGAGATGCCCAACATGTACTAAGAAACTAGTATCAGTTTTGCTAATGATTGTTTTAAAGTTTTAAAGATGCTTCAGTATGGGGCTGGGGTTGTGGCTCAGTAGTAGAGCGCTTGCCTAGCATGTAGGAGGCCCTGGGTTTGATCCTCAGCACCATATTAAAATAAATAAATAAATAAAGGTATTGTGTCCAACTACAACTAAAAAAAAAAAAAAAAGATACTTCATTCAGTATGTCTAAAAAAGAAAGGTATAAAGAGGCTATGTAATTAGGCATTTAATTTTTTTTAGTTTGAGATATCACATTTTTATAATACACTTAAGGGAAATATTAATTATTATATATGCCACTTTTTTGCATTTTAAAGTATTCTAAGTTGCTTTTAGTAGCTCATTCTGAAAATATTTGTCCTTGACTTTGTAGAAAAGAACTTCATTTTGTAATTTTCTTCTCCTAGGTATTAAATAAAACTAAAGAATTTGAGGAAGCTGTGAGAAAAGTTTTAAGAGATGTTAATTTAGATAATGATGTCGTTGTTTCTGTCTTTGAAACAAACATCAGAGTTCTGGGGTGAGTACTTAAGCCACCAATGCTTTAATTTTAGTAATTGAGAAGCTTAGGGTAAATTGCTTATGGATCAAAGGTAAGGAAGTAGTTTCTTATGTTAAAAAACTGGAGTATTGTCCCACAGAGTTAGGAAAACCTTGCTTTATATTGGTCACAGACAGCAGCTGGTTTTGGAGTGGAGGCTGCACATCAGAGGTATTCCCTATGTAAAAAGCAACAGTAGGTTGGACATAGGTCATATTAGCTATGTCACAGGTTTATTCACTAGCTTCCATAGTTGGTTAACCTTAGCCATGCACCTCTCAACAAAGCCAAATTAATTCAAATTTATAGGATTGCCTTTCAACTAAACAATGTGAAATGATCTTGGGGTGCTTAAAAGTGTGTAATTATGGGCTGTGGTTGTAGCTCAGTGGTGGAGCACTTGCCTCGCATGCGTGAGGCCCTGGGTTCGATCCTCAGCACCACATAAAAATAAACAAATAAAAATAAAGATATTGTGTTCACATACAACTAAAAATTTTTTTAAAATGTGTAATTATAAGATTTAGTCATTCATTTCAACATTAGTTAATTTTTATACTTAATAATTACTTTTATATTATTGTACCTCATTTTCTTTTGTTCAAATAAGTCTACTCTTCAATTAAATATGAGTGGTAATGTAGCTTTTCAGAGTTTATGAATCTTTTACACTTACTGGAGTAGAAGGTTTTTATTTTTAAAATGTTATGGTGATAAATTTTTAAGTTTGCAATTTGTTAAGATTAATTTGTCACATTTGTTAGATGTTAGGATGTTCTTTGTTTTAAGAAAATTTAGTGTATTTAAAAATGCCAAACACTTTACAATAACATAGAATATCTGATGTTGGCTGTGTAATTCTAATAGTTTGCCATAACATAAGTAGCCAGTAAAGAATTAAGGACTTCTATGGTCTTTCCTTACTTATGCTTACTTGTTGATAACAAAATGCTCACACATTTTTAGGTGGTATGTTTAAGTGTCTGTAAGAGGTGGATAATATTTCATCTCTGTGATCACAGGGGTCTTTTGGGTGGACACTCACTGGCAATCATGCTGAAAGAAAAAGGTGAATACATGCAGTGGTACAATGATGAACTTCTGCAAATGGCAAAGCAATTGGGTTACAAACTTTTACCAGCTTTCAATACTACCAGTGGCCTTCCTTACCCAAGAGTAAGTAATTCTAAATATGTATAACAGTCTTTGTATACTTCCTTTGTTGTTTTACAAAACATTTAAATGTTTTTTTGATCAGAGCCATTGTTTCTCAATGGTTTCATTCTTTATTAGCACTGGAAAAAAAATGCTTCAAAGCTATATAACAAATTTATATTGACATTTCAATTAACTTACATTTGAGTGATGTGAGAATTAGATTAGTTTAAGCTTTGCTGTGTCTCTGTATAACAATTTGGATTATGCTGCAGAAGGAAGAAATATATGCTAGACTAAACCTTGAGCCAGAATTGTTTGTGCTGAAGTTATGGTCAAAGCACTGAGAGCAGGTAGGTATTATTCTCCAAAGGAAAAGATTCAGAGAGAAGAGGGGACAGACAGAGGAATGAGGAGGAGGTAGAGCTGGTGAATAGTATTATAAATATATAAATATGAATAGTATTATAAAATCCAAAAATGGGAACTTATAAAGGAGATGTTCACCAATCATGATGGCAACACTCCTATAATCCCAGATAATGCTACTTGGGAGGCTGAGCCAGGAGGATCCCAGGTTCAAGGCCATTCTGGGCAAATTAGTAATACAGGGCCTCAAAAAAAAAAAAAAAAAAAGAGGTGGGGGACTGAGTGGTAGAGTACTCACCTGGCATGTGTGAAGCACCCTTGGTTAAATTCCTAGTAACACACACACACACACACACACACACACACACGCCATCCTAGAAAACTTAAGGAGAATCGAGTGCAAACAGAACCTTGAAGGTTGTAGTAGGGTAAATTAAAGGGGAAAGAAGAATCCAAAGTAGGTAGAAAGTACATGTGGACCACTTATTTGGGGGTTTCTTCTGTGTTGGTAGTTAAAGGAATGCTGGCAATAGAGTCATTGTGGGAATTTTTTTATTTGATTTTTCCTCTGAGAGAATTTTTTATTTAAAGCAGGGGGAAGGAGGTCATTGAAGATGGAAAGAGCTGTCTCTTCTGATTTTTTTCATTCTTTATTAGCACTGTTATTTTCTTCCTTTTATCAAAGTCAGATACCTCAGGCATTACCAAGCTCTATCACTTTTTTACTTTTCTTATTGCAGCTATACTGTTGAAACAAATAATTTTTTTCCCTAAACTTCTATAAATACCTATCCTACTCTTTTCTCTCTGGTTTATGATCCAGAGCACTTGAAAAATTAATATTACTAAAGCATAACTTAAAAGTTTTGCTCATTCATCGTCCCTATTGTATTAAGTGTTCTTTATCATTTAGAATTCTTCATATTTAGACTGTAGACTTTTTTTGCATTCTCTTATAGTACCATACCCCAGTAGAATCATTTTTCCACCTCAACCAAAGCAGTCTAGGTTCCCCTGAAATGCCTGGGTTTTTTTTTTTTTTCAGTCCATATTTTTAGGCCTACTTTATCTATTACTTGGCGTTACTTCTCTATCAGTATAAATCAGTAAGGCTGTTTTCTCCATCAAGAAATTATCTTTGTAACAAAAGTGAGTGCCAAGCAATTCAGTGAGACCCTGTCTCTAAATAAAATACAAAATAGGACTTGGTGCTCCTGAGTTAATTCCCTAGTACCCACCCCACACACACACAAAAAAAGCCATCTTTGACTAGGTAGACATATAGCATGTTAAAAGCTAGTGCTTTTCAAATTAGAGTACACATCCCATTACTTATCCTTTAATTTTAGTGGGTTAAGATCAGCACTTTTTTCTTTAATGAAAAAGCCTAGAAATAAGCCTCAATTTAAGTTTCCAGTTTTTGATATTTTAAATAGGTTTTCCTGTGAACATTCTTACATGTGTAAAAACATTCTTAAATCTGTTAAAAAAAAAAGACTACATTTTTTATTTTTTCTTTAAGCTAAATTACTAGAAGAGGAATTACTTAATTGCCCAGTTGCTTCCCGGAAAGTTTCTTCTGTACCTTTTCAGTTTTACATAAAAGTGCATGTGCCATGGTGCTGGGGCCAACACTGTATGTTATCATTTTTTTTACCAATTTAATGAGAAAAAAATAGAATCTCTTTAATGTGAATCTATATGCTTATTATTTAAATTTTTTTGTTGATTCACTTTCAACTTATTAAAATTAGAAGCAATTTTAAACTATTTTTTAACAATATATAGATATTTACTTAATTAAGTTTATTTTTAGTGAATATTTTTAGTTTTTGTTATAAATAGAGATGCTGTATTTTGAGGAATCTAGCATTTCTTTACTTTTACCATAATATGAAAAGCAAGCATGGAATTGCAATAGAAGATACCATGAGCATTATAGTAAACAAAGTAACATTTTCTTATCCTTTGAAATCTCAAGAAGATTTTTTAAACTTTTTTAAAAAAAGTGACTACAGAAGAAAATGTCTTTCTATCCTTCCTTCTACATACTTAGTAAGCAACTGCTTTTGCCTGTGAAAATTTGTGTAACCATTCTGTCTTAGATATCATACATAATTGATAAAATTTGTGTTACTGTTTTTAAACCAAAAGAATTTGCTAGACAGAAATGCTGTTGTAAGAGCTACTGGACATTTTTTAAACTGACCTTTAAAGCTTATCCACACTACATATTGCCATTTCTTTAAAGTTAATTGAAAGCAACTTGTCCACTTTTCAGATAAGGTCTTACTCCTAAGGTCGAGTAATGATCATGTCCTAAAATACAGGGTTAATAGAAATTCTGTTATGATTTGTACATGTTTTAAGGATTTTCCAGGATAGCAAAGAGATAATATAGATAAATTTAGTGTAGGTAATTTATTGTTTTACTTTTCGATAAAAAAGTATCCTTTTTAAAAACCACTTTGTGATTTTTCAGGAACTCAAGATCAGGAAGAACCAGGTTCAGAGTCCTTCTAAATATAAAAGTTTATTAATACTTTTATATCTTTTTGTCTTAAGCCTTCAAGTAAGTAGGGCAATAAGCTTTTTGTTTCTAACATCTACACTAATAAATGGACACCATTACCAGTGCCTGCTCTATATCAGGCACTGGAGGCCTAGTCAAGAGGACAGGAGCCTACCAGCTTCTAAACCAAATGTCAACAATAGGATTCCCATAAGCTAAAAAATAAAATAAAAGAAAGATTGAATCCTTCTTGCTAATTTTGTAGAAAATGGCACATGAATATTATGTGCTTAGAATGTGTTTCCTTAGATATTAATTGGAAAGTCACAAAGCTCACCAGAGTAAATCTCAGTGATCAGTTATTTCATGAATTATTTTTCATGATTTGATAAAAAGGTAATTTCTTATCAAAAAATCTAATATCTCTTGATAGTTGCTAATTATAGTCTTCTGGTTCTATAATAGATCAATTTAAAGTTTGGCATCAGAAAACCGGAAGCTCGCACGGGAACTGAGACAGATACCTGTACAGCATGTGCAGGTACCTTGATCCTTGAGTTTGCTGCTTTAAGTCGATTCACAGGAGCAACAATATTTGAGGTTTGCTTTTCATGGTCTTTGATCTCCTGGGTATTGGGCATAGCTCTTTTCATATTTGTTTTCCTTTGGTTAAGTTTTAAGATTATCAGTTGGAGGATAACTGTTATTTTGATGAACTTTTCATCTAATTCTATTACATAGTTTTTAATTGTTGAAAACATCAAAGTCATTGCGAAGCAATTATGTTAAATATCACTCTGTATTTTGTTCACAAACTACAAAGTAAAAGTTTAGTTTTGTTCTTAGAAGATTGTTTAGCTATATTATATAAATATTTCATGGCTCCTTGGGCTGGAGTTGTAGCTCAGCAGCAGAGCGCTTGCCTCGCATGTGAAGCACTTGGTTCAATTCCTAACACCACATATAAATAAGCAAATAAAATAAAGGTCCATCAACAACTAAAAAATATTTTTTTAAAAATATTTCATGGCTCCTTAATACAAATGTCTTATATGAAGTACTATGTCTGTTTTGTTAGACTTCTGAACAGTCAGTTGCATTTCGGAAACCTTCACTTCTCTGCTAAAACCATAGTGAAGTTTTTGCATTTAAGTCATGATTGAGAGTCTGATCCATAAATGTATTTACTCCAAGGGAAATATTACTTATTATCTAGAAGACTTAACATCCACATAGTTTGTTGTGGTGTAGCTATGTCTGTGTCTCTGTCTCTCTTTTTGAAAAGCTAATTATGTAAGCCTGTCACTGGAGTGCAGTAGTTACATAAAGCACCCTCTTTTTCAAACATATGACTTAGGTGAGTTTTTGAAAATTCAGCAAATGGTGCACATGGACAAAACAGAAATAAGAAATGCATACCAGCATTATAGACATTGGATCAGACTATAAATAAAACAAGTGAAATGATCTTTTTGTGTATGTGTGTGTCTGTATGTTCAGATGTCTTAAGGATACATTTATCATGGTGGAACAGGTAATCTTTTAAAATCTTATTCCATACCTTGTTGATTAATGTTTTACCTTCATTAAAAAGTATAAATACTATTGCATACTTTTAAATATGAGCCACAAACTCAGAGATGTTGATGAATTTAAAGGTGAGGAAAATAAGGCTAAGAGAGGATAAGAGATCTATAGAGCTAGTGGGTGAATGAATGCAGTTGGAATTAGAATCCATCTCTTTCTGAATTCAAAGTTCATACTCTTTCCACTGGGCTTGTTTGTGTTTATAACTAAATCTATTGAAAATCATGATTTTTTAAAAAACTTCTTGAGTATACAGTAATTGATTTTCAGAGAAGCAACCTGATGCAATTGATGGACAGAGCATTGATACAATAGGTAAACTGGTCTGTGGACCAAATCTAGCCACTACCTGCTTTTTTTTTTTAAGTAATGATATTCGAGATTGAATCCAGAGTCTAGCACATGCTCACCAATTGCTCTACCACTGAGCTATATGCCCAACCCTCTCTATTTTTGTATTTAAAAAAAAACAAAAAGTTTTATTAGAACACAGTCATGCTTAATTATTTTGGCCTATGACTGCTTTGTGTTACAGTAACAGTTGAGAATTTTGATCAGTGACAACATGGCATATAATGCCTGAAATAATTACTGTCAAGCCCTTGTCAGAAAAAGTTTGCCAACCTTGGTCTAACCTATGAAAAGGTCTGAGTTCTTGTATTAGTGTCCTAGAGTTCCATTTTAAATTTTGGTTAAGTTTTCTATTTCACTGGGTCTTTTTGTTGTTGTTGTTGTTGTTTTGGACTGGGAATTGAACCCAGGGACTCTCTACCACTGAGCCACATCCCCAGCCTATTTTGTAGTGAGACAGGGTCTCACTAAGTTGCTTAAGGCCTCATTAAGTTGCTGAGGTTGGCTTTGAACTTGCATTCTTCTTGCCTCAGCCTCCCAAGCCGCCGGGATTAACAGTCATGAGCCACCACGCCCTGCTTTACACTCTATTCTTAAATATACAAAGTGGCAGATTGGTTTAATGATTTTTTTCTTTTATAGTGGTACTTCTGTTAGGCTTGTGTTCTGAAATTAACTTCACCTATACATGCCCTTTGCTTTTATATTTTCTAACATTTTTATCCCACACTAAGAATTTAATCAGAAATCATTTTAATTTCATATTCAGTAGTTAAAAATGAAAACATAAAAAGTTGTCATAAGGTTGTAAGTTTGATAACACCAAATAAATATTCAGAAACCTAGTTAATTTACTAACTTTTTACTAATGATGTCATGTGTCATTTAAAGTAGGATCTAGCAGAGCACTGTGGTACACACCTCTAATCCGGGCAGAGGGAGGAGAATTTCAAGTTGGAACCCAGCCTGGGTAATTTGGCAAGAACCTGTCTCAAAATAAAAAGGGATAGGGATGTAGCTCATTGGTAGAACACCCCTGGGTTCAATCCGCAGTACTTCCTTCCCCCACAAAGAGAGAGGTTCTGAAATGACTCTTTCAAAGATAGCATTTCAACTTTAAAATTCTCTTCCAATAAAGAATCTAAGGAGGTTAGATACTCCTTAGATCATTTAAGTGACAGAAATTATATTAACAAGTGCATTTAATATGCCAGCCATTAATATAATTTAATGATACATGTGTGTTGTGAAGGTGTACTATAAGTTTAAATGAAAATGGGTGATCTCAAAGTGGGATCACTGCCACTAAAAAGCATTTTCGGAGTCCTTAAATAGACTGACTGAAAAAGAGCCAAGAAATGACTTCAAAGACGTTTATATTATAAATGGTTAGCTTAAGAATTTTACTTAATTCTTAAAATATCCTGTGGGCCTTTGATTTTTGTTTGTTTCCTTTTTTCCAAAGGCATGCAGTTCTTCAAGTTTGCTTTTCTTTTTAAATTTTAGGAATATGCAAGAAAAGCTCTTGATTTTCTATGGGAAAAAAGACAGCGAAGTAGTAATTTAGTGGGTGTGACTATCAATATTCATACTGGAGATTGGGTGCGGAAAGGTATGTAACTTGGGCTTTTAAAATTCAAACCTTCATGTCTTCATAATAGTTGGAAAATAAAGGATTTCATTTTTTCACATAATCTTTGTATAATTTCTGTTTCATGCCTTTATAGGTATGGCATTGTAGGTATAGGGTATAGATGAAACACTAGAATTAATTTATTTGAGGACTACAGGATCTGGATACCTCAGCCATCTCACATCAAGGTATAGCTTAGTGGGCATATTTAATGTTATCAGTCCTTCATGGGTTTTTTTCCTACCTCTGGAAATAAAGTGTAGCCTAGTAGCTAAGAACATGGACTCTGGAGTCATATTTTTGGAATTGAGGCTGTATAATCAGAGGCAAGTTGTTTAATTTCTGTGTGCCTCTCCATATTAACATCCCCATATCTGTAAAATGGGGATAATAACAGCACTTTACGGACTGATTGTGAGGATTAAATGAGTTAATGTAAAGCATTTAGAACAGTGCCTCCTTGGCACACTACATTTACTATGAAGTGCTCATTAATATTTTTATTAATTAAATTAATTAATAATTTGATCAATAGTTTTACTTCTTTAATTTAGCATAATAAAAACTATAGAAAATTGTCCCCAAAGGTGTTCATCATATAGTTATTTTTAACACTGGAAAAAAGAATAGCTAAGAAAATTATTTTATATGAATGTTGAACTATTAAGTTACTAAAATGAATTAGAAGTAAGGAAATAAACATTGCAATGTTATATGAACACATAGGATATGATTGTATAAAGAATATAATTTTATATTTATAAAACAGCCCTATAATGCCATGGAATTAGAAGGATAACCATTAGAGTGGAGGTGGGGGAAGGAAGGAAGGGTGGGGTGTATTTGGTGGTGAAATTAAGCAAATTGTGTTTTTATGTATATGCAGATATGTAACAATGAAACCCACCATTATGTATAGATGAGATACACCAATAAGAAAATAAAATTAAATGAAAAAAATGCCCCTATAAAATAAACATCAAAGAATGGAAATATACTAGAATGTTCCTAATGAGATTATCTTTTTTTATATAATTCTCTATGTTCCACGGGGCTTATCTTGTTTCTGTATAAAATAAGAAACAATTGCCTATATTTAAATAAGTAAAATTATGTTATATAATTGTTTATTAAACATTAAAATAAAACTATTATCTTTTCAGTATCATAAAAATTTTCCTAAGTTTTATCTGAATGGTTTCTGAAAGAAACTGAATATAGGCTTCAAAATTCTGCATTTTTTCTCCTTTTTTTTTTTAAACCTACTTTAGGCCTCTTGTATAAATTAATTAATTATAATTAATTTTGAATTGGTCATAATTCTTGACTTATGACATTACACTCTAATCATTGGTCCATACATGACCCATTTTATTTAATCATTTTTTTATAATAAATACTCACTAATGAACCATTACAACAGCAACTTGATAATATACTATTGTACATGGTCCTTGATTCTCCCCACTTTTGTAACTCCACACCTTTGCCTCCTTCCACATGAAGTAGTCATCATCTTTATGTTGATTGTTCTCTTAATTTCCATTTAATTAAATTTTATTAAATCTACATGTATTCTTAAAAATGTATAGTTTGTTTTATTTTAAATTTTATTAAAGGATGTCATATTTGATGCCCCTGTGAGACTTTTTTCACTTAATATTACATTACTCAGATTCATGCATATTGTTGCATGGAGTTATAATTTTTTAATTGCTGTTTGATAATTTATTGAATTACTAAATCCATCATGGGCATTTGCTTATAGAATTTTGCTATTGTGAGCAATAGTGTTGTGAATATTTTTGTTGTTTACTCCAGTTGTACATGTCTTAAGAGTTTCTCTTGGCCATGTACCTAGGAGTGGAATTTTTAAGTCAGAAGATAAGTTAATGTTCAGCTTCAGGAGATAGTGTCCAAATGTTTTTCACAGTTATTTCATCACTTTATACTATAAGATTACCTGTGAATTGACATGCCCTCCAACATTGTATATTGTATATTGTTAGATTTTAAAGTATTTGCCATACAAATGAGTTTCTAAATAACATCCTTTCTTGATCACTAATGATGCTGAATACTTCATATTTATTGGTCATGTATGTTTCCTTATTTTTTAAATTGTGTGGTCTTGTACTTTTTCCATTTCTTTTGGGTTCGTGTGTGCTTTTGTAAAAGAATTATTTGTAAAAGTTTTTTATATATTCTTAATACTAATTCTTTGTCAGTTGTGTGTATCACATATATCTTCTTCCAGTTTATGATTCACAACTTTGACTTTAAGTTCTTTTAAATTTTTAATATAGTTGTACTTATCAATCTGTGATTTTATGATCAATACTTTTTTGTCTTGTTTAGACTCTCTTACTAATCAGAGGTCCATAAGATATTTAAGTATTAGAAGTTTTTAAGTTTTATTATTGACATTGAAATTCTTAAGCCATCTGGAGTTGATTTGTGTTTGTAATGACAGGTAAAACTGCTTCTCACAGATTTCTACTTTCTTAGAATTTTTAGCAGTGTTTTCCACTTTACAAATATAGGGAGATATTTAAAAAAATTTTATAATAGTTACAGTTCAGTGGTCTGTATGCTACATGTATGATGTTTATGGTCTGTGTGACACCTATCCTTTGAAACTTGTTGAAGTATTCTTTTTGGCCTAGAACATAGTCAGTTTTTATAAATGTTCCACATATGCTTAAGAGAAATTGTAATTTTTCCAGTTGTCAGATTAGAACCCTATGTATGTTAGTTTGCTCGGTTACTAATAATATTGTGTACAGCCTAGTGATTTTCTGTTTGCTTGATCTATTAATCATTAAGAAAATTAGGTAAATTTCCAACAATGCTCTTTTTATAGTTTTGGATTTTGCTTTACATATTCTGTTGAGTGCATTCATTTTAAATTGCTTTCTCTTCTTAATTAAACCTTTTAACATTATGTAGTGACCCTGTCCATTTCTAATAATACTCTGTCTGAAAGTGTATTTTGTCTGGTAGTAACTACATCAGCTTTATCTTGCATAGCATTTGCCTAATAAGTCTTTTTCCATTCTTTTATGTTCAGTCTTTGCAGGTATTTATGCTATAAGTGTGTCTTTGGTAAAATATATATCTTTAAATCTGTTTTGTCTTTGTCTCGTAATTATTAATTTTAGTCCATTTATATATTTGATATTTTAATATATTTCAACATTCTTTATGTTAATATTATTTCAGTATGTCCCTTTTCTATTTTTCATTTGAATCCTTTTGTTTTTCATTGATGCCTGCATTTGCCTCCTGAAAACATAAACTTTAGTATATTCTCCCATCCCTTTGTCTCTTTTTTTCTTTTAGTCTTAGAGTTCTCTCTTTCTCTCTCCCTATCAACATCTGGGTTTGTCTCTCTTCTTATTTAAGTAGAGACAGGCTGGGCATGTTGGCGCAGGCCTGTAATCCGAAGCTGAGGCAGGAGTATCAGGAGTGCAAAGCCAGCCTCAGCAAAAGCAAGGCCCTAAGCAATTCAGTGAGATTCTGTCTCTAAATAAAATATAAAATAGGACTGGGGATGTCACTCAGTGGTGAGTGACCCCGAGTTCAATCCCCATACCCCCCAAAAAACAAAAAGTAGAGTCAGCTTTCCGTATCTGTTCATTCTGCCTTCGCAGATTCAACCAATTGTGAATTGAAAATATCTAGAAAAAAATTGTATCTGTACGAAACATGTAAAGTCTTATTATTCTTGTCATCATTCTCTAAACAATGTGGTATAATAACCATTTTCTTAATATTTATATCACATTAGGTATTATAAGTAATCTAAAGACAATTTAAAGTAAATGGGAGGATGGGCATAAGTTGTATGTAAATACTACACCGATTTATGTAAGGTACTTGGGCATCCTTGGATTTGGTATCTACCAGGAGTCCTGAAACCAGTCTCCTGCACATACCAAGGGATAATTGCATTTCAACCTAAACTCTTGTGTTTAATAACTGCTGAGGGATTATGCCTAACAATATCTTTATTGTGCTTTCATGTTTGAGTGAAGTTTTGAAAATACAGCTCTTTTGTCTTTTTTTTTTAAACTGGGATTGAAATGTTTATTATTCTTTCATTTAGAAGCACTTTGTTTAATACTGTATACACAAAGAATTGGGAAAACTGAAATATTGTTAATTAAATACATGAAACGCTTCATGATCCAATTTTAGTATAGGTGCTGCTAAAGTGAGCACTCTCTTCTTAAACCAGTTTTTAAAATATGACAGCAAGTGCTGGGGATGCAGCTTAGTGGTAGTGCACTTGCCTAGTGTGTGCAAGGCCCTGGGTTCCATCCCTAGTACCACACGCACACACACATACACACAAAGTGATATCATTTTTATTTCAGTGCCTTTATATGTGGTCTTCTCTTTCTTTCTTAAGGAGTATGAATATCAAAGACAAGGAGAAATTTTGAAAAGAATTACTATAATTTTAGGTATAGGTTTTCCTCTGTATCTTTCCTTTCTATATTATGTGGGCCCTTTCTTTTAAAATCTTTAATTGCTAAAAATTGATAGTTAGTTTTTTAGGTATTTTATCCTTTTCACCTTTATTTCTTTGTGATTCCTGTTATCTAAATCACTGTTGTTTCTATTCCATCTTCCATATGTCTTTTCTAATATCTCTTGCTCTTAAATAAGCCCTTTGTAAACAATTTTACAAAGTGATTTTTAAAAGAAAAAAACAACTATTATCAACAAGGGAACTATTATTTATATAGTAGGGTTAATATTTCTGTAAATGTATAATTTTTACTTTAAACAATTTCGTGTTTAGACTAATTTTTGATATACTCGTACCCTCATTTGTACTCTATAAAGAATTTTTAAGACTTGTTTAATGAAGGATCATTTATATGTATTTTCTATAGATAGTGGAGTTGGAGCAGGGATTGATTCATATTATGAGTATCTCTTGAAAGCCTATGTCTTGCTTGGAGATGACAGTTTTCTGGAAAGATTTAATACAGTAAGTTGATCAAATTTTGTATTAATTTTATAGCCAATTTCATTTGAGTTAAGATTTTGATAGAAACTCAATTGCCTGAGTTGCAGTCTAAAACATAATTTGTTTTTAAATGTTTGGTAGTTTTTTGTCAGAATTTCCTGATGATATTAGTCAGAGACAGTGTAAAAGCTACATACATTTCAAAAAATTAACTTACATAGTAATTTTGTTTTTTAATCTTTTATCAGAAATTTTCTAGATTTGCCAATAAGTAATAAAATATGTAGATTTGAGTTTTACCTAATCTTTTGTGCAAGGAAGACAGTTATTGGAATAAGTTACAGTTAGCTTTTTCCTTTGGAATCCAATTTTATTTGAATCTTGAAAGTTTGGCTTAGTCCTTGATGATACCAAATAGAGCAGAATTTGGAGAAACTAATGACAGTGCATTTCAGAAGCAGGTCTATAAGTGTCAGGACTGAATCAGCACCACAGTCATAATTTTGGGGGAGTGGGGTGATTGTTGAGCTCAATTGCATTGCCTTTGTAAGTGAAGCAAACTGAAATTAATATGGCAAACTCATAGGCTATATCATTATGTTTTTTTAAGCATAATTTTTACCTTTTTTCTTTCTTTCTTTCTTTTTTTTATCCACCCCATCAGTTCACCCACATTACATATGTGAGACAGTAAGAGGGTAAAAGTATGAGAGCCATCCTGCTTTAAATCTTGATTGTACCGCCTGTTAGTTTTGTGACTTTGGGCAAGTTTAATAAACCTGTTGGCCTTTATTTCTCATTTATGAAATGCAAGTATTAATACTATTTATATGGCTATTGGGAGGATTAAATAAACATACATATACATAAAGGGATTAGAAGAGTGCCTTAACATGTGGCAGGTACTTAGTAATAGTGATTAGCAAAGAGTAGACAAGCTAGCAAAGTTGAATGCTTTAAAAATAGTATCACATATATTCTTTGTTAGATTACAGTAAGATTTTTCTTGAGGTGAATTTGGACAGATAACCTTTTGTTGGCTCATTAACACAGCTTGTCCTCTTTAGAAAGCTGAGAAATATCAAGGAGAAGACAAAAGAAAGAGAAAAAGAGTTGCTAAGAGTGTAAAAAGCAAAGATAGGAGACCATAAGAGTAGGAACAGTGATGTTATGTTAACTTCAGTAGTCGTGAGCACCAGTTAGCTGAGAATGCACCAAACTTCCTAGACACAGAAGAAAACTAAATCTGTAACATAGAAGCCTGTGACTGTATTCCAAGAGAGCTAAGAGCATCATTGGGCCGCAAAGGCATGCTAACCACAGGCTGATCCCCAAAGGAGGTAGGGATGTTTGGATTTATTCCTCTAAGAATCTCATATTAAATACAGTCCTTAGTATTCTGCATCTGACTTAAAGGACATAAGGGAGAATATATGTTTCAGAAAAAATTCCATCTAAAATAATTCAAGTATTTCCACAGTTAACAGATGTGAATTTATTTATGAACATAAATTCAGGCTTAATTTCTTGACTGCACTATTTAGTATATTTAGAGTAGCACGTGTTTTTCAGTCTACTTTAATGAACACATTATTATAATCTCTTAGCACTATGATGCCATAATGAGGTACATCAGCCAGCCCCCTCTTCTGCTTGATGTGCATATCCACAAACCAATGCTGAATGCTCGGACTTGGATGGATGCTTTGCTTGCCTTTTTTCCAGGCTTACAGGTATGGAGAGGACATTTTCTTCTTCTTCTTAAATTCATTATAGTTATACATAATGTTAGGGTTCATTTTGACATTATATAAGCATGGAATATAATTTGTTCCGATTCAGTCCCCATTACTTCCCCCTGTTTCCTTCACTCCCTTGATCTTTCTTCTACTTATTTATAGTTTTTTTAAATCATTGCATTATAGATGTGCATAAAGATGAAAATTCACTGTGGTATAGTCATGTATGTGCAGAAGAAAGGTCAGATTCATTCCACCATTCCTCACTTTTCTTCTCCTAGTACATTTTGTTGATATTAAAATAAAATGATTTTAATTAAGTACATTTATGATCTCTAAAATTGAATGACAAAATATAGTCCCTTTCCAAAGTTGTCTTAATATACTCAGATCCATTTGTAAAATGACTATATATAAAATTAACTCATATTTTATTGGGTCATTTTGTGGTTTTTGACTTCTAGGTTTTAAAAGGGGATATTAGACCTGCAATTGAAACTCATGAAATGCTATATCAAGTTATTAAAAAACACAATTTTCTACCAGAGGTAAGCAAGTAATCTTTGAAATTCTCACATATATACTGTAAATTGCTAATTAAAAAAAAATGACATCTTCATAACATGTTTGCAACATGTTTGCTCTTTTTAATTAATTTTCCCCTGGTTAAATAGGTTTTTTGTTGTTTATGTAACATTATATGTTTTCTTTTTTTTAATATTTATTTTTTAGTTTTAGGTGGACACAGTATCTTTATTTTACATTTATGTGGTGCTGCAGATTGAACCCAGTGCCTTGTGTATGCTAGGCGAGCATCTACCACTGAGCCACAACCCCAGCCCCTGTTTTTGCTTTTCTTCATGTATCAAAGTGAGCAGCTTAATTTTTGGATAATGCCGTTATTATATTATTTTTTTGTAAAAAAAAAAAAGAAATTCCAACATAGTGTTTGTCAACCTTTCTAACCCATGCCATTGCAATATTGTCAATTTTTTTTTCCTATGGTGTTAGCGATTGAATCCAGGGCCTCACACATGCTAGGCTGTCTACCACTAAGTTGTATCCTCAGCACCCTAGACATAGGAGAAAACTAAGTCTCTCATTTTAACTTTCCATCTGTACCTACCTGCTAGGGAGATCCTGTCGTCTTTTATTTTCTAAGATTTGTTTAATGCCTGTTTACATTAAGTGTACTTTTGTTGGTCACACATGCTTCCTGGAAATTTGGAGAATATCTGGCCTTGCTCATACTGGCTGTGAATTACTCTTTTTTTTTTTTAATTTTAACATTATATTAATAATAAGTATTCTTACTAGATCTATATGACAAGATTTTAATAGCATGCCTTTTGGCTTTCCAGAAATGTACCTTTACAAATTTCCAAATGTGATGGCCTTGTTCTGTCCCTGATTATTTACTCTCTGTGAGAGTTCTAAGCATTCCACTAACTCAGAATGCTCCCTGATACATTTGTTTTACAGAGTATTGTTTTATTAACTTCAGGTAAGTAGGACATGGCAATGGAGAAAGTTCATATTCAGGAAGAATAAAATGAGGTTTCAACAAATACATCTATCACATAAATTTTTGTTTGATTCCTATAAAGATTTTGGTTTCCTCTTTCTTTTTTAAACAGGTGGCTCTCTTATTGAGAGATTTAAATTTCAAATAGAGTAAGATTTATTTTTGATCAATTCCTTTGTCCCCTTCCACAAATGATTTGAGGTTGTTAGAAAAGAAAATATATACTAAAATAATGTTAAGATAGAAATATATATACTTGAAAATAGCTATGAAAGTAGATTTTAAATGTTTCTCATCACACAAAAAAAATGTTTAGGAAATGCTTGATTTAACCATTCCACAATGTATACACATATATCAAAACATCATATTGTGTACCACATATGGTTTTTATTTGTCAGTTACAGAAATTTAAAAGGAATTATGAGAACTAGGTAAGTGATAATTAAGAGGGAATGGTCAAGCTGGGCGCAGTGGTGCATACCTGTAATCCCAGCGGCTCAGGAGGCTGAAGCAGGAGGGTCATGAGTTCAAAGCAAGGCACTAAGCAACTCAGTGAGATCCTGTCTCTAAATAAAATACAAAATATGGCTGGGGGCTGAGGCTGGGGCTCAGTGGTAGCGTGCTTGCCTAGCACGTGCAGGGCCCTGGGTTCGATCCTCAGCACCACATAAAAATAAGTAAAAAAATAAAAGTATTGTGTCCAACTACAATTAAAAAATTAAAAAAAAATAAATAGGGCTGGGGATGTGGCTCAGTGATTGAATGCCCCTGAGTTCAATCCCCAGTACCAAAAATAAAAGAGGAAATGGTGGGAAAAGGAAAAAAAGAAAATGCAATTATATAAACCATCAGGATTCATGTATTAGAGTTACTGAATTTCATCACTTTTTTACTGAGTTTTCTTGATTTCCTAAGAGCTCAAATGGCTATTTGCAGAGTAATCCATTTAATTGATAAAAAGGGTAGCCTTGGTAAAAATTAATTGTGATTTTAGCAGTGAAAAATTATGTTTTATAAATGAAAATATATGATTGATATTTTAATTACTTTTATCTGTTAATATATGCCACTTTATATTCTAGAACTGCCTGCTCATTCTTTTAATCACATTTTATGTTTTTTTTCAGGCATTTACTACAGATTTCAGGGTACATTGGGCTCAACATCCTTTAAGGCCAGAATTTGCAGAAAGTACCTACTTCTTATATAAAGTAAGATATTTTACCTTTCTTTGCTTTTTAGCCCCATTCCCTGTTGGATCTCTCACTCTTTTATAATAGAAATTGGCATTTAATGTTATAATGGTTGGATATATCACCATTTATACTCTTCTAGCCCATAAAGTTATTGAAAGATATAAGATTTTATGTGTACATTTTATGCCTTTTCAACATATTTAGCCAAACAATTCTTTCAAGAGAATTTGGGTTTTCTAGAGCTGCTTTCTAAAGCATGTGTCTCTGGAAACCTTTTGGGGCATTAGAAATTTAATCTAAATGCTAAAGTTTGCAATTGAGCAGATTTTCAATTGTTTAAGAAATTCTGTGAGGCAGATCCATGGTTTATTTTCAGATTTAGGTTCTGTGTAACATGCATCACAGTGCCTGATACAGTGCCTGGCACCAGGAAGTACTCAATAAATATTTGATAAATGAATGGGTAATATATAAGCTATATATATATGTGTATATATATATATATATATTCTCCTTTTTAATAGGCTACAGGAGATCCTTACTACCTTGAAGTAGGGAAAACACTTATTGAAAATTTAAATAAGTATGCTAGAGTGCCTTGCGGATTTGCTGCCATGAAGGATGTTCGTACTGGAAGTCATGAGGACAGGTAAAACAACTGCTAACTCCCCCTTTTTTTAGGGTAACTGAAACAGCAGAAAATACAAATACCTGCTAGGATTCAGCTAAGTTTAATGTTTTGATAAAGTATAGTGGAGGATGCAATTGTGTTTATTTTTAAAGCTCTTTTGAATAGACACATTTAAAATTTTTCAAAAGGTTTGTATTTTTACCATAGCATATAATAAGTGCTCAAATAGGTTTTAAATGGATGAATGAATAATTGTTGAATATCAGAACCTTGGTATTAGGAGTGTTCGAAATGTTTTTCCCCCTTTGTTAACAGTTTTTATGTTGTGTGTGATGTTAGAAACTATCAAGAAAAAAAATTAAAGAGATGGCGGCGAAGGGAGTGCATTACCCCCGTGTACCGCGTCACTGTGCGGGAGAATGACGAGTTAGAAAGGCTAAAAGCTATCTTGTTAGGAATTTCCAGCAAAACTGGGGTGCTCCAAAACCTAGAGGAAGGATTTCCATCACACGAAGATCAGCTACGGGGGCTCAAACGCGAGAGATTTGTCCGCACGGAGGGTCACGCTGCTTATTCAGCAAATTGCCCCGCGGCTAGAGTCTGCGGCACGCGCTGGGAAACGAGGAGATAGCAATGCAAAGATACAGCGCTGCAGTTTCCACAGGCTTCTGCCAGCTGTGCAATCACCGTACTCAGTGCTGAATTCTGGGTTTGAGACGGGGGAAGGAAGCGGTCCAATTCAGTTCTCCACACCGGTCAGACCACAGAGGAAGCCAGCGGCCACCATCTTGGAGAGCTGACGTCACCATCCCTGTTTTCGACTGATCACAGCTCATTCAGCCATAGAACAGGTAATTTCAGGCTGCCATTCGCCTGCGGCTTGCAGACAAATTACTCAGGCTCAGTGCTAAATAACCCGCGGAAACTGCTTCTTGGAGCCTGCTCCTATCAGAATATACACCGAGCACGGAGTGGCCGAATTCCGGCTCCCGGAACTGCTCTGGCCCAGGGATAAAGAACCCACGGAAACTGCTTCTCGTCCGGGTCCTGCTGAATACTGTGAAGGTAAATACCAACTGAGCCTTCATAGGCAATGGTAACAGGACTGAGACGGGGCTTGTGAGGGCCGGTCAGGACTCACCCGTTGCTTTGGTCACCCAGCAAAGGGAACGAAATGCTGCCATTCGCATGGGAAACCAACATGGCAGAGATCTGATGTCATCAGAAAGCGGTGGAGGAGAGAACTTCATCGATACCAGCGGTGACAGAAACAGTTGGTCTCCTGGTAAAGAAAGTGAGTCACAAACACCCGAGTCTCTCTCACTTTGTCATCAAGCCAGAGGGGCAGAGCAGAGCCGCCGCCCGCGCCCGGAACAGGCCCAGCGGCCCGCTGGTGTGACCCCAATTGGAATAGGGGCAGAGCAGAGCCGCCACCCGCGCCCGCAAGGTAGGCAGACCTGGGACCGATCCGCAGAACAGGCCCAGGGGTCCGCGGGCGTGGTAGGAGGGGCAGGACAGAGCCGCCGCCCGCGCCTGCAAGGTAGACAGACCTGGGACAGACCGGCGGATCAGGCCCAGCGGCCTGCCGGCGTGGTACACACGTCACCCCAATTGGAGTAGGGGAAGAGCAGAGCCGCCACCCGTGCCCGAAAGGTAGGCAGACCTGCGACCGACCAGCGGAACAGGCCCAGTGGCCTGCCGGCGTGACAGACACGTCACCCCATTTGGAGTAGGGGCAGAGCAGAGCCGCCGCCCGTGCCCGCAAGGTAGGCAGACCTGCGACCGATCAGTGGAACAGGCCCAGCGGCCGGCTGGGGTGGTAGGCATGTCACCCCAATTGGGGTAGGAGCAGAGCAGAGACTTCGCCTGCGCCCGGAACAGGCCCAGCGGTCCGCGGGTGTGGTAGACAAGTCACACCAATTGGAGGAGGGGCAGAGCAGAGCCGCCGCCCACGCCTGCAAGGTAGGCAGACCTGCAACCGACCGGCGGATCAGGCCCGGTGGCCTGCCAGCGTGGTACACACGTCACCCCAATTGGAGTAGGGGAAGAGCAGAGCTTTCGCCCACGCCCGGGACAGGCCCAGCGGCCCGCCGGCGTGGTAGTCACGTCACCCCAATTGGACTAGGGGCAGAGCTGAGCCGCTGCCCGCACCTGCAAGGTAGGCAGACCTGCGACCGACCGGCAGAACAGGCCCAGGGGTCCGCAGGCATGGTAGACACGTCACACCAATTGGAGGAGGGGCAGAGCAGAGCCGCCACCCGCACCTGCAAGGTAGGCAGACCGCCGCCTGACCCTGCAAGGTAGACTATTCAGCTATACAAGAGCAATATAAATATATAGGGGGAAAAAATTTTCAAAAACACAACAGTTTCACCAAGCAGAAAGAAACGCAAGCAGTATGAAAAGACAAGGAAAGAAAGGACCACAAGCAATGCAGGTCAACTCAACTTTAGAAGAGATAACAGCTGCAGCAGATGGAATGTCAGATAAAGAATTCAGGATATACATGCTTCAGATGATCTGGAGTCTCAAGGAAGACATTAGACAGCAAAATCAGACAATGAAAGATCACTTCCACAATGAATTACACAAACAAATCCAAGAAGCAAAAGATCAACTATACAGGGAGATAGAGGTTATAAAAAACAAACAGAAATCCTAGAAATGCAGGAAGCAATAAACCAACTTAAAAACTCAATTGAGAATACTACCAGCAGAGTAGAACACTTAGAAGATAGAACATCAGACAATGAAGACAAAGTATTTCAACTTGAAAAGAACATAGACAGCTCAGCAAGACTGTTAAGAAACCATGAGCAGAACGTCCAAGAAATATGGGATAACATAAAGAGACCAAACTTAAGAGTTATTGGGATACAGGAAGGTATAGAGGTCCAAACCAAAGGAATGAGCAATCTATTCAATGAAATAATACGAGAAAACTTCCCAGACTTGAAGAATGAGACAGAATCCCAATTCCTAGAAGCCTACAGGACGCCGAATGTGCAAAATCATAACAGATCCACACCTAGACACATTATAATGAAGATGCCCAACATACAGAATAAGGAGAGAATTTTAAAAGCTACAAGAGAAAGGAAGCAGATTACATTTAGGGGTAAGCCAATCAGGATAACAGCTGATCTTTCAACACAGACTCTGAAAGCTAGAAGATCCTGGAATAACATATTTCAAACACTGAAAGAAAATGGGTTCCAACCAAGAATTGTGTATCCAGCGAAATTAAGCTTCAGGATGGAAGATGAAATTAAAACCTTCCACGACAAACAAAAGTTAAAAGAATATGCAGCTAGAAAACCATCTCTTCAAAACATCCTCGGCAAAACATTACAGGAAGAGGAAATGGAAAATAACAATGAAAACCAACAGTGGGAGGTAGGACAGTAAAGGGGGGGGGGGAAATAATCAAAGAGGAAAACAAACCATGTTTAGTAACATAAATAAACAAATATGGCTGGAAGAACAACCCATATCTCAATAATAACCCTAAAAGTTAATGGCTTAAACTCACCAATTAAGAGACACAGGCTAGTAGAATGGATCACAAAACAAGACCCAACAATATGCTGCCTACAGGAGACGCATTTGATAGGAAAAGACATACATAGGCTGAAGGTGAAAGGTTGGGAAAAATTATATCACTCATATGGACTTCGGAAACAAGCAGGAGTGTCCATACTCATATCAAATAAAATAGATTTCAAGCCAAAGTTAATCAAAAGGGATAAAGAGGGACACTACATACTGCTCAAGGGAACCATACACCAACAAGACATAACAATCATAAATATATATGCCCCAAACAATGGTGCAGCTATGTTCATCAAACAAACTCTTCTCAAGAGTCTAATAGACCACCATACAATAATCATGGGAGACTTCAACACACCTCTCGCCACTGGACAGATCTTCCAAACAAAAGTTGAATAAGGAAACTATAGAACTCAATAACACAATTAATAACCTAGACTTAATTGACATATATAGAATATACCATCCACCATCAAGCAGTTACACTTTTTTCTCAGCAGCACATGGATCATTCTCAAAAATAGATCATATATTATGTCACAGGGCAACTCTTAGACAATATAAAGGAGTAGAGATAATACCATGCATCTTATCTGATCATAATGGAATGAAACTGAAAATCAACGATAAAAGAAGGAAGGAAAAATCATACATCACTTGGAGAATGAACAATAGGTTACTGAATGATCAATGGGTTATAGAAGACATCAAGGAGGAAATTCAGAAATTCTTAGAGATAAATGAAAACACAGACACAACATATCGGAATCTATGGGACACATTGAAAGCAGTTCTAAGAGGAAAATTCATTGCTTGGAGTTCATTCCTTAAAAAAAGAAAAAAACAACAAATAAATGATCTCATACTTCATCTCAAAATCCTAGAAAAAGAAGAGCAAAACAACAGCAAAAGAAGTAGAAGGCAAGAAATAATTAAAATCAGAGCTGAAATTAATGAAATCGAAACAAAAGAAACAATTGAAAAAATTGACAAAACTAAAAGTTGGTTCTTTGAAAAAATAAATAAAATCGACAGACCCTTAGCCATGCTAACGAAGAGAAGAAGAGAGAGAACTCAAATTACTAGCATACGGGATGAAAAAGGCAATATCACAACAGATACTTCAGAAATACAGAAGATAATCAGAAATTATTTTGAATCCTTATACTCCAATAAATTAGAAGATAGTGAAGGCATCGATAAATTTCTTAAGTCATATGATCTGCCCAGATTGAGTCAGGAGGATATAGACAACCTAAACAGACCAATATCAATTGAGGAAATAGAAGAAACCATCAAAAGACTACCAACTAAGAAAAGCCCAGTACCGGATGGGTATACAGCAGAGTTTTACAAAACCTTTAAAGAGGAACTAATACCAATACTTTTCAAGCTACTTCAGGAAATAGAAAAAGAGGGAGAACTTCCAAATTCATTCTACGAGGCCAACATCACCCTGATACCTAAACCAGACAAAGACACTTCAAAGAAAGAAAACTACAGACCAATATCTCTAATGAACCTAGATGCAAAAATCCTCAATAAAATTCTGGCGAATCGGATACAAAAACATATCAAAAAAATTATGCACCATGATCAAGTAGGATTCATCCCTGGGATGCAAGGCTGGTTCAATATACGGAAATCAATAAATGTTGTTCACCACATCAATAGACTTAAAAATAAGAACCATATGATCATCTCGATAGATGCGGAAAAAGCATTCGACAAAGTACAGCAACCCTTTATGTTCAAAACTCTAGAAAAACTAGGGATAACAGGAACATACCTCAATATTGTAAAAGCAATCTATGCTAAGCCTCAGGCTAGCATCATTCTGAATGGAGAAAAATTGAAGGCATTCCCTCTAAAATCTGGAACAAGACAGGGATGCCCTCCCTCACCACTTCTGTTCAACATAGTTCTCGAAACACTGGCCAGAGCAATTAGACAGACGAAAGAAATTAAAGGCATAAAAATAGGAAAAGAAGAACTTAAATTATAAGTATTTGCAGATGACATGATTCTATACCTTGCAGACCCAAAAGGGTCTACAAAGAAACTATTAGAGCTAATAAATGAATTCAGCAAAGTGGCAGGATATAAAATCAACACGCATAAATCAAAGGCATTCCTGTATATCAGCGACAAATCCTCTGAAATGGAAATGAGGACAACCACTCCATTCACAATATCCTCAAAAAAAATAAAATACTTGGGAATCAACCTAACAAAAGAGGTGAAAGACTTATACAATGAAAACTACAGAACCCTAAAGAGAGAAATAGAAGAAGATCTTAGAAGATGGAAAAATATACCCTGTTCATGGATAGGCAGAACTAACATCATCAAAATGGCGATATTACCAAAAGTTCTCTATAGGTTTAATGCAATGCCAATCAAAATCCCAATGGCATTTCTTGTAGAAATAGAGAAAGCAATCATGAAATTCATATGGAAAAATAAAAGACCCAGAATAGCAAAAACAGTGCTAAGCAGGAAGTGTGAATCAGGTGGTATAGCGATACCAGACTTCAAACTATACTACAGAGCAATAGTAACAAAAACAGCATGTTACTGGTACCAAAACAGGCGGGTGGACCAATGGTACAGAATAGAGGACACAGAAACCAATCCACAAAACTACAACTATCTTATATTTGATAAAGGGGCTAAAAGCATGCAATGGAAGAAGGATAGCATCTTCAACAAATGGTGCTGGGAAAACTGGAAATCCATATGCAACAAAATGAAACTGAATCCCTTTCTCTCGCCATGCACAAAAGTTAATTCAAAATGGATCAAGGAGCTTGATATCAAATCAGAGACACGCCATCTGATAGAAGAAAAAGTTGGCTACGATCTACATACTGTGGGGTCGGGCTCCAAATTCCTCAATAGGACACCCATAGCACAAAAGTTAAAAACTAGAATCAACAAATGGGACTTACTCAAACTAAAATGTTTTTCCTCAGCAAAAGAAACAATAAGAGAGGTAAATAGGGAGGCTACATCCTGGGAACAAATCTTTACTCCTCACACTTCAGATAGAGCCCTAATATCCAGAGTATACAAAGAACTCAAAAAATTAGACAATAAGATAACAAATAACCCAATCAACAAATGGGCCAAGGACCTGAACAGACACTTCTCAGAGGAGGACATACAATCAATCAACAAGTACATGAAAAAATGCTCACCATCTCTAGCTGTCAGAGAAATGCAAATCAAAACCACCCTAAGATACCATCTCACTCCAGTAAGATTGGCAGCCATTATGAAGTCAAACAACAACAAGTGCTGGCGAGGATGTGGGGAAAAGGGTACACTTGTACATTGCTGGTGGGACTGCAAATTGGTGCAGCCAATTTGGAAAGCAGTATGGAGATTTCTTGCAAAGCTGGGAATGGAACCACCGTTTGACCCAGCTATTCCCCTTCTCGGTCTATTCCCTAAAGACCTAAAAAGAGCATGCTACAGGGACACTGCTACATCGATGTTCATAGCAGCACAATTCACAATAGCAAGACTGTGGAACCAACCTAGATGCCTTTCAATAGACGAATGGATAAAAAAAAAGTGGCATTTATACACAATGGAGTATTACTCTGCATTAAAAAATGACAAAATCATAGAATTTGCAGGGAAATGGATGGCATTAGAGCAGATTATGCTAAGTGAAGCTAGCCAATCCCTAAAAATCAAATGCCAAATGTCTTCTTTGATATAAGGAGAGTAACTAAGAACAGAGTAGGGACGAAGAGCATGAGAAGAAGATTAACATTAAACAGGGATGAGAGGTGGGAGGGAAAGGGAGAGAGAAGGGAAATTGCATGGAAATGGAAGGAGACCCTCAGGGTTATACAAAATTACATACAAGAGGAAGTGAGGGGAAAGGGAAAAATAATACAACGGGGAGAAATGAATGACAGTAGAGGGGGTAGAGAGAGAAGAGAAGAGGGGAGGGGAGGGGTGAGGAGGGGGGATAGTAGAGGATAGGAAAGGCAGCAGAATACAACAGACACTAGTATGGCAACATGTAAATCAATGGATGTGTAACTGATGTGATTCTGCAATCTGTATACGGGGTAAAAATTGGAGTTCATAACCCACTTGAATCAAAGTGTGAAATATGATATATCAAGAACTATGTAATGTTTTGAACAACCAACAATAAAAAATTTAAAAAAAAATTAAAAAGTCACTATAGTTTTAGAGATTGCAGTGGTCCAAACATGTCTGAATCTCCCCAATGCTTCAAGTGCCTGGCTTACCGTGGCATCTGGGAAGATCATTTGATTACAATATTTAAGATTTAAAAAGTGTGCTGGTAACAGAGAGAAACAGGAACTCTCATTTTGGTTGGGGTTATAATGTGGTATAAATATTTGGAAAGGAATTTCTCAATATCTCATAAAAATGCATATGGCTCAGCAATGTTGTTCCTAGATATGTTCACTAGAATACGTCTTACATTTTTATACAAAAAAATGTAATAGAATATTTTATAGTGCTGCTTATGAGAGTAAAATACCATACAGTTATGAAAATTTATAGGTTGTTCTACAAGAATCAACATGGACTGATCTCAAAAGTATAATGCGGAGAGACAATAGCAAGTTGCAGATTAATAATGTATACTTTATTGTTTATATAAAATTTTTAAACACACAAAACAATTTTATATGCTACTCATGGATATACACACACACACACACACACACACACACACACACAACTTGGTGAGAATAAAAACATTTTTAAAACAAAAAGAATAAAATATACCCTGCAGTGATATCTACACAGAGGATAATGGTAATCTCTGAGGTTGGCAAGAGAGAAATAGGGCAAAGGAGAATATTTTTTATCTTTAATATTCATCAGCTCTGTTTTGTATGTGTTAAAGAAATGTCTAAATTAAATGTTTTCCCATTAATAAGAAGAAAAAAAAAAGAAACTATCAAGATAATGATGTAAGATCTGGATGATTAATAGTATTCGGTCTAACATTCCACAAAAACACATCATGGTTAATGTGTGTACTCTTACTCTATTCCTGATTTGGAGGGGTGGGTAAGACCCTCAGTGGTAGTTGCTGTTTCACTGGATACTAGATGGGTATGGATGGCATGAAGTATTCAAGCTATAAAAAGCACACTTTGGTCAATTTGCTATTCACCAACATTCCAATTATTCCAAGATAATTTATCCAGCTAACTGAACTTGTTTGCTTATTAGCAAATGTCCATTCCATAAATATTTATTGAGGCTTCTCTTGTGTTAGCATTATGGCAGTTTTTAAGGATTAAAGCTATGAAGACACGTTCATTCTGTCACTGAGGACAGACAGATATACAGACTTTTATTTTTTAGATAAACAGACTGTTAAAACATTGCGTAAGTGCTGTGAAATACATAAAAGGGACGCGAAGGCCAATTGGGATGTGGTAGTCACTGAGAAGTTCCTGCAGGATCCTGAGTCCTGAAGGATGAGCAAGAGTTAGAAGACAAAAGAAGTTTCAGGGAATAAAGACACGAGAAACAGCAGTCATCATCTAGTCACAGGACTGTCCCTCAGTCCTTCACTCAGATTGTTGGCAACCCCTTTACCTGACCACAGCTGGTAAGAAATGGGTCGGGTTCTGGAAGCAGGCATACAGATAACAGCAAGAAATGAAAGCAGATACCGTGGATAGCTGGACCATTTGTTGACTGTCACCTGAACTCCGGGCAGTCTTTTGAGCATTTTCTGTATTTAACTCTGATCTTACAACTGTCCCCTGAAGCATACTTGTGTTATGATCTTCATGTTAAAGATAAAGAAACCAAGGCAAAGAAAAATTAGAGAACTTGCTCAAGATTACAGTTAGCTAAAAATCAGAATTCTAGTCAGTGCACATTGGATTTTGACAACTATACTATATTCAAAGAACAATAATTAAGCACCTACTATCGGCCAGGCACTGCACTTAGGTGTGAGGATGAAAGGATAAATTAGAACCAGTCTCTGCCCTCCCATAATTTATAGTTGGTGAATAAAGCATATATGGAAAGAAACAATTGGAACCACAGATATATGCTATAGTAGCAAAAGAAAGACAGATGGAGATATTACAGAGGAAAATATGATTTACTAGTTTATGGGGGGTTCCATTTTCCAAAATTTCACGTCTTTCTTTTTCCCACCAAATATTCCTTTTCTGATAGTTTCTGGACCTCTTATAAATGCCTTTGCTCTGTTCTGATTTTATTCCAGTATGTAGAATATCTCTCAAAATATCATGTCCATGGACTGGGGATGTAGCTCAGTGGTAGAGTGTTTGCCTAGTAGTTACAAGGTTCTAGGTTCAGTCCCCAGCATCACAAAAATTGTCTAGAATTACCCAAACTCAAGATATGCCCAGCACAGCAGCACTATAAACATCTGAATTCAGACAGAGGGTTGCTAATTTTCTCAGAGGCTGACAGGTTCACACTTCTATCTAGTGAGGGTCACTCCTTCACCAACTTACTCTTCCTCATGGGACATTTTGCCTCTCAGATACATTTCACCCCCAAAATGGTTGACAACTGCTGATCTTTATTATACTTGTTATTACGCCTGCATTAGACTTTTAACAGCTTTATTGTGTTCTACTCACAGTGAGCTTGTGACTGACCCCAGCTGGTCTCAGATGCTTAACCAAAGCCTGCTGACAAATGGATATTCTCCACCCTGCTCTTGAGCAACCAATTTCTTTTTTAGTGTAAACTTAGAACTTTATATCCATCCCAGCAAAATTTCCTTGGCTGTTTTTTTATTCTGTTTTTAGACCAAAACGATGTTGACTGTCATCTCAGTCAGTCTCAGTCTCTAAGCTAAACTTAGTTTCAGTGATCTGCATTTTGCATAAGCATACCTTAAATTTTTCTCAAATTATTTGAAAGAATTTTGGGTGGGATCATGACTGGTGCCTCATGCTATGGCACTGGAGAGCTTTCAGGGACAGGCTTTTTGCATTTGGTTGCTTATTCTGCTGGCAGGATCCTTTAGCTTACTAGCATCCACGTACTCCAAGACCTGAATGTACGCATGCACGCAGACACACGTGCACGCTTGGTTTTTCAAAATACCCTATTTTCCTAATCCATGATTACCAAAAAAAATTAAAGGGCAAAAAAAGAAAGAGTAATATGAAAATCCTTTTAAAGACACTTTCTTCTTCCTGCCTAAGCTAGCATTTGTTAGCAATTTGATAGCCTTCCATATATTTTTAATACCTACGTGTTTGCATTTGTGCATCTGTTTATGTATGGTTTCTTCTCTTTTTTTGGTACCAGAGATTGAACTCAGGGGCACTTGACCACTGAGCCACATCTCCAGCCCTATTTTGTATTTTATTTAGAGACAGGGTCTCACTGAGTTGTTTAGCACCTTGCTTTTGCTAAGACTGGCTTTGAACTTGCGATCCTCCCGTCTCAGTCTCCTGAGCCACTGGGATTACAGGTGTGTGGCACCTCGCCTGGCTTTTAAATATAAATTAGATCATAGGGTATTATATTCAACTTGCTGATTTTACCCAATCCATTAAATTTTAGTGATCTTATTCTTTTAAATATTTACAAATCATGTTTTATAATTTGTTCTCAAATTTGCCAAATGTCTTGCTTACTAGTCTACAATTCTCAAAATAACATTTGTTCATGATGGTAACTATCAGCCCTTCAGGGTTAAATTATGATAAGTGTATTACAAGTTGAAGGGAAAGTTTTTTTGTCCATTCTAATGAGATTAACATCCAAAATGAGCAAAACAATTTTGAAACTTTACAAGTGAGTTTTTGTTCCAAAATAAGAAATCATTTGTAATAAGAAAAGGAGAGCTGTAGCATTGATCTCATGTATATGCTAAGTGCTGTGCTAAATAATATCTCATTTAGTCTTTATATCAGTGTTGTGAGTTTATTATTATATTCCTTTTACAGAAGAGTAAACTAAAGCAACAGTTCTCATACAATATCCCAGTGATCACAGAGCTAGTTGGTGGATGATCTTTCTGTATCCAAAGCCCATGTTCTCCACTATTGTAGTCTGATGCCTCTCCAGCTTATTTAGTAATGTTCTTTAAACTTTTCAATTTAGTAAATGTTTATTGAGTGTGCCTACTGTATACCAGGATATTTGTATATTTGGCCAGAGGTTTGATACTGTGCAACCTGTCTAGTAAACTATTAAGTTATTTATTACTGCCAAAACCTTGGAAGCTTTGGAAGGAAATAAATTTGATGTTACTATAACTCCATCAATGAGCTATGCTCTTTTCCTGACACTTAATTTTATTTAAACTTTTTTTAATGTTATTAAAACATTATAACATTAAGTCATTTGTAAAGGCACATATCCTTTACCCCCTTTTTTTCCTCCTCATTCTCGTCTTGACAGATATATAAATATTTATAAAGTTAGAATTATAGTGCACGTGACTTCATGTTGTACTTTCTTCATTGACTTCTTATAAATTGTTTCCTTTACCCTTAAAGCCTTCTTATTTATCACTTAAATGGCTGCATAATAAAATTTATCAAAGTCATATGACTTCATCCCATTCTGTTAATATTAGTTAAAGATTCCTATTTTTTTTTTTTTGGTATTGGGAATTGAACTCAGGGGCAGTCAACCACTGAGCTACATCCCCAGCCCCATTTTTAAAATTTTATTTAGAGACAGGGTCTCAGTTGCTTAGCACCTGGCCATTGCTGAGGCTGGTTTTGAACTCACGATCCTCCTGCCTCTGCCTCCCGAGCCACTGAGATTACAGGCGTGAGCTACCACGCCTGGTTAGTTGAAAATTCTTATATGGTTTCACTAGTAAAATTCATCTGGGTCACCTTTCTGCTATTGATCCTTTATAGAAAAAATAGAGAACTTCCCCTCATTAGAGGCCTATAGAAAAACCTTATCTTCATTATTAACAAGATTTAGTGTGTCTGTGTGTGAGGCAGTTCCTCTGGTCTTTTTTTTATTTCCTTAAAATATACTTGGCGTCACAGTTATTCTGATACTAAGTGAGAGATTCTATAGATCTTTGGACATTAAAATTGGTGTAGACAAGGTCATCAACCTTGACTGTCTTTCAGTAGTTGACAATTAGATGTTTTTAATGTGTTTATTTATTTGTGACTTTTTATTTTTAGAATGGATTCTTTCTTCTTGGCTGAAATGTTTAAATATCTGTATCTATTATTTGCTGATAAAGAAGACATTATTTTTGACATAGAAGATTACATCTTTACCACAGAAGCTCATCTGTTGCCCCTTTGGCTCTCTACTACAAATCAAAGCATCTCAAAGAAGAACACAGTGAGTTTTTTACTTAAGTATCTTATTCTTTTTTACATTTCTATGTATTTGTTTTATTTTCTAAGTAAAAGGTAATCCATGACTAGAATTTAATAAATACATGTATGCTAAGAGAAAAAGTAAATATAGTATTTTCTAATGTTTTTGTTAAATGTTTCTTTTAAATGAAATGTAAAGTAAAATCATTTTTATTTATATAAAATTCTTTTATATTGTAGACCTCAGAATATACAGAACTGGATGACAGTAATTTTGATTGGACTTGTCCAAATACTCAGATTCTCTTCCCTAATGATCCATTGTATGCCCAGAGCATTCGTGAACCCTTGAAAAATGTGGTGGATAAGAGCTGTCCACGAGGCATCAGCAGAGTGTAATGTATAATTTTGTGTTTATTAATACCAAAATTAATTATTCCCCCCCACACACGTTTTTTATCAGTGCATTATAGTTACACTCACTGATGGGATTTGTCGTTGCACATCTGTGCATACGCACACCACAGTTAATTCTTAGTAGATGACAGAGAGCTTAAGGAGCATATTCCATCAGCCAAGGCATTCACTTAGACCAAAAATATCACTCATTGTATTATTAGTAAAGTTAGGCAGTGAAACTGATTTGCAGTCATGTATTATTTTGGAAATTTTCAATGAATCCTTTGTTTAATGAACTGAGTAATAGTAGTGGGCAGAATGTAACAGTTTTTAATATCTCTAGCTCATTTTTATATAGAGGAAACATGCATAATAAAATATTTTTCCTGTGTCTGTAGTTGGTGGGTAGTGAAAACCAGGGTTTTGTTGTTTTGTTTTTATTTTTAAAGGTATTACTGATTCTTGGTTTAAATTCTGTTTGATTTGATGTGTTCATTTTCTTGAAGATAGTTACATTAGGGAGGCCATTATAAAGAAGTTAAAAAAATTTTTTAAGTGAGCATTATTCACTAATACAAATATTGTTTTGTTTTAAATATTGGGAGAAAAAACTGTGTTTTGAGAGACAGACACCAATAATAACAAATCCCAACTACCTACTATGTCTCCAAAGAGTTTGAGTACTGTTGACTAATACTGCCTTATCTAGATGATATATATGCTTTTATAACTGGAAAGTATATTTGAAAGTTATACAACTTATTAATAACCTAAATTATGTGTAGAAAAATAAATGTTCTAGCTATTTCTGTTTTATTAGTTCTAAAATTAGCAAATTTGCGAATATCTAACATTTTAATTTGTCCTATGTTTTCTCTGTAATTCTAATTCATAATTTTTAAAGCCTTGCCTATAATTATTTTTAGCAGAGAGGAGAGTTTCAGGAGTGGAGCTAAACCCCCTCTGAGAGCCAGAGATTTCATGGCCACTAACCCTGAACATTTAGAAATACTGAAGAAGATGGGGGTGAGTTTGATTCACCTCAAAGATGGGAGAGTCCAGTTGGTCCAACATGCAATCCAAGTAAGACTTTGCTATACTAATTAGATACTGTCTCTTCTCTGCCCTTTTTGGTCTCCTTAGCTTTAATAAGATAATGGCACCTGCCCTTTTTTTTTTTTTTTTTTTTTTTTAATTTAGAATACATGGTTTAGAGAATCAAGATTTTAGAATTTAGAAGTATCTTGGAAAGTAATCTAATTCTAACCCCTTTGTAGTATAATAACAATTAAATCATATTGGATATTTTGCTTATATTAATAGAGCCAAATGCAGGACCCAGAGCCAGGTGTGGTGCTGTACATCTATAATCCCAGTGATTTGGAGGCTGAGGCAGGAGGAGTACAAGTTTGAGGCCAGCCTCGGCAATTTAGTGAGACCTCTCAAAATAAAAAATAAAATGGGCCGGGGATGTGGCTTAGTGGTTAAGTGCCCCTCGGTTCAATCCCCAGTAAACCCCCACCCTCCCAAACAAATATAGGACCCATATCTAATTTTCTGTTTCTTGGTCCATCTTTTCATTATTATTTTAATTTCAAGCATAATTTTAGAAGTTAGTAATTACTTTTAATATTTATATCTCAGTGTTTCACATTATCTTACTTTCCAAAAAATTACCAAATCTAAGTATTTTATTCATTGTAGAAATCAAAATTTGTATGTATTTGTGACTAGGAAAGTAACATGTATTTTAAGGAAAATTGTATTGATTTTTACTTTAAAAGTTTTCATAACACGAGACCTTTACATTATTTACCTTATTAAGCACATAGATTCTGAGAAAATTTAGTTTGCTGAATGATTTTAAACTGGAATCATATTCAGTTGTATCTTCATCTTAAATTCGAATGTCCCATGACCTCACATTTCCCTCAGAGTTTTATTTCATCTCTATTCTTCATTAAAGAGGATGTTTTCTTCTTCATTGATTCACTCTCCCTCCCTAGTAGTGACAGTGGTGCCTCTAGCACTTTCACTTAGGCTCCAGTGATGAAATTGCCACCAAATGGCTTTTGATCCTTAATGTGCTTTAACTTTTCTCTAATTATTGACTGGTCCCTTCTTAAAACATTTTCCTTTCTGGTGTCCAGGATATTCTGGCAACACAGGTTTTTTGTTTGTTTGTTTGTTTTGTTCACTGCTTTGCAGATTCCTTTGTATTCCTTTCTTGGCATACTCCCTCAACATAGGTGCTACCTAAGACTCTAGGTGACATTCTTTTCTTTCTGTCCTTTTCTTCAGCAGCCTCCCTGTTTCTACAGCTCAGCTGTGATCTTTGTACTTCTTAGATGTAGTGTGAAAACCTACTACCTACAGTCCTAAACCCAGCCTTAATCTACCTGTTATACATTTCTGCATCTCAGTCTCAACCTGTCCAAACTTGAATCATCTCCTCCTCCTTTGCTCTCTTCCTACTTCTACTTCAGCCCATCTTTTATTTTTTTGTTCTCTATATTAAGTAAACCCTAACATCATTCTTTTAAGTCAGGAACACTAGAAAATTGAGAATAGGCTTAAATTCTGCCCTCAACCCTCCAACTTTCATCAAGTCTTGTTGGTTTTTCTTGTAAAGCGTCAAGAATCCACCATCTTTTTTCTACAATGTTTTCCAACTTTTCCTTGGTTAGGATTCAATTTAAATGTTATTCTGATCTTTCTCAAATATACAAGCAAAATCAGTTATTTCCTATGATCTATTCCACTTTTTCACTTAAGAGACTTTATCATAGTTAATTTTACATGTCTTTCTCCTTTAGAAGCATACTTACGGGGCTGTCTCCCCTGTGCCTAGGGAAGTGCTGTGATAGAATAGGTGCCTGATTTGTGTGTTCTGAATCAAATTGAATCTGCCTATTAGTTCATGATTCCAAGGAGGGAGGATATTGGTCAGATATGAGGTTTATCTCTTCGGTGTGTGTGTGTGGGGGGGGGGAGGCAGTGGGGAAAATAAGCAAAAGGAGCCTTTGGGCAATTGATAGAAGTCCAATTCTCAATCTGCATCAAAAGTTGTTTATAGAATAGTAAGAGACATTGATAAAAAAATTACAGATGTTATTTTCAGAAAATAGAATTCCTGGAAGTAATATTTATTTTGGGGACAAGTAAATAAGGCCCATAAGGCTAGGGCTATAGCTCAGTGGTGGAGCACATACTTTGCATGTATGAGCCCTTAGGTTCAATCCCAAGTACCACCAATTTAGCAGTGATCTAAAACTAAAAGGAGAAATTGTGAGTAGGAGACTATAGTGCAGTACACTTAGAAAATCAAAGACATGGTGGAAGTTTCCAGAAAGGAAGGATGAAACAAATCTGTTTGTTCCATAGGCTGCTAGTTCAATCGATGCTGAAGATGGATTGAGGTTCATGCAGGAGATGATTGAATTGTCAAGTCAGCAGCAAAAAGAGCAGCAACTGCCTCCACGAGCTGTGCAAATTGTCTCTCACCCATTTTTTGGCAGGGTAGTGTTGACTGCCGGACCAGCTCAATTTGGGCTGGATCTGTCTAAACATAAGGAGGTATGTCCACTTGAAATAGGCTTGTCAAAACTGAATTTAAAATATTTAGTATTATCTAATTTCTTTGTCTCTAACTTAGTAGTTTTAATTTATTTTTAAAAACCTATAGGGTTTTGATCTCCAGCACCCCCTCCCATATTTAAAATATAAAATAAATAAAAACCTAGGAGCTAGGGCTATAGCTCAGTGGTAGAGCACATGATTAGCGTGTATGAGCCCCTAGATTCAATCCCGAGTACCATCAAAAAAAACTAGTCTCCCAGATTTAATAAAATTAAAGTATATCTTGTATGTAATGTGCATATACAATTTTATTTAAAATATTTTTTAGAGATGAATAGAAGGAAGAGAACAGGGTATGGGGAGAGGGAAGAGGAAGGAGAGGTATCTGGGTCTGAATTAGAACAAGATGTATTCTATGCTTGTATAATTATGTCAAAATGGATTCTACTATCATGTGTAACTAAAAAGAACCCATAAAATATATATATATATATATTTTTGGGGGGAGTTGGCATGTAGTTCAGCAGTAGAACATATGCTTCATGTGTGTGAGTCCCTAGGTTTAATCCCCAGCACTTAAAAACTACAAAGTAAAATAAAATATTGCTCAGATTCTATGATCCTACTACCTTAATTTATATAAAAAATGATTTTCAGGGGCTGGGTTTGTAGCTCAGTGGTAGAGCACTTGCCTAGCATGTGTGAGGTGCTGGGTTCAATCCTCAGCACCACATAAAAATAAATAAAATAAAGGTAGTATGTCCATCTACAACTAAAAATATCTTTTTAAAAAAAAATTATTTTCAGACCTTTTAACAACTAGTAGAACCTTTATTTGAACAAAAATATAACTTAGGAGCTTAATATAGAAAAATAGCTAAAACTGTTGTATCTTGGAGCAAATTATGTTAACCTTGGCCTGAGTTGCCCCGTAACAAGATGGAAATATGTGCATTGTTTCATTCAGTCATCCTACAGATCAGGTTTAATAATTTCTGAAAAATGTTTTACAAAATACAAAAGCACAATACAAATACAAAGCACAATGGAGTACTGTTACAAAATGTTAACAAAAATTTTGCTAAATTATATTAGATATGTTATCATTAGAAAAGAAATGAGTTCTAATGTCATTAAAGCTATAGACTTTATCGAGGTTTAATGACTAGATTGTAATATGAGAAGATAGAAGATTTGAGTTACTTTTATTTCTGACAGACGCGAGGATTTGTGGCAAGCAGTAAACCATACAATGGCTGTTCAGAGCTTACTAACCCCGAGGCAGTGATGGGAAAAATTGCACTGATACAAAGAGGACAGTGCATGTTTGCAGAAAAGGCTCGCAACATCCAGAACGCTGGAGCCATCGGTGGCATTGTCATTGGTAAGTAAGCCTCTGTGCCATTGTGTCGACCAGGGAGAGAGAAGCTTTAGAATTCTTCTTTTTGTTTTCTAAAGTTTTATTAAAGAGTTGTCATTTTTATTTTGAGAACATAAATGACAGATAATTCAATGACTTAATAATTTCTCTATTATAATATCTTTTTTTGAAAGCGTAGATACCTGTTTCTGTATGTTAATATCAGTGAAAATATTTGGGGTAAAGAGTGAGGGTGGTGGGAGGAGTAGTAAAAATGCTCAATACTGTGGAAAAGAAAATATACCCATGAGACTCCTTAAGGCAAGAATTATACTCTGCCAGCTCCAGTGGGGAGCCCCTGACAACTTCTGTTCTCTCTCAGAGATGCAGGCTTTGGAGCCAGAGACATGTGAACATAGTTCCTGGCTCTGCCACAAAATCACAGTGTAACATTGGCCCAGATACAGTTTTTTTTTAAAAACCTTTTGTTGTTATGTAGAATATTTTTTGAGCTCCAATAAAAAATGGTAAGAAATACCTTTTAGGTTGTTGCAAGGTTTAAAGATAACATATGTAAAATTTCTAGGCATAACAGAGGGTATCAATATTAGTACTAGTTACCAGCAAATTTTTATCCACTTATATATTTTTTTACTGAAATTATAAATTACCAGCTTTAAATCACTTTACCCCATATATTTCAACCAGTAGGTTTTGCATTTTTGCCCTTCATAGAAAATCACTTATATTTCGACAAGCAGCCTATGACTGCTGTCAAGGGAAACATAATTTTTCTGTTTAAAGCAAATAGAAGCCAGGTACAGTGGTGCATGCCTATAATAACCTAAGCGGCTTGGGAGGCTGAGGCAAGAGGGTTTCAAGTTCAAAGCCAGCCTCAGCAACTTAGTGAAATCCTGTTTCAAAATAAAAAATATAGATTGGGGGAATATGGCTTAGTGGTGAAGCACTCCTGGGTTTAACCCCCGGTACAAAAAAACAAAAAACAAAACAAAACAGGAGTTTACATTTTGAAAGAAGTAGAAGAGCTGGGATCTTACTATAATCGTGAGTTCTTCTGTAGAGTTTTTCTCACAGGGAAAATCCATTTTGGATCTTCTCCCACCCCGCAGTTAGGATAGATTTCTGAATTCAGGGTAAGCAAAAGGACATTTAGAGGTCTGGGGGTTTAGCATAGTAGAAAGCCCAGGGTTTGATCCTAATACCATGGGAGGAAAAAAAGACATTTAAAATTAGGATTTATCTCAGTGAAAATTTATTTTCATTTCTTTTGTTTATTCCATATGGGTTCTTCAATATTGATTTATTAGTTAAATAAGTATTAAGAGAACTTCTATTTAATAAATCAGCAATTGGCAAACTATGGATTGTGGTGGTCTGCTTAATGTTACCATGAATAAAATATCCAACAGGACCACCTTAGAGGAGGAAAAGTTTATTATGGGCTCATGGTTTTAAAGATTCAGTCCATGGTTAGCTGACTCCCATCTCTTTGGTCCCAAGGTGAGGCAGAACACCATGGCGAAAGGACAGGCAGTAGAGGAAAGCTGCTCACCTCATGGTATCCAGAAAGCAGGAGAAAGTGGCAGGAACCCTGGACACAATACATAAACTCCAAAGGCACCCCCCCCCCCCCCCAGTGACCGAACTATACCTCCAGCCATGCCCCACCAGCCTACAATTACCACCCAATTAGTCCATTTAAATTGTTAATTTGTGAAATGGATTAATCCATTGATTAGATGACAACCCTCATAATCTAATTATTTCAACTCTTGCATTAACTTATGTGCTTTGCTGGGTCATTTCATATCCAAACCATACAATAGACTGTAGGCCAAGTCCAGCTCACTGCCTGTTTCTGTGAAAAGTTAGATTGGAACATGGCCACTCTGATTTGTTTCTATATTGTCTAATGGCTTTGAGCTTCAGAGATGGGAAGTTACAACAGAGAACTACAAAGTCTAAAATATGTCCTATGTATGCTAGAGGTAGCAGTAGAAACTAAAAACCACTAGGAACCATGATACTAACATTTTTTCTATTTCTGTTTCTATCTGCATCTCTGGATCCTTCTCGACTCTCTTCTTTGCTTTTCTTTGTAATTCTGCCTCTTTCTCCAGCTTATCACCAGCCTGCTCCCTCTTTGTTCATCAATTCCAATCGTTTTTTCTAAATGACAGCCTCAACCCTGAGTCTGCATCACTTAACAGGACTACTACTCACCACTAACAGACACAGTCTTTCTGTGTTCTCCAGGGAAACAGTCAGGTAGCATCCTTTGTCTACTAAGGGTGGGGGTCATATGTCGTATTCTCCACTTAGCAGTGGTTTATGAGAGCAAGTGCTCTAAGATAGGACAGGCAATTTCTTCAGGTAGGTTGGCATGTGATACTGGGGGTGGACATGATTGACCCCTCCATTATAACAGTGCATTTAAACAGGGCTACTTAAATGTTATTGAACCAGTGTAAAATAACTGTACGGTGTAACTGGTTTATAGAGGAAAAATATATATAGTCATAATTATTCTTTGTATTACATATAAAAGTTATATCAATTTTTAGTTTAATTAAAGACAATATACAGAATAAATATCCCTTGTCCAAAATGTTTGGGACCAGAAGTGTTTCAAATTTTGGAGTTTCAAGTTTTGGATTTTGTGATGTTTTCATAGACTATCAGTTTATAAATTCCTAATCTGAAAATCTGTAATTTCATAGGGTTTTGTATTTTCAGATAAGGGATGTTTGACCTATAATGATGTCATTAAAGGGAATCTAAAACAACAAAAACTCATTCATAGTTCTGACACTGTAATCTGGTTTATTAAATTTTTCTATTTCCAGGCTTTTCCCTAAGCGTATGAAATTTTTACAGTTATAATAGAATTTTGCATTCTGTGATTCATTTGTCATTCTGTTTTTCTTTGTTTTCCATCAAATATTTCATTATCATTTGTTTATAATAGTTTATAATTGTGCACAATTATAAGTAGCAGTCCAGTAAACTTCTTTGGGCATGGAGTTTTTTGCTTCTTTTTGAATTATTTCTTTAGGATAATTAATGGGTCCAAAATGTTTGGGTTTTTTTTTTTTTTGGCTCTTGATGCAGATTAAATCTCTCAACAGGTTTAAAAAAAAAAGAGCAGTAAAATATGATCAATCTTTTCAGTGGACAGATGTCTTGATATTTGCTGCATTCATTTTGTCTAGATGACAATGAGGGGAGCAGCAGTGATACTGCCCCACTGTTCCAGATGGCAGGTGATGGAAAGGATACGGATGACATCAAGATCCCCATGCTATTCTTATTCAGCAAAGAAGGAAGTATCATATTAGATGCCATCCGGGAATATGAGGAGGTCGAAGTGCTCCTTTCTGATAAAGCAAAAGATCGAGGTAAGGGTAAAAATAATTTTTTTTTTTTTTTTTTTTGTGCAGCTTAGCATTAATTTTTCTAGTTTTACAACAAAAATGAGTTACCAGAATGTGAGAGTTGTATGTGTGTGTGTGTTTTTCATTGGTAAAGTAAGTAAAATTTTTAGATGATTTCAGGATATATTTTGGTTTGAAAATAAAGAGTAGTAAAATATTTATTTGCTCGGTTTTCTGAATCAGAATGATTGTACAATTATATTTTTATATGTAATTTATAATTTTTACCATGGTTCTGTCCAGGTGATAAATACACAACATCAAGAAAGCCATTTTCATATTTTCCATTCAGTTTCACTGATTGCTTTGATGTCTTTTATAAGGAAAAAGAATAGGTGGTATGGAATGATGTTATCTAATATATGATAGTAATTTGTCTCACCAGCTGCTTATACTCATAAAACCATTGTCTTGATGATGGCCATAGAAATCTAGCAGTATTGTACTACTGATATCTAGGTTTATCACCTGGGTATTTATAAGAGTGGCTGTGCCTGAAGAACAAGATAACATACCTTAATTCAGGAAAGCATGTAGTCCTCTTTAGGCCAAAGTGAGTGTTAGGTTTTAAAAGAGCTTTCAAATTACTACTATATAAAGGAAAGGTCTTACTGGTATTCTTTTATAGTTTACACCCAGGGATAGGTGAGAGATGAGGGAATGTGAACCATCAGACATGGGCTGTGATCCTGCTTGTGGTAGCAGTCTTTTTTACTTGCTGCAGACACCCTGTGCCTCCCTTCCCCCTTACATGAGTGGAGTTGTATACAGTTTGTATAGGGTTGCTACGTCCCCTATCGTATTTGGTAGATGTGTAGGAAACTGATTGATTTCATTGTGACTTCCAAGTGGGACATTCTTTAAAAAAAAAAAAGTTTGTTAGTAATCTGATGTTTGCTTTTCAGTGTTTTGTCTTCTTTATCCTTTAAGATTCTTTGCATTGTCAGCTACTGAAGAGCAATGGAGTAGGCTGTAGGCTATATATATGTAAGGACACATAGATGGAAGAGAGTACAAGAGTACAAGGTTTTCTTCTTAAATCCTCCTATGTGCCTTATTTTCTCCGTTCCCCCAGGCCCTTTTTCTAAATTTAGATCTTCATTTCTACATACATGAAATTAGGCACACTAAACATAGGCAAATTAATATTATTTTATGTAACTCTTTAATGCCTTTGCTTTTTCCCCCCATTTTGTGCTGTCATTGGAATTTCAGCAGCAATATTAAAAGGTAAAATGATTCCAAGCTACATTATTAATAGTAGTAAGTATCTTGCATTAATAAGCCTTAAATTATATATGTGTATGTGTTGTACAGACACACATATACATATATAATTTTGTTTCAGTGAATACCATCATAATTTCTTGTTTAATTAAATTATTTTCATGCCTAGCCAGCCATCCCATAATAAATATAATTCTTTGTCAAGCCTGTCATAACAAATTCTAAAAAGTATACATTCTGTATAGTAGATGGATTCACTAGTTCATGTTCATATAAGAGTCACTGTAAGCTGGGTATGGTGGTGCATGCCTGTAATTCCAGCAGCTGGGAAGGCTGAGGTAGGAAGATCGTGAGTTAAAAACCCACCTCAGCAACTTAGCAAGGTCCTAAGTGAGTCAGTGAGACCCTGTCTCTAAATAAAATACAAAAAAGGCTGGGGATGTGGCTCAGTGTTGAGTTCAGTCCCCAGTACTAACAGCATTGTTATTTAGGTATTTATTACTTTGGATCATTTTTTGTTTAAATACAAGTAAAATTTTAAAATATTGATTTGTTTTAAAAGCTGACAATGGAGGGGGCACACATGGGGTTAGGACTACAAGATTATGGTAAAGAATGTACTTCCCATACTAGAGAAAGGATTTAAGAAAGGACTAATTCTATGAGGGAAAAAGAAGTTTGTTAAACAGTACTCTTAGGGATTTTACAGTGAAAGGACATTATTTCAGTGATTTTTAAAATTTATTGTGATTCTATTACATCATGATCCTTAGATTAAAAAGTCTTAGAAATCCTGTTGTATAACATCTCTTTTGAGAACTATACAGCTCTATCAAACCAAATCAGCAACAAGTTTTAATTATTAATATTTGATTGTGACAAAAATCCATGATAATAATTTAATGAAATTAACTACTTTATTCATTTAGGATAATGTTCTAAGAAGTTAAGGTTTGTAGTGTTATCATTAATTTGTCCTGAATTATTACATAGACATGTTTCTCCCCTGTATTAGAGTCAGCTGATGTACCTGTTAAAAGTGTAGCCTCCTTAATCCTACACCAAGGTATTGAATCAGACTCTCTGCAGACAAGAGTCAGATCCTACTACTTCACAGTCACTTGCATCCCAGGCAACTGTGAAGTAGTAGTTCCTCAGCTATATTGTGAAGAAACAGATGTGTATGGCCATTTGGGATCATTATGGGTAGTAGTTAAGATTACGTAAATACATCAGATAGTAACAGCCTTAAAATTCAAACAGTAAAATATCCTCCAAATTGTTCTAACAACCTCATTCCACCTATATGTATTTTTCTTTATAAAGTCACACCATACTGATTGAGCAGTCCTTTGCATATATAACACAGAAAACAGAAGCCCCCAAACAAGCCCCTGTTCCCACTTCCATCTTCTTCTTCTGGTAAATTCTAGTCATTAGTGTACACATACGTGAAATAGTCCTGCCTGCTTGCCACAATCTTCAGATATCTTATTACCCATTTTTCTTCAGATGATAAAACATTAGTGATTTATCAAGTGAAAATATTGCTTCCTTGGGCCAAATCAGTGGCACTTCTAAAAGTCGTCTGCATTCTGTTGTTGAACAAAATGTTTAATATTGTCTCTCGTGTGTCTCATCTTTCTGAAATTTCAGTTTATAAAATACTTAATAATTCCAATCCTAGTGCCCACAAACAAAAGACAAACTTTTGTTACCTTTAGATCCAAATTGAGGCAATTTACAATTAAGAATCAACTTCTTCTTTTCCTTAATATTTCTCAAGGAGGATAAATCAGCATTTTGAAGTTCCAGTACATTGTCATGCTTGCAGCTTACAGTGCTATAGAAAGACATTTTCAGGGCTACTCCTATATTTGTATCTACCTGGTAAAAAGGCAGAGAAAATGGGGGGAAAGATTTTTCAAAATTAATAAGGTCTCAGGGCTGGAGTTGTAGTAGTAAGAGCACTTACCTGGCATGTGTGAGGCACTGGGTTTTACCCTCAGCACCACATTAAAACAAATAATTAAAATTACAAAAGTAAATAAGGTTTCATCCTTTGAACTGCTCCCAATTTAAGTCAGGCAGTGTCACTTTTCCTAAGATTATTCCCTGCTCAAATTGGTTGTGGTGAATATGTTCTATACTTGAACTATAGAACTCAGATGGCTGAAAAGATTTGACTCCAAGGGAAAAAACTCTAGAACATATTTGCCTGGAGAGGAACATCCCAAACATTTTTATTGGCAGAATTGCTACTTAGCTACCGTCCTTCTCTAACGACTGCACATTTTTGCATGCTCTTTTGCATTTGCACATATCTTCTCTCTTTCTGGAAATGCCTTATCGATCTCTGTCCCTATCCCCATGGCCCTTTTCCCTTTTGAGAACACTAGAAAATGTGTCCCTGTCCCCTGAATGTCCAATTGAAGCGGCATCTTGGTAAGAAATTTTGTCTTACTGTCCCGTAAAATCTAAGGTGTCTTTTTATAGTTCTATGATATTTATATGACATTATATAGTTCTTTACATTAAATAGTTCTCTGTATTCCTTGCTTCAGTAAACAGTGTACAGAGGAAAGAAGGAAGAAAATCCAATTTCTTAAGTCTTTACTAAGATTCCTGTCCCTTTTTATTAATACTGATTTTCTTTTCTTTGGATCTCAAGATTTTCTTCTTTCTTTGCTTCCTGTATTTCTGCTACAGCATTCCAGAATTTAATGTAATAGTTACATTCTTTTTTAAAAATTTTTTTATTGGTGCATTATAGTTGTACATAATGGTGGACATGCCCACAATATAAAAATTATACTCTTGAAACTATGATCACTGGTAAAAAACAAGCATCTTGGAATAAAGATTTATAGTAGTATGAAGGACCTTAACTCCAACTACCATTTTTATTTTCCTGACTGCTGCCTGTATTTCTCATTCTATATAGTTCCATAAGTTTGTGAAAACCAAAATGTTTTCTTCTTGATATCTTAACCATCCACCTTTACTTAACAATTTAGTTGGCCTCATATAGTAATTATTGCTATCATTTGGAAAACTTTTTTTTTTTTTTTTTTGTAATCATCACTTACTTGGCATTCTTAATTATCATTTAATCAGGCATCTCTAAACACTCTATTTTTCAAGAGTCATAGAAATAAAGTTGCATAGTATGCTTTTTAAGTCAGGATTGTTTTGATTAATGATGTGTTTATGAAATTTATACATAATATGGGTAGAATTTATTTATTTTCATTGCTATATCAAATTCTTTTGTATGAACATAGCACAAATTATTTATCCATTCTACTATTGCTGGACATGTGGTTTGTTTCCAGTTTGGGTCTATTACAAACACAGCTGCTATAACCATTATTGAGCATGTCCATATGGAGTTGCTGGATAATAGAGTATATGTATGCTTGCTTGCTTTAGCGGATATGCCAAACTATTCTCCAAAGGGATTATACAAATTTTCACTCTCACCAGTAGTGTATGAAGCTTCTCTTACTCTACATTTTTGCCGATGCTTATTATGGTCATTTCTTTTAATTTTAGCCATTCTGGATAGTGTTCTCCATGAATACATCTAATTTGTATTCAGTTTTTGCATTTCACTGGTTGCTAATGGGGTTGACTCCTTTTTCATGTATTTATAGGGCAATTGGATATTCTCTTCTATGAAATGCCTCCTCAACGTTCTTGCACATTTTTCTGTTGGTTTGTCTGTATTTTTCTTATTGATTTGTTAGACATGTTTTTATATCTGTTATGTGTTATAGAATCTTTTCCCTCCATACTTTTCACTTTTTTATTGATTTTTTTAAAAAATAAATGACAGCAGAATGCATTATAATTCATATTACACATATAGAGCACAATTTTTCATATCTCTGGTTGTATATAAAGTATATTCACACCAATTCGTGTCTTCATACACGTACTTTGGATAATGATGTCCATCACATTCCACCATCATTGCTAACCCCTTGCCCCCTCCCACCCCTCTGCCCTATCTAGAGTTCATCTGTTCCTCCCCCTCTCTACCCCACTATGAATCACTCTCCTTATATCAGAGAAAACATTTGGCATTTGGGAAACTTTCCTTTTTTGTGGGGGGGAGGGATATACCCAGGGATTGAACTCAGGGGTACTCAACCCCTGAGCTACATCCCCAGCCCTATTTTGTAAATTTTATTTAAAGACAGGGTCTTACTTAGTGCCTCGCCATTGCTAAGGCTGGCTTTGAACTCGTGATCCTTCTGCCTCAGCCTCCTGAGCTGCTGGTATTACAATTGTGCATCCTCGTGCCCAGTTGTTTTTTTTTTAAATAAAATTTCAACTTGTAACAAGTTCACTCAGGGGTATATTAAAAGTTTTTAAATAATCTCATTTTCCTGAGATAACCAACCCATATTAAGAGTTTGGTATGTAATCTCTGTTATTTTCTTTTGTGCTTCATACCTTTCAAAGTTATAGATTTTTTTTTCCTTTTCACAATAATGGTATATACTATAAATATCATTCAGTAACTGCCTTTTACAGTTAAATCCGTATTAAGTACATTGCTCCATGCTAGTAGGATAGCAGAAGTTATTCTTTTAAAAGCTACATTAAATTTTGTAGTATGACTTACAATGATTTATTTAATCATTTCACTGTAAAGTGTCCAAATCAGTTCTAGGATTTTTAGTTTGTTTTGTCACTATATACAGTGGTGCAGGGAACATCCTGTACATGTCTTCTTATCTGTTGATACTTCTACCTGTGGAAAAATTGAGGTTTACTAAAATGGAGTGCTGGCGAAAAAGATACAGGTTTTTTAATTTTAATAAATGTTGCAAATTGCAGTAGCAGTTCATATCCCTTGCAGCAAGAAATGAGAGTGCATGTTTCCGATAATTGTACAGCAGATTTGCCTTTACATGTATATTTTTCATTGAGATTGGTCTTGCTTCTTCAGAGATGTATGTCTGTATTCAAGAGTCCAAAGACGTGTAACTAGAACAGACAAGTAAATTACAATTGAAAGGAACATCCTAAGAAGACAGTGTGATAAGTGACAGGTTTAACTGGCGATGCAAGGCAATATCCTGAAATCTTATTCATAAAGTTAGTAATGAAATCAGAAGCATATTGGTATGTAAAAGCTACATAGGCCAAGGTAAGGCTTTCAAGACCAGACTAAGAATAATATATTGGTTCAAAAGGAATATTTTCTGTAATGTTGGCTCAGTGAGTCCCACATGGGTTAATAGCTTAAAGGAGCCACACAGGACTGGACCACAGTGACAAAATTATTTTTATTGTATTATTTGTTATCAACACAAATGAAAAATATAAAGGGACTAAGTTGTCTGTTCATAAGTTTTGCCTTCCTTAAATAAGATTGTGTGTCTTTCTACATTATTTATAGGACCTATTTTTATGTGTAGAAGGATATATACATATAAAAGACAGTTATAGAGAGAATATTTATATATTGTTTAAGGCATAGCATCTTTTGACTTTATGTTAATTTATTTTATTTAAAATTTTTATGTAACCAGAAATACTAATTAATTCATTTAAGGATCTTGGGTTTCCAGTCTTTCTTCAAAAGATCACACCTTCCTAGGTGTACATAATATTTTCCTAGGTGTACATAATATTTATAAAGTTTTCTTCTGGAATTTTTACCATTTCTTTAATTTTTGGTTTTTAATTCACATGGAATTTATTTTTTAAATATAAGTAGGATCCTAACTTTCCAATTGAGTGGTCAGTTATTAAATACCATTTATTAAGCAAACCACCCATTTCTCTTGGAATTAAACTACCATCTTTGATATATATCAAATATTTTTTACATAGTTGGATCTTTTTCTAGAATTGCACTTTTGTCCTACTAATCCATTTATTCCTATGCCAATAATAAAATATTTTGTTTTGAATAATTTTAATGTCTAATATGGCAGCTCTCCCCTTACTCTTTATTTTTACTCCCACTTTTTTTTTGACAAATAGTATAGCCACATTTATTTCTATGGTAGAGCATTTATTATAGAAAAATAACACTTTCAAATCAGGACAAGTAAGCAGAAGTATGCTTTTCTCTTGTATACCCACACTCAAATATCAACATGATTTCAAGCCATTCTTAAATTAATAAGGAACAAACACAGAATCAAGATAGTGTGTCAATAGAAGAGTACTTATTAAAGCTACCTATCAGCCCTGGAAATCAGAAAACACAAAGTGAACTTGTACAGCTATTTTCAATTTCAGTGGGCATCAGCCTCACCTCGACTGTGGAAAAAGCACCTTCAGGAAACTGAAGGCAAATCACCAGGATAAGCAAGCTCTTGACCTCGGAGTAGCAAAAGGACTGAAAATACAAACTTTGTTTCTCAGTTTCCCTACTTTTTTATTGGTACATTATAGTTGTATGTAGTGATGGCCTTTGTTGTTACCTATTCATAGATGCACACAGTATGCAGTATAACAAGCTTCCCCAGCACTCCCCTTCTACACTTCCCACTTCTTGATCCCTTTCCTCCACTGACTCCCTTTTGATTTTCATGAGATCTACCCCCACCTTTCTTTTCCTTTTTCCTCTCTAGCTTCTGTAGATGAGAGAAAACATAAGACCCTTGACTGTCTTAAGTTTGGCTTATTTCATTTAACATGATGGTCCCTAATTCCATCCATTTTCCTGCAAGTGACATAATTTTATTTTTCTTTATGGCTGAATAAACCTTCATTGTGTATATATACTTTTTTATCCATTTATTCATTGATGGACATCTGGGCTGATGATTTTATTTTTGGCTATTGTGAATTGTGCTGCCATAAACATGGGTATGCATGCATTACTGTGGTATGATGACTTCACTTTGTCAGTATCCAATAACTAGGAGTGGCATAGCTGGGCCATATGGAGGTTCCATGCCTAGCCTTTTGAGGAACCTCCATACCGATTTCCAAAGTAGTTGTACTAATTTTATAATCCCACCAGTGTGAAAGTGTTCCTTCTTCTACACGTTCTCTCTAGAGTTTATTATTATTTGTGTTCTTGATGACTGCTGTTCTGACTGGAGCGAGATGAACTATAAGTGTAGTTTTGATCAGCATTTCTCTAATTGCTACTGATATTAAATGTTTTTTCATATATTTATTAGCCATTTGTATTTCTTCTTTTGAGAAGTGGCTGTTTAAATCATTTGCCCATTAATTGAGTCATTTGGTTTTTTGGTATGAATTTTTTTGCCTTTACTGATTCTTTCCAGAATGTTGTCTTTCTTTGACATATATTCTTGCATAGGAACTTTAAAATAATTCTATCTGGTTCCAAAAAAAAAAAAAAAAAAAAAGTAAAGAAAAGAAATGGAATTCATTTGTAATCAATACTTAACAACATTTTCCTAATTTAAAGGTAAAGTATTAAGACTTTCAAACTAAAAAGTCTCTTCCCAGCAAAAGAAACAATCTGTAAGGTGAATAGAGAGCCTACATCTTGGAAGTAAATCTTTACCCCTGACACATCAGATAGAGCACTAATCTCTAGGGTATATAAAGAACTCAAAAAGCTAAACACCAAAAAAACAAATAATCCAATCAATAAATGGGCCAAGGTCCTGACAGTCTCTTCTCAGAAGAGGATATACAATCAATCAATAAATATATGAAAAAATGTTCAATCACTGTTAGCAATTAGAGAAATGCAAATCAAAACTACTCTAAGATATCATCTCACTTCAGTCAGAATGGCAGCTATTATGAATACAAACAACAATAAGTGTTGGCGAGGATGTGGGGGAAAAGGCACATTCATACATTGCTGGTGGACTGCAAATTGGAGCAGCCAATATGGAAAGCAGTATGGAGATTCCTTGGAAAACTGGGAATGGAACCACCATTTGACACAGCTATCCCACTCCTCGGTCTATACCCAAAGGACTTAAAAACAGCGTACAACAGGGACACAAGCCACATCAATGTTTATAACAGCTCAGTTCACAATAGCTAAACTGTGGAACCAATCTAAATGTCCTTCAGTAGATGAATGGATTAAAAAAAATGTGGCACATATACACAATGGAATATTACTCAGCAATAAAAGAGAATAAAATCATGGCATTTGCAGGTAAATGGATGAAGTTTGAGAAGATAATGCTAAGTGAAGTTAGCCAATCCCAAAAAACCAAAATGTCAAATTTTTTCTTTGATAAAAGGATGCTGATTCATAGTAGGGTAGGGAGGGGGAGCACGGAAGGAATAGACAAACTCTAGATAGGGCAGAGGGGTGGGAGGGGAAGGGAGGGGGCATGGGGTTAGAAATGATGGTGGAATGTGATAGACATCATTATCAAAAGTACATGTATGAAGACACAAATTGGTATGAATATACTTTGTATACAACCAGAGATACAAAAAATTTGTGTTCTATATGTGTAGTGTGAATTGTACTGCATTTTGTTGTCATATATAAATGAAAAAAAAATTAAGACTTTCTGGGTAGATATATATTTATATGTGTGTGTGTGTGTGTGTGTATCAGATCCTGTGTTGTTTTTATTATGATTTTATAGTAGTAAGCAATATGAGCCTTATAACTTTCACAATGAATTTAGTTCTGTTTTGTAGCTTTATTTTGTTTTTATTATGAAAAGAGTATGATTTTATTTTTAGCTTGTGATTGCTACTATAGAGGATTGATAGGTATTTGCAGTGATTTTAATCTTATTAAATTACTTTATTAGCCTTAGTATTTTCTTATTAGAGTTGCTTTAGGTTTTTATAATAATTTACAATAATTTTATAGTTCTGTTTCCTGTACTTATACTGTTTATTTTCTTATCCTATTGCTTTATTTAGATTTCAAAAGTAATATTGTATTATATGTAGTCAGAAGCTCAGTCTTCACTACTAGGCAATACAATCCTGCACCCTTTTCTGTCCTTCTAAACTACAACAATACAATCCAGAAAGAAACTTAAATATCTTTCTTTGGTTCTCCTTGGAACTTAAGCCCTAAGCAACTAGCTCCCTGATTTCTTTGGATTCCATCATGGTTTCCCTAACTGTTTAATTAAATTTACCTCTTCCATAGCTCAGAAGACAGAGAAGATATGTGAGGACTTCTCCCTCAAAAAAACAAAAACAAAACAAAACAAAAACCCAAAACCTAAGGACACAAACTTCCTTCTTAAGCAGGATGAATCAATTCACATCCTGTCTGCATGCCCACATTTTCTTCAGATTTTCTGGTTTTTTGTTTTTTTTTTTTTTCCCTTCTTTGACTAATGAACTTGGCTTATCCTTTAAATCTCAGCTCAAGTGTTACTTTCTGAAGGAACTTCTCATTTCTTTACTTACAATAAGCTTTCCTAACACCACACACCTCTTTCAAAATGTGTGTCACAGTTGGAGTTTTTATTTTATGTATTTAAATATCTTTTTCCCCTTTGGACTATGGGATGCATAAGGGTAGGGACAGCATTTGATTTTGTCCCTCATTTTATCTCTAGTACCATGCACAGTGAACACTCTGTAGCTATCTGCTGACTGACTGCGTCACAGAAGCAGAGACTAAGATATAGCACGCGGGCATTGATACTATTTAAACACTTTTGCAGGAACCCTAAATAAAATGCCTCTAGTTGTTTCACTGTATATTCATTACAAGAGGTTTAATCTACTCTTCAGCCTTGCAGTGGATTTTAGAATGAGTACGCCTTAAAATTCATACACATAAAATGGGAAGTTTTGTAAATAATCTCTTCTTGTCTTTGTAAAAATATTTTATTTGATCTGTTGCTTTAATACCTATATTCATCCAAAATCTTGCTAAATGAATCTTCACAGCTTACTGAGTGGTAATTTCACTTTTCAAAGACACATTATTTTAAAATATAGCAGTGGTGATATGTGCTATTTAAAATTGTATTCTATTTATTCTATTCTTATGTACAAACTTTCCTAAATTTAGATATTTAATGAATTTTTGTTGTTTATTGCAAATTTGTATGCATTTTAATATTGTTGAATGAATTTTTTGGTATTTACTAGTATTCATTGAAGTCAGTCTTCACTGTTATTGGTCATTCCTTTCAATTTGGAAGAATGTTTATTTCCTAATGCTGGCATATTTTGCAAAATAAATATTAAGAAAATGTGTTTACATTATTAGAAGACAATCATCTTCTCTTCAGTGCTAATGTTCACTGTTCTACATTAATGTGATTGTCTGACATTTTATTCTTTCTTTTATTACAAAAACCAGTATGGCTTTTCAAGTACAGTAGTAAAATTTGAGAGGAAAAGTAGTATGAAGTTTCTTTTTTTCTATACAGATCCTGAAATGGAAAATGAAGAACAACCATCCTCTGAAAATGATTCTCAGAATCAAAGTGCTGAACAGATTATATCGATTTCTCAGGCAGTTGATTTGGTTGATCAAGAGTCTCCTGAGGAAAGTTCTCTGAACTCTCACCCAGAATCGTTGTCTCCGGCAGACAGCGATAATGCTGCAAGCCTTTCCCCTTCTGAACAGACTTCTAATCCCACAGAAGACCGTGAGACTACAAGTCTTGATGGTGAATGTACAGATTTAGATAACCAACTTCAAGAACAATCAGAAACTGAGGAAGATTCCAATCCTAACGTCAGCTGGGGTAAAAAGGTCCAGCCTATAGACTCCATATTAGCAGACTGGAATGAAGATATAGAAGCATTTGAAATGATGGAGAAGGATGAACTATGACTCACTAAAGAATATTGTGGTAGGTATTTTAAAAGCAAAGGTAAACTGTGGTCATAGACACCCTAATACTGAGCAGGCTCTCCAGTGGGAGGCTTTAAGTATGGTGATGAGCAACCTCGTTCTGACTGGGATTGGTAGTTGTCATAGGAATCTGGAGCATGCTGTGTTAGAATTGATCTTGTTTAAACTGTCCCATCAAAATGGAAAAACTCAGTCTCCTCCTCAAATGACAGTGTTGCACACCCTGCAGCATGTCAGGCCAGGGAAAGATTACTGGGCATTTCTAGGAACCATATTCTAGTCTCTGGATAGACAAGAAACACATTCAGTTAATAATGGAGTGGGAAATAGGAGTTTGTGTAGATTTCTAATTAAAGGCTCTACTTTCCTGGTTTTGGGGTAAGAGGCTCTTCTTGGGAAGACATATGGGTTTTGTGGCATTCTGGTTATGCTGCCTTCACAAAATCACTTTAAGTGACCTAACTGGTTATGAAACAAATACATTCATGATAAAAAGTTTTTGCTCATCACTTATGCTTACTTTGTTCAGTGACAAATGATTAAGATGACTTGATCCCCCCCCACCCCGAACAATGTTCTTTTCAGTTAAACCAAAGGTGAAACCAATATACTTTCTCAGTGAGTTTTCTACATAAAGACTAATCAGTGGGATGAGGTAAAAAGGTCATATGTTATGGAAATTGGTTACTTAATACTTTTGATAAATTGAGGAAGGGAGAAATTGTAAGTTGCAATATGAACTTTCCATGGGGCCTTCCATAGGGAAAGCTGTGACTACTCTTAAATGGAGCTTAGAGTTATATCCTTGTGGGGTAGATTATAAATCTTTCCCAGTCATTTCTTTTGGAGGTGGTTACCTCTAGCCATCAGCCTTACTCCAGCCCATGTTTAGTGTGCAATTTGAGCCAGCAGGCCTGGATAGCCAACCTGAATATATTCTGTTCCATTTTTCTATCTTATGGAGCCATGATAAAAGTGGTAGTAGTCTAAAATTCCCATCTTTCTCCTTTGAAACTTTTGTTTCTAAAGTTATACCTAAGGAATCTGTCACATTTTCTGTTGAATCATGGTTTTTAGGATTGTTTTTGTTTTAACATATTCTTTCTGATGTGGACTTGAAAATTAGTCTATGGTAACCTGTGTAAAAAATTTACACAGTAGCAACTACATATAGCCATATAGCTTAAGGAAATTTTTTTCTTTTTTCTTTTTTTTGGTGGCAGTCTGGTGCTGGCCACATTTAAATTGTTGAAATTTTGTTGTTGATATTGGTAGACAGCCCATTATTGAAATCATGGCTTTACTCATTTTATTTATTTTCTTAAACTTATCTTAATCAGTTATAAAGGAATATTTGAGAGACTTAATTCCTTTATTTTACCATGACATCATACAATAACCTTTTCCTAAAACTTGGTTTTGAGGTACTAAATAACCTACACTATATATGGAGCTGTTGAAGAACAGCAGTGCTGTATTGTACTTGTGTATATTCATGTACAGTATGTCTTAGATCCCAGGTAAATATATTTTTTTATAAAGGGTTAAATACCTGCTTTTAAATTCAATCTAAACATAATTGGGTCAGTGAGTAACAAATCTAATAAAGAATTCACTTTGGTGGGAAGGGAAGGGGGAGAAAAAGTAGTATAACAAGACCTTTATTGGCCCTTAAAACCTGACACCAAAAAATGGATATTTTTAGTCTCTGCATGTGAAATTTGATGTAAGAAGATAGAACTATAATACATACAGTATACAGAAGGATAGACATAGTGCTTTGTTTATTTAATTGCAAAGCTGCCAAAATAGCTGAAGCTTAATTACTTGACTTGCCTTGATTTATAGGACTGGGGCTTGGAGAAAAGGAGCAGATGTTCCTCTAAGACTTTGATTACAGAAGCCTTATATACGTTGATTTGATTTTGTATTTGTAACTCAAAGCATTTCTGTCTAAATCTAATTCTTCTGAGTTATCAAAACCACATAATTTTTTTTTTCCAACAAGGAAAACTTAATGGCATGGAGGATGCTGTGGCAGGCCCTTTGGGAATAGCCGTCTTACTGCTACTCTCCCTTTGGCCATTAGGGGGAGTTGTTGCCTTTCACTGAGATTTAGAAGCAAATCATTCACTTGTTTGATAAACTAAATCCTTTCTTAAAAAGAGGGGAAAAAAAAAGTTTAATCAGTTATACTTAATACCCAGAATGAATTATATACAATTTTCCCTAGTTAAGAATATATATATATATATATATACACACACACACACACATACATACATACACACATATGTATATATATATATATATTTTTTCATTCAGCTTCAAACACCAACATAATTGACTCAGCATTCATTTACTTATTTGACATACTGCCATGAAGTCATTTTTTAATTCATTAAAAAATTCAAACAGCATTAGTTTTTATAATGTTTTGTTTGTGAAATACCTTGCATAGATGTTTTATTTACTTGCTAAAGATTCAGGGAACTCTATGAGACCTTGAATTTAGAAACATCTGGTCTACCTCAGTTAAATGTTGACTGCTTAGAAATAGAGCTGAAATGATCACCACAGCCATAAAATTGACTTAAGAAAGATTTATACAATGTTTACAAACCTGGAACCAAGTAAGGATTTTATCTGAAAGTTAAAAGTTATCTATTAGAGCAAGTATTTAATTCAGGTATTTTCAAGTTTTAAAACTTAACTTGTTTACCTACTAAAAATAGCTATAGGTTTTTTTGCATATAAAAATCCACTGAAATAATATGTCCTAATTTGCAGTACTTTTTCCATAAAGTTTTAAGTGTGAAGAATTGTAATTTACTAGATATGTTTGGGATGGTATATTTTGTTGGGTAAGTTTTCTTTTTTCTTTTTAACTGTAATAGGCTTCCAAAAAGAGTATAATTGTTTCAGAACAAATTACTTTGTGACATTTTCCTTTTCCTTTTTTCTTCACAGTATTAGATTTTAAAATGAAAAATTGTGCACTTTGAGTTTAATTTCCCTAATATATCTCTTGAGAACTCTTTTAGATTTAAATTACTATCACAGAACCCTTTTTATAGTGAAGCCAGCATTTGTTCTCTCACCAAACCCCATGCCAAATTCATCATAAAGAAAGCTCAGCATAAGAAATTTAAATAGTGCTTATAATTTTAGAGGGGTGGGTAGAATTTAGTAAATATTCAACTGGTCGTTTTATGCACAAAGCTTCAGTCAGAACATAGAAAAAAAAAACATTCTGTGAATGAAACATTGTATGTTCAGATTTTATAAAAGACATTTTTAAAAGCCCAATTTACAGCCGTATATTTTCTTATGATGTAATTTATGAAAAAGATGTCTGTACTAACAGGTGCTGTAACACTTATGTTGTTGGGTTTTATTGTTTGGTGATAAATGTATACAATATTTCTAAGGGAAACTATGTACTGTGATGTAAAAGTCTGGGCAAAATGTATATAATTCTTGTATATAATTGTGTATTTGATTATAATTACTGATTGTAAAGATTTAATAAAATATGTAAATATTTAGGTCTAGTTTTAATTTGAACTTTTAGAGTTATTGTGCATATCTTTATAGTTTGGATATCTTTAATTTTTTTCACCATTCTGTTCTCTTTTTCTTTTCATATTATCCCAGGGCATTGAATTTGGGGGACATCTTTGGGTATAGGAATCCAGGCATATGTTGAATTCAATTCCACAACTCAGTGTCAAGATGATGGTTAGAAAAATACTAATAATTCAGTGTCAGTCCTGGTAACATGCTTATATTTTGAGCTTACTTATATTTAATAAAATCACTTGGCCTCTTAATGTTATCATCCAAAGTAACACCAACCCTTCCCTGTTAACTCCAGTGAAGTAATTTCCTTCCCGTAACCTCTATACCATGACACTGTGCTTTTCATCTGTACTGTTCAAGGGTTCTGAACGCAATTCATTGGTAACTGTTGTCTTTAAAATGAACAAACTGATACTTGAACATGTAAGCATCTTTCTCAAAGTGCACATTGAACAACTGGGCTGTGCGGCCTAATTCCCGCAGGCCCAGGCTGGGGCTCTTTCCAGTGCACTACCTTCCCCCGGCTTTCTCAGCCTTCCTCCCTTATTTCAGACTCTGCTCACCTTTTTCTCAGCCACTTTTTTCCCACTTGACCTTTCCCCCTTCTGAGATTGAAGTTGAGAAATGATAGTTATCTATTCTTAGGCAAGGATTCTGGTCTTGGCATGTCCCCATTTGTCCAGGACAACGAATGCATCTCTGTTACAACCAGAGTTAAAGGAACCCAGAGATAGTGTATTTTGAAAGTTTTCAAAGGGGAGGTTGATTTTAAAGATATCTATTTACTAAATATTTTAAAGGTTAATGGAGAATAGAAAGTGCCAGCCTCTGCATGCTAGTAAGGTTTCCATGTCTTAAACCTAACTAGTTGGTCTTGTTCTTGGGTTAGGTTACCATCTACCCTGAGTGAAATAGCAAATGGGAGGCTACTGACGGACCCCTTCAAGATTTTCTGAACCCATAAAAGAATGTACTTTTGATATCCCAAATGACAGTGAGACAATTACTGTTTAGAAGTCGTGAGGTACTTTTGGCACAGTATTACCAAAATTGAAGGTAGAAATATCTACTAACAGCAGCAGGTAATGTTGAGAAAATACATTGGGGTCATAATACGATATAACTTCTTAAAAAGATTCAAACTTCCTCTTATGGTTGAGGAGAGAACCAAAGTCCCTAAATACACCAATGAAAGGAACTTAAAGCTAAAAGGCTGACCCACCAGCCCACTGCTCTGTTATTGGCATTTGATAGCAACATGGGGCACACCCACCTTCATTTTTTCTGAACCTCTAAGAAAAGCCAACTCCCTTCAGGCTCAGAGGCAGTGTAACGCTGCGAGCTCTCTTGTCTTTTTTCTCCACTTTCCTTCCAGTTTCCTCCACTGGTAGAGTAGATAGCGTTCTCTACTAAGTCCCTGGTAGCTGCTGCTACCAGAAATGCTAGTCTGTTCATTCAGCCACTCTGCCCCATGGAGAGCTTTAAGCTAATTGTATTCTAGCCTCAGTTGTCTTAACTGCACAATTAAAAACATTTTCAAAGCCCTGTGATCTAAGTCCCTAATCATTATTTCCTATTCTTCCAGTTCAACTTTGTCCACCAAGTTTGATAATTTTTCAGGAACCCCAATCCATCACTGCCCTTGACTTTGCTTCCTATCTTGGCCAGCATTAACCTCTTTTCCTCTTTTGAACTAACTTGGCAAAACCTTAAATATGATTAACTCCAACTGCCCACTGATTGTACACCTAGACTGAAGTAGCTGTTGGAACTGGATGAAATCACCTCTCTTGCCGACCAGTCATGACTGGAAATCTCAAATGAGATTCACTACTTTCCAAAGTTCCAGGCATATTTCTTTATTTTTGCACTCTGAAACAAGTCTCACCCCACTGTTTAAATCTCCCACACTCCTCCCCTGTCACTTGCCTGATCATTGAGAAAATAGATGCAGATGTAGGCAGGCCCTCAACTTCCACCAACCCATATGCCTGCTGGATACACATTACATGGACTTGCACTTACAAATTTCCCTGCATGTATACAAAGCTTTTTCTGGGTAGCTGGACCCCTAGACTTGAATCAAATGAATGGAAAAATTGTAGATGGTGGAGGTAGGTCTTATTTCTAAGGTGACCACCAGTTTCTCTGATCTTTGGCTCAAACATTTCATTATCTCCAGTCAGAATGGCCTGACTTAGGACATAAAACGCACACACACACACGAAATCTATTTTGCCAGCTTATCACAAGACTTGGAGCCCCTTGAGGAAAGGAAAAGTTTGGCCTATTCACTTTTGTCATGCTTTCACTAGCACCCAGTTCTTGAAAGGCACTCACAAAGCTTTTGGGTATCTGGTTTGGAATATATGAAATCTTTTTTCTGCTTCCCTAAATCTCATTTGTTCTGAAAAATCCAGGATTTGTCATCACTGAGAAATGTTAAGTGATGTACCACTGGGCATGCTGGCACACACCTGTAATCCCAATGACTTGGGAGGCTGAGACAGGAGGATCACAAGTTTGAGGCCCACTTTAGCAACTTATCAGGACCCTGCTCAACTTAGACCTTGTCTCAAAATTAAAAAGGGCTAAGGATGTGGCTCAGTGGTTAAGCAATCCTGGGTTCAATTCCCAGTACCCAAAAAAAAGGGGGGGGAGAAAAGAAATGATGTATGAACTTTGAGACAATTGTGTAAAGGTAAAGGTAATTCTAAAAATATTTTTTTTTGTTAGAAGTCGACCTTGAAAATAACACAATTCACATAGGGATCTAAGAATTTTAGAGCTAACAGGTTCTTGAGATGGCATCCCATCATTGATTCTCCTTATTGGCCTTGGAAAACAGAAGGCAGAGGTGGGGAGTGATTTGACCGAGTCACCACTATCTAGAACTAATTATGTCTTTAGCAAGCAAAGAAGTTCCGGTGCTTCTGCTTTAAGGTCATGGTTTTGTTTCATAGCCTCTGTTCATCCATTCCTTTACAAGTTAACATTCAGCCAGTAAGGTAATCACTAACTTCAGAGCTGCCCTGAGATGCATTTGTAAAACATCAGAGCTGTATGGAATATGGGTTAACCACCACTGGCTTAGACAATTCACTGTTCATTGTTCACACTTTCTGCACCTTCAAGCAAAAATGTCATAATTCCCTGAAAACTGGTCTTTCTCATTGGCAACATTTATTCTTCCCAATGAATAAAACCATTAATAAAACAATACGTTTTGTTCTTTCTCTTGTGCAGTTATTCATCTTAATTATGTGTAGGGGCAGAACTCCAAGCAGTGAGACCAGGATTCAGATCCTCTCTGCTGGGTGGTTTCAAACCCAAGGGTCCCCAAGCTTTGTGATGTTGGCAGAAATGGTTCCCTTTAGTCCTGAATCACTGAATCTAGCATTTCTAAATTAGAGATTCTGAGTAATAGAACTGTAAGAAAGAATGATAAATGACCTGTCACTCCCTGCCCCTCTCTTTTGGTGGTGCTTGGAATACAACCCAGGTCCTTGCACATGCTGAACACATTCTCTCCCATCCTCCCAACCTGTTTATATTGGTAAGGCAACTATGGAAAGTTCTAGATTCATGAAACCAGAGACATCACATTTCTAGCTAGTTCTTTCCTAACCTCTGTGAAACTTGGTAATACCCTGTAATAATTATGCTCCTTTATGAAATGGCTACACTTATCAGGTGCTTATAGCTTAAATGTTATTCCCATTTTATGGATGAAAAAACTAAAGCCTAGCAAGTGGTGTCTTTAGCCACAACCAGAAGCACTTTCACAGGGTGGGGGTGTCATAGGAAAAGAGAAGTCTCTTATAGGGTCCTAGTGGTGGCACCAAGGGAACTAAAGAGGGCAGTTGACTTTTTCTCAGTCTATTACATGTTATAGATTTTCTTTTCCCCTCAGTCCATTACATGTAATGTAGAAGCTGAGAGTCCAGACGCTGGAGCCAGGCTGCTGAGGTTAGAATTCAGAGTCTGCCTCTTATTCTGTGACCTTGAACTGGGTCTCCCAGTTTCTTCACCTGTGAAGTGGGCATAGTCATAAACCCATTTTCAAGGATGGCTATTTTTGGAGAAGTTGGCTCCTACCCAATATGGTTGCTATAATTAGCCACTGTGCCTTTAAGTCCCCTCCTCACACCACCTCCCTCCAGATTGCCCTCCTTAAGCTTGGCCTGTAGGTTCCCACTGTAGGAATCAGCTCTGTTGGTTGCTACTAGCATCTTGGCTGGGTGATCCGGCCTTTGACTTAGATGCAGGGAGGGCATCCCACCAGCAGAAACACACCTGTCTCAATCTCTCAGAAAACAGCAGAAGGGCCAGGCGTGCATGCCTATAATCCCAGAAGCTTGGGAGGCTGGGGCAGGAGGATCACGAGCTCTAAGCCAGCCTCAGCAAAAGCAAGGTGCTAAGTGAGAATCTGTCTCTAAATAAAATACAAAAAAGGGCTGGGCATGTGGCTCAGTGGTTGAGTGCCCCTGAGTTCAATCCTCAGTACCAAAAAAAAAAAAAAAAAAAGATAGCAGAAGGGGCTAAGGTTGTAGCTCAGTGGCAGGGCGATTGCCTAGCATGTGTGAGGCACCGGGTTTGATCTTCAGCACCACACAAAAATAATACACAAAATAAAGTATTGTGTCCATCTACAACTAAAATATTGAAAAGAAAAAAAAAAAAGCAGAAAAAGATCCCTTGAAACAATAAAGAGCGTTCAGAAGTCGGGTGTTTGGGAGAGAAGCAAAAAAGGAATGGCCTGAATGGTTCATGGAGATCTTATGCAGCAGGAGACTAGGTAATAAACTGAATCTCAGTGTGAAGAAAAAAGGAAAAGTTAACACAAGGGAGGTGCATCCTCAGGACACCAGGATTTATTCTCCACTGTAGTTACTGTCCCGAGAATCTCTGGAAGGGTACCGGCCAAGCAGGGAGGCTAGCCAGCTCTGCAAGGCAGTACCAAAGCTGCCTCCTAGTGACATGCAGAGATGAACCAGGTGACTGCCCAGAGGGGTTTCCATCATGTAAAATGTGTGTTGTAAAGTGTGCTGGGTTCCAGTGCCCAAGGAGCCAGGCTGCACAGTGCCAGCTTTTGCACAATCTCCAAAACCGGAGGAAGAGCTTGAAATTGCCAAAGAGGCTTTTGGGAACACAGGTGGAAAGGATTTTAAGTAAAACAAGGCAGTGATTCCAACAGAACACTTAGATTTGGGGCGGGGAGGTGGGGGGACTAAACTGCTTTCCTGGGCATTCTATAAACTCAGCATCAAAAAGGGACATCACATGGGGCATGATGACACAGACCTGCAATTTCAGCAGCTCAGGAGGCTTAGGCAGAAGTTCAAAGCCAGCCTCAGCAACTTAGTGAGGCCCTAAGCAACTTAGCAAGACCCTGTCTCTAGATAAAACATAAAAAGGGCTGGGGATGTGGCTCAGTGGAAAGCGCTCCTGGGTTCAATCCTTGGTACAAAAAAGGTGGGGGGCATTGCTCCACTCACCTCCCTGGAAAACCTAGGGGAAGGCATCCCGCCCCGCCACCCCCGCCCTGCTGCAGTGGCTTTGGCTGCACAGAGTCTTGGTGGTTCTGTGTCATCTTGTTTTCCCATCAAATTTTCTTTCTCCTGTTTAAGAATCAAAATTCCAGAAGCCTTAATTCCCAGAGCTGGCTTAGGAAGTATTTGATTTGTAAGTGCAGAACCACATGCTAGCTATGTGACCCTAGCAAGTTACCTAACTTCCTCCATTTCCTGTTAGTGATGCCAGTATGGAAATAAAGTCTCTTGGACATACCCTTGCTTTGGCAGCCTCATAGTTTTAATTCTGCCAATGAGGTGCACGTACTCTGGACTTTGAGATGGAGTTTTGAATTGGAGAATCAAATTCAGAATCCCTTTATATGAAATTGGTAGTAGGTACAGAAGACTAGGAAGTCTATGCACAGTTTGTGTGTGTGTGAGAGAGAGAGACAGAGAAAGAGAGACAGACAGACAGACAGACAGACTTCATATTTGGCATGCTTCCATGAGAAGTGCCCATTCTGAGGATTCCCTGACTTGCTCTCCATCAGCTAGTTAACAGGTTGCTGAGTTGGTAGTTTACCTGCTCGTTGGTGAGAACTCACTTCTAGATCTACTTTTGACTGTATAGTAAAGGGAGTTTCAGCCTAAGAGGGGAAGGGGTTGGTAATGGGGAAAAGCCTGAGTTTTCCTGCTCTCCCAGTGCCTTGGGGGTAAATCTGCCTAATTTTAAAATGATGTGTTGGCAATCTTGTATTAGTTTGTAAATCCATTGGCTTTTGAGATTTTTCATTTTATTTATTTATCAGAAGGAAACTTTATATGATCACCTTTGTTTTAGTCAGATTTTCTCTGTGACTAAAATATTTGACCAGAACAATTTTAGGAGAGGAAACGTTTATTTGAGGACTCATGGTTTCCGAGGTCTTAGTCCATAGAAGGGCACCTCCAGCAGGACATCATGGTGGAAGAGTGTGGTGGAGGAAAGCAGCTCATGTGACGATCAGGAAGCAGAGAAAGATTCCATTTGCCAGATGCAAAATATATACCCCATGGCCCCACCCCCATGAACCACTTCCTGGAGCCATAGCCCACCTGCCTCCAGCTACCGCCCAGTTAATCCCATCAGAGTTTAATTCACTGATTAGGTTAAGGATACAACCCAATCATTTCTCCTCCAAATCTTCTTGCATTGTCTCCCATGTGAGATTTTGGGGGACACCTCACATCTAAACCATGACACACTGCTAAGCACCTCAAAATTCCTCCCACAAATTCCAAAAAGCTCAAAATGTTTGTATTTGGCAAGTAGAGACCTCTCTCTCTCTGCTTTCTGATCACCATGTGAGCGGCTTCCCTCCATCACACTTTTCTGCCTTGATGTTCAGCCTCACCTGGAGCCCTGTGGCACGGTGCCAGACTTCTATGGACTGAGATCTTTGAAACCATGAGCTCTGAAATAAACTTTTCCTCCTCTGACTAACATAGAAATTGGTACCCTGAAATGGGTTTGTCTCTGTGACTAACCTGACCATGTGGGATCGTATTGAATCTAAAGATTCATTTTGGGAAGGAAGAACATATTCAACAATACTGAGTTCATTCTATGAACATGGTATGTCTGTCCATTTAATTAGGTCATCTTGATTTCAATCAGCAATATTTTGAAATTTTCAACATAGAGTTTTCATGTATCTTTTGTTAAATTTATTTCTAAGTATTTTGTGTTTACAATGGAAGAATTGTTTTCACTTTGCTTTTGGATTATTTGTTAATATATAGACATAAAATTGTTTTTTAAAAATGTTGACCCATTTCCTAAACCTTGTTAAATTCACTTGTTAGTTCTACTGACTGACTGACTTTTGGGGGGGGTATATTTTAAAGGGTTTTCTATACAAATAATCATGCTGTCTGTGAAGAAAAAAATATGTTTTTTTTTTTTTTTCTTTTCAATCTTCATTGATGCTTTCATTTCTGGCCTTATAAAACTGGCTAGAACATCCAGTACAATGTTTAATAGAATAAGTGAAAATAGCCATTCTTACCTTTTTCATAAAACTAAGGAGAAACTATTCAATAGTTCATTATTATATATGATGATAGCTGTATGTTTTCCAGAAATGTCCTTTTTTAGGTCAATCTTCTTTTTATTCCTAATTTAATGAGAATTTATCATGAATGGATATTAAATTTTGTCAAATGCTTTTTATGTATCTATTGCTTGAATCATGTGGCTTTTTTCCATTATATGTAATTTTCCAGAAAATTACATGGACTGATTTTCAAATACTGAACCAACCTAGAATTCTTGAGGTATAAGCCTTGCTTGGATATAATGTATTTTATACATGTAGGAAAAAAATTAACAAAGTCCAAAATGGCTCATTGAAAAAAATCACTTAGCCCTTAACTAGATAATGGACCTGGGTTTTGTTTTGTTTTGTTTTTAAGTTGTGGATGGACACAATAAATGTATTTTATTTATTTATTTATTTATTTTAAATGAGGTGCTAAGGATCGAGCCCAGTGCCTCATGCATGCAAGGCAAGCACTCAACTACTGAGCTATGACCTGGGGTTCTTTTGTGAGAAGGTTTAATAACAAATTCAGTTAAAAAATAGACATATAATTATTTAAATTTCCTTCCTTCTTTTGTCAGTATTGTGATTTTTCAAGTAACTTATGCATTTCATTTGAATTGTTGAATTTATTGATATAAAGTTGTTCACAATGGGTCTGGGGCTGTAGCTCAGTGGTAGAGTGCCCGCCTCGCACGTGTGAGGCACTGGGTTCGATCCTCAGCACCACATAAAAATAAATAAATATATTGTGTCCAATAATTACTTCTATCCTTTATTGTCGACAAGATACAGTGATATTCTCTTCATTCCCAATGTCGGTAAATTGTGTCCTCTCCCTTTTTCTTATCAGTCTAACCAGGGGCTAAGCAAATTTTTCAAGGGACAGATATTGAGCTTGTTCTTTTTTTTTTTTTCCCCTGCAACTTGTTTACTAACTCATTGATTTCTGTGTTTATCTCTAGTATCTTCTCCTCCAAATTTAATATGCTCATATTTTTATAGTTAATGTAAAGAATTAGTTTATTAATTTTAAATGTTTCCCTTTCAGTTTCTGCCTGCTTTTAGTTATTCTCTGTTGCCTCTCAAATAATTTGGTATACTATTTTGTCTGTGGTTTTTAATTTTTATCTTTAGATAGTCTAATATAAATTATTCTGCTATTACTGGAGCTGGAGTTTGGAAGACTTGTCTTTTAGTCTAAGATCCAAACTTTATAATCTTGATTAAGTATTGTAACCCAGTATCAATTTCTTCATTTATAAAATGGGGTTTATATGACAACATGTATTTTAGAAGATTGTTTGTTATGCAGAGTACACAAAATAATGCATAAGGAAACAATTTTGAAAGACTAACTAACGAGATATACAAATTGGTTTTATGCCATTTATGCACCCAAAAGAGTATCTCCCTATCGCCATCTATTCGAGTTGGCAACCTAAGCTGAGTTCACAATATCTGACTATTCCAATAACTTAAGAAAACACCGAAGAAAGCACCCAAACACACAGAGGTAACTTTTCAAAATCCACAGGTGGCTCTGTGACCTTAGGGATCTGTGGAAAGAGAGTGAGCCACTGGAATTCTTTATTCTTATATAGGAGACATACAAGGGGAGGTTCTATGGAATATTCTATCCCATAAAAGGGCAAAGGGATAGGATTACAAAGGAACAGGTGAGTGTAACTCAACCTCATGGGGTGACACCCACTCCTGGAGCCATACCTCATTATCCCAGTGGCGGGGGGCAGGTAAAAGTCCACTGTATTTTGGTGTACAAGAACTATTCAGTACCCCTCTACTCAGGACTTAAAGGTGTATACTTAGCTACTGTCCAGGGCAGCTCCCAACATCTCCCACAGTATACATGTGCATTTCCATTCAACCTTAAAGTACAACATGAGTCATTTAATTTTGACAGGTGGGCAGATAGTCCCTTTTTTTTTTTTTTTTTTTTAGTTGTAGTTGGATACAATACCTTTATTTATTTTATGTGGTGCTGAGGATCAAACCCAGTGCCTCACACGTCCTAGGCAAGTGCTCTACCACTGAGCCACAACCCTAGCCCAAGGAAGGGCTCTTCCAAGATATTCCAAGTAACCTTGTAATGATATGCAGATTCGTTTTCAAAAAATTGATTAAGTGCCTATCAGGCATATGTTAAGCACTTTCACGTGCAATATCTAATTCAATTTATTTCTCTCATAAAAATGGTGCCCTTTGATATATGAATATATATTAACAATATATATTGATATAAGTAACAATATATATACAATAACTTAAAAGTTTTTTCACACGTTGATTCCACTCTTAAAAATGTATCCTAAGAAAATCCTTAGAACTGGCACCCATATTTATGTGCAAAATGCTTTCTGCAGCCTTATGTGTGATAACAAAAAAGAAAAAAAAAAGAAATAAACAAATAAGATTAAGATAAATGTATGTAATTATGATACATACATATAATGCAATGTGACTCCACTATTAGGAACATGTTTTCAAATATTATGTGATCACATGATAAAATTTATATAAAATTACATAATATAAAATATAAAGTCCTAAGCTAAACAGCATATCAAATCTCATCATTCCTTTAATTTCCTTTTAATGAAGCCATATCTGATTAATAATAGTCCTAAAAAGCATGTATTTTAAATTTTGATGGCTTTAACTTTTTAACTAGCATAGTCTGCTCTGTATTATCTTTGGGGATTTGTTTTTTGTAACTTCTATTGTATTGCTAAAATTCGTCCATACTGATGCATGCAACCGCAGATCATTTATTTTAATGACTTTAATATTTCATTGTGTGACTATATTGTCATTTATTCTGTATTTAGGCTAGTTTCAAGCTTTTGCTGTTATAAACAGTGCTGCAGTAAACATCTTTGTACATGTGCCCCAGTGTCCCCTGTGTGACAATTCCTTTTAGATATAAACCCTAGAATGGGAATGCTTTCCACCGTGTATATGAAAGTCCAACTTTAAAAGAGGTCCTTTATACACAAAGGTCCTTTACACACATTCCTTCTTTTGAGGAATGTCGATTCAGATCCTTTGCCCATTTTTAATGGGTAGTCTGTTTTCTTGCATTTCAACTGTTTGAGTTCCTTATATATTTTGAATATTAACCCCTTATCTGATATCTGGTTTGAAAATGTTTTCTTCCAATCCAGACTGTCTCTTCACCAGTTTAATTGTTTCTTTTGCTGGCAGAAGCTTTTGACTTGATGCAATCCCATTAACAGATACATGAAAAACTGCTGGATGTCACTAACCATTAGGGAAATTGCAAAGGAAAACCATAATGAGATTATCAACTCACACCTATCAGAATGGCTATTGTTAAGAAAGATAAAAGATTAAGTGTTGGCAAGGATAAATAGAAAAGGGAACCCTTATACACTGTGTGTGGGAAAGTTATTAGAACAGACATGATGGAAAATAGTATGTGAGTTTCCAAAAAAACTAAAAACAGAATTGCCATGGGATCCAACCTACTACTTCTGGGTATATATCCAAAGGCAATGAAGTCAGTACGTCGAAGAGACATCTGTACTGCCATGTTCGTTGCAGCACTGTCTACATTAGCCAAGAAATGGAAACAGCCTAAATGTCCGTCAACTGAGTGGATAAAGAAAATGTGGTACAAGTACCCAGTGGAACATGACTCTGTCATTTAAAAAGCATGAAATCCTGTCATTTGTGATAACATGGATGGAACCAGAGATGATTATATGGAGTGAAATAATTCAGGCACAGAATGACAAACACAGCACGATCCCACTCATATACGGAATCTAAAACAATGAAACCATAGAAATGGAGAGCAGAGCCGGGCAAGGAACACACGCCTGTAATCCCAGTGGCTCAGGAGGCTGAGGCAGGAGGATAGTGAATTCAAAGCCAGCCTCAGCAGAAGTGAGGCGCTAAGCAACTCAGTGATACTGTCTCTAAATAAAACATAAAAAGGGCTGGGGCTCAGTAGTTAAGCACCCCTGGGTTCAATCTCTGGTACCAAAAAAAGAAAAAGAAAAAGGGAAATGGAGAGTAGAATGGTGGCTACCAAAAGCTGGGGGTAGGGGAAATAGAGATGTTGATTAAAGGGGACAAAGTTTCAGTAAGGCAGGAGGGTGGGTTCTTTGAGGTCTATTGTGCAGCACAGTGACTATATATTTAGCAACAATGTGTTATACACTTGAAAATTGCTAAGAAATTAGACATTTAAGTGTTCTTACCACAAAAAAATAAGTATATGAATCATGGATATGTTAATTCACTTGATCTAATCATTTTGCATTATACACATATATCATAGCATCATGTTATACTCAATAAATATATACAATTATAATTAGTCAAATAATAATTAAAAGATAGCATCAAACTATTTTTCCCTGGTGGTTGCATCAACCAATGTACAGCCCCAACCAATAGTGTGTGAGATCCTGTGGGTCTACCCCCTGATCAGCATTAGGTTTTATCCGGTGCATTTTTTTCTATATTCAGGAAGAGAAGAGTGTCCCTAAAGACAGATAAGCAACAACAAAATCAAAACTCCCTTGTCCCCCTTTTCCCTAAATTCTGGGAAATATTTGGGGTACAGGAAGTGATGTTGGCGGAAACCAGCAACTTTGCAAAAACTTCCCAGTTCTAGAAAGCCTCTCCTAGCAATGAAGCAGAAACAGTGCAGGGGTGTGAGAAGGGAAGGGACTGCAGGATTTTGTGTCATGGGAACTTTTTCCAGCAGATGGTGAGATTATGCTGCAGGTCTGAATTAGAAACCTTTCTGTCTCTCCCTCTCTCCCTCTCTTTCTCATTCTCCCTCCCAAAATCTTCTCTGAAAATACAAATACTGGATCAGCCAGATTTGTATTCTCTGCAATATATTCTCTCTCTGCAGACTTCTTTGCAAGTATCTGAGAGCTGATCTGCTTATGTAGTGTTTTCTCTTTTCAGAACTGTGGGTAAGAACCCGCTGGTTACACTAAGTGGGGTGACGGATTCTTGGACAAGCACCGAGGAGAAAAAAGAAACTCAGAGTCATAAGAATTGGAAAGCTACTTCAATAGTGGCCCCCTGCTTGACCGTCCTTTCTAAGCTGAGTCTCAGTTTCTATCACTTTGCAGTTGCCTGGGGCGTGATATGCAGCACCAGAGGCACACAAGGAGATGTGTTTTTGCTGGTCCATTCCGAGCAGGGTAGGCAGCTGATTTAAAAATATACAGAAAAGCAACAACAGAGATGATTGTCTTGAGAACCAGATTGACTGTCAAGCTCAGTTTCGATGGATGGTTCAGCCTGGAGGGTGGGCCCCGGAGGCTGAGTTCTAAGGCCATTTCACAGTGTAAATCAGCCAGCTACTGGACTGTGGTTTTCACAGTAGGCTTAGCAGAATTCTGTCAGGTTTCTGGAGAAAGAAAGACAATTGGGGAGGCAGTCAGTATTCCACCCTGTTTTTGAATAGAAGCAAAGTAGCTTCAAAAATCATTTATTTGACGTTATTTGGTTTCCAAATCAAATATTCTTTGAAGAAGAGAAAAAAATCCTCTGTTTTAAACAAAGTTTGGAAACCAGAATTAGGCATTAGGACTTTAATAGGGAAAAGGGTAACAGAGGAGTAGATCTGAAATATCTTTGGGACAGCAGAGCAGGGTAGAATGAGATTCAATGTGGTGTCTGTGTTGCTCAGAGCCAGGCCACCTGATTTCAAAACCACCCAAGTAGGAAATAAGGTTTGCATTGTTTGATGAAAGTTGGAGCCAAACCCAAGGGTCTTGCTTCAATATGAAATGAGAGTAATGAGGGCACTATGGTCTGGATATGAGTTAGTTCTGTCTCTCCAGAGGCTCGTGAGTGGTGGCTTGGTCCCCAGGATGGCAGTACTGGGAGGAAGTGGAAACTTTAGAATGTGGGGCCTCACACTTCACAATAGCCAAGTTATGGGTTCAGCCCAGATGCCCATCAAAGAGATGAATGGATGAAGAAAAATGTGGCATATATACACACTGGAGTTTTACTCAGCCATAAAGAAGAATGAAGTTATGTCATTTGCTGGTAAATGGATGGAACTGGAGAACATCATGCTAAGTGAAATAAGCCAGGCTCAGAGAGTCAAGGGTTGAATGTTTTTCTCTCATGTGTGGGAACTAGACCAAAATGAGAGGGAAAAGGGGGAAGGATTGGATGTCATAAAGATCAACAGAGTTAAAGAAAGAAATCAAAAGGGAGGGAAGGGGGACAGGAAATGGGAGGAAATGCAGAATGAATTGAACAAAATCACACTATGTGCATGTATACATATACCACTGTGAATTCCTCCATATGTCTATCTATAAAGCACCAATTAAAAAAATAAATAAATAAGTGAAAGGAAGAGCAGTTGAGGAAGGAGAATGGAAGAGGGAGGAAGGTAGGGAAAGGGGGGGTGGGCCAGGGCCTGAAATGGAATAAATCAAATTATGTATAACTATAATACACGCATAAACGAAAGAAATGAGGTCTAGTAGAGGGGACTTTAGGTCTTTCTCCTGTAACCCCTAAGGAGTTTCTGGGAGAGGGTTGTTATAAAGGGAGCAAGCCTGGCACTCCCTGCTTCATGCCTCCAGATGAAATCTTTTTTGCTTCTGGTGGCGCTTCCACCGTTACTATCTGCCACGAGGCCACGGGGCCAATGCACAGTCTTTGGCTCAGAACCTGCTGTATGCTGTTTACACTTTGAACCTTTGGAACCATGAGGTAAATAAATCCATTTCTTATCAAGTTTGCCTGTCTTGAGTTCTGTGTTATATGAAAAATGAAAAACTGCCTAACACAGAGGTAAACAATGGAGCCAATTCTACTCACCATTGCGTTCCTTCTTGTGCTTAGCCTGGTATGATGTTTAAAAAGAGTTGTTTACAAAGACGATGGAGAGAAACATGTCATGTGAACAGGGCTAAGGGTCTCTTTTCAAACCATTTGGAGACTTTCCCCCAAATAGCTCCTTACACACAAATGAAATTCCCAAGTTCTCCACCAGAGAGCACAATGAATAAAAATTCAGAATAATAGTTAGCAAACATCCATCTCACAGAAAAAAAACGCTATCAAGACACCTGTCACCCATCTCATATCAAACAAGACAGCTTCCTTTGAACACTCCAGTGGAAACTGGTTATGAAATGAACCTCTAGAAACAGAATGAGGTGCCCTGCTGTCTATAGTTGTATAAACACACAATTTTTTAGTTTTAGGAGCATAAGCTAAAAATGACTTCGGCTTGGCAGTAATTGATCCTCAGCTCTTATTTCTGAAGGTAGAGTGGTAGAAACTCTTGGTCACCACTGCCCAGGGGAGCAACCTCCACCCCTTCTCATAGCAGGAAAGGCATTCTTTGCAAAGATCAAAAGGGTCTGAAAGTGATTAGTATGTAGTTTAAAAGAAGGACATAAAGCATGCTCCATTTGCACTATTTTTTTTGAGAAAAAAAATGTGTGCATGGTTAAAAAAAATACTTAACTCTGAAGGCATGAAGGCAGTGTAAAATGCTTCTTGTTCATTATAAAGATTAATTATTGATTGGGCTTTAAGTATAAGCAGCAAAACCAAAAATTCATTTCAATCCACAGAATGAAATTTTGGGGAAAGCTTGAGCCAGGAACAGCAGGTGATCTTGTCTATTATTGATAAGAAATTCCTACATGATAGCATAAATGTTCCAAGGGCCTAGAATCCTGCTGGAGGTCTCAGACAGAGCAGCCCGAGAAACTTCAGGGTAGCCCTCACCAAGAAGAAAGTGAAAACAGAATTTAGTTAAATATGATTATGAATTGAAGGACAATAACTTGAAGGAAATAAACTACACTCATTGCATTTCTCAATGGCTTGAAACTGGTAAGCCGATCGAATTGGGCCCTACCCGTTAGCGCTCGCAGACCACAAACAGGCCTTAGGGAAGAAGGCTCTGTTAGATGACTGGATCTTTTAAACTAAACTATATGAAAAACATGACCAGAGCCCAATCAGAGAGAAGCATGCAATCTACAAATTTTAAGGCATTTGTGCTGAGATGAAAGAACAGAAAGACATCAATCCAGAGTGGAGCTTCTGTGTTCACATTGATCTAGTTCATAGCTGGTTGATTTGATTATATCCCAAAACCTTACCTCATTTACAGTTGTAACTGCCAAACCCTGGGCCCCCCAAAAGGTTTTGAGTCTTTTGGATGCAGTAAGAAGTTTATATAAGATCTAAAGCTGATAAATCTTAAAGTTGACCTCTTCTTAATTCTATTAATCTGATGCTTCAGTAGTTTAGCCAAAGTTCTTTTTGTTATTATCTCCCTTACCTCAACAAACCAGGAACATGTGTGTGTGGCCCATATTCACCAGACATGAAACTGAGAGGACTCGTTCACTTATATGTTTATGACTCCTTGGCTGGTGCCAAACACTTTTCTAAATCCTGGGAAATCAGCAAGGAACATAGTAAAATTCCAGCCCCAGGGAGCTTTCTTTAAATTTTAATCAACAATGTACTGATGGAGAAAAAAGAAGCAAAATGTCACCAGAGATGGTGATTTTGTGTGTGTGTGGGGGGGTGCTGGGGATTAAACCCAGGGCTTATGTGCACGTAAAGCAAGCACTCTACCAACTGAGCTGTATCCCCACCTGAGATAGTGACTTTAAAAGACTTCACTCAGTAACAAATCACTGAGAAGATTACACGGTCTCTTTCACATCTCATCTGAAGCACTCAGTCCCTCTAGTCCAATTATGGGCATAAACAGGCCCCAGCACAGATATAACAAGGGTTACAGGGAACGGGACCTTACTTACATGACCCAAATCTTTATCCTAAAATAGACAGAGATTAATTACAATTAAATACTGATACCAACTGTAGTGATCAAATTTTCCTCAGAGTCCCCATTTTCAGGTTCTGTTTATTAACAAATTTTCTATAGAAGAGGGATTCTACTGTAGAATTTGGGGGTGGGGGAAGCAAGACGTTTCCCAGGGTGTATTTCAGATTAGAAGCAGGGGTCAGGGTGAGTCTTCAGGACACCAGGGCTTACTAATGGGCAGATGGGTAAAGAGCCTGAAGCAGACAACATCCTGAGAGGTGGTGATAGATGAGCAAGAAATTGTGTTTCAGGGAACAGTTTCCAGCCAGAGTTCATGTCTTACCATGCAAGTGGACGAGACAGGTCTTATAAGCTAAAACTGAGAAAGTTTTTTTGGCCTTTGGCCAGTAAAGGGTCATTTGTGCCACAGGAAAAAAGAGTTTCAGCCAAGAGGTGGAGAGAAAGCCAGAATGCCCTTTGGGGAGAGGAGAAAGGGTGAAATGACACTGGAAAGGTCAGGGGGTCAACACCATGAAGGATGATTGGTCTCACTCCCTCACTGGCCTCCTTGCCTCTACCCTATCTTGTACAACACTCACTCCCAGAATACATACTCCTGGGTTCAAAATTCTTTGATGGCACCATTATCACCTGCACAATAAACATCAAGTTTATTAGCACTCACAGGCCATCCTAGTCCAAACCTGAGCCACAGTTATTTTTCGTAACTTCCAGTCTTTTCCACTGGATTCTTTACTAACTGATGCAGTCCCTCAAGGGTGTGTACTATTTCGTTTTTGGTACTTTACCTCACCCTGTCTCTGAAAATTATGACATGGCCATCACCTCGGTGGCTGAATGAATGGAAAAATAAGTGGGATAAAATGAAGGTCTGATATCAATGGTGATTGCAACAATGGATTTCTGAGTCCCCAAAGGGACCTTGATGATACTCTGCAATCCTCCATTGTGAAATGCTTGAGCCAGTTGAAAGCATCTCTCTACATAAGAACTGCCTATGTTCTGTTGTTGCTTAGCCACTGTCAAAAGTGCTTTATTTTGGTGTTTGAATTACCTTGATGTTTCCTCTTACAACTCGACAAGCCCAATTGATCTGGAGATCTCTGATTGCAGTAGGATTCTCTTAGTGATTTGGCAAGTGCGTCTGAAAGAATTACCATTTAGCCGGCCACTGAGACAGAGCTGCGTGCCCAGTCCCCTGACTTGCGCGTAAAATCGCCAGAATCACTGGGACGATAATAGGCTTTGCTTTCTGAGTCCTCTGGTGGCACATTTATTTTAGCTCTTCTGGCGGAGCTGGAGTCTTGCCTCACTAATTCACTATGACGTTGTTTGCTAATTAGGTGTCTTGACACAGCAGGCATTCCCGTCTTGAACATTTCTTTTCTTTCTTTCTCTTTAACGTGCTAGCAAGCTGTTTGCCTTTTAGCCGCCTGGTCTTTCAGAAATGTTATCTGCCATGTAAAATGAGATAACACACACAAGGCGCAGGGCGGGCACCTGGGGGGGTCCTTGAGCCACTCATGGACACTCATGGGAGGTACCCCATGAGTAGGGGCATTTTGATCTCCCTGCTTTTCGGAGAAGCAAGCCTTAACTGAGAAGTCCCCGGAGCTGAGGTTACACAACGGGAGAGAAAAGGAGATGGAACATGAGCCTCATAGGTTCCTCTGCAAAACAAAATCCTTTGTCCTCAACCAGTACCCTAGACGGCCTTCCAGGCCCGGGCTCTGAGGGGCCGCCACTCAGAATTCTAAGGTACTGAGCAGAGAGGAGAAGCAGCGCTGTGGAAAAGGCACTGCTCCTGGCAGAGCAGAAGTGTCTCTGGGCACCAGCACTCTGAGGGCCTGGGCGGATTTCCTTGGCCCCTCCAAGGCCTCCTCCTTAGAGGTGGCTCCTTAGAGCCCCTGCAAGAACTTCTCCCCGTAAATGCAAACTCACAGCTACACAGCTGACCCCTCCCTTCGCGCCCGCCCTCTCCAATCCAAGTTCAAGTTCAGCTCCGCGGGAGAGAATGGCAGGAACTCCTCAGTGTTCTGGGAGCCCCTAGTCTCCCATTGCTCCCCTCGCAGCCCGGGCCCTGGGGGCGAGCAGGAGCTAACCAGCAGAGCCCCTGCAAACACCAAAGAGCGGAGAGTTACCTGCTCCCCAGAGGGCGGGCCCAGCTCCCCGTGCGCGCTGACGTTTTCTGAAGCTGGGCGAGGCCCGCTGACAAAGGTGTAACCGGGAAAACCTGGTTCCGAGAGCCTGACGGGGAGAACCCCCTGGGGAAAGAACGCACCTGCAACCCAGCTGCTCAAGATACTTGGTCAGCAAGGAGCAGACTCGACCTGGAATGGGGAAGGAGTCCCTGGAGGGACAGAGGAGAGCTCGCCCCAAGCCACCTGCCAGGCTTGCCCAGGCTCCAGGGAGACCACAGGAGCGGGAGGAGGCAGCTCCGAGCTCCCCTGCAAGCCCGCAGCCTCAGGAAGTCAGAAATGCCCGCGGGGCCCGCAGCCTGTTGGGGGCGCTGTGCTTCAGCTGAAGGCAGAGTTTCTGCGCGGGAGGAGACCCCTCCCAGAGGAGAGGAGCCCTGGAGAGAAAAGAAGCAATGATATTACACAGTTGAGACTCTGCACCACGCGTGGATTTTGGAACCACGTCGATCTGTGTTCAAGTCTCACCTCTGGTTGGTTAATCCTTACAGGGTCTTGTGTTAAGGTTCTTTGTTGCTGTCATTTAATGTTCAGAACAACCCTTTCAGAAAAGTGATCTCCTAGTCCTTATTTGATTAAAAAATGGAAGTTTAGTTCAACTGCGTGTTCATGGAGACACCACACTTCCAAAAGTGACAGTGCCTGCCCCAGAACCTAATTCTACCCAAGAAAAGACCATGCAACTAACCATTGGGCCTCCCAGTAAAAAGATGCTTGGTGTGTGGATATGAGATAAGACACAGTCCTGTCCTCATGATGAGTTTCTGAGTTTCATCATCTCTGAAACAGGAATGATATGCTTCTTGCAGGGATTTTGTAAAGATTAGAGATAATGTAAAAAGGCACATGGGAAAGAGTCCTGTGGGATAAGATGTGGGGAGCCCTGTGCCCTCACTCAGAATGTGGTGGGTTAGACAAGGCCAAGGCTGCTCTCCTGAAGCTGCAGAGCCCATGCTCTGTACTGGCATTTCTTTTAAATTAAACCCCTTTCAAATACATTATATTAAATAAAATGGAAACCATTGGTGGTGAGTCTGAATGGTGAGGCCATGGATTTTGTTGTCATTTTTATATTTTCCAAATAAAAATAATATGTATTATCTCATTTTAACTGTACTACATATTGATGTAGTAACTGGAAAATACAGAAACTGTAAAAAGGAAAGGGAAAAAAATCTTTGCTTCCTACTGTTCAGAGATAACTACTGTTAGCATCTCCCATTTACTTCCACTGTTTCATTATGTATTTATCATTTTGCAGAATCAGTATCATATTGTAAGTTGTTAGATTACATCCCACAATTAAATGCAATAGTCATCTGTCCTCAGATACCAAAATCCACGGATGATCAAGTGCCTTATACAAAATGAATGAGTTTGCATACTATGTGCATACATCTTCCCACATATTTTATATCATCTCTAGATTATTTATAATACCAACTACAATGTCAACGCTATGTATATGGTTGTTACACTATATTGTGGGTGAATAATGACAAGACAAAAATTGTATTCAGTACACATTTTAAAAAATATTTTTACCCTTGGTTTGCTGAATCCATGGATGTGGAATCCAAGGATACAGAGGATCAAAACTATAGGTCATAAATATTATACCACAACCTTGAAAAGTCTTAAAACATGAAATAATTAATGATTGATTTCTGATTTCCTTTGCAAAGTCATACATTACTTTTATAATAAATTTATGCTTATAAGAACTCCATTACATTAAAAAATACTTGTAAGAGGAGTGCACTGCTTTCCCAACAAGTGCAGTGCCTTATTCTTTCTGAATCAGGCCAGGTAGAAGGCGCTGATCCTCTGGTAGCATCCATGACGTGTGAAACGGAGGGAGGAGCAGTTGATTTTGTGAGGACTGAATGAGAGCAGATGTGATGTCTCCAGGACAGTGTGGGCTCAGTGACGACAGAGTTGTGTCAGTCAATAACAATGCAAAAACAGTAAGATGCGTGCTGGTTGGGGGTGACCTGGAGAGCATACCTGTTAGTGGTATGCTCAAGCAGCTCCTATCAGGTCTCAGATGCTGATTGTTAAACACACAGGAATTTTGCAAGCTTGTTAAAGCAGGCTTTGCTGCTTCTCAAAGAGGTGGAGACCTGTGGGGAAGGCTTACCGGTGCTTGCATAGCATTAGTAGATTTTGTTGAGATGGCCATCTCTCACATTAGTTATGACCCGTTCTCTACTGTGTCCTGTTATCTGAAATCTTGGCCCAATTACTCTTTCTTGAACTGGAAGGAGGAATAGGAAAGGGCAAGTGAGGGGAGTTTTTGATTATACTCCTAAAACAGAAACAACTGGATTGGAGGATGAGACTGCAGGACATGGGGAGACTTGTCACCTGGAGGGACAAGGACCTATTGGTGTAAGTGAATAGGAAGTTCAGGGCTGGAGATTGGCCAAGAGAGAGTCGTGGGAGGGAGCTGAAGAATGGATGCCCCCAGGAGCATTTCTTCCCACGTGCCACAGTGAGCCAGGTGGGAGGAACAGATCCCAGGGCCCGAGTGCTAGACGCTTCCACAGATCATGTCCCTCTTCTCCACCTGACCCTGCAGCTGTTTCTGAGAGCCCCTCCTCCCTCTGCCCCAGGTGCTCAACGTCAGGCAGCACCCTTACTCTCCCTCTTCTTTGCTTTGCCAACACGCCACTGCTCCTGTGCCCTTTGTCCTTACAGTTTGGATTCTACAAAGGCAGAAGCTAGGACAGGGCTGGGCTTCCAGATGGTCCTAAGAGACCAACATATGTGAAAAGAAGGAAAGGAAGAGGGCAGACGAGATTTAACACAGGCCCAACACAGCCTCTGCCAACCTGCTGGAGAATCACTGGAGAAAGTGCCGCCCTCTTAGTGTCCACAGTCACTTGGGCCAGCATTTTATAAGCTCTCCACTTGGTCCCCATAAGAGAGCTGCTCAGGAAGGGACTGCCCAGGGAAGGGAGGCTCACCACCCTGAGACAGATCCTGGAAGAGCCCACGGCTGCTGGGCCACTTGCCTTGAGGGGAGGTGGCCACGAAGGCACAGCTTTCCTACTGCTCAGAGGGAGCAGCGTCCTTAATTCCCCTCAGCATTGCTGGGGGGGGGGGGAACTTTCTGAAGGGCTGGGAATGTCCAAAGGTCAGAGGACGCAGTAGAGAACGGGTCATAACTAATGTGAGACATGGCCACACTCAGAGCACACAGGTCTTCGTGGCTCTCACTTAGGACCTCGTGGCCTGGCTCTGCCACCCTGGCTCTGTCAACCCTGCATCACACCTTCAAGTCCAGACCCAACTGCCCAAGGCCAGAAGAGAACAAAATACTGTCTGCTTCTGCCCAACACAGCCTCCCTGGTTGTCTTACAGTCAACCTCTTGCCAGTATTATTCAAAGTGGAGATCCCACAGGCTTCCTGGAGATGCCATTTTACACCCATCCACAGGCCAGAGTCTGGGGGGGAGAAAGCCACCTCATATTAGTTTCTCATCTGCAGATTCTGGATCATTGAATTTTACAAAACAGACTCGGCCTAGCTGTCCTAGGTGGCCCATGATTTATTTGCTTAACTGTATGTCACTTGTAATTTGGTCCTACTGTTTGTGACAGGGTGCATTCCAAATTCTTTCAGAAGAGGGAAGCACTTCTGGTTTTCTTGTTTCCTTTCTCCACGTCATAAAACAGCAAGGGCAGTAGACAGAAGGATACCCCTCAGGTCTGCAGGAGTCAATCAGTAGGCGCACAAGCACATGCAGGCGCAGGCTGCTTAAGCCAAGTCGCTCCCTTTTGGAGTAAGAATGATTTCATGTTTTTCTCTGAATGAATTTTGTGAAAACAAAGGGCTTATTCATGTATCCCAGAACAAAAGTGATAGTGTATCAGAAGTTGGTACAAGTGGTCATCTTTTCAGAAAAGAGTTGACTTGCAATTTTAAATTCACTATTTACCCCAACTTTCATTCAACAAATTAAAAGCAAAATTTAGGGATTAAATTCTCGCTACAGTATTCCAGAAGAGAGAAAAATAACTTTTTTGTTTTTTGGTACTCAGAGGTGCTACATTCTGAGCTCTTTTTAATCTTTAATTTGAGCCTGGATCTTGCTAAATTGCTGAGGCTGGTCTTGAACTTGCGATCTTCCTGTCTCAGCCTCCGCCGGAGTAGCTGGGATTACAGGTTTGTACCACCATGTCGGGCAAAATACAAATAATTTTTTAAAATAAGAAAACTAACAAAAAATAAATCCCAATGAATACACTGAAAAATAGCTTGTGTAAGAAATTTTTTTAAAGTCTAAAACAGAAGAAAACTGTATTACAATCCTATAATAAACATTTTTGCAAAAATGTTGAAAAAAATGAGCAAGTAGAACAATATGTCATAATAATAATAATGTTTAACCAGGAGGGCTTTTTCTAGGACTATGAAAATGGTTCAGTAGTAATAAATCCATCAATGTAACTATACAAGGTTTATAATATATACCAATATATTATATATATATATTATATATATATTATATACCAATATATTATAATATACATTATTAGTTTTAAAAACCTAAGTAAAACGTAAACAGAAAGCATGTAAATGTGATAGATTAATAAATATCAATTTTTTAGCAAACATCATTATAAATAATGAAGTGGTCATAATGTTCTTTTCATGGAAATCAGGAATAGAAAAGACATACAGCGCTTGCCTGGCATGCGTGAAGCCCTGGGTTCCATCCCCAGCACTGTGTAAATGAAAGAAAAAAGTGAGTAAAATATACAAATAATCAGATTATAAAAAGCATTCTAAGTATTCTAAACACCAGTATTACTTACTAATGACTCATAATCATCATCATTATTTATTATTAATTTTTATTTGCCAGATACACTTTTTATGGGAATCAGGGGTACTGAGAAATGAACCCAGCAATGATTTACCACTGAGCCACAACCCCATATATATATATATTTTTTTTTAGACAGGATCTTGCTAAGTTGCTTAGAGTCTCACTCTTTTGCCTAGGCTGGTCTCAAACTTTCGATCCTCCTGCTTCAGCCTCCCAAATTGCTGGAATCACAGGCATGTACCACTGTGCCTGGCATAATCACCATTATTAATAAATCAACATTATTTTGACATTCTAGTAAATGAAAGAAGACAATAAATTACAATATTTTGTATAAATTTAGAAAAAGGAAGGTGACATATATGAAGCTTTGGTAATATAATTTTATATCTAGAAAATCCAATAAATTCACAGTAATACTAAAATTTATCAAAATATATAGGATATAAATGCAGATAAGAAAAACACAGGAACCATAGAAAGTAAGCCATAATATTTTATCATGTAATTTAAAGCAAGATCAGAAAAACAATCAAAAGATATAGTGTAGACGGGACAACTTCTTACCACAAAAAGAGTTTTCCTCGATAATATGCATAATTCATGGAATTCTAATTCTAAACTAACTAAAGGTTTTTACTTAATTGGATACAAAATTTAAGATTCCTGTGAAAGAGTGTATGTCCAAAAGTAGTCATAAAAGGATGAGAAAAGTGTAGTGAAGGAATACTTTCTTATGAGAAATTGAACCATTTGCTAATGTCACTGTAAAACAAACAGTAGGTATGGTATGAAATTTAAAAAACAAAAAACAAAACCACAGCAAAATCCATGAAACAACCTAAAGAACTCAGAAATAGTTCTCAATGCATATAATATTATAATATAATTTACTACATGGAAAAGACAGTTAATGTACTGTCTTAAACAATGCCATTGTACTGTCCATCTGGAAGAAGTGAAGTTGGATCCCTACCGCACATCATATGTGAAAGTTCTGATTGATTAAAACCCTAAAATAAAGAAAAGAAATTTATGTATACACATATTATAACCTGCATGTTTGGGAAAACATTTTTACTAATACAGGAAAGCCAGAAAATAAAAATTTAAAACTTTCATGTGGTTTAAAAAAATACCATAACTGAATCAAGAGACATGAGTTTATAGTTAAATCTACCCATCAAAGAACACTTCAAATTGAAAATCAAAAAGGTAATCAAATAGAAAAGTGATGAATGGCTGGGGATGTGGCTCCACACTTGCCTGGCATGCGTGAAACCCTGGGTGCCATCCCCAACATTGCATAAACAAAAGAAAAAAGTGAGTAAAAAATATAAACAAGCAGTTTATAAAAAGCATTCTTAAGTATTCTTAAACTCCTGGAAATGTTCTGCACCCAGGATTCTGGTGTAGCGATTGGACTAGTTAAGCTCCTGTAGAGACAGCCAGCTGGTGGTGTGACCTGGGGCGCGTTATTGAGTATTCCTGTGCCTTAGTTCATCATCTTACAAATGGGGATGCTCAGAGCATGTGTCTCACCAGAGGGTTGTTAGGGTGAAGCAGTGTATATGTAAAGCCACCACACAGAGCCTAGGAGCACAGCAAGCCCAGCAGAGAGCCTAGCATTATGTAAAAGTGTTTGCTAATGGAAATGCAAATCAGCATAACAGTGCAATAGCACTCCTTGCCCATCAGGTTGGCAAACATTAAAAAAGTGATTCCACAGCTGGTAGGGAATCATGAAGAAGAATTCATTGCTAGTGGAAATGTGGAATGTCACAGTCATTTTTGGAGTGCATTCTGGCAACCTCTCTTAGCATTTTAAATCTACACATCCTTTGACTCCCCCATTTAACTCCTGGAAGTCTGCACTATAGAAAGAAAGCCCCAGAGTGGAGTTGTTCACTGAAGCATTGTTTGCAGGGGCAAACAGCAGATGATTAAAAAATCAGAAGTTATGAAAGGAGAATGAGTAAATTATAGTATATTCCCAACCCGGTAATACGATGCCATCTTCAACGAGAGCTTTGCCAGTTGACTTGGAGGATTTTCACAGTGTTTTTAAGTGATAAAAACGAACTTCAGAGAATAGAGGGGTGTTTTTGTAGAACACATATTGACAACCCTTGAATGCATGTATGTGTGTTTGTATAGTGTTAAATGAATAAGAGAATGTAAGAAAGACTAGTGATGGGGTTGTTAATTGATTATACGCCTTTATTGTATGTTCTGATTTTATACACACACACATGCATTTATAAAATACAACTCTTTATGCATATGCACATTTTTTTTGTAGAGTGAATACTATTTTTCTTTTTCTTTTACTTGAGTATTTTTGAAAATTTATCTATTTATTTTTGGTACCAGGAATTGAACCTAGGAGTGCTTAGCCACTGTGCCACATTCTCAGCCCTTTTCATTTTCTATTTAGAGACAGGGTCTCCCTAAATTGCCTTAGGGCCTTGCTAAACTGCTGAGGCTAGCTCTAAACTTTCATTCCTCTTGCTTCAGCCTTCCAAGCCGCTGGGATTACAGGTGTGCGCCACCACACCCAGCGGAGTGAAAGCTAGTTTTTAATCATATATTCCTTTATATACAGAATACGCATCCAGAGTAGTTTTGTTGGGGGAAATCCCAACAAAAATCTCACAGAGTGCTCTCACAGTGTGAATAGAGTTCTGAAGTTAGGAGCTTCTGAGAGGCCAAAGCTCTTGTCACTTAATTAGCTCTGTGAAGTTGAGCAGTCATTTCAATTCCTCCCATAGAGGAGAGGTTAGGTAAATGATCTCTGAGCTTCCTTTGTGCTCCAAAATTTGATGTTCCTGTATTGTTACTTGTGAGACAAATGACATTCTGGAAGAGAGACACCAGCTCTAAAATCAGACAGCACTGAGGTTAAATACCATGTTCATTAATACTCAGCATCCTTGGGTGAGAGATTTGATGAGTTTCCTTGCTTGAAAAATAACAGTTATTGTATAGAATTGTAAGGATTGACTGGAAAATATACGTAAAGCCCAGAACATACATGAATACATATGCATATATGTACGAATGTGCATAAACGTAAATACACATAGTGCATAACTATGCATATACATTTATACGTCTTAGCTTTTTTGTTGCTGTGACTAAAAGATCTGACCAGAATAATTTTAGGAGAGGAAATGTTTATTAAGAGGGCTCACAGTTTCAGAGGTCTCAATCCATACATAGCAGACTATTCCTTGGGGCTCAAGATAAGGGTGAACATCATGGTGGAAGAGTATGGCAGAGGGAAGCAGCTCACATGATAATTAGGAAGCAGAGAGAGAGAGACTCCATTCTCCAGATACAAAATATATACCCCATAGTTATGACCCCAGTAGACCACTTCCTCCAGCCACACGCAACCTGTCTCCAGTTATCACTCAGTTAACCCCATCAGGGATTAATTCACTGGTTAGGTTAAGAATATAGCCCAATCATTTCTCCTCTGAACCTTCTTGCCTTGTCTCCCACGTGAGCTTTTGGGGGACACCACATCTAAAACATAAATAACATTTACATATATTTATAAATTGTGTAACATATAATGTACAATGTTTATGCTTATATGTTATCTACATAGTATAGAAATATAAACAGTGCAACAGCATATACGTGTATATATACATATAACTCTTCTCCAATTTAATGCTAATTCATAAACAGATTGAAATTATGGACTTTATATAATTTCCAAAGACCTGCTTTGTCATCTTAAGGTAAAGCTGAGTTTAAAAATAGGACATGAGCTGGTGATGCATACCTGAAGTCCCAGCTAGTTAGGATGCTGAGGCAGGAGGATTGCTGGAGCCCAGAAGTTCAGGACCAATCTGGTCAACATAACAATACCCCATCTACAACTAACTAAACAAACAAATAAATAAAATAAAAATAGGACATGGAATTCAATGGGTGGGGCATTCAAAAACGATGAAGCAGCAGAGCTACTCTGCAGCTCTTTCAGAGAGCTCATTTCTGAGTCCTGTCTATTCCCTGAACAGTTACTGATGGAACTTTTCTATTTTGGAGATGCTTGTCCAAGTTCATCCAAACAGGTGTTACCAAATAAAGCATTCTTGATTTAAGCAAAATGAAGAGAGACTACATTTTCTCCCTGTGTTAATGCTCCACATTTTCCATAACATTAAAAGAAAAAAAAATGGGAATGGAATTTTCATCAACCAGGACATTTTATAAATAGAGACCTGGGCTCTTGATTTTATACCATAAATGGAATATAACGCAGGAAACCACTTTTTCCAATTCACACTGCCATCATTTTGCATCTCCAGGACCTCGTCGTACCCTGGAAATGGCAACTTCATCTCTCAACAACTGTGTCACTTCCATGAGGAATCCCAGTTCTTGCCAAGAAGAAGTCTGAGAGTGCCCTTCAATGTGGTTAGTGATTCGGATTCTGAAATATTTCTACAGAAAAAAAAAGTCTCAGAAAGTTTCATCATGAAGACTCCATATTGAACCTTCAGCAACATTGTGTCATCAAAGACAATTCCTTAAAATTTAAGAACGTTGTATAGATGGAAGGTATTTTTGATCTGGCTGAGACAGAGGTTCATGGCTTGCATAAAGACCAAGGAGGAAAATAAACAAATGGGATGGAAGAATTCGGAGGGTGATTTTTTTTTTCATGACATAAATTTGTATTATTTATTATGTGCAGAAGACAGGAAAGTGTTGTCTGGGCCAGGAGGATTTTCTCCAGCTACCAGTAAAAAAAAGAGTCATCCCAAGGACACAGCTGCTCTGGATGAGTGAGGACAGTTCCTCTCCCTGGAGAATTGTGTCTCAGGGCTGTTTTGTGAGGTTTGCTGTGTTAGAATTTGGCTCTCTCTGGATTCTACGCCCCGCCCCCCCCCCCCCACACACACACATTTTTAAACTGGTGCATCATAGTTGTACATAATGATGGGATTTTTTTTTTTTTTTGGTACTGGGGATTGAACTCAGGGGCATTCGACCACTGAGCTACATCCCCAGCCTTACTGTGTATTTTATTTAGAGACAGGGTCTCACTGAATTGCTTAAACCTCACTTTTGCTGAGGCTGGCTTTGAACTCGCGATCCTCCCATCTCAGCCTCCAGAGCTGGTGGAATTACAGGCGTGCACCACCGCATCTAGCAGGATTTGTTTTTACATATTCCTACATGCACACAATCTAACAATATTATTTGCTCAATATCACTCCCCAGCATTTCCCTCCTCCCTCCCTTTAGTGGATTTCTTCTCCCTATGGATTTCCCTTATCTGTGCTCTGTCTTTAATTTAAGCACCAGACTTTGGCATTGAATGAAAAGCCCTAAGCTCACTTACCAAAGGGTTGCTGCCCAGAAGAATACATCAACTGTTTGTCTTTATTTCCCTTCTAGAAGCGAACTCTAAATTGAAATGATATTTAAAGTATCAAAGAAGAAGAAGAAGAATGAGAAAAAGAGGAAGAAAAAGAGGAAGAGGAGGAAAAAGAAGAAAGAATTCAAGGGATTTGTTCCATTTTGAAAATATGTTCCCTTACTCTAAAATATTAAGAGCAGGTAGGGCCTTGAAAACAAGTTCTAGGCTGGCAGCCAGGTGGCAAAATTTGTTAAACTTCTGGATTTGTTTTTTCGTTTATAATAGGAATAGCTAATACGAGCATGCTGAGTTACAGTATATAAATTTTTTTAGCATACATGAATTACCTAATTTGATCATCACAGCAGCATGAAGATGTGGATCTTATCACTATCCCCATTTCACAGATGAGAGGACCAATGGTTCTGAGCAATTGATTAAGCGATTTTACTCAGATTTTCCAGTTAACCAGAGGAAGAACTAGATATCAGCATAGGTGTTCTAGCTTGAAATTTCTTGTTCCTGTTGTCTTTTAAAAGAAAACCTAAAACCACAGAACCCTTGAGCTGCAAGAAATCCTAGAGATCTTCTGGGCCGGCCTTTGCGAATGTTAACACGTGTTTCCACAAGTTTCAGAAGCTGGCATGGTGGTCACACCTGAAATCCAGGCTACTCTGAGGCTGAGGCAGGGTGGGAGTGGGTGTCCTCCAATTCCAGGCCAGCTGGGGCAACATAGCAAGACTTATCTCAAAAAAAAAAATGAGGTTTTGAAAATGCCACATGAAAGGATGTTGCATGGATTTCTTAACCATGAAATATCCTAGGGTTTTTACAATGCTAATAAATCTTTGTTTCTTTTCTGATCTCACTTGGCTGTGGACTTCTTTTAGGGGAGCGTCCATCTAACAACCACACTCTTGGCTCCAAGGCCACTGAGACTCTTTGCAGTTGTGAGTCCCGAGCTGGCAGAACTGGGTGCCAAGCTATGGTTTTAGACAAAACTTGGGGAGCAGTGAGGTTTCCTCCAGCTCACGGGCCCCTTTCTTTGCTAATGCTGCTTGTCATGTTGGTGCTCCTCGGTGATACTGCATGAGCTGATGTCCACAGGGTACCGCAGGGCAGAGCCTGCTAGAGGGCCTTTTCTCACCCATGCCCACTGGTATGTCTGTCCCCAGTATCCTGGGTTCCAGGGTGAGGGGTTTTGAGGGCAGGCTCTGGATTGTCCAGGTTTTAATCTTTACTCTCCTGATCCCTGTGTGATCCAGGGTCCCTGAGTGTCAGTTTCCCCATCTGCAAAATGGGGCTAAATGTAGTATTGATTTCATTGAGTATTCTAAAGATTAAATATGCATGGAAAGCACTCAGCTTATTGCCAGATCCCTAGTAAGTGTTCAGAAACCTCATACTATTGTTATTAGCATCTTCATTTGCATGCTGGGTAGGTATGCCAAGAGATGCGTGGGTCCTCTTCCACTCATTCTCCCAGGTACATCAAACAGCCTCCAGCCCTGCAGAACTGCCTTGAGGTGCCTTGAGGTCACACCTTCACGTGTTCATGACATGCTACAGGCTTTATAGAATAGTGACTGTACATTCTCCAGAGATGGCTCTATATCCCTCTTTGAGTTCTGGGGCGATTTATTCATGAGACATTCCTCTAGAATCAGTCTAGGAAATGTGTTTAGTCTCTTGCAGCCTTGATTATGGTTAAGCTCTTAGATTCAAATTCTTCTCAATTTATTATTATTTTTCTCTTCAATATAGGCTTTTTTCCCCTTTCTTATCTTTTTTTTTTTCTTTTTTGCTGAGGATTGAACCCGGGGCACTTAACCACTGAGCCACATTCACAGCCCTTTTTATTCTTTATTTTGAGACAGGGTCTTGCTAAATTGCTTAAGACCTCGCTAAGTTGCTGAGGCTGGCTTTGAAATTGCAATCCTCCTGCCTCAGCCTCCTGAATGGCTAGGATTACAGGTGTGTGCCACCCCGCCCGGCATAGTCTTTTTTCTCTTTGGAGTTGTGCTTTGCATATTTCTCTGTTTATGTTTGTTTCTTTTTGTGTTTTTGAAATTTTGTTTTTAATGTCTTTATTTTACATTTGGTGTTTTAGTAAGTCATTTAAATGTCTCTGAAGAATTGAGAGCACAGTGTTTCTCTTTGTCTCTTACACACACACATATATGTGCACACATGCATACACACACACACACACACACACCCCAGAAAGACAAGCTGAATATTAAACATCTATATTGGATAAACATCTATCAGCATCTACATAACCTATCTTAAATAATCCTCTTTCAGCCATTTATATATTTCCCTCCGTATTACAGTCTATCAGTTTGTAATTTTTCAAAAATTAAGGATCAAGTTGTGCTATTATATAATAATACCTGCCATTTCTCAGTGCAACTTACTGTGCTCCCAGAGGAGAGAGTGACGTGCATGTCTCTATTTCTCACAGTACCTAGCAAAGTTAGTAATATCATCTCCATTTTAAATAAAGAAAAACTGAAGCCCAAGGAAAGTAAAAGTTTTCTTTGAATTCATGCAGATGGTCAGTGATGGGTTTGAGATTCGAGTCCTGAAATGTCTAATTTTTTAGTCCATCACCTTATCCGGGCACCGTGCCACCTCTTCCATGAAACTTCTCTGACCAACAAAGGCTGTTGAGGACACTCTGTCCACGTTAGCTGCTGTGGTGATTTTTAAATATGTCTACAAACTCTTTCTTTCTTCCAAGAGTATGCTCTGAACTTCACAGCTCACTTTCAGCAAATAGAATAGACAGGAAATGACCAAGTAGGACCTTTAAGATAGGTCATCAAGGCGATGGGGCTTTCTGTTGGCTCTCTGTCTTGGATCACCTACTGTGGCTGCCACATCATAAGAACCCTCAAGTGCCCTTAGGGAGAGGCCTGGTGCTGAGGAACTGAGGCCTCCTGCAGATGACAGTCTGCGAGTCACCTGGGCAGCAGATTCTCCAGCTCTGGTCCAGCTTTCAGATGGTGGCAGCCCTGGCCAATATCTTGGCTGCAACTTCATCAGACAACCTGAGCCAGGACCACCCTGCTAAGCTGCTTTTAAATTCCTGACCTGTGGAAACTGTGAGATAATAAATGTCTGTCATTTTAAGCTGCTTGCGGGTAATTCATTGTACAGCAACAAATCACCAGTACAGATAATATAGCTTTCAAGGGCTTCACCCCAGGACCTTGCATAAGCCCTTGGCAGGGTTTAAATTTCTCTTTTACTGCATGCACTGGCTGTGTCTGTTTCTCTGTGTCTGCTGAAGTTAGTTTACTTCTCTATGGAAGAGATTACAAATCTAGTTCTTGAACACATCAGCAGGTAAATGGCACTTTGTCCAGTGACGAAACCCGAAGGCTCCCACTTTAAGTGATCTTGAAGAGCTGTACTTAGAGCAGACCTTGAGGGAATGAAGACTTGCCCAAAGCTGCCTAGACCCTCGGTGTCCGGGACAGACCGGCTAATGTAACTCATTTAGAGACCCCCCACATTCTATCTTCCATGAAATTGTAGTGTTAAGAAGTCAAAGTACTCATCCGAGAGTCCTCATAATTACAGGACTCTCCTTTAAAACAGTGTTTCTGAGACTTCCAAAAATCGTGGTTGAAAATCTGTCCTCGATTCCCGATTCAGCTCCTATGTATTTAATGCTTGCTAGATATCGACTGCTAACCTAGGGCCCCGGGGGAGGGGGGGGCAGCAGCGAACTTAACAGACCAAATCCCTGCCCTCATGAAGTGCACAGTCTAGTGGGGGAGACAGGAAGCACAAGTAAGGAACATGTTTGGGGATGAGGGACACCAATACAACAGAAAGAAATAAAGAAAGGTCGATAGGGCGGCTGTGGTGCCAGGAGGGGATGAGGGGCAGGGGAGGCAGGGTGGCTCCTCTGGAGAGTCACCCAGTGGAGAGGGGCTGCTCAAGTCCCCGTGGAACATTGCAGGAGATGGATAAGTCCTGTAGCAGGAGTGCAGGTGGCTTCTTTGAGGACAGCTAAAGGGCACTTAGGGCTTCTATGTGAAGACTCACGTAACAATTCACTCTAGAGTTTGGAAAAACTGTCTCTGCAGATCAATCTGTGTCTTTTGGTGAGAAAACGAAAACCATGTTGCCTACAACGACTGCCTTTTAGCCTGGGCATTTCCAGAAAACAGAGCCAAATTCTGTAGGCAGGTCATCCATTTATCTCAGGGGCCGGGGGAAGCTGCCCACCTGGCTTCTTCCCAGAAATACTTTAGAGAATAAGCCCTCATTTGTCCCAGACTTTCCCGTGTGGCTGTTTTTACCCCTCTGCCGCCTTGAGTCAATCTTGAATGGGTAGAAGAAATAAGTTTTCAGTTGCTATTCAACAGATTTGCCATTTAAAACAAGGAAGTTGTAACAGGCGGCACATTTCATCGCCTTGTTGGGTGCACGCATGAATATTTATTAAGTACGCACCATGTTCCAGGCACTGGTTGGGGACCTGTAGAGAAAGATCCTGCCTTCATTGTGCTCCCGCACATTCTGGGATGTATGCAATGGAAAAATCAAATGGTTACAAACACCTGATATAAACAGACTTGAGGTGGGAGCAGCAGTTCACCCTGGGAAGATCCTGATGGAGGAGCATGGGGTCCCTCCTGTTCTCCTGGTAGGACATCAGCCCCTGCACAGGGCCTCGTTGAGAAGGAACCAGTCCACCCCCAACATCTTCCAGAATCAGTCCAGCCCCAGGGCATTGTGGGCTGAGCTCTGCAGCAAGAGCTTTCTTGACAGAAAGGAAAAATAGATTAGAAATGTCCCAGCCCCGCGTGTCCTATTTTTAATTGATTTGCACACAGACTCTTCAATCAAGGTATTAATATTTAATTGTCCTGTCAGGTCAGATCCTTCCCAGTCCGACAGTTAAAAATGACTTGGGACAGAGGAGGAAATGAGGCGGAGGGGTGGTGTGAGGTGAGGAAGGTGCTCAGAGCGGGATTAGGACCTGAGGGCCAAACAGGGCAGCTGCTGGCACCAGGGTCCGTGGAGAAAGAGCATCTCACTCTTTCTATCCCTGCTCCTTCATTACACACAGGTGGAAGCACAAACCAAGCAGACTGTGAGCCAAAGGGGACTTGGAATTCAATCCTAAGTGTTTCTTCGGAGTGCACCAATACCAAAGCATTTTTCCAAAAAGCCACTAAAGGAACATTAATACCAAAGCCTCAGGACAGGATGAGGTATTTCTTCAAGGAGTCCCCAGGTGTCTGGTGCCTGGGGAGGGTCTAGAAGATGAAGTGTCTGTGCCCCTGGATTTCTAAGTTTGTGAGTGGCCCAGCCCAGCCCAGCCCAGCCCAGGTGAAACCTGATTTGCATGCATATTTCTTAGTGACACAGTGTCCATCTTGGCTGCCCCAGTGGCACAACAGCATAGAAAGATGACTCAGGAACTATTTTAGGTAAAAGCACTCTTGCAGACAACGCATCAATGTCTCAACCTGATTCATCAAAGAGGCTATTAATAGGCAGGAGAGGAGAGGACAGAGAGCTGAACTTCATTCAACTTTAGCCTCACACTTTATTTATTTCTCCTTTTTTTAAAAAAAAATATTTATTTGTTCTAATTTGTTATACATGACATTATTTCTCCTTTTAAAGAGCAGAATCAAGAAGTAAAGTTTGTCCCTCCAGGTCTAAGTGGAGTGGGAAGAAGGGCAGCCTGGAGCAGCCTCGCCCCCTTGCTGCCCTCCCAGGGTCCTAAGAGGGGAAGCAACGTGTGCAACCTCCTGTGAGAGGTGCTGCTGTCTTTTGTGATTGCTGATTCCTTTGCTGAACAATGGTCTAAGGAGTCTGGATAGTCATGGGACCCCACATTGAAGGGATGCGTCACTTCCCCTGTACTCTGAAGAAACACTTAGGGTTGTATTTCAAGTCCCCTTCGCCTCTACGTGTCTGCTTGGTTTGGAGCAGTGGTTCTCACCAGCAAAGCATCTGCCCTAAGGGAGACTTTGGAAAAGTGTGATGTATTTGGTTGTCCTAACGGTTGAGTTGCAAAGGTCCAGCATTTAATAGGAAAAGGTGGAGATGCTGGAGAGCCTACAGGGCTCTGGATTGTGTCCCTAGCCCCCGTGACCACTGGATGCTCCTCATGGATCCTTGGGTAGTGAACACGTTTGGAATGCTCTGAGCCTGACTCATGAATAGAAAGTATTTGTTGCATGCTTTTAAATGCCTGAGGTTTCCCCGTAATGTGACCCCTGTGGTAATCAAGGAAAGACCAAATTTTGTGTTACTTGGGACTTCACCAAGAGTTGTTCACCTTTTGGAAAAAAAAAAAAATCATATCCCTGATGGCAATGCCACCGTGGTGTCTGAGTTAGCCAAACCATGCACCTGAATCTGTTCTGCACCTGCAGCTGTCAGATTCTCAGAGCTTCTGCTTCTGCACACAACTGCATGATTGCTTCGTGTTCGCTTCTAATGTCCTCACTCCAGACCTTTCTGTATGGAAAAATGTATGACGTCATCATAAGTGACTTTGATTTCTTGGTATATTTTAATTAGGGCATTGTAAGTACAATGTTAATTGTACACATTATGGGCTTCATTGTGCCTTTTCCATACATGACAGATCCTGCTTGGATCCCGTCCCCCTTCCTCCCACACTCTCTTGTCCTCACCCTCTGTCCCATCTATGTCCCTAATAGCCTCTCTTCTATTTTCCGGTCTCCTCCTCCTCCTCCTCCTTCTTCTTCTTCCAGTTTCTGCATACAAGAGAAAATATTTTTAAAATTATGTGTATGTTGTGTATGTGGATAATATTAATTTCATCTCAGGAATGTAAAGGTTATTTATTAGGGGGTAGGGCTTTGGGCACTGTTCAGGTAGGTTTTAAAATAGAACAACAACAGAAAGTATTATGTAAAGATCACTACTTTAAAATCACTATAATGTAAGTGCTTATTTCATGAATATTGGTTAATATCATGTGTTGACTCAAGTAATACCCGTCAGTGCAACTGTAAAATAAAGTATTCCATGGGGAAAAAAAAAAAAAAGAACAAACTACTGCCAGGTGCAGTGGTGCAGGCCTGTAATCCCAGTGACTCAGGAGCCTGAGGCAGGAGGATCAAAAGTTTCAGGCCAGCCTCAGTAACTTAGTGAGACTCTGTCAAAACAAACAACAAACAAAAATAAAAAAAAAAAAAAAAAACAGGCTTGGTGATGTGGTTCCAGTGGTAAAGCACCCTGAGGCTCAATCCCCAGTACCAAAAAACAAAACAACAACAAAAACCCAGAACAGGTACCTATGGGAAGAGGCAGGCAGGAGGCCCAGCACTCAAACTCAGACTCTTCTCGGAGGCTCAGGTGCTTCAAAGAAACTTCAGGACGGTTTTGAAAATACAGCTGTCTGCAGGAGTGGGGCAGGTCTTGGGAAGGAGTGCAGGACCAGGAAAGAGAGAGTGCAAGAGCTAGGGCGGCACTGGCCCTCAGACTTGTGGGGACCTGTGGGATCTGTGGCAGACTGGGACCCAGCCCCTGCCGACGGTGGCCCTGCAGGATGACAGGCACAGTGAGGCCAGGAATTCCATTTTTTTCCCCAGTGGAAGCTGGAAATATGGCGGCTTGACCCGTTGGGGTAAGGCTGGGCAGCTCTTCCAACCACACAGAGTCTTCGGGAACCGGGAAGTTGAATTCCTTTGCATTTCATGGTTATATTAAAGGTCATGGTTAGCGTTGGGTCACCACCCTGTCTGGGTGGGAGCCAGTAGAAGAGGCCAGGAAGGAGGGTGTGTGCAGCATGATTAAAGCACAGACTTGGAAGTGGCTCACCTCACTGTCACTCATGTCCTGACTGGAGGGAAGATGGCATCTTTAGCTGGGCATCCATTGCCTGGCTACTGCTCTGTGGTGTCTGCCAGACCACCCGATTCAGACATTTACAACACATCATGTGGAACACTCCTGCGCAGACCACAAGGCTAGACTCCATGAGAGGATGGCAGATCCTGTCCTGCTCTGATGTGTGATTTAGTTGGAGATTTAAATTCTACCCATGAGGAAAGCCTCCTGGCAGGGTATGTCGGTAGGTAGAGGAGTGATCTGCTCAGAGCAAACACTTGGAGGATGACGGGGCACAGACTTTGAATGCAGACAAGGGAGTTTTCATTGAGGTCAGCTGTCCCACTCCAGGGACCTCCCTGACCCATTCAGGTGCTCCTGCCACATGCTTCCCAAAGCCTCCCATGCACCTGCCATCACACCTGTGATCCTTACTCTTTGTGCTGGCCTATGCTCACTTCCTTTCTAGACTTGCAGGGTCTTGCAGGATAGTTGCTGTCGGGCATGTCCTCAACAAATACTTGAAGGAATCCTAAGACCAGTGGAAAATGAATACATGTTTCTGAGCCAGTACGAGGCAAGATCATAGTGCTTTGCTTGAAAAGAAAGACGACTGGATTCTCGTGTCCAAATGGTCAAAGTATGCAAGAAAAGCTTGGGTGGCCTGTCAGGTCCCTAGTGAGGAAGGAGAGATCTTGTGGGAGGGTTAGGTTCAGACAGGCTGGCAGTTTGAGGATCTGGGGGGAGTGGAGAGTAAGAGACTATTTTGGGGCCATTTCAGATACTCCCAGAGTTCCTGGGAACACCATTCAGTGGGAGAAGGCTCAGGTGGAGGAGGAGCCCAGAACAGCCAACCCTGAGGATTCCATGCGCCACTGATTGAATTAACAGAAATTCTGGGAGAGGTTTCCTGGATGGTGGGACATTTATCATCAGCTTTGAGGCATGGGGAAAATGAATATTCTAGAAAAGCTTGTCAGCTTCCTTAACTTGCCAAGAATGCAGTGAGAGTCCAATAACCATTTTTATGAGTGAAAGGAGCTGTGCAGTAAGGGCTGGCTGGCTGCGATAAGTAACCAGACTTTGTGGAAAAAATGACTAGAACACTCTCGGTTCTGCTCACCTTGGCCTCTCAGGCCCATCCAAGTAAGCAGTGATCTCTGAGATCAGCAGGTTCCTCTGGAGACGGGTGCAGAGCTCAGGGACATGCTGGGTCACCCTAACTCTAGCTTGTGATCTGGGAAGCACCAAGCAGTGGATGCCCCTGTGGCCTAGGATCAAGCCCAGCAAGCACCTTGTAGTCAGGCCAGCCTGAGAGATGTCCTCAGCCCCAGGGGCCTGGGGGCAGTGCCAGGATCTGCTGTGACCCCCTCGCAGTTTTGAAAGACAGACTCAGGTCTTCTGTTGAGTGCAGTGAGAGGAGCTGCCAGGTGGACCTCACAGAGCCCAGGTGTGGGAGGAGAGGCTGCCTCCATCCTCAGGCTTGGCTGTGTCCCAGGTGCCCTCAGGGCACTGAACAATGAAATGATTAGGCTTGGTTGAAGGAAAGGCTTTCTCTGCAAACAGTGCAGGTGCCAGGGGTGCTTGAGAGAGACCAGGGGAGAGGCTTAGTGTGGCCAGTGGTCAAGGTGACAGTGTTAGCAAGCAGGCCTCGGGAGGTGGGGCGGAGGAGGGTTGGGGCTAGGTTTGGGGTCTGGGAGAAGAGACTTTAGATGTGGCTGCAGGTGAACCAGAGAGAGGGGATGGTCATACTGAAGGGGAACTAGGCTGGAATCAGGTGACCGATTTCAAGTTTGAGTCTTACCAACCAGCTGTTGATTGTTGTAACCTCGTTTTCCTTCCTTGTGTCCTCTTTCCTTCCCCTGCTCAGCTTCTGGCCAGCTTGTTGGGGTTTAGGGACAGGTGCATGTGCTTGGGAAAGGCACAGAGTCCCATGACACTGTGAAGGACGAAAGCCCCAATGATTTTGATTTCTCTGAACCTCATAAGCATGTTTTGGTATCTCAGTAAACATGAAATAGCAAGTTTGATCTGAAATATTGTCTGCTAAAGTCAAATGAGCCCCAATAACCTCAGAGAGCAATGCTTTTTCTTCCTGTAGCCCCAAGGATCAAGAGAAATAATGAAAGCTTAGGGTTCAAGAATTAAAAGTTGGGATAGGTCTAATGTACTTCACCCCTGAATAACTCATTCTTCCAAAGAGGATGATCAAATAATCCTGATTCTGAATGAGACTGAAAAATGCACTTTGGGAAAGAGATTGCATTCCTTTGCTGAACTTAGATCAAGTGTTTTTGAAATCACTAAGAACAACAAAGATAAAATGACTAAATAATGTCTCATGAATTAATCGACCGAGGAAACATTTATTTCCATTACCCAAGATAAGTTAGCAAGACTCGAAATGCAAGCAACTCAGAAATGCCAGAATGTTATATTGGAAGGGACTTTTAAAGATGGATTTAGCTCAACACACTCATTTTACAGATGAAGAAAGCGAGGCCCAGAGAAGAGGCGACAGTAAGATAAAAAAAAAAATGCATGAAGTTTACCTCCTCTCCTGAACAGACGAAGGAGGACATGACTACAGCCTGTCTGGACAGGACACTGGTTTCCTGGGACCTGTGCTTAACTGATGGGTGGAGGCGGGGGTTTATTTTCCCAGCATCTCTTCCTGGTTTTCCATCATGGGTGGGCCCATGACCCAGGCTGGACAATAGTCTCAGGGATTAATCTGGGGAAAGCATGTGATTCAAACAGAACCATCCAAGTTCTTTCGTGGGATTTTTATATGAATGCTTTGTGGATGCTTCCAAAGTTGCAGGGGGCCAAGTAGCCCTGTTTCTCCAAGGAGAGAAAGTTGTTTGAGGTAGGAGAGAATGAGGACACTCTTCGGGGATGACAACCCAAGATTAGGCATAAATATAGACGGTCCCCAACTTCCAAGTCACATTTTTTGAACTTTACTATAATGTAAAAGTGATCTGAATTCAGTGGGAACCATATTTTAAATTTATAATTTTGATCTTTTTAAAATTAACTTTTTAATTTATATATGACAGTGGAATGCATTACAATTCTTATTACACATAATAAGCACAATTTTTTATATCTCTGGTTGTATACAAAGTATATTCACACCAATTCATGTCTTCATACATGTACTTTGGATAATAATGTCCATCACATCCCACCATCATTAATATTTTTATGTGGTGCTGAAGATGGAACCCAGTGCCTCACACAGGCTGGGTAAGCGCTCTACCACTGAGCCACAACCCCAGCCCCTAATCTTTTCCTTTGATAAGTCGTAAGATTCTCTCCTATGATGCTGGTCAGTGGAGTGAGCCATAACTCTGTCACCCACATGATCATGAGGGGGAAGAGCCCACACTCTCCAGTGTACTGTGCTGCTAAGCTACCATGTCCCACAGGTTAGATATATTAAATGCATTTTTGAGTTATGACTTTTTTCCCATTTATGATGGGTTTAATAGGATGTGACCCTATTGTAAGCTGAGGAGCATCTGGAAATAGGTAGGTAAATAGAGAGTCAGAGAGATAATAAGGCATAGAAACATCCATAGAAAGAACCAGCTCCTACACTTGCTGTTCTTTTGTCTGAGCTTCTTTAAGTAAAATTTCTGTCTCTTGCTAACAAAAATGTTGCACTTTCTAAGTGTGGGACTTCTGGGTGATATGATACACGGGTGCTTGACTTTATAATGAACTGCAAACTGTGTACCTTTATTAATTTATTTTTGATGCTCCCTGGCAAGTTCTTTGTTGATTTTCACCTGATATTTTAGTTCTTTTTTTCTTATTTTGAACCATTCTAGTGGGTGTGCAGTAGCATTTCGTTGTGGTTTTAGCTTAGACTTACTTACCGACTCATGATGTCAAGCATTTTTGTCAAATATTTACACATATATTACACACATCTTTATCTGACATACGCTTTACACATACTCTATCAGTCTATGCCTTGTCCTTCCATTTTTCTTAACAGTGTCTTTGGAAGAGCAGAAGTTTTAAATTTTGACAAAGTCTGATTTGTTGATTCTTCTACTTTTTTTTTTTTTTGGTACCAGGGATTGAACCCAGGGGCACTTGACCACTGAGCCATACCCCCAGCTCTTTTGTATTTTATTTAGAGACAGAGGGTCTCACTGAGTTGCTTAGGGCCTCGATTAATTGCTGAGGCTGACTTTGAACTCGCGTGATCTTCCTGCCTCAGCCTCCCAAGCTGCTGGGATTACAGGTGTGTGCCTCGTGCCTGGCTTGATTTGTTAATTTTTACTGTGGTGCTTTACATCTTTTTGTGTTTTTACCTAAAAATCTTTCTTCCAGGCCACAAAGTTTTTAATCCTTTACCTTTCTTCCAGAAGCTTTATACTTTTTATGTACACTTACTTTTAGTATTGTTTTGTGTGTGGTTTGAGATGAGGGTCTAGGTTCATTTTATGCATATGAATGTCTAATTATACCACACAATTTACTGAAAAGGCAATTCTCTCCCCCACTGAACTACTTGATGCCATTGTTTAACATAGGTGAGCCTGTTTCTGAACTCTTCTTCTGGCCTATTGATCTGTCTGTACTTACTCTAATTCCATAATGTCTGGGTTGCTGTTGCTTTACAATACTTCTTCAAATTATTCTTCCAAATTTTTTTTTCAAATGTTTTTTGCTAGTCTAGATTTTTTACATTTCTATATAAATTTCAGATTCAGTTACCAACTTCTACATAAAAAGCTTATCAGATTTTGTTTGGAATTGTATCTGTTAAGAGAATTTGATGAATTAGTTGAATACCATTTGTTTTAATCAGCTTTTTCATGGCTATAACTAAAAGATCTGATCAGAACAATTTTAAAGTAGGAAAAGTTTATTTGAGGGCTCACGGTTTCAGAGGTCTTAGTCCATAGAAGGCCAGCTCCATTCCTCTGGGCTTGAGGTGAGGCAGAACATCATGGTGGAAGAGTAATGGCGGAGGCAAGCAGTTCATATGATAATCAGGAAACAGAGAGAGACTCCACTCTCCAGGTACAAAATATATACCCCGCAGTCACTCCCCAAATTTGCACCTCCTCCAGCCACACCCTACCCCTTCAGTTACCACTCAGTTAATCCCTATCAGGGGATTAATTCATGGATTCAGTTAAGACTCTTACAACCCAGTCATTTCTTCTCTGAACCTTCTTGCCTTGTCTCACAAGTGAACTTTTGGGGGACACCTCACATCCAAACCATAACACCATTCCTAATGGTGGATAATCTTTGAAACAAACTTGTAATTTCAGTAAACTTGTCAGTTTTTATTAGGTTGAATGTTTAGGAACCCATGACTCTCAATCTCTCCTGACCCTAGGATTCAATGACATAAAGCATCATTTTCTGGTAATGGGAACACCACAGAGGGCTTCCCAAGCTCCAGTGGCCGCCATCTTGTCCTAGAGGGAAGCTAGCCATCTCTCTCAGGTGAACACTGTCTGCCTCAGTCAGGTCAAACCCAACAACCCAGACCCAAGAGAAGCTGTCTGAGGCCTTCTCAAACAGCCACCCTTCCCTGAGCAAAGTTCATCTGGTTCAGGAAAAGTGGTCTCAGTCCCAGCATAAGAACACCACAGGCCTCAGGAGGGAGTGTTCTGGGAAGAGGTTGAAGAGAGGCCAGGGAAAAGCCAGGACAAAGGCATAATATTCTGGAAGCTTTGCCTCCACGAGCGCTGGGTCTTCCAGAAGGACTAACTAGTGTAGGGCCATGACTGCCCCTCGGCCAGCTCCCTGGGCTGCTCTCAGAGGCGGCATTACAGCAGCAGAATCGCTGCCTGTTCCTCCACACTGTGGATTGTTAGCAGGTTCTAAATAGGCCATTCATTTTTCCCGCTTAGCACAGAAGGGTCTCACAACTCCAAATACCACCATGGGCCCGGATGTTGCAAGTCAAAACATTCTTCAAACCACAGCCCTCGGGTGAGAGGACGGGCTGGCAAGGGCTCTGGAGGGTAAACAACCACCCACCAGTCCGGAAACCACCGGGTACACAGGAGGCCAGGCTGTCCTGCTCACAGATGCTGGGGGTCTGAGGAGTTTTACCAGGCTTCATCTCATCAAACCACCAGTGCCTGCCTCCATCTCCCCCGGGTCCCAGACAATGAAACCTGTTCTCAGGGGGTGCTGATTGGCTACCACTCGTCATGTGTCCTGGTGGCTGCCTGTCTCAGCCGATCAGCAGTGTGAGCTGAGCACTCAGCGCCAGGCTGGACGGCAGGGCTCTGTGGGTAAAGGATGCCAGCCTTCACTGTGTCTGAGTCCAGCAAGACATGCAGCCAGGGTGGACACCCCGGTGGACACTCATGTGCCTGGAAATGAAGTTCCCGGGACAGGAGGCTGTGGGGTCTGAGAGCTGTGTGACGGGCCGAGGATGCTGCAGTAATGTGCATGGGCACAGGGCTCCCAGGAAGGGTCTTGGGAGGATCAGCCAGAATGCTTCTGCTGGACACTCCTTGGGTGACCCTTTCCAGCCCCCACCGTCTCCTGGTTGTCTAGCAGGAGCACAGAAAAGCTCCAGAAGAGAGCATCAAGCTTAGGAAGGCAGCGGGGGAGAAAGAAAGGAGGGAAGGAATGAAAGCAAGGGGGACTTCCAGGAGTAATGCTGCCAGAGAAGAGGTGACCGGGGTCCCAAGCCATCAGGGAGCAGGGACCGGCTATATCTACTCCAGTGCCTTTCAATGGCGCACGTCCTCAGTGAGGGCTTGCTGGAGGGATTCAGGGAGGGGGAATGAATTTAGGACTGCTGTTTCCATTGAAGGAAGGGAAGGACAGGGCATAATGGAAGGAAGGTGGAGAAGGTGACTCCCTGGTGACCCTGACAAAGAGAGTTTCCAGTGTGCAATGACCATGGCATGGCGACAGAAGGCTCACACCTGAGTGGCACTAAAACTGAATAGCTACAGGCCAGGCCTCTCAGTGGGATGGACTTGAATTGCCACTGTGGCTCTACCACTTACTGCTGTGTGACCTTGGGCAAATTACTCAGTCTCTCTGACACGCAGTTTCTTCAACTGTAAAATAAAGAATCAACATTTCATTTATTGGGAGGATTACATGAGAGATCAGCCGGTCACTGCTGGGGACCAGGTGATGACTTCCATGCCACACTTCTCCTGTGCAGTGTGTACTTGGCCAGCGTTGGGCAGAGTGGGCTTCTGCTAAGAAGTCTGTTTCCCTTGGAGCTTGAGATTGGGAACACAGGATTCACTGTGACCATGTCCCAGTGTGTGAAACGGCTTCAGTTTGCCCTGGGTCTTTCTCCTTATCCTTGTGACTCTACTTATTTATTATCTTGGAGGCTCCTCAAGATTTTCCTTCCCTATCGCGCAGGGGAAAGGAGAACTGAGAGGCTTTGAGGCCAACTCTGTAGTCCCTAGCAGAACCCTGTAGGGGACTGGGTCACCAGAAACCCTCTGTATCAGCAGAGACACAAACACCAGATAATCTTAAGGATAAAGGAAGTATTAGGGTGATTTAAAGCCTCCCCCTTTTCCTGTTTTGGGCACAGCCTGGGAGTAGGAGGGGGAGCCGGGAGCTACCTGAGCTTCCATTTGCAGCATGATGGAGCAGGGGCAGGGGCTCCTCCATCCTGTGACCTCACACGCCATCCACTTGATCTTTAAATCTAAAATCCCTCTCACGTTGCAGTCTGACCGTGGGAGCCTTGCATCCCTGTGGGTACCAGCCTGCGCTGGGTTTGTGACTGACAAGAAATGTCCCCCTGGGAGTCTTCAGCTGACGCAGAAAGGCTCTGGGGAACTAGCCTGTGTTCCTCCCAGCACGCTCCCTGCTCTGTGGTCCCCACAGGAGAAGGAGGGTGGCAGATGAGGCTTTGCAACTGCTGTTTGTGAGTCTGTCTGGGTGGGCTGTATTTCACGGCTCTCAGTCCCAGATAGGGCAGCAAACCGTGAGAACCCAGCTTATTGGAGTGAGTGCAAGAAATTCCAGCCAGGAGCCTGCCCTGCATGGGCCAAGTCCTGGGTCACATTCCCCTTGGCAATTCCCAAACTCACCAGGATGATCTTTCCTCAGCAGGGATTCAACCACAGCAGCCCTGGTTGGGATAACACCCTCCAACCCCCGCCAGGCATTGGGTGTGTGAATCCTGCTCTTCTGTGTGTTCGGCAGAGGGGACCCTGCAGAGAGGACCTGCAGCCACTGCCTTCTGTTCCTTGAGACCAGTGATCTCTCCTTCACACGAGGGCTGTCTTGTGGGTGGGATTTGTTTTCCCTGTGGTTCATCAATGGCATCTAGGGAAGGGGCTCCTTCATTCCCTGGGTGCTAAGATCTGGCCTCCCGTAGTTAGGAGTGTTGGGAAGCAGCTGGTTCCAGTCAGAGCAGGAGCAGGCTCAGGCCCAGGTCAGCCTGGAGCAGGTAAATCCCTGCCTGGCATCGGGGTTGACAATGGAGGTGGCCGGTTTCCTATTAGGAGATTTTCAGGAAATTCTCCTTCAGAAAGGCTCAAGCAAAGGTGTTTCTGGAAGCCAGACAAACACTTGATGGCTCTTAGCCTGCTGAGCTCTTGTCTTGTAGGGCTTGATTCATTCTCTTCTCCCGTTTCACGAAGAGGGATGGTCCTCTTGCTCCTTCCTGTGTCACCGGGGACTCCCTCTGCAGGGCCTGCTCTTCCTTGTGCCCTTTCCAGGGACATTCTCTCCAGGAAGGGCTATTCCTCCTCCGGGCTCTCACAGGCCCAGGGGGAGTGTGCTCACACGCCTGCACCTTGCTCTTCCCAAACATCTCAGGGCTGTTTGCTAGGGACCATCTCAGCGGCATGCAAGGGGGCCAGTGGTCCTCAAGTCCCCTAATCCCCACAGTTGTCTGGGGACACTTGAAAATGCCAGACAAGTCCCCATCCCCACCACCAGGAACCCTTGAACTGAGCTGATGTCTGGCTGTGGTACTGGGAAGGCAGATGACCCTAATGTGCAGTGGTGGTAGAGGCCCACCAGACCAGACCCCTGGTGAACCAGCCAGGCAGCTCTGCCCACGTGGTGCCTGCTCTTGTAGAATTGGTTGATTTGGTGTGTACGGAGAGGCAGACTCTTATCCTCTGCCCATCACTATTACTTATCCAACTTCGATATCATCCGAGCCCTCAAACTCTTGGGGAACCACGTTCTGTATGGAGAGCTGCTGGGAGGCCTTTCTCCTCAGGTGTGTTGGGAGCTGTACGGAACAATTCCTGCCTCCAAGACCAAGTGCTCTCCCTGTCCTCCAGGTCACTCTGCACCTGTCAAACCTCATCTTCAACATCTTCTAGAATGCAGACCCTGGTTCCCATACCTGGTGCCTGTCAGTCACCATTCCAGAAGCTACAGACCACATCTTTTGAGGGTCAGATGTAACAGTTGGCATGTGTAGCATCTATTGTCTATTTTTTTCTCTATCAATCATCTATTTTTCAATCATCTTTCTCATTTTTAAGCAGTCAGGTGATTCTTCTCATGCATTTGCAGATGGGACACTGTGACACGTCTTGGCAGTCCATGTTGGTCAAATTCTGGGGCCTGCTTGGCCCTGAGGGACTCTGGGACCTTGTGGAAAGTAGTCATGCACAGGTCCGAGGGGGACATGTGTGGGGAATCCAGGGCCCATGTAGCCCTACGGGAGATGCATGTGGATGAGGTGATTTATGTCAAATTGGAACACACCCAAGAAGACTGGATGGTCTCATCCAGGGCAAAAACCATGAGCAAAATCATGATCCCAACACACTGGTTAGTCTAGTTCCATGTCCAGCTCACTGAAGCTATGGGGCTTCAGAGGAAGGCACAGTCTGAGACTTCAGGGGTTTGCCATCTATGTGGGGAAACCAGAGAAAGGGACGTAGAAATCTGAGATGAAACACAGATTTGAAAAGCTAGCAGAGCTCCAAGCCAGCTGCCAGTGTCCCTGCCATGAAGTTACCCAGGCCGCCCTTTGTTCCTAGGAAAGATGATAAAACACCACAAGCACACAGGAGATAAAGAGAATACTGTCCAAACATACAAACTACTACTTCCCCGTGGTTCAGCTAATATTTTACAAGATTAGAACATTGTTAATCCTCACCCCCACCATTTCCCTCCCTCTTTTCTTGCTCCCCTGAAATTGGTATTTATCTTTCTCTGTGCCATAGGGTAAGAGGCCGTTTGCCAGGTGGTCAATTTTAATTGGCCTGAAAAGGAATCTCAGTCCATAGTGGGAGAAATGGGAGATTTCCTGGTGAAAAGATGGTGGACTTCGCACAGGGAAATGAAGATGGGGAGAGTACTGCAGGTGAGGATCAGGCCAGGGGATGGATGCTGGGTTCTGTTGGAGAGGAGGCAACTGGATTAGAATGTGATGGGGTGAAGAGGAAGTTAGAGCTTTTTTTTTCGTCCACTGATCATGAGCTGTCAGGTAGGAAGTGGTGACTGGGCAGTGCACAGGGCAGAAGCGATGGTGGCCTGTAGACCCTTGAGGAGCAGATGCACCTGTCCCCCCACAGAGTTCCCACACACCTGCCTGGATCCAGTGCTGCTCTTGCCCCATCTTCCTTGGTTTTCTCCCTCCCTTTTCTCCACCTGTGGGGTGAGGCACTCTGCGAAGCTGGGCTTCCTCCTCCTCCATCACTCGCATCCCACTTCTCACCTCCTCTTTCCAAGCGAGAGCACCCCAGGCATCAGGCCTGGGGCTTCATTCAGCTCCTACAGCAACCTGGAAGGATGTTAGCAAGAGCTCAGGAAGGAGTACTGTGGGGATCCAGAGGTCTCCTGACCTTGGCTCCTCTTTGGTACCAAGAAAGCTCTCCAAGTACCAATCCCAGGCACAGGGGCGCAGTGCTGTCAGTGTAAGAGGTACGGGGCGCTGTTACAGAGCTCTGTCTGCCTGGCGGCCTCTGTGAGCCTCTACTGGGAAAAACAGGTCTGTTTTGAAAGAACGAGCTCAGACTCGGGTTTATTGTGGGCAGATCCTGGAGCTTTTGCCTTGTTTGACAGCTCGTAAAACCCAGCAGCAAATATGAATTTCCAGTTCCATGGCTTGGAGAAAAAAGCCTGGGAACAGTTATCAGCTTTCTGGTCACTCCAGGTGGGGCATCCCTCCCTCCCTCCCTTCTGCCACCGCCCCCGCCTCACTCTCACCCCTGGGAAGTCATCAAGACAGGCTGTTCCCAAGGGCTGGGTGGAAGGCTGAGGGCTGGCTGGGCCGACTGATCAGACCAGAGCGGGGCGGGCTGATGCACAGGAGGCCAGAGCAAAGGGACCAGCTTTGGGCTTCGTGCTCTGAAGGGCTGAGTAAACCCTCCACGGCCCGAGGTGGGAGATTTCAGTTTCCAGCCTCCCAAACGTGCCAGTCGTCACAGGGTTGGCGGGTTTGGCATGTGGGAGATGATAAGTCCAAGCCTCAGTTTTCATACTGCCCTTCTGGCCTGAATGGCTTTGGAGTGAGGAATTCCTTAAGTCCCCACATCCCTGACTTCCTACTTGGGAGACCCCAGAACCTGGTGTACATTGAGCAGTTATGGAACATGAGCAGAATGAAGAATGAATTTACAAGAGAGTCTTTGGGAAACAGATAGTGCTCTACCACTGAGCCACAACCCCAGCTCCAGATGGTTATTTATTAAGCACTTGTTAAGGGGTCTCCTCAAGTCAAAACTAGGAGAAAACTACTGTTTTTACTAGGCTCAGCAAGGTGAAGGAAATTGTCCAAGGTCTTACAGCTAGGAGTGTGTGCATGAATGTGTGTGTATGTGTGTGTGTGTGTGTGTGTGTGTGTTGGGGAGTGCACAAGAGAAAATGCTCAAAGCATCCTTTTGACCATTCCCCATTCTTGCAACTTCGACACGTGAATTTATGAATTTGTCAAAGCTGATGGGACCAAGTGTACTATTCCTGAAAGCTGGAGTTGGGGGCCTTCTAAGTGGGTGTCAACACATACCCTGAAAAACAACCCCTAGGAACAGAAGGGAGAAGCCCTCATGTACATGGAACAGGGAAGAGAGAAGAGGAGGGACAGGACACCAGGAGGGTCCCACTAGCCATTTCTTTTTTCTTTAAGAAGGATTTGCTTATTTTTTAATTATATTTTTAAGTTGTCCATGGACCTTTATTTTATTTACTTATATGTGGTGCTGAGAATCGAACCCAGTGCCTCACATATGCTAGGCAAGCTCTTTACTACTGAGCCACAACCCCAGCCCCTCATTGCACATTTCTAATCTCCGCTTCCCCCACCCCGACCCAGGAAAGGGGAAAGGCAGAAGAAAGAACGCAGCCAGACCAACTGTTAAAAATTATTTAATAGAAAGTTCAATGTCAAAATGTAACAATAAACAAAAATACACATGTATAAATATGTATATATAATTAGACCTGTACACTTTCTCAGACCCTTTTCAAAATGGAACAGAATCGTAACATCTTGGTGGTCAAATCAAAAATAATATTCAAGCCACACGGGTCCACTGGTGCCATGCGCAGTTCAGCTGAAGCACTTTGAAGGGTCAAAGAATTCCAACCAGGAGGGAGTTTGGGATATTGCCAGTGTCCTTTTCTGGAGACCCAGAGAGGGAAGATGAACAATCCCGTGGTTCTGTACAAGGTACCTGCTATTAGCACCTATAGCCGCTGCTGTCTAGGGACAGTTCTCCTGTCTGAATGACTTAATTTATGTTTGCTCCCAGAGTTGAAGTGCCTGGGAGTCTGTCTTGCCACTTTCTTGTTCCGCACCTAAGTGCCACACAGTGGTTTGGAATGCCACCAAGGTGTGCTAATTTGTACCAAAGCGGTGGTGTTCAAAGCTGGGGTGTATACCAGGAGGTAACCAAGGTCACCCTCAGGAGCCCATGAGAAAATGCTAGAACCTTTGTTTATATGATGTTTTGTATCTTATTCATTTAAAATTTCTGTGCTGTGTGCTTTTTGTAATGTAACCATCACTATAAAATAAGTGGATATATACTTTAAGTAAATCAATACACATATAGGAAGGTGCATCTCACAAAGTTCTTGCTGATACCCAAATGTGATGGAATCAGATCCGCAAATGATTTCCACTGCTTTCAATTTCATGTTCAGGCAGAGTGGTGAGGAGGTTGCCCTCCTGGGTTCCCATGCTCACCTGAGCACACCTCTGCAGGTACTCAGAGAGCAATGCCCCAAGGATCGGCCACACCTGACTGAGAGCTGATGCCTCACAGTCCTAGATTTTCCTCAAATGTTAGACCATGTTCCTAAATAAAACCCAATTCCCATGGGAATTGCAAAGACACAGCCATTTGATAACTGGCCTGGGAGCAACATAGTCCTTTCCTGGCCATGAGATGACAGGTGTGTGTGGGCATGAATGGGGAGAGGGTGCCTTACTGTGCTGTTGCTTTCCAGCATTAGGACTGTCACAGGCCACGTTCTGTTCTACACTCCTAGACCCAGGCCTGTGCATCAGGAACCAGAGGCGGATTTAGAAACCTTCAGTTAACAACCACAGGACTATTAGGAAAAAGTCAGTGTTGGAGTAAAAATCTTGCCATGGCACCAGAAGGCTGTGTTTCTCTTGGGTACATCAGGCTGTGCCCAGGAGGAGGGCAGGTGTGGGCATGTTGTCAAAGAGGTCAGCCCCAAGGAGCAGCAAGAGCTGCCCAGGATCCCCAAGCAGAGGAGCAGAGTCACTCAGCTGGGAAAACTGCCTTCAGGCCCAAATTCCTCCAAGCCCTCAAGGGAACTGTCTCCTGTATGAGCTTTTTTCTTGGATTTCTGGAAACCACGCTGATATACAGCTCTCATTCTGATGCATCTAATTCTATTCCTTCTGCCTAAAAATTTTCTGATTTTTTTTTCTTTTTTTGGTAGGACAAAAGACAAAGAAAGAAAAACCCCAATGCTCTCTACTTTGAATTGGTTCTTTGGAACACCCAAGGCACTGCAAATTGCTTTCATAAAGGGATTCTGCTTGTCTCTGAGCCCTCCCTGACTGACAGTCCCCAAAAGCTTCTCAGCAACTGTCCAGGCTTGTGGGTATTTCCCATCTGCACACAGTTCATCTGTGCTTTTGTCTGTGTGTTTGTTAAATATCACTTTTCTTTGGCAGGACTCAGGAGGTGCGCACTCAGGGCCCAGGAGAGGTTTGGCCACCAGGTGCAGGTAACCTCATTTAGGGGAGGGCTGTCCAGGGGCAGCTGCCTTTGGTTAGAATCATACACTAAACAGGGAAGCCCTCTCTGGCTTCTGTATATTTATTTTCGGATGCACCCTCATCTCTAGGTCTAGGCCAGCTTGGTCCCCAGAGGTATTTTTAGCCATCATGTTTCTAAGGTCAGGATGACCCAGAGCTATCTCTATGTCTCCAAACCAGATCCAGCCCAAGCTGAGGCCCTTGAACTCAAACAGCTTCTGAAGACAGAAAGAGGAGTAGGGGTAGGATGGGAATAGAAGATCTGTTGGAACAAAGCCTCCCAGTAAGCAAGTGTGCACTTCCAGAGAGGATGGCCATCCTGGGCCTGAGAGAGACTACACCCAGCTCTTGGGCTGTGGAAGGCAGAGCAGCACCTAAAGTTTTTCCATATGTTCCCCCAATCCACAGCCAAACCCTGGAGCCCTCTGTGGCCGCCCCTGCTCACTGCTGCGTCCTCACTCCTGGTTCTTCCCCACCCCCCGTCTTCAGCTCTGACTCTAGCCCCTTTACTACATGCAGACCCTGGTCAGTCCTCAGTGTCCATGCTGGTCCCAGGCTGTCTGTCCTCTTAGTCTGGACCATCCTTTGTAACACTCTCCCTGATGAATGTGAGCTCTGATGTCACTGCTTTGAGGGAGTCTCCAAGCACCGTGACGTGCTTCCATAGCACCCAGTACTTTTCCCTACAGGACATCAGAAGGAGCCCTTCCAGGGTATCTCCACCCTCAAGTAGGCTCCTTGAGAGCAGCAGCTGTATTTGGTTCAACTGTGTATTGCTGGCAATCAGCTCACTGCCTGGAATGTCCCAGGTGTCCATAAATAATATGTTGAATGAACGAGCCCTCGAGACTGGCAAGGGCCAAGCTGAAGATGCTACATCTGGGACAACCTAGAGGAAGGGACCCCAGCTTCACACACTGGTGTCAGTGTCCCTGTGGAGGTGCTGCTGCTGTGGCCTCCGTCAAGGCCACATGGATGAGTGGGAGAGTGCATGAGCAACACTGTGGTTGTACGTGGCAGGACCTGGCACTTATGCTTGGGATGTGTCCTTTAGGCACCATGGGCTGGGAAAGGTGGTAAGCCACAAGACTCAGCTAGAGGCCCAGAGAAGTCAACCACAGGGGCATGTCTGTACCTCAGGGGCACAAGGCAAGACAGCCAGCCGACCTAGTGTTCCCATTTGAGTCTAACTCAAACTTGTGGGAGTGATCACTAGTTTTTCCTGCTTTGGTATTATTATGGTGATCTGGATAACTACATTATTTTAAGATTACAGAAAGGCAAAACAGTTCTTTCAATTCTAAGGATGGAACCCAGGGCCTCATGCATGCTAGGCAAGCGCCCTACCACTGAGATACAACATCAGCCTTCTTTCTTGAAGCCAGTCAATAACATAAAGTATCTATATTTTCTTTATGCATGTATCTTTGTCTATATTAAGAATATGGATTCAAATGAAGAGTCCTAAAAAGGGCAGCTGCCTGATTCTCTCCAGGAAACTGCAGTGATTTTTATGGATTTGTATCTTGCTTAGAATGGAAAGGCTGGCTTGAAATCTTTTATAAAACTTCCCTTGCTCACTTGCCTGTCAAGAAGCACAGTCCCTGAAGGTCTGGACTGAAATGCCAGAAAACTGGGGGCTATTCTCTTACCCCCGGCTTCGGGCTCAATGGCCTCCTAAGGTTCTAAAGCTATTTTAACCCCAGGGAACCTGAGGCAGTTATGGATGAGTTTATGATGTTCTTTTTACTCTAAGTCTTACTCAATCAAGTTCAAAGTCTTGGTCTAAAAATAACCTCTGGGAAGGGAGGAAGAGTGAACTGATGTTGGAAAGGGGAGACAATATCAGAACAGGGCCTTCAGCTGAGCAGGGAATCTTTCTGAATCAAAGTAATTCCTTTGACTTCCAAGAGATAAGAGCCATTTCCCACATCACCTTGAAAGAATCTGGCAGCTGCCAGCCTAGAAATAAACAGAGTTTGGAGAACAGATTTCACAGGAAAACTGGTCATGGGACCCCCTGACTCTAGGAAATTCTTCTGATTCTTTCAAGCTGAGTAAATGAGGATCGGAGCAGGTCCTCCCCGGCTAGCACCTTTGACCACTATGACAGGAGTTCTCTTTTGTACCTGTCACGTCTTAAGAAGCAAGGAAAGGAACTCTGGGGGGTGTTCCTCCTCTCTTCTGACCTTGGAACAAGTTATTTAAATGACTCTCTAAGTCACTGCATGCCTATCCCCAAACATTTAAGATCTTGAAAGAGATTCACCTCTGGTTCTGGTGCTCAAACTGCCTGGAAAACACAGCTGTGGTCTAACCATCAAAAAGACACCAACCCTCATCCACGAGAAGGGATTTCAATACAGGTGACTGACCCCACCTCGCCTTTCCTCCACTGCTCTCCATCAGGTTCTTCCAAGCCTCCCGGCAAGGCTGAGGCTTTTAGCCTTAAGAAGATGCAGCTGCGATGAAAAGAGCAAATCCTGGGAACCCAGAGAAGGGAACTAGGCACCCAGTGAGTAGCCTGTTCTGGATGCATCTGGAAGGTTCCTTTCCCAGATGCTGAAAGGATACCAGGGGTGGGGAACCACGGGCCTAAACTCCCAAAGCCTTTTCCCCTGAGCACCCAAGTCCTGTCAGCCAGGGGCCTCTCTTGGTTTGTGTGCAGATGCAGGAAGGCCAAGTGAAACGCCCCCCATGAGGAAACCAAGCTGGTAAGGAGCCAGAGAATCTGGAAGGTAGACCCCCCCCCCAAGGTTGTTTTCACAGTGTTTCAAGGGGCACAATTATAATAAAAACATGTGAAAATACTTGAATGACATCTTTCCATTTTCCATTCAATATGTTATCGGATAGATAACATTCGACACTTAAAATACACTACTCAAACAGGGGGGTGGTAGACCCTGCTTCACAGGCTCCTGTGAGGATTACACAATTATGAAACGCCTAGCATAGTATCTGGCACAGAGTAAGTATCGGTCAAACATCTCAGTTCCTTTTTTCCTCTTCTCCAAGATTAGATTAAATCCCAGATAAGGTATGGGAATCTCCTGAAAAACACAGCCTCACTTCCTGAGTCCCAAGGTTCGTCCCCAAGGCCTATCTATATGTTCCCCACAAGCCTCATTTTTACCATAGCTTCCCTGACCCTTGACCAGAGCCGTACAAAAAGGGGACTGCTGAAGTCAAGGACATTTTCCTCCTTGGAAAAACACATCCACTCATTGGCAAAAGGCAATTCACAGACCTCATTCATGAAATTCCAAAAGGTTTATTGCAGGGACATTTATAGTTTGAAAGCCGGTTGCCTCAGCCAGCTTTACACAGCACACGGGGGTCCAGTAACCCAACATGACATTGTGGAGCTCAAGTTCCTCCTTTGAGCCACTTTTCCATTATGCCTTTAAATATATATTCCCTACCCACCAACAATGTCCGATTTTTCTAGTAGGGTTTTAAGAAATGTAACAAAAAGCTCAGTTTCTAAGAGGTATAAAGAAATAAAGCTCTGAGAGAGGGTGCCTTCCAGGGGAGAAAGCGTGGAGGGCAGATTTTATGTAAAATTACAGAGCACAACCTAATACCTCTTTTTTTTCTTTTCTTTTTTGAGGGAGGCTGGAGGGACAGGGAGAGAACCTTAGATACCAATTGTTTTGCCTTTTAGAAAGAAAATATCAGAGTCCCAGAATCCAAGATTCTGAGTCAGTGTTTTCCTGGATTAAGAATTTGATAATTTTTCTTCCTACAAAACTAACATATTTAACCAAGTTTCTTAGGGATCAGTGCAGATGGAACACTTTCAAATTCTTGCTCAGTGTCTAAGCAGGACATGGGTAGGTGGCCTTCCATCATGGGCGACTGAAGTAAAATTCCTAAGAGGTATAATCTCTGTTTTCAGAAGAATTAGGGGAGATTCCTGCCTTAGCAGAATAAGGTAGCATTGAGGTTGGGAGGAGGACAAAGTCATAACTCAAAGCTGGATGACATCAGCGGGGGCCAAGAGGCGGGCTCCATCACCCCTGAGACTGTTTCTGGGGCTGTGGGCTTGCTGGCGTGGCGGTGCCTGGGCGTGCCTGTGACAAAGAGGCGCTTTATCACCTCACAGTGAGCATAAGGCGGGTGCCAGGGTGGTGGGTGCGAGGACCAAGGCTGATCGAGAGGCAGGCCGTTTCTTATTTGAGTCATCAAAGGCCAGTCTCAGATCACAGGCGCTGCTGACAGGGAGGACCTGCCCCAGGGCGGGCGGCTGTGTGGCCCCCGCTGTTTCTGAGGGTTGACCTAGTTTGCCAGTCTCTGGACTCGGTAGCTTCTTTGTCCCTAAATAGACCATAGCACTGTGCTTCACTCACGGTTTCAGCCCGGGGCTGGGAGGCGTCTCAGAGGTAAAAGCCTCTTTTAGGGTTGTCCGCCAGTAACAAACACGTATTCAATTATGAGCACAGTACTCCATGATCCTGAATCTCCGCCAACCAAAAGAAAGCTATGCACACACCGCTGAACTTTTACAACTCTGCAACTCGGAGTCCATAAGGCGTGTGAAGTCCAGCTGTAAATCTTGTTGGCAGCTCCGCCCCGCCTACTGGCCCCTAGGCAGCTGCATCCTCAGTTGCTCCAGCCCAGAGCCCAGAACCCTCTCTGCTGAATGCCTCTCAGTTGATCCTCATCATGTCCTCGCCTCCATCCACCAGGTCACTGCTCTCCCTCCCTCCTTCCAACTCCCCGAGTCCTACACGGGAGGAGCAGCACGTACCAGCACATACGTGGATTATTCTTTTCCTTGTATCTGAGACAAGCTGCTTAAAGTCTGAATACACAGAGGGAAAAGAAAGGCAAGATTTTTTTTTTTTTTTTTTTGCTTTAGATCCTCTCAGAAGGCATTAAAAAAATAAAGTACAAACACAAGTCACTTGACAATTTTATGATTAAAACCAACAAATGGAAAACAGACAAGTTGCAAGTGTTGCCAACATAACCAAGCATTTCGTTCCAACCCAGCTCGATCACCCCATTGCTTGGACCTATTTTGAGGGGTACCAAATGCGTCCGAAGATAAAAATCACTTTTGCACAGCAAAGACGTATCCAGTGTTAAACAGGGGAGACAGAGCCCCGGGTGAGGAGCCTCTGCTTCACGGGGACAGCACTTATGGTTTTATGAAACCCTCCAAAGTCAGGTTCCCAAGAAACAGGTGGTTCCATGTACCCGTGTAACATGTCAAAATGTTAACCGTGACCTGGAGACCAAAAAACACAGGCGCGAGTCTCATCTTCCTGTGGCAGGTGGGGACTGTCTGGGAAGACACTGTCTGAGACACCAAACAGAGGAGTCACATGGAAGACGTTTAACATTTGCTTCATTCTTGCTTGATAAGAACAGAAGATGGATCCGGGAAAAGGTCATCCACATGACAGTGAACAAAGTCCCCAGTGAGTGAGTTTGAGGTGGGGTTTAGCAGTTCGTTGACAGTTGAGGAAAACTATTTTCATCACTTGGCCAAAAACCCTACAAGGGGTGGGAACATAAAACCCGAGACTACTGGACTCTCCCTGCAGTTTTCTGCTTGAAGCAGGATAAAAGGCCTTAAATTTTGGCTGTGTCTCTATTTATGTAACAACCACAGCTGTTCCTCAAAATAGCTGCTGCCGGCTACAAGATTTCAGGGATTTTTGTTGCTAACATTTGAGTCCATTTTCTATAGCAGGTGACGGGAGCTTGCTTCCCCTGGGTTTTGCTGCCCAGGTCTGAGAGGAGATCGGGAACCTCACCATTAGCCCATCAATGGTGCCACCAATTTTTTTGGGAATGGATTTAAAAGTCAAAGTTCATCTCAGGAAGAACGAATTTAACTCCTTATTCTGCTTCATGGCACATGATCTCTTGATGACCTTGGGACATCCTAACTACCCACTTTCTTAATTAATTATCCACCTTTGGGAGGTGGCAGTGTGGCTGATATGGAGGCCCTTGAAATTCCCAACCCCCAAAGACACATACAGCACTCCCTGTGCACTCCTGGAGAAACCTGGACTGCTGGCGTGGCGTTTAACAGGGTGCCCTCCCCTGAAAGTAACAAAGAGAACCCTCTTCAAAGCTATCAAACACGTTAAAAAAATACAAAAGTTATTTTCTCCTTTTGATTGCTATTTACTTGTGACAATATTTGTTAAAAATATTACTTCTGTCTTTGAGAAGAGATCAGTCTCTTCATATAGTATGGAAAAATAAACTCTACCAAACACACAGTCAACATTCCCCACCACGGCCAGGGCTTTTGGCTTTTGCATTTCCAAATATCATCACCAGTGTAAATGTCCTATGCTTTCGAGTAGGCAAATGATTTTCACTGTCCTATCCAGTGCCGGAAGTTAGAGGAAAAGGAAGTGGCAGGCTCATGTAGCATCGTGAAGGGGAGAATTATAAAATAAGATGCTTTATTTGCTAATAAAATAAAAGGTAACAGGGTAGTTTCATAGGCCCTCCTAAAAAGTCGCGGGGTGCCTCCTCCTCTCTTCTGACCACTTAGAGCCCTTCTAAACCTTGGTAGATTATTAACGGATGGGTGGGGTGCCCTTGAGGCCCATGATCAGCGTCACCACAAAGGCGGGCTCAACTCCACACCCAGGATCATCTTACAACACTGAGTTGGATGAATGGGAGAAGACAAGGATACATAAAAACAGTAAAATGTTTATTTCTTAGAAAAAAAAAAAAGCGAGGAAGAGGGATTGGAAATGATTGTGATCACACTTCCATCTGCATCTGACCAAAGCCAGCATTGCAAGCTTAATCGTTAAGAGACCTATTAGGTGGAACAACCTGCCGCCCCACTCCTAGGTCACTGGTAGGAGTCAGGTCACAACATGCTTTGAATAGATAATGGCTTCTCTACTTCTTCCAGACAGAGAAACAAGGCTTGCTGCAGCAATCATCCCATCTCCAAAGCTCAACATTGCCAGTGAGAAGCCAGGCTCGGGTCCGTCTCTGGACCGCTCAGGAGAGACAGGGAGGAAAGAGAGAGGGAAGGAGATGCTTGACTTAGAAGTGGAACCGGTCTAGAATAGAAGTTGATATCTGAGTTCACCACTACCTCATCTTATAGAAAATAGGTTGGAGAACATCTGTAAAACCAATAGTATCATTATGGTGAAATTGCAGAATTTTGCTGCATACCTGCACACAAGAAAAGTGAAAAGTTGCAACAAGTTTTAACTAGCAGCAACAAAGAAAGTTCGAGAACAGTTATTTTTTTTGTTTGTTTTTAGGAATATTCCTTTGCAAAGTTCATTAAGAAACACTGTAATTTAATGGGGCATACGATATGGAACGATCTTCTTTTGTTATAGCGCTGTTCGTTGAAGAGAACCGACCTTTGCAAAGATTTTGACTGGGGTGTAACCTATTTACACAGTAGCAGCTCCTGGTCTGAGTGGCAGAATTGGTGCTATGTGATGTCTTCTTCCTCCGAACAGTAATCTCGACCCTTGGAGGAGAAAAGAAAAATAAAAGTAACAAGTGAATGAGAAGTTCATTTTTTTTTTGAAGTTCAGAGCAGAGCCTGAAATAGTGGTAATTGATTTTCCTTCAGTCTGTTTCTTTGCAACAGAACCTGGGCTTCATCAGGGACCACTGGGCACAAAGTAGACACATCCTCAGTACTCGCTGACAAACTTTAAAGCTATACATGTCTCAAAGCATGAAAGTCTTCCCCAGGCCCCAATAAGCCCTTCCTTTATGTTGTCAAGAATTCATAACAAACTGTGTGGCATGTGTGTGAGACTCGGTCCTGGCACCAAGCAACAACTGAATGGACGATCCATCAGGAGATGGATTTCTCATCAGGAAGATGGACTGAGTCACTGTCAACTGCTATTCCCGTATATGGAACATAACATTTCACAGAGTGTGGTGGTACACATAACCCAGGGATGTCTCAATTGTAATTCATTCTGAAATCATTTTTAAAACAACAAACAAGGATTTGTTGAATCTTGAGCAAGGTGTCTAGAACCTTATTTTTTTGTGGATGCAGGAAAAAGCAAAGTCTTCTGGACTCTTTCACTAGCACAGCAGATTACGGCCTAGGTGATAGTTACTTTTGAACATATTTTATCCTCTCTGCACTAGGTTCCACATCTGACCTCACTGGGTTGTCTTGGTCAAAACACACTCTTTCTGGCTCTGTAATAATATGCCACAGATACAACAGGAGACAAGCACACCTGCCCCTTGCATCACAATGTCACAGATAAGGGTTTGTGAAAGGTCCTGTATTATTATCATTTTTGCATTCTTCAATGTTTTTATTTTAAAACACAAAGTATAGACCCTAATAATGTGTGGGGGAAATAACACTTAGAAACAAAATTTTATAAATCTCTGGAAAGCATTCCACAAAGTACCAATACTTCAAGAACAAAATAGTTTGCACACAACTGTTTCTCAAATGTATCACATGTTTGTCATAGTAACTGTATATTGAAAATATTTCACATTTTCCTAATATTTAAGCACTACCATAAATGGTGGGTGCTAACCCACCTATCCTATCAAGTTACCCCTCTGTGTCTCAGTGTCCTCATTTATAAGATAAAGATAACAGTGGTTCTTTTTTCACAAGGTTGTTGAAGATTAAATGAGTCAATTGTAATAAAGACAACTTGTTCTGTTAGAGTGTGCCTCACCCCTCAGCATGCTGGTCTCTTCCACCATCGGACTACTGACCCCCACCCCTGCTACCTGCAGGAGTGATGGAGTCCAGTGTCAACTTCAGGCTTGATTGACCTGCTGTATAACTAGGTAATCAGTGTTCCTGAGAAGATGGTGTGTACTTAGCAGTGTCCCCCCATTCACCACCTTCCTGGTGACACTGCTCAAGCTGAGGACACCCCAAGCCGGGACCCAGACCATTCAGTAGACGTTGTCTGAGTCATCCATTGGAGAGGCAGAAGGAGACCCTCATGGTCCCTGAATACTGGGAATGTGACCTCTAACATGGGGAGCAGGGCAATCCCAACAAGGCTGGAAATACCAAGAGATGCGCTCCTCTCACCCTTAACCCACGAGGTGCAGAGAGGGGACTTGCACAGGGATGCTGGGGGCTCAGCTGGACAGGAAAGGCAGGACTCAGGAGGTTTGATGAAGGTTTTATTAGGAAAGGAAAGTGGGACATGAGACAAATTACCAGGTTTTGGTTTCCTGGGGATAATCATGGTCTCAGTCCATGTTGTGATCAGGATTAAATGGGAAAAATACAATATCGTTGATAGATGTTAGCTGCGGCAATGATTACTCACTGCTGCTGCTATTGTAATTGTGGTTATTATAAACTGACTGTGTCCAGGCCTCTAGCAGGAGAGGAGGGACCTCCTCCCTTGTGGCTGTCAAGTGTGCGAGGACTGTGGTCATGAGCTGTGCTACCACAAGGGTCAGGAAACCTTCCCCTCCTTGGCCCTGTACTCCAGACAGACCCTCGGACACAAAGAAAGCTTCCAAGCCAGAAAGTGAAGTCCCTTCCCTCCTTATGTCTAAATGAGGCTGCGAATCTAAGCAGAGACTCAGCCAGCCAGAGTGGGGTTGAGAGGACACCTCTCCACCAGGAAAAACCTGGAAGTAATGACAGACAGACAGACAAACAGACGCACCCCTACCTCGAAGAACTGCTATACTCATTGATAAAACAATGTCTCCAACTCTGTTTAGGCAGCCGATGGACCATTTCAGGACCTACAAAATTTACCGCTACTACCAGAAAGGCTCTCCACACCACATTTTGAGGGACACAGCTAAATAAACCCTCTATATCAACACAAGATGCTGTAACTTTCCTTTCCTAGGTATTTATTCCTCTAAATTATTATAATTACTGCAAGATGGTGGAGGAAAACACGTTAGTTGCTTTGCAGTTATCATTTCATTTATTATTCATATCAACCCTGCAGGGTAGGAGCCGGGCCCTGTTACTTGTGGGGAAAGCTGAGAGAAGCCCAAAACCACAGAGCTAACCTTTGCCCTTTTTTCTTATGACTGTAGTGACTTGATAACTAAATTCAAATCAGTTTCATTTTTGTTATTATCACCTGTCAGCAGCTCTGGGAACCAAATATTTTGGCAAGTCAAAGCTATGAATCAAAACACATCCAAGGTAAGTGCTAGCATACGGCCACCCACTGCTGTTCTAATGACATCTGACTGTTATGGGGAGCCCCATCTCTGTATCATATGGGGCCCCATTTACACACTGGCCCCACTGGGCAGGACAGGGAGCTTGCTTCTGTGACATGACTTCATGTCTCGTTTAAATTGTTAAGAACTGTGCTAAAAAGAGAACCTGAAAGCCTTTAGCTGTCAGAGGCAGGAAGTAGGAGTGAGCAGGCTCAGGAGACACCAGCAAATCTCTCAGCTGAAGCACGCCCTCCCCGCTTAAAGGGACCCAAAATGGAAGTCTTTGTAAAGACGCTTTATGCAATCAGAATGGGGGACTGTTGCTCACAATTCCACCCTTGTGCAAAAGACACAAGGAAAGATCCCCAGGAGGCCTCAGAGAGCTGCAAGAATGGAAACTCCAAATGATGCCAACAAGGAAGGATTGTTTGAAAGAGCCATGGGGACATTTTGGTCTGGACTCAGAACACCCTGAGGAGCTCTTGCCCACAGAGAATTTTCTGGTCACTCCCTCTGCCTATGGGCTTACATGTCGTCTTGATTATCCATATTGTGTTTTTCCTTTCAACTTGAAGAAGTTACGAATTTGAGCTATTAAGGAGTAGCAAGAGATAAGACATGCTCCTACTTTTAAGTTCACCTAGATTACAGAGGAACAGTTCAAAGAGTGACTGGATAAAGAAACCGCTCCTTCAAAGTACCGAAAAGTACTTTTTCTACTCAGGTTAAACATCTACAGGTGCGGCCGTATCGTAGATGTCTTCAGTACCTTTCTGTACACGTGCATTTTGTTCATTCAGTCTAATATACACACAGCTCGAGATGTGACCATCGGTTGTGGGCTCTGAGAGTACTCCTGTGGGGAAGGGTAGGTGCAAGTTCCAAGTGAGGAAGTGCCGAATCTCTTTCCTCAGCTGTAAAGTGGGAATGGTAAGACCCAACTTGTAGAGTTGTGGGAATTACTAGGAATACATGTATGGTGTTGAGCAAAGCTGGGCACAGGGTAGGTGCTCAAATGCAACTTTTATGATGATATTGAAAAATGAGAACAACTGACCCAACAGTTAATGAAACTCTCCAGTGAGACGCTGGGCCATGTCTGGATCAGTTCATGCACATCCTCGCTCAGCCAGGCAGCAAGCACGGGCCTGGGTTCTGCTCTTCCTGCTTCCTGGCCAGCACCCCCTCCCCCAGCTCTCAGTCCACCCACTACTTCTCACTTTCTAGATCTTGCCTCAGAAGCCACCTCATGGTCTTCCCTGAACACCCTGGATAAAACAGCACTTCTTACCTGCTTTGTTTTCTTATCACTCCCTGCCATGATTAACATACTGATTCTTTTATTAACTCTCTTTTCCTTTGAACAGAAGCTCTGAGTAGGTTCAAGTTTTTATTCCCTGTTGAATCCCCAGGACTTAGGGTGGCATTGGCAACATGCCAAACGTTCAATAATTACTTGTTGAAAAAGCCAGCAATGAAAAATATCTATAGAATTTTAAAATTCTGAAGTTGGGAGAGGACCTAGAGATTTTCCTCTTGGATCTCCCATCTAATGTAGGATGAGCCTCAATTTACCACATTCCTCACAGAGGGACTTATCTGTTGCTAGAACATGTTGGATACTTTCCCAAGAGCCCAAATCCTGCCTCTCTGCAGCTCCCAGCTAAGACCTTGGTCTCGGCCTTTGGAACCCTCCGGTTCATCTTTCCAGATATCTTTCCAGACCAAGAGCAATCTTGATCCCCTTCCCTGAGACTGACATGGTGTCATTCTAGGTCTTCCTCCCTTAAATGTGCCTCAGTTTTCCCCTTGAAAAATGGACCCATCAAAAACAAAGAAAGAACTCTCTGCCAGTACAGAATATCTCATACACATCGCTTAAACTATGTAAGAATTAAGTGTCTGACTAAGGGGACCCCCAGACAAACAGATTCCAAGAGGAGCTCTATGCTAAATCTTAGTAACAGTATAACAGAACATGGAAGGCGAATTAACTCTTCAAGCTCAAGGGAACGCCAAAAGATCACAGAGAAAAATTAAAATATGAACACAACTGAATGTTTGAAAATGAACTTTTCCACCCCTGCCCCCCCAAAAAAATAAAGAAAAGAAAGCAACATGAAAAGGCAAACTTCACTCTAAGAAAAATATCTGCAAATTATAATATGCAAATGATGAACACTTACAAGGCTCCTATACAAAAAGACAAAAAATAATTGTGAGAGGATCCCAGTGAGAGGGAATGTGCACAAAGTGAAAATTCAGTCAAACCAAAATAAAACCTGAAGACACTCAAACAGGAAAATGATCTGCTTCAGTCATCAAAAAAAAGATATTTAAAAATAGTAGTGCCCAATTCTTGAGTGTCTACAACAGCATGTGACTTGTGTATATTGCTGCTGCTGAATAAAATGGTTCGGCTGCGTCAAAAGCAGTTTGTCAATACACATTAAGAATCATAAAGATTCATACCTTTCATTATAGTCACCGCAGAAATCGGAACAGAAAATAAAATATGTGGTTGGAGGTGGGCCTGGGGATTGACTGTAAGCAGGCAGGATAGATTTTACTGAAGTGATTGAAATGTTCTAAAACTACAGTGTGGTGATTGATGGTCTTGCAGTTGGGTAAATTTACTACAAATCATTGAATTGTGCATGTTAAGTGAGTCAGCTTTAAGGTAGGTAAACCATACCTCCATCAAGTGGTTACATATTTATGTGTGTGTGTGTGTACACATACATACACAGACACATATTTACATTCCAGTATTTTTATTAGGCATGAAAAAAAAATCAGTCTAATATCCTGAAGAGAAAATGGCTACTAAGGTTTGGCTCCTGTACTGTCTCCTACCAAACAAACAAAACTGAGCAAGACCAAGCGCCTGCTGTGTCTAAGATGGGCAGGTCCCTCTTGCACCTCCGAGTGTTCTCACATATTGCTCTCCCTTCACACCCTATCCTCCAGCCTTCTCTTCTTGGTCTTTATGATGTGGTTTCAATATTGTGTCAAGTGAAATTTTCCCCAGAGAATCAGTCCCCTTTCAGGGGCATTCTGTCACGCCACCAGGTTGTAGAGTAATTCTGGCCAAAATGTTTGCTTCCCTTGTACGAGGGGGCAGGAAGGGTTTCCTGATGCCTAATGACTCCTGTGAGGCCCACTTCACATGGGCTTGGGGGGAGGCAGGGCTGGGCTGTGGGCAGGTGCTGGACAGGAAGCATCCTGGTGCTTTAATTAAAGAAAGAAGATGTGAACATTTTGCAGAATCACAATGAAGAAGACCTTTTAAATAATTCAGCTGATAATGTTTTGAGCCTAAGTATGAACAAAGGCCAGGTACAGCCCCCCATGAAAGAACAGGCTGGAATTTAGCAGAAGGGCAGCTTGGCTGCAAGGAGGGGGAACCCAGGTAGGTACGTAATACCTATGTTTACCTCTGCAGACCACCCAGGAGCATGTCCAGCTCTTCCATGGTGCTCAGTCAGGTCCCTTAAGCAGTCTTTTGCTGTCAACACCAAGCTCGGAGTTAAAGAACCTCTTAGGTATAGCAATGGAGTCAGGGAATTGAATTTCATGTTTAGAGAAAGCAAATATGAAGTTGTACAGTGAAGGCTCATGACACAAGTTGTTTCTAAAAAGGCTCCTTTTTGTCTGGAATGATCATCATACAGATCCTTGTTGTTTGTTGACCGACTGAATAACCAACAGAAAAACCCATCCTCTTCTTTACCTGCTGGGATGTCACTGGGAACTCTGTTGGTGTTTGGCTTGTGCATCACTTTGGTTCTCCTACCTCTTGTCTGCTTCCTGGGCGTGACTTTTCTAACTCTGTGCTTCCTGAGGCTCAGTTTCTTCCTCTTCTTGTTCTTCCTCAGCCCTTTACCCTGTGCAATGGGACTTCACTACTTTCTGGGTGGCAAAGACCTTTTTTGGGGGGGGTGTTATAGGGATTGAACCCACTGAGCCCCATTCCCAGCCCTATTTTGTATTTTATTTAGAGACAGGGTCTCACTGAGTTGCTTAGCGCCTCGCTGTTGCTGAGGCTGGCTTTGAACTTACAATCCTCCTGCCTCCACCTCCTGAGCTGCTGGGATTACAGGCGTGCACCCGGCATCAAAGAGCATTTTGATTAATAAAGTATGACTGTCCCACCTGAACGTCAGGTGTGTCTCCTAACACCTTTGTTTCCAACCTGTTCCTCCATGTGTCACCACCCAGAGGCAACCACAGAGTCACGTTTCTCTGAGAACCGGGACATTCCTGAACTGGCAACACAGGGGCAGGATAACTGCATCTCACAGCCTGAGCGCCTGTGAGCCACTAGCCAGAATCCAGATCAAACTCCACAAGGAGGAGGCTGGAAAGTGGAATGAAGGGATCCCCAGGGGCTGCCCGGCTTCCAGCTCCTCCCACAGGGTTGCAGGGCTGGAAGTGCCCACCTCCCACCCCTTCCCCAGGGCTGCAAGTGCAGGAGCCTCTTTAGCCATAGATGGCTTTTCGAGCATTTTCATTTATGGTCCAATGACAATTTATAACAACAGTTTTAAACGCCGAAGAAATGCTGAAGAAAAGCAAAAATAATTAGCTGCCCTGTTAAAGTCTCCTTCCCCCGGCTTACTTCATTAGAAAAATCAATCGAGGCATTAATGGCTGTCTCCGTCTCTAATGAGCTTTATTCTAATTAGACTCACACGTTATTATTTCAGTTGGAGGAAGGTCTGGTTGGTAATGAGCAGGGGAGTGTGACAGCCTCTAGCTGTGCCTTTGACCATATATAGAACGATCACGGTGATTATACAGCAGTGACAACAATCCCAGTGTACTGGGCTTTTCATTTCCAAGAGAGGAGAAGTATTAACTAAACAGCTTTAACCCCCCCCCCCCGCCCCGCCCCACGGAGTGTTTATTATACCCGAATCTCCACTCCGCCAACCGTAAGGAAGGTAGCTTAGAAGCGTTCAGGCACATAATTCTCAGGCTTTATCTGAGGTTGGCACTCAGTTTTTATCTGAGCCTTATCTGATGCTGGTGTCTTCAATGAGGCAACAGGAGATAAGCAGGAGTAAGGAAAAAGAAGGTGGGGACATCCCAGGTTTTCCAGGTTGCGCTGAACTGGTGTCCTAGGGCAGGGACTGGGGGACTTCCTCTGGGGAAAGGCTGGACAGTAAACATTTCAGACTTTGCATTCCATATGGTCTCTGCTGCAACTCGAGGACAGTTGTAAGCATGCAGTTGTAAGGTGCCGTAAACACAAGTGGCCAAATCAGCATGGTGGCACCCCAATAGAACTGTATTTGTGGGCAATGAAGTTTGGATTTCATATAATTTTTCACAAGCTAGAAAATCCTCTGTTTCCTTCCCAACTATGTAAACATGTCAAAACCATTCCTGTTTCAGGAATTAGATGTGGCCTAGTTGTTACAGCTTGCCTACCAGTGGCCCAGAAAACAGAATTTGCACCAGTGGATTAAGAGGCCAGCGTTGCTCAAGGGTCTTGCCCTTTCCCAAAGAGATCAAACAGCAGAGGCAATTTCCATCCTGAGATTTCTCCCAGGATAGAGCCGGAATTCTGCAAAATGTTATTTAATAAAATTGTTCCTATTTTGCAAATAAGCAAACAAATCAAAATCAAAATTCAATTTGAAAATTCACCTATAACCCCATCTCCCCAATAAATCAGAGTTTTCAAGTTTCATTTGAATCTCTGTCCATGTGCATGTCATTTTTATACGGTTTCAATCCTACGATAGACATAATTTTTTGTTTTTCTTTTTTTTTAACTGAACATTATCTTATAAATCATTTTCCTGTTGTGACTGATCTTTTATAATGATAAATAGATGTGCCATAAATTTTTGTGGAATTCTTTGTGGAAGATTTCCAGGCAATTCGGTGGACTTAATGCTAAAGGATGTCTCAATTAGTGTGTTCCTAAATGCCAGAGCTAAGATTTACATACCACCCCTGTGGCCCCAAGCCAGGAAATCTGGGACAGCCCACTTGATAGACTGGGCCCTTCTGGATTTCCCCTGAGATTCACTTTCTTTTGGATGATGGTTTTAGCAAATCTGGAATCTCAATTCATCTGCGTCTTGATGGAGAAGTGCCTCCCAGACAAACTCTTTGTCCTGAATTAATTGCTTTTGCCCTAGAATTTGTACTGAACATGGATGGAGGTTTGGGGAGACTAATCTCGCATCTTCTTTTCCTACAGGTAACTGGAAACTGTTGGAAGGACTCCTAGGAGCATCAGCATTCCTGCAGGATTAGAGACCCCAGCAGGCTCCCTTGGACCCTTTCCTCCCAGCCCCTGAGCTTCTCTGGTTGTGACTGATCCAGTCAGTCACAGTGGAGGGAACCTCTTCTTTTATTGCTTCCTGGGCTGAGCTGCCCAAAGAGGCAGAGATGAGTGACAGGCTTCTCAAGTTCGTTCCTTTCCTTCCTCCCCACCAGGAGCACTGACACCCTGGATCCCAGGGCTCGCCTTCCCTTCCTTTCTCTGCTTTCAGACTAGGAAGTGTGTGCTGCAGTAATGAGGTTGGGAGTAGGTGGAGAATAGTGGACGAGTCAGATGGGGGCAGAGAGGCATGGTACCCTGGGCCCAGGGATGGGGAGAACACTTCCTTTTGGCTTTCTTTCTCTTTCAGGGCATGGCTAAAGTGGCCAAGCTGCAGGTACCCCAGAAGAGGGAGACAAGCAGGGTCCATGGGACTTCATTATGCATCCTGCGGAGTCCCCTGGCCTGATTAGCCCTACATGGTTCCTGAGAGTGAGCACTTTGAGAAGACAGAGCTAGGGGAGGCTCAGAGGACACCAGAGAGGCGGGACCCACGGAACTGATTGAATACGTGGAGACTATCCGGCTTCATGGGTTACCAAGCACTGACTGAATGCAGAGTTGTCACCCATGTGCCCAACTGGTCAATAAGAACAGCAATTCACACAGGATGGGCAATTTGATTGTGTCTGTGGCTATGACTATGACAGCCCTTGGAAACACTTGTGATTTCAAATGAAATCTCAAATAGGAGCATTTCAGGTGACTCGGAGCAAGGCTCCTTGCCCACGGGTTGACACTTCCTGGTGGTTTTCTTCCACTCGGTTGCCCATGCTGGGCACAGTGGGACTGTGAGCAAGACCAGTGGCCACGGTATGATCCGCTTTTCTTCCACTTGACATTTTGTCATTAACATTTTCCTCTGACTTTTAGAGATTTAAAAGTTACAGAAAGGAATAAAGAATGGGTCAAATGCTACATCTCCACTCAGCTGTATGAACTAGCATTACTTTCTATCATTTGCTTTAGTCTCTCCCTGGCCCACCTAAGAGATGGTATTACTATCCTAGTCCCATTCCCATTCCCCAGGTCCAACAAGAGTCAAGGCTTAATAATGGTTTTCCCAATTTATTTTATTTTACTTTTTGGTGCTGGGAGTTGAATCCGGAGTGTCAGGCATGCTAAGCATGCATTCTACCACGGAGCTCCACCTCCAGCCTCCAGCTATTTCAGATATTTTAATATTCATGTCAGATTGATACTAGATCAAACACACTGTGCTTTTACATGTATGAATGCTTAAATGTTTAATATCGATAAATAATTGCCATTTATAAAAAGATCATGTAACATATCACATTATGTGTGCATGCAAGTGTGTGTGTGTGTGTGTGTGTATGTGTGTGTGTGTTGCGGGACTATTGGGACTCTCAATACCTGATAGATGACTTGTGTTTAATAAATATTTGTTGGATGTCTGTCTATAAACAATGTACTACGTCATTTGTGTTTTAATTCATATGGTTCCATACAATTTTATTTTGCATATTCCTCTAATTATTTAATAATATGATTTGATTATTACAGTTATGGACATACACATACATGGTTCATTTCTTCCTCTCTTCTCTCCTTCCTCCCTCCCTCCCTCCCTCCTTTTTTCCTTCCACTGAACAAAGAATTCTGCAGTACACTTTACTGTGTAAGAGAATCCAAGGATATATACCAAGAAGTCTGATAGATGGTTTTTATTAGTTTATGTTAATGGCTCTTCTTTATGTATTCGGACAACAAATCCTCCTGATGCTCTCAGTGTTGCAGATATATTTCAAACTAGTTCTGGACCTGCATCTGGGATCACTCTGCTCTTTAATAAGGCAGATACTGACTCTGGAGGCCCACTTGTCTCCTTGTGTCTATTTTCAACTTGTTACTAGCCCAGAGGGGGGCAGGGGATGATTACATAGCTCCAAACCACCAATAATCAATTTTGAAAATAGGAGCATAAAATATTTCAGTACTCCTTTTGTGGGTTCGAGAAAATGGCATTCCAGTGAGGGCAATCCAGAAGTGTCAGCTCTAAGACAGCTTTCTCTGGGAACAGAGCAGGTTTTGTGCCTCCACCCAGTGGAATTTCAAAGAGAGGAATAAAATAACAAGAGACTTCAGAATAAAAATTTTCAAGATATATGCAGAGCACACTAAGCCTCCTAACACTGTTCTGACTGATAAATAAGGACATGTCTCATTCTTTGCCACAGAGGAAGAAGAAAAAGTTGGGAGTAAGTTGGATGATACCCTTTAAAGATCTTTCCAACTCCAAAGGTAAGCTGCCATAGTTGAAGCGTCCTATAGGCAAGACTTTTCTGACTGCCCATTTGGCACCTCCCCTGGCCCTGGCTCATTTCTGAGTCCAGAGAGCACATATAAGACAAGCTGATTAAAGGAATCACAAGCTCCTCTCCTCATTTAGATGATTTTGTTGAGAGCTGCCTTTCCTAACATTTTGTTGCTGTTATTACTATACGCATTTTGAGGCTGATATTAATGAATAGTTTTTTTTTTTAAGGCTCATAAAAGTAAGAAAAAAGAAAACAACACCCACAGGAATTAAAAAAGAATGAAGCCTTCAAACAGAAAAAAAATATAGATAGGGAATTTAGCCGTGCTCAAGCCACTGACTCCCTGACTCATTCTGTAATCACAGCTCAAAAGCCAGCAAAGGTGATTTAATGGATCTATAAAAGTTCACAAGGCTTGAACTCCTGAGCATGTTTCTACCACAGAGCAGGGAGGCCGACCCCTGTGCTGGGAAGTGTCCTGTTCCAACACTCCATCTGCAAGGAGAACTTCTGTCTTACTGCATTTTCAGTCAGTCTTAGACCCACCTACCCCTCATTCCCTCCTGTATGAATGATATGGATGATATGGACATAGGACACTTCAACCAAAATAAATGCTACCAGTTACAGAATATCTACAACACAGCAAAAACTCTGCAAGTGACCTGTGAGCTCCAGTCTCACAGCTAGGGGACAGGAGCCAGTCCTTGGATTTGGCTCGGGTCTAAAGCACAGGTTCTTTCTCTTGCACCATGATGCCTCCTCCCCTGGACCCCTATCTTATTTCCTGGCAATACACCTGCTGTATACTGTTATGCTGCTACAAGCTGTTACAACTGCAGCTGTGCACCTCCTATCACACTGAACCCTTACTGCAGGTTCCTCCAATCGTATCTCCACCCTTTGCATGCATTTGCCTCTGTCTGACTCCCAGAGGTCTTATCTGCACCATTCAATCATTTGGCAAGTTTCTTACGCTCTGTGTTAGGCTCTCGGGAAACAGTCAAAGCCAGACCTAATTCTTATCTTTAGGGATATGTTCAATGCATCCAATTATTTTAGATGTTCTTAAATAATGTAGCAGTAGTTACTAATATCGGCACTCTCTATCCCAGAGTGTTATCTGTAGGGTTGAAGCCAGGCTCGTGGTTGCAAGATCATAGGGAAGGAGGGAAATGGATAGCTAAAGAAGAGTAAGAGAAAAGAGAAGCTGAATGGGAACAGACCAAGGGAACAAGGCACCCAGCATCCTGGAGCTTGGTGGCTTCTAGTGGTACCCTGAGCTACCTTCCTTTGCCCACTGGCAAAATGAAACCAATCACTGATTGCTGCCTACTGCTGCTGAATTCAGGACTCAAGCACAGAATGGCATGGTTTTTATTTGCATTCAGGGCTCTTCTGCTTCAGAAGCTTAACTCTTCTCCTCTTGATGCTCCCTAAAGAACCAGGCTGACAGAACTTCAAGATTTCTCTGAAAATCAAACTCTCCAGAAAACAAGAACGTGAGCGGAGGCCAAGGCTTGGAGCCTGGTTCCCTCTCTTGGCTGCACCACCCAATCCTACCAGCAGCCGAGAACACCAGGAGTGAGCTTACTCTCACACTTTTACCAGTGGTTCCTACATAGGGTCGCCATCTTGATGAGCAAGGAGTCATCTGCATAAAGCTACGTGGTAGGAATAAAAACAAAACGGGACTGAGTCACACCCTTGCTCTTTGTAATTAAGGCTTCAATTTGGCCGACAAATGGGGAGAGGAACACGTGGGAGAGAGAGAAGACAAACAAGGGGATGAAGAAGAGGAGACACAAAGAAGGGTTTTGTTAGCAAAAGCATGGTCACAATGTGCTCAATATGCTGCAAGAAATTACTCCATGGGGTGACACGGCAGCCAAGCCCACTTCCCAAACACACATGAACACGCACGGCTTCCTCTGTGCTCAGGGGACAGGTGTGGGTCATCCTTTAGAGTTATATACAATAGTCTCAGGTTTTCTCATTACTTGTGGGAGGAGTGATGGAGGAGATTTTTAAACACACCTCCAGAAAGTAAAACCCATTCTATCAGTTTGCATGGGCCAAACATTACTTTTTGTTCTACAGCAACTCTGAGGTTAAACAGCCTCCACAGGAGTCGTCCTCACACAGAGCTCCACATCCTGGTTCTTAACTGCGTGCAAGTCCCTCTCTTCACCAGATGAAAAGCAAGCACCCTCTGACCTCTGACCTGCTGACTCAGAATGAGGGTCAGACAGACCTGATGTGATATTAAGAGAAGGAGCCCTTGAAATAAGTTTATAAATGCAGATTGACCATGACCTTTCTCATCAGCTATATTATTCTGGGGCCAAGGGAATCAGGTCACTTCTGGAACTCAAATGTTTTCTAAATGTAAATGACTGTTCAATAGATTTAAGACTGTACAGATAAACATCTTTTAAAGTCAGCTGACTTAGAATTCTGCTCTTTCTCAGACATTTCCTCAGAGCATCAAGTTGAATAATTCCAGTCAACAAAGCCAGAGCCTCAACATGGTACAGGAAGATTCGAGATACATTAGGCATGCCGACGGCTCAGTCTTGGGCACACTGTGAACTGTTTTTAAGGAGAAGAAGAAAGGAAAGAAACAAAGGAAGGAGAGTGGGTTTGTGTTGAGTCATTTGCACTAGGTTTCCTAATTCTCTTTAAAGCCAAAGATATATATGGATAAGGTTACTACCTGAGCTCCTGGGTACAGCTGGGCCCTGGATGAAAGGGAATCACATCAATGAAATGTGCCATAAAGAAAGCTACCAGTTCTTTCCTGGGCCAGGTTCCATGGAATTATAAAACCTGAAATTATAGTGTTTGAGATACGATATGCATTTTTATAGGGAGAGTCTTTGTAATTCTTAGAAGATTTAAAAAAGATGCCCAAGGCCCAATAAGTTTAAGAAGCCTTGCTTCAGAAAAACTAGCAAGATGCCAAAAGCCTTGTCCTGAGACATTCCTCACTTACTATTCAGGGTATTCTTTGCAAGAGCAAAAGACTCTAGTTATTGGATGGGTTTGCACATCCTCATAAAGCAAACTATAAATTCTTGTTTTGCCTGTAGAAGGTGCTACTATTGCAGATACTTAAAAAAAAAAATTACTGACCTTTTCAGCTTCTTACCAATAAATTGAAGTGTACCAGGGGAAAGCATACCTTAAAATCTGAAGTTACCTATACTTAGTATTATATTGAGAAATTCCCCTATGATCCAATTTTTAAACCTAGATTCTGGTTTTCTCCTCTAGATACAGTGAAAGGCTGGAGTTTAAAAAAAAAAAATCACCACCTTGTTCTACAGCAAACTCATTTTCTTAAAGCTGCAAACTGAGGCAAATGTCAGTACTTCAGATAAAATTAGGAGCCCAACTAATTGAGCACAACTACTAATAGAATAATAGATATCAGAGTGAAACATGATAAGATAAAAAGAAATGAGGGGGCTCATTTTTTAATTCTCCAAAAAGGAAAGGCAAAAGTAAGTCAAGCAGATCATAATGCTTCTTTGAACTTCCTTTGCTCTGGCCACGTCTCTCTCCCTTGGTCACCTTCGGATGCAGCTCAGTGGCATGGCCTCCTCTGTTTCAGCACAGTGGAAGGCACCAAGTGTCCCAGAAACTGTCCCAACTGCCTCGTTAATGGCCTGAAGTTTCAGTACCTGACTTAGGAGGTGGATGCTTGTGTTGAGCACAGGACAATCTCAGCAACGACAGTGGGACCAGGGTGGGGAAGGTGGTGGTGACGGATGACAGACTCCTCTGCCAGGAAAATAATCACATTCTAAAGAAACTCCCTTTAAAAATGGAACTGGTGAAGGAAAGGGACTGTTTCCCCTTTATTTTGTAACCCATATTTCCTATTTTTTCCCTAGAAAAATAGCATAATGTTTGCTGTTCAGTACATGCTGAATCTTTTTTTTTTTTAATTGCATTTGAGGAAAGGTCGCTATTAACTTCTTAGAAAACCATTTGTCCAACTTTAGTGCAAAAGTAAACTGCAGTTCTGCACGTGACAAACTCTAGAGTAATTCAAAATCAGTCCAAAATAAGTTTTACCATGAATATTAAACCATCCAACAGCCTCAGTTTCTGTATACTAATGCTGTTTTACATCTATTTTGAGGGACATGGAGTAGAAATTTTCCTTTGGTATCCAGAGGTGGGATTTGGACGGCAAACAGGAACCAAGCCCCACAAATATCCAGGAAATGCAACGGGTGAGTCCAGGAAGGGCAGGACAATGTCTCCAAAAGTTCACTTGGATTTAGTTTCTGAGCAATTTAAGGAAGAAAAATGGAATTCCTGAGGATTTCTGGGAGAAGATGAAATCTTAAAACTCAAGGCCTCTCACATGACTCAGTGTCTCAGCTCAAAATTCTAGGCAAGTTTAATCTTTTTTTTTTTTTTTAATCAACCCTATAAAACTCAAAGGATATATCTGAGCTACATTCATGATTGTCCTCATGCTAGCCTTGACCAAAGAAATATTTAACCATGGAAAAAGCCCAGGAAAAAATCTGGAAGAATCTAAGCTTCAATTTTGGCAATATAAACAAACACCAAAGATGACACTACACCAAACACATATATTAAGAAGCAATATTCTGATTTTTGAAGATGCTTCATATTTAAATTATAACATAGGATAGCCTATTCAAAATATTCAGAAGGATGAATTTTAGGTAAGAGAAGAGAAACAGAAAAGCATGGCTCAGGAGAGAAAATTCTTGTAGAAATCAACTGGGTGCATGTCAGCTGAAGCAACAGCTTTTCTCTAACTATAAACGTATTGACACTGGGGGTGTAGCTCACAGGTAGAGCCCCTGTCTAGCACACTCCTTGCACAAGCCCTGAGTTCTATCCCTGGCACAGCAAGCAACAGCACTATCACCACCACCACCACCACCACCAGAAAACACACACTCAATAGTGGAAACATTGTTTATGTTGAATCTACAAATGCTCCTTTGTCCAGGGAATGATCCAGTAAACGATCAAATTACAAACTTTGTTTTGGTTCCACTAAACACAACATAGTCTACATCCTGGATGCAAAGGGAAAAAGAGAAATCAAATTTCAGATGGAAGAAGTGAACTACAGTTTTGAGTAAAAGGTGGTAGAATTTCAATTATGGAAATAAGCTGGAAAGAGATTAGGTCATCTTAAATGCCTTGTATAAGTTTGTCAATGTTGTTTGAAAAGATAACTTAAAACTCAGGTTTTAATTTTTCCAGCCTACCACTAACTACTAGCAGATTTTTTTTATTACCAAGAAGCTAGTGGGGGAAAAAACCCAAATAAGCAGAAAAAGAAAAGATCTTCATTGTTACAGTGGGAGCAAAATATTTCTTTTTATGTTTCTCTTCACTAAAACAAATGTTATCAACAAGCCAAATAAACAGTTTTTGAACCAATACATAAAACTTGGTAACTGCGTCTAGATGAAGTTTTCTATCTGAAAAGTCATCTTAAATATTTATGCATAACTGGGGAACACTTTACTTAAACTACCATTTCAATTCATTATCCACCACTATTTTTCACATTAGAGGTATCTGCTGTGTGTTTTAGAGGGGCAGAAGATTAAACAACTGGTTATTCTTCCAGGGGTCCACCTCAAAATGGGGTCTATTGCTGAGACATTGATGAATTTAAGACCTCCTTCATTATCTTCCGTTAAGTGATATGTATCATAACTTAGGAACTCACAAGAAATACTCAGGTAAAAGGGCCATGAAAAGCAAGAAAAATTAAAATTAAAACTGAAAAATTGTAAAATCAGCCTGTGGTGCCTTAACCATAGTGAGAGATACTAAAATTTAGATTTTACTCTTCTTTGGAATGAAGTTTGCAGATTGTAATACTCAAATCTATAACTTTAACATTTAAAATTTACTCCTCTGCAGTGTTGAATTTAAATTCTACAAATAAGCCCTTCAATATTACCATATTCCATGTTTCATTCAGTTGATTAGCATATGGCAATCTGACATCAAAATTATGTATTCCATTTCCACACAGATCAACTCTGCATCTCACTGTCAATGTAAATCCAAACACTGCTTGAGAAGCAACACAGAGTCGAACAGAACTGGGCTGGAATTTCAACCTGATCATCTCTCATATATGGAGAATATGTTCCAAGACCACAGTGGATTCCAGAAGCAGAGGAGGTTACTAAACCCTAAATATTCTGTTTTTCTCTACCAATCACATGTCACTTAATGATAAAGACACATTCCGGAAATGCATCATTAGGTAATTTTGTCATTATGCAAAGATTGTAGAGTGCACCTACACAAACCTAGATGGTATAGGTCAACCACTTGATGTGGCTTCTGGATGCAATCAAGAGGTTTAGTAAGCAGGAGAGGCATGGGGCTGCTTCTGGGGTAACATGGCATTTTTAACAAGGCTTGTTTTACAGCGAGCCTTTTGCTAACTAGAAGGAGTGCACTCTAAAATAACTATAAGGAGTATAGTGTTGGCAGTGCATACACCAGTCGCACCGTCCCTTATGATCATTATTAAGGATTACATACCATATTGGATATCCCACATTTTTATGTGACTGGCAGCACAGTACGTCTATTTACAGCAGCATCACCACAAACACATAAGTGTTGTGCTATTACATTAGGACAGCTAAAAAAAAAATCACTAGGTGACAGAAATCACTAGGTGACAACCTCATGTGACCACCCTTGTAAATACCATCACTGACCAAATCATCATTACACGGTGCATGACTGGACAGACATACCTATAATATAGTTTAATTTACAAACTGGACCCAGTAAGAGATTAACAGTAAATAATAAAAAAAGAACAATTATAGCAACACATTGTAATCAAAATTATCTCAGACTTATGCATTATTCCTGGAATTTTCCATATAATATTTTTGGAGCTTGTTTGACTGTGGGTAACTGAAACTGTGGAAAGGGAACCCTCGGGTAAGGGGTAATTACTGCAAATAGAGTTGCAAATCTGGGTTTGTTACTAGAGCATCCTGAGCTTCCGTTTCCTAGTCTGTGAAATGTAGTTAATATCTGTCTGTTTACCTATAGCATCACTGTACAGGTGGGTGCTGGACATAAACAAGCCATTATTCTGAGATAGGAATTAACCGAGGTTGGTTACTTTTTAAAGAACTCAGAGCATTGCAACTTTAATGAGTGACAGCATGCCATCACCTCTCAAATTTTCACCCACACTCTTTGTTTTAACTCTGTACACATCCCCTTACAAAAAGCCTTACAACACAGACAGAAGAATATTTTATTCCTAATTTATAAAATGATTAGTTACTTCCCTTAAAACATATAATCAATTTATTTTACTTCTTACCTTTTCAATTTTTTCATCCAGCATTCTGAAGAATTCTTGTTGGCTTTCAGAGATGTGCATGCTAAAAAACAGACAGTAGTTAAGCACATATTTCAATGTTTCCTTAAACCTAACCCCCTCAAATGAAAAATGGCAAATCTCTAAACTTGAGGCAGACATTGATTTATTGTAGACCTTTTCACTAAAATACTCTGAAGTTATATTACGGATAAATGTCATTACAAGTAATCCTGCAAATATGTTTTGTAGTAGTCTATCAGTACCTACCATTTAAGGAATACAATTTCCTTTCAGTGTACAGATGTTATTTAGAGTAATGTTTCTGGGAGGTACCTGTCTTTGTGATTTAAAAAGAAATACAGCAAGGGCAAGCAGAACACGGCATATCTCAACCCTGTGTGTAACATATAAAGGAAATCCATCCCAGTTATATTGAAATGCGTATTTTACAGAGGTTATCAGCATCAGCCTGATATCTGGCTGACGGTACAGGTGAGGGATGGAGACAAACAGAGGACACAGCGATGGCCCCACGTTGCCCCCTATCACTTTCTGCACTGGTGACAGTGAATGCACCATGAATGTCTGGAACTGATCGCACGGGGACCGGGGAGCTCGTCAGGAGGCATGTCTGAGCAGCCCTTGCCTTCTCTGTCCTATGCTATGGAATAGCTGCTTAGTGAGATGTGGACGCGTTGGTCGGGACAAAACCCACAAAGGCAAGGTGAGCAGAGAACAATCACGGATGGGAAGGGTGTGGGCACGACGGGCCACAGTGGCAACATGGTTTTAAGGATGGCTGTTTCTACTGAGCAAATAGCTGTGAGTGTTCCAAGGAGGCTGAGGATGCTGGGTAAGAGATGTGCAGAGTTCCTTGCAGGTACTGTTGGTGCCTACTGGTTGTACTGTTTGGGGTGGGAGTGGAGGTGGGCTCTAGAACGGCTTCTTCTCTTCAAGCCAGGTATGGGCAGAAGCCATCTGATGTCCCCTTACCACGATGCCTCACAGTTTAGGGACCACAGGGAGAGGGAAAAGTGACCCAGAACTCTTCAGGCCTCCTGTAACAGTGGGGCTCAGAGGAGGTTCTGCCCTACGTGTCAAACCAAGATTTAACGTCCATGAGCACCAGCTCTGATATAAAAGGAAATCATTGCAAATATCTGACACCATGAATCATTTTGCGGTTCACAAAGCACTTGGTCATTCATTTTGCCGTCCTCTGTATGCTCATTCAAATAAAGTCCATGTCCTGTCTGGGGAATGGAACCTATCTTACACAGGTCTGAAAGGCAGAGCAGAGTCTGGGATAATAACGCAGTGACCAGTCTTCTCTCTGTAACCTCGGATGGAAAGGCCACTTCCCAGGTCCCTTATATTTTACTTTCTTAAGTACTAAAGCATTTTTTAGTTGGAGCTGCTTTGGATGCAAACCTTTCTAAACTGTATAGTCTTAATAGAGGATCCACTATGACATTGCTCAACTTTCACTTACTGACTCAGGGCCATTCCTGTGATCTTAAATCACCACAATATCTGGCCAGGGCCACCTGCATGGGTGGAGCTGGCTGCCTCTAAGCAAAACTCCAGAGTTTTAGTTCTTTGCTGGCCTTTGAGATTTTCCCCTCATCCCTTCACGTCTGAGAGGTGTAAGTCTTGTTCAGCTTCCCCCACTGCTGCTTCCATCCGTGCTTGGTCTCCGTCTGGCCAACTTGCTCAGCTGTGTCTCAAGTTAGTGCACAGGGCTCTGTGGGAGGAGCCGGGGCTTCCTGTGAGCACACCAGGTGAATCCTTCTGCATGCACTTTGGCTGCTCAGACACCTTTTTGGTGTCCTTCCTGTTCTTAGCCAAAGACTTGACAGATGAGGTTGCTGGACGGCTGCAGGCCCCGGACAGGCAGGGCATTAAGATATACATATGGTGCTGGGTTGTGGCTCAGTGGTAGAGCACTTGCCTCACATGTGTGAGGCACTGGGTTCAATCCTCAGCACCACATATAAATAAATGATTAAAATAAAGGTCCATCAACAACTAAAAAAATATTTTAAAAAAGATATACATAGATATCTTAGTATAGATCAACAAGCATATGTGTACATAGCTTCCCTTGGAAATCCCAAGATACCTCATAAAAAGTGACATTTTTAGGTCATTTAGAGTTCATAGTCAAAATTTTCTGATTGAGGTTCTAGGCTATATCACCTTGCATGTAATAGGAAGGCAATAAATATTTGTTAACTAATTGACAAAGTATTCTCTATTTCAATTCATGTGATTCGTGACCCTTCAGAGAGGCAGCACAGTTGGTTAGCTCGGGTGAGATGCGGGGTCCCAGGTTCCTCATCTATAAGCCAGCAGGCTGGTCTCTGAGGTCCTGTCTACCGCTAAGCACCCATGGCTGTTACTGAGTTCCATTGGCTTCTTTATTTAATGGTCACAACATGAAAACCGCGACATTTGGTGAGTACTAATACATACACACCTCAGGGGGACAAGTGAGGGCATCTTAACTCTGTAAACATGTCTGCCATCTCTGTGATCACTGATTGCAGGCTCAGGGGTCTGTAGCAGGGCTGGAGACCACAGGTGAAGACCACAGACCTCAGGATGGTGACACAAATACAAAAAGCATCAGTGGTTTCGATTTTGCGTCATGGAAATGCTGGCTGCTTTTCCTTCATCTGAGTGCATCAGAACATGCCTACCGGCCTTTTCTCCAGTCATTGACCCACTGAGCAGAGTTACACACTAGACTGGTCACTCCTGTCACCTTGAAATCAGTACTTCATTACCAACTGGATAAGAATTATTATTATCAGACCCCCGTGCACTAGACAAGCTCTCAACTCTGCTGTCACCGGGAGTGTGGTACACACTGCCAGAGGAGCAAATGCCCACACGAGGTCCCAGCTACCTGTGCGGTGAAATCTGAAAGTAGGGGGCTTACTTCCCTGTTTTGCATGGGTTCATTCCAGATAGAAGAACAGAAATCTTTTCAACAGGGGCAGAGATAGAATTTTTATCCTGATGAATTAATCTGCTTCAAATCAATTGATTCTCACCTGGATAAACACAGATCTTATCCTCCCATGTGGAAACCTGATCAACATAGCAGCATTAATATTAGTGTTCACTTTTGAGAATAAAAGCTGCACTGTGAGGAGCTGTCCCTGGGTAACAACTTGATTCTTAAAATCTTTCCAATGTGCAATTTGATGGTTGTGACTGGGGCGGGGAGAGGAGATGAGGCCTACTGGCTTCCTTGTCTGTCCTCAAGAAACAGACAGGGGCTATTGAATTGTTTATGACTTAAGTTTACCGTAACCATCAGTTTATACCTGGCTCTGAGATTCATTACCCCTAGAAATCTTTTACAAAAGCTTATACCTTGGTACCTGATGAAACTCTCTCTACCTTACAGAAGGCAATGTTTCTCTGGAGCACCTCCTGTGTCCCCAGTTGTGCTGTGTAACTCCGTGAGCTAACCCTGCACCCTTGAAGTCTCTTCTTTGGGACCTCTCAGCTTCATGGGACTATGGAGAGAACACTATGAAGTCTTCATGCAAAATAAATTAAGGAAGGGTGGCCAAAATGGGCTTTGGGACTAAAGGATCTATGACTATCATTTGTAATGATTTAAAAAAATAAAGTTTCCAGGGCTGAGGATGTAGCTCAAGGGTACAGCATTTGCCTGGCATGTGCAATGTCCTGGCTTTGATCCCCAGCACTGCAATAAACAAACAAATTTAAAAAAAAATACAGTCTCTAAATAATAAAAGCCTAAGCCCCCACCCCCTCAATAAAGAGGAAGCTAGGTTCTAATAATACGTCACCTGTGAAGGATGGAAGAATATACTACCCTCAAACATGCCACTTTGGCACAGTGATTATTTGAGTTCAAGATACTTAAAAAACCATGATTGCAGGAGGGCACCCTTTCTTCCTGAAGGCAGGAAAATAAAACTGCCATTGCTGGATGCTCTCCCTGTGCCAGGAGGAAAGAAGTCTTCTTAGTACTAGAGATGGGGAATCAGAGCCGAGAGGACTCCGTACAAACAGACCTTGTTAGAATCACTCTGACTTTCCTTTGTCTCCCCACGTACTTCAGGTTCTTTTCCACAATGGCCTCTTTCTGTCCAACCTAGTGTAGAAGCACTTTGGTGTGGCTCCTTCTTTGGATCTTCCTTTTCCCATGAGGGCTCCTGGGCACATGTACATGTTTTCATAACATTGCTATTGTGCTTCTCTGTGTGCTTCTCTCCTGTTCATCTGTCAACTCAGTTCAGGCTGGAAACCCCCGTGGTGGGGTGGACAGGGGGTAAAGTTTCGCCTCCCCTTCATCTCCAACAGTGCAGCTGAGTCACCCAGTGGGTTCCTGCTAAGTCTTGGCCTGAATCCTGTTATACCTCCATGATCATCATTAGCTTTCAAGTGGACTTCTGGGAACATTCATCCTAATCTTCATTTCACTGCAGACTCCTACACAGCTCACTTTTATTGACTGAGTTAATTATTTTGTTTCAAAAACAAAAACAAAAACAAAAACCTCAACAGTATAATAAGCACCCCCGAAGCCCAAACAAAAGCAACAGCTAGAACCCTGACAACCAGCTACGGCTAACTCCGCGTTAGTCCCCACTGTGTGTGCTCTGCCATGCCAGTGTGGCCATCCCTCTGTCACTTGACTTTGATTTGGTTTCCCTGCATCCCTATGTGAGCTTTTAAAGAGCCAATTATCCGTTTTAGTTGTTTTAACGTTATAAAGAGTGCACCAAGCCTTGTGTAATACTTTAGGAATTACTCTTTCCTCTAATAATATATTTCTAGGGTCTATCTGGCATTGTGCAAAGCTGCAGAACATTTGATTAAACTGCTGACTAACACTCCATTATGTGAGTGTAGTGCGGTTCATTTATCCAGCCTCCTGTTAACAGGGCTTTATTTATTTATTTTCTAATTATGAAAGACATTTTCACCAAGCACTGGGCATACATTATTTTCATTTAATCCCTAGCCTTATTAGACACAGAATTTTTCACTTCCAATTTTGCCTGAGAAAATGGAAACTCAAAGACCTGCCCAAGATAACAAGCTACTAAGAATGTGCCCTACGTTGGCATCAAGTGAAGGGATGAGGGTTACCTGTCTTTGTGGAATGCGACTGTCTTTCTGCTCATGGTGTGTGTGGGGAGTCTCACTATCTTACTTAATTGTATTTATATTTTTAAAATTGTGTGTTTATTAATGCATTAAAATTATACTTAATAGAAGGATTCACTGTGACACATTCACATGTACACTTAATGTAAACTGCCCCATGTCATTTACAGGAACACCCTTTCCCTCCCTCCTTCCTCTCCTTGGTCTCCTTTGTCTACATGACTGGTCTTCTATCTGTTTTATTTATTTATTTTAAATTTTATATGTATACAGATATTTTAGTTGTTGATGGACCTTTTATTTATTTATTTATTTATTTATATGTGGTGCTGAGAATTGAACCCAGTTCCTCACACATGCCAGGCAAGTGCTCTACCCAACTCCAGCCCTATTTATTTTTAACTGGTGCATTATAATTACACATAAAGTGGGATGCATTGTGACATATATGTATATGCACATTACATAATTTGGTCAATTTCATTTCACAGTTCTTTACCTCTTCCTCAATCTCTACCCCCTTCCTCTCCTCTCCTATTCTCCCTTCCGTTTTTGTGAGATCCCTCTTTTTCTCATCCCTTATTTCTCTCTCACTTCTCTATATGAGGGAAAACATTCATCCCTCAGCTCTCTGAGTCTGGCTTGTTTCCTACTTGGCACGATGCTCTCTGTTTCCATCCCTTTACCAGCAATGACATAACTTCTTTATGGCCGGGTACCTATACCACAGTCTGTATATACACACAACATTTTCTTTATCATTTCATCTGTTGACAGACATCTGGGCTGTTTCCATAACATTGCTATTGTGAATTGCGCTGCTGTAAACAATGAAATGCAGGTTTACTACAGCATGCTGACTTCAGTTCTTTTGGATAATCACCAAAAGTGGAGTGGAATAGCTGACTCATAGAGTGGTTCCATTCCTAATATGTTGAGGAATCTCCATACTGATTTCCATAGTGGTTGTACTATTCTGCAGTCCCACCGACAATATGTAAGTGTTCTTGTCTCCCCACATTCTTGCCAGGATTTATATTATTTATATTCTTGATGATTGCCATTCTAACTGGAGTGAGATGACATCTCAGTGTAGTTTTGGTTAGCATTCCTCTGATTGCTAAGGATGTTGAACACTTTTCATGCCTGTGTTGGCCATTTGCATTTCTTCCTTGAAGAAATGTCTGTTTGTCCTTTTGTTGATTGTATTATTTGATTTTTGGCATTTCTTTTGGTTCTTTATGTAATCTAGATACTAATCCTTTGTCAGAAGAGTAGTTGGCAAAGATTTTCTCCCATTCCTTATTTCTAGACACATATGACACTCAAACCAAAAGGATATGCATGAACCAAAACAGAACAGTAGCAAGTGACAAGATTGAAGCAAAAATAAACGCTTCCAGAAAAGAAAAGCCCAGGACCAGAGAGATTCTCAGCTCAGTTCTACGGATCTTTAAAGAAGAACTAATGGCAATCCTTCTCAAATTATGCTATGAAATAGAAAGAGGGGAACACCCCCAAACTTATCCTAGGAAAACCTAGTATTATCCTGTAACCAAAGGCAGAGATGGACACACCGAGGAAAGAAAACTACAGCTCAATATCCCTGATGAACAAAGATGCAAAACTCCTTAGTAAAATATTAGGAACCTGCATTCAAAAACACATTAAGATTTTCTAATTGTGATGCTAGGGACTGAAGCCAGGGCTTCACACACACTGGGCAAGTGTATGCTCTCTACCACTGACCTATACCCGCGGCCTTATCTTATCTCATTTATCTGCATCGTAAAAGATGATTTTTCTTGAGTCTTTACATGTCAGAGGATGAAAAGTAAAACTTTTCCCATGACCTTCCAGAAAGATTTCTTAGCTGAATTTCAGGTACCCGATGTTCTGATTCAGTTTAAAACACATACACAAGTGAGCATGCTGCTGTGTAGAAAACAGAGGATTTTCTTCATAATTTTAATGTAAACACATGAGCCAATTTAATAAACTTCCCTGAAAGCTGCGGCACAGTGTAGTCTACAAAGTGTGCCATGTCAGTGTGTCAAAGGTAAATAATGGGGCAGAGAAATAAATACTCCCCATTCAATCGCTCCATGTAAGTCAGACATGAGACAAGCATTTGAAATGGCACAGGGTTGTGGGTGAAGCTCAGTGGTACAGCACTTGCCCAGTGTGTGTGAAGCCCTGGCTTCAGTCCCTAGCATCACAATCAATCAATCTATCAAAACAGTGTATTTCAGAGGCCTTGAATGACTTTGTCGTTGTTTTCAGGGCTGGGGATCAAACTCAGACTAATCAAGCACTCTACTGCTGGCCTGTGTTCTCCCATCTTCAGAGGGCGTGGATGAAAAGGGGACCTGGCTGTTATCAGATATCTGTTGTCCCCAAAGGCAGACAAAGTGCACAAAAGTGATTAGTAGTGAGGCACAATAGGGAGGTCATGGTTATAGAACAACATTTACCTAAGGGTGAAAAAGAAAAGGTGATATCATTACACTGACATTGTAAACCACTTAAGTGGATTTTAAAGAGTTCAGTTTTCTCCAAAAGTAAAAATTAAATCACCAACCTCTACCCCCCAGGTGGCCCTGGCTGCGGCCATGCACAGATATTAAGCTAGGTTAAAGGGGTTATGACTGAGGTTATTTTTGCTTCAAATTTTTAGAAGGCCCAGAGATACAATGACTTCTTTTGCTTATTAACTCGAACATGTAATAGTCAAATTGGTTTTGAGGTAGGAGGCAACTATGCCATCTGTACCTGTAATTGGTTCATATTTAGGTGGAACACTGGCATAGTTTTTTCTCCTCAAAGCTCCTGTATTAATGCATTAATAATTTCAGAGGTGAAACAATTAGATTATGAGGTCTGTAACCTGATCCCAGTTAGGATGGACTAACTGGGTGGTAATTGTGAGCAGGAGGGGTGCAGCTGGAGGAGGTGGGTCACAGTGGCTTGCCCTGGAAAGGTACATCTTCCCTGTGGCTCCTCCCCCTCTCTGCTTCCTGGATGTCATGAGTGGAGCAGTGCCCCTCTGCCATGCCCTCTTGCCATGATGCTCGCATCATCTTTGGCCCAGAGCAATGGATTTGGCCTGCCATGGACTGACCCTCTAAAACCATGAACCAAAATAACTGTTTTCTCCTTTAAGCGGCTCTTATTGGGTATTCTGGTCACAGTGATGAAGAGCTGATTAACAAAAACACCACAGTAGAGATAGCTTCCTGGCTGCAGAAAGTACATTTCATTGTCAAGGTAGTCAGTTCTAGAACAATTTAGAAAACTACTAGTTATTTTTAACTTAAAAAAATGCATTCTCTATTTTATTAAAATATTTGTGGACTGTCATTTGTTGGTAATCAATAATTATATTTTTAAGTGCCCCATTCATCAAAGAAATGTAGCGAAACATTCATAGCATCATTGTTTACATGAGCTCTTGAGGATAAAACCATGTCCATCAAAAACATAATGGGTAACAAAACTGTGGCATGTTCTTGTGGTGGGTATGCTCTACATTGGTGAGAATGGATAGCTCATCCCTACACATTGAGTCAGAGGAAACTCGGAAGTGTTTCATGTGATATGACTTCTTCTTCTTCTTCTTCTTTTTTTAGTTGAGGATCTTTCTTCTTTTACTACTTCTTTAAATGCTTCCCACGCACCACCCCCCCAGGCTTGAACTGAACCTCACTCTCTCTGTGAAATTGTCCTACCACTGAGCTATATTTCCAGCCCTTTTTAAACTTTTTAATTGTGAAATACAAAACACATAGAAAATATGTTATTTGGTCATTTAAAAATAATTATTAAAGAAAAACCACATAATCACTACCCATAAGCAATTAGAAGGAACCACTGTTCTGAATTTAATGACTTTTCATGCCCTTGCTATTCTTTATTGTTTTATCTATACTTAAATACAATATATTGCTTCATTCTGTTTTTGAGTTTCCTCTGACTCAATGTGTAGGGATGGGCCATTCATTCTCACCAATGTAGAATATACCCACCATAAAAATATGTCACAGTTTTGTTACCCATTATGTTTTTGATAGACATTGGTTTTATCCTCAAAAGCTCATGTAAACAATGATGCTATGTTTCAAAATATGTCTCCTGGCATGGATGTTATAAGAGTTTCTTGAGGCAATACATCTGGGAGTGAAGGGTAAAGGTTCAATTTTATTAGACAATGTAAATGGTTTTCCAAAGTAATCACTAGTTCATATTCCCATGAGCAGAGGTTAAGAATTTCTCTTGTTCCACATCCTGGTCAACTTTCTGTATGTCTGATTCTTGCAAATCTGGTGGTAAGATGCAACATTTTTTTTTCATATACATTAACCATTCACATTTTTCCTTCAAATGGCAGTTGGTGTCTTAAGCCTGTTGGTCCACAGTGTCTCTGTCCTTATTCATTTGCAGAATTCTTTTCTATGTTCTGGAAACCCAGTTATTGTCATTTATATGGTCTTCTCCATTTTGTGGTCTCTCTTGATTTGATACGTAGGAGTTCTTAATTTCAGGGTAGTACATTGATTTTTCCTTAAAATTGACACCTTTTGCGTCTTACTCAAAATTCTTCTCTGTCCCACAATCATGAAGCTATTTCTCTTTCTTTTCTTCAATTTGGCCTGGAACTGTCAGCTTTCGCAAGAATTGTGTGTTTGGGGACTCTCTATTCTGTTTGGGGCCACACTGTCTGCTTTACTAAAGCTTTATAATAAGTCTTTATTACCAGGTAGGCAAAATGGAGCTCACTCTGAAAACAATTTCAGCTTTAAAAACAATATAAGGAAAGTCGGAACTAGAACTTACTTTGCTCTGGGTTGATGAACTAATCCAGGAATCTCTTTGTTAGTTTTAAGTCTTACATTTGAGCTGGCACTTTTTTCCTGAAACACACAAACACAAACATACGAGACAAGATCAGAATCCGCAATTAAACCATAGCATGAATTTTCATCACAGAAAGTGGTTCCTTCACGAGGACAAGAGTCCTTGCAAAGATGTCACACAACACGGTGGAGCCTGCCAGACATTTTAACAGGAAACACTGTCCAGAAGGAGGAATTAGCTTTATAACAGCCATGACTGTTTAGAAAACACTGTGCCGCTAGTGTTCAACTCCTCAATTCTAATAGCCAGAGAGTCAAAGAACAGAAGGTTCTCACGTCAAAAAGAGGAGCAGCAGTCAGGGTCACTGGCCAGGTGAACGGACTTCATTGTGTTTTATTTGTGAAAGACAAACTGTAGTTACAGGGACATCAACTTTGCACAAGTCCCCAGCTGTGACAAGGCCAAGAACACAACTAAAAATAACAACTCTTTTCACCCCACAACAAGTAGTGGGATTGAACTCAGCTGAATTAATAAAATGCAATTCTAGACTGTATGCAAGAAGCATTTCTTTGGCTTTTCACCTTATCTGATTTCTTTATTCTCAGTATACCAGCCACATGGCAGAGAGATGCTCTCAGATCATAAAGTGCCACGTATCAGGAAGCACACTACCTCGACTACATGGCTCTTCTGTTGGGAAATGTTCAAAGTACTTCAAATTTCCTTACAAAGCTTAACCCGCCAACTAAAAGCAAAGACTGTTCTGACCCTCGGTAACAGGTGACAACAGATATTCAAGGAACTCAAGATATGGCCATGATTTAAGACCCCGTCTATGGGGAGGAATAAAAACTGCTGTGGTCCAGCTCCACATCATCACATGTGGAGGGACGTGAGATGACAAGTAGAACAGATGTCCCCAAATGGACTCTTTTACCTTCCTATTTCTCCCAAGACAATCTGAAGGTAGTTATGCCAATGAAGTTCCAATGACTTTTATGCTGTGGTTGTTATTTATCATCAAACATGAGCTTATCTGCAGCTCTCTAAAACATGTGGTAATTTTGTTTATGTTTTTCTAGGAAAAGAAACTACCATAATTCTCTTGTCGTGTCTCCTATCTTCCCAACCTTACATTAAACTTAACGATGTTTTCAGGAGCATTTATGAAGTGTGAAATATATACTGCCTCCTCTGCTGCTGATGTAATGAACTATCTTGTCTTTTACAAAACAGGTGGAAGAAATTGGAAAACTATCATTGCACTAGCTCTAGAAGGGCAGGGCCTGTCCCTCTCTACCCACCACAGGGGGCTGGGATGCCTGGCTCTTCATGGAAGGTGCTCAGCAGATAATGGCAGACTGACCGACTTTGTCAACAAACAATTTACTTCTCTTTAAAAAGATGAAAATAGCTCCCTGCAGGGCTGAGGACAAATGTCCTTCCAAGTTGTATATTTTCTCCCTTAAACTGTCTGTCCTCTTAGGTTCAATTCCGAAAATGGGTCTGTGTGAGATGGTAGACCCTGATCCTTTTTCTCCATTCACCCAATCTCCAAACTATTTTTATTTTTTCATGGTACTGAGGACCAAATCCAGGGCCTGGCATATGCTAAACAAGTGCTCAACCACTGAGCTACATCCACAGCCCATCTCCCAAACTCTGTGAGCTTAAATGATGATACCAAAATTTTCAAAACTGCCGTGACAGGAAAGGAAACTTGTATTCTTAACTCTAAGAATCTAAGTGATATACAATTGTAGTCTATTGTTATTCAGTTTATTAAAAGCAAAGACTATAATTACATTGCCTCATCAAATCTTCCTTGAATACCTATTGTGTAGTTGTTAAGCAAAGAAAAAATTTCCCAGACAACAGTGGCTCAATGGACAGTCAGGAGAGAGGACCACCTGTCCTCAGCACTGCATCACTCACAGGTATGTACTCCCAGGACCAGAGGGGCAAAGCCCCAGCTGAAACACACACATACACACACAATTACAAAATATTTCTATTATGCATTCATAATGTATTAATTTTTAATTCACCAAAACTAACAGTAACACTGAACACATACTATAAGTCGGGTACTATTCAAAATGATTTACATGTATTACTTTATTGTTCATAAATATTTATATATAAACTCATTTCCATGCCTACAATACCCCTCTGAGAGAGGTACCATCGTTGTCCCCAGTTTATAAATAAGCAAGCCAAGGCCTGGAGATGTGTAGTACTTCTCTGAGAGCAACCAGTGCTAAGTAGAAGGATTGGGATTTGAAATTAAGTCCTCTGGCTCCAGAGTCCAAGCTGTTCTCCACCAAGCCAGTGGTTGTCTAACTTTTTAGTATCAAAGCCTTTTTACCTATAATCTTCAAATTTTGACACATTTCATTACACCATATGAATTTTTTTTTTCATTTATTGATACCACTGTCCATCTTATCAGAAAATTCTTGACTGCCACTGTCAAGCTCATGATGGTGGATATAAAAATTTTCCAAAATTCTAGTTTTGGGTTTACTATTTGACTTTTATCAATGGCAACAAAGACTGTCAGTTATTTAATTGAAACTTACAAGCTCTCTTCATTCATTTTTGAGAAAATGATTAGCCAAATCCCCAGGTCTGAATATCAGTGATTTATCTTTTAGGATTTTTTTTTTTAAGTAGTAATGACATCTATTAAAAAAAAAGGACTGCTAGTTTAGCTGGCAACTCAATCAACTGTACAAGTGCTTTCCTCATAATAACCATCTTACTTGGTATGTTGAGGAAATGCATTCTGTGTATTTCCCAATTTATCACAAAGACTATCAAAAAGATGTGTCCAAGCTCTCCAGATTTACTAAACTAATAAAACTAAATAATTTGTACTGTTTCATCAAGGCCATTCTGAAATGAAAATAGTCTATATTTTTCTGCTATGAGTCCATGGTAGTGGTGAATACAATGACTACTATATTTGTCTGTTTTCTATTGCTGTAACAAAATACCTGAAGCTGAGTATTGTATTTTAAAAAGAGGTTTATTTAGTTTAGTTTGAGGCTGAAAGTCCAAGATCAGGCAGCCCATCTGTTCTGCCTCTGGTGAGGACCCATTGGCTGCAAGACAACATGATCGAGAAACAGAAAGGGAAATAGCTCTGTGCAGAAGGAGCCAAGTGTGCATGCTTCATAACAACCCACTCTCAAGATAGTTACATAACTTCCTGAGACCAGCATTAGTCTCTTCAGAGGTCAGTGCCCCAGCAACCTAATGACCCTAATGACCTCTTCCCTCATACTGAGCCCCACCTCTTAAAGGTTCTACTATCTCTCAACATGCCACACTAAGGGCCAGGCCTCCAGCTCATGAATCTTTGGGAGGCAAAGCGCAATCAAATCATAGCAAATACTAACAAGGTTTCATGCCACTGCCTCAATTTAGATACCAGCAGTTTATCTACTGCTGCTATTGTACCACTAGTACAGATGTCACACAACGAAAAAGACAAATAGCTCCTTAGGGAACCCAACGGTCTGCAGACTATATATATAATTTTTTTTTCAACTTGAATTGCTGGCATTTATTATATATAAAATTCTCATTAATTTACAACACATTTCAATGCCAGATGCATCTGAATAGTCACATGAATCACATCTCCTCTTTTTTTTCTACAGCTTTGAAATGTGTCAATATACATATTAATTTAATTGCATATATTTATTTGCTATGCTATGCTAACATTCATGTTTATTAGCATGTAGAATTTCCCATTAATTTTTGCAGACCACACTTTGACCATAGTGTGTCTCTATTAGCATAGGAAAAAAACCCTGATTATTTAATTATGCTGTATACCTTACTTTTAAAAAAGTTTAATAACTTTACTGGGGTAAAATTTTATCTCCCATAGGATTTCCCCCTTATAATGGTACAATTAAACAACTCTGGTAAATGTAGAGCTGTGTGATCTTCTCTACGATCTAGTTTCAAAGCAATCATTCCCAGAAGCTGCCTTTCTCATAACCAGTTGCAGTTAATCCCTGTTCTTATCTGCAGATCCAGGCAAACTATAGATTTGCTGTCTATCGCAGTGAATTTGCATTTCCAGATTCATATAAATGGAACCATGATATGTAGCCCTTTGCATCTGGCATTTCACTTAGCATATATTTTTTTCTCACTACTGAGGATTGAACTCGGTCTCCTTGATGCTGGGCAAGCACTCTGCCACAGGGCTACATCCCCATCCCTAGCGTAATATTTCTGAGGTTTGTTGTACCTTGGATTGGTATTTCATTTAATTGCTAAATAACATCCCAATGTACTAATATACCACCTTTTATTCTCCTTTCCATCACTTGACGGTCATTTGGACCATTTTCAGTTTGTGCTGTTATGAATAATGCTGCTATAGACATTCACATGCAAGTGTTTGTGCAGACAGGTTTTCATTTCTCTCGAGCAGATTCCTAGGAGCAGAAATGCTGGATTCCATAGTAAGTTTATGTTTCGCTATTTAAGATATTGGCAAACTGTTGTCCAAAGGGGATGCAGCATTTCACCCCTCCAACAACGCGTGATGATTCCAGCTTCTCCACGTCCCCTGCATTAGCACTTGGTGTCGTCTTTTTGATGATTGCCATTGGGTATGTAGTGGGGTCTTTGTGTAGGCTTTGGTTGTAAAATGTGATTTCTCAAAGGCTCATTCTTATATTTCTGTGTATCTCAAACACCTGGCACCTTACTACATGGGAGTGTTTGTGTATTTGCTGGCTGGCTGCACTTCTGAAAAGAAGTCAGTTTAATATTTGATTATAAACATCATTTAACTTCTATTTTGGGAATGTTTTGTTGGGGAAAGGGAGGTTTGGAGACATCTGCCTACTTTAAAAAACAAACAAACAAAAAAAGAACGAGGCTGTGAATGTAGCTTGGTGGTAGCTCACCTGCTTAGCACATGCGAGGTGTCTGGGTTGGATCCCCAGTAGTGCAAAAATAAATATAAATAAGACATTTTTAAAAAGGAGAAGCAGCAGCAAGCCAGCAGGGCTGGAGGAAGAAGGAGAAGGAGGTCACTGGTGGGAGCGGTGGAGACATGAGGTCACCCCTAGAAGCAGCTGAGATGGAGCAGACCCAGTGGAGGGGGCTGAGAGCCATGTGACAGCTGAGCTGCTCCAGGAATAGGAAAAGAGAATTCAACTGGGAGATGGAAGAGGTGACTAAGATATTGTTTCCCTTGGCAAGACAAAAACGGTTTTGATGGTATGTGACCTTTGTAAACTAAGTACTCTATCTAAAATAAACCGGCAACCACAGGGACTAAGATGAAGCCGTCGAAAAGGGCAGGTTATTTTTCATGGTCCACCCACACTTGTGTCAGAACCATCTGGAAGGCTGATAAAAATGCACATTCTCAGGCCTCCCTCCAGGCACCCTGAGCATGGGTCTCTGTGACTGAGGCCCAGGAACCCGCAATTTAAACAAGAGTCCTAGGTGATCCTTTAAAACGTTCGAGAACTTCTATTGCATTTCGGATTTCCCCATTTGCTGGTCTGCAGAGCAGTTTTCAAATTGAGCCCTGGGGTTCCACAGAGTTGCCTCAGGTCAACAGGAGGCTTGCTAAAGCAGCAACCCCTTGGATTTTCACACTTACGGGGCTCTGACAGTTGGAAAAAGCATCTATTTTTCAAAATTGTTGGCACCCTACAATCAGTTAATGATGGACTTATTGAAACAGCAAACTGAACACATTGTTCCTTTGCTTGGAATCATTTCATTTCTTTGTGAACAGAGTACACTTGTCATGTCAGAGTAAACTTATTACTCCCGACGTAGTTTCTGCGATGCCGAAGACAGACTGACTGTGTTTATGCTGCTGCTGAAAGCCACCGTGGGAAAGGGAGCCTACCAGAAGGCGTCCACGGCTTTGCTTCCTGAGACATCCCGCCAACCTCTCCTCTTCAATTCTCAAGGAGGCAATGCCATGTTAGGATGCTGGCAGAGAGCAGCTTCTCTGTTTGGGAGGGATGCAACTTCTCTCCTCTCACTTCTTGGCCTCTTTCGTCTCAGGGTGAGAGGACTGAGGAGCAGGAGCTCAGCCAGGTTCCCTTTTCTAGTTGGTCTTGAGTTGGAAGCCTGGTGGGGAAATCTCATGTTCTCCTCCTGGGCCCAACGGTAGGAAGTTCTGTCTGACACAGAATCCCTGGGGTCAGAAAAGTCGTCGGGGTTGAAGAACAAATAACAGCTCCTGGGACTGTTAATAAGATCTACACGCAGAGAAAGGACACAAAGGCATGAAATGGAAACTCTCAAAGGGTTTGCCCTACACATGACTCGTGTGTGTGTGTGTGTGTATTTGAACCACTGCATTTCAGAAAGTACATGAAAACTAGATAAAGTAAATACTATGGTAACCATAATCAGGAGATTTGGGAGTATATACACACATTTTAAAAACAGGAACACATTTGGATATAAAATAAATAATCCTTTCAGCTTTTACGGAGAAACCCCTAGGATGTAATCACAAGGAAAACAATCTCATTTGACATTGTGCATGTGATTTTTCAAGTGCTAGTAAGATGAGATTGGATGTGGTCGCTTTCAAGTGCAAAGAACTTTAAATTCTGTCTTTCCAAAAGCTGGTGATTATGTGAGCTGCCCTCACTCCACCAGAATCACTGGATGTTTGCAAATGGAAATGCCCAAGCCACCAGATGCAGCCATAGAATAAAAGTGGTGCTAGGGATCCAACCCAGGGCCTAGTGCATGCGAGGCAAGGGCTTTACCACTGACCTAGGTCCCCAGCCTCCAGATGTAGCTACTACCGTGGGCCATTACCATTAGGTGAAGTCAACACTTCATAATTACTTGCCCATGAAGATTATTAGAATTATTAGAATTTTGTTAGAATTATTTAATCACGATGAAAAATCTGAGCTTTTTGGAAATCTTTTTTTTCTATAAAATGAAAGAGTGTTTTATATCATGCTGTGCATCTCATTTTATATCAAACAATATAAAGTGAGGCAAATCAGTGTTTAAAGCAACTAATATTTTTCACATAGTTGTTTCTCAAAGTAGACTGGAAAAAATTTAAAAGAATCTTCAGAAACTAAATGGAGGTGTTAAGAAATTGCTCAGAACAGATTTAATTGCATACCAACAAATTTAGAACAAAGTCATTAAGTCATGATGTCACTAATTAATAGAAATAAGCAATCATGTTCTGCTGGGAATTTTAAGTTAAGGATATTTTGAAAAAAATGCTGTCTCTTGAAGTTTCTCAAAGAAATATCACACACATGAAGAAAATCAGTGAATTTGGAGGAATCATATTCAATTTTTGCTCAAGAGGCTTCTATTAGTAAGGATAAGGGAGATTCCCCAGAATCCTGACACTGGAGCAGAAAAGCTGCTCCCAGTGTCAGGAGTTCAAGGGAGCACATTCACCATCCAGGTCTAATGAAGGATGCAGGAGCCTTGCTTATCCCAGTCCCAGAGCACTCAGGCCCCATGTCAACATGTGCTTTCAAGGTCACTATGGCTGAAGTTGAGCAAAGGTTACATGCTCGTATTGACTTGACCCAAGTATGTCACAGGATTACTAAATTCAAGAATGGGGAAAACACAATCTTACTATGTATTTGACAGGAGAGCTAGAATATTAACATACATCCCTAATAGCCACCATCATCCTAATTTAAAAAAAAATTATGATGCCAGAACTACCTAATAGCGAACACAGAGGTCTTCCTTCTGTGTGGTCTGATGTCCAACTCTGCCAAGTATCTCATTTATATCGACACATATGTGCTTCATTAGGAACATGAAAGAAAACCTTTAATGAAGGTTTAAACTGAGACAAAATGCCATTTGGGGGTTAGAATTCAAAACAGGCTAAAACTACTTGGTTAGCTGACCATTGTGGTTAGCATTAGTGAATTATGCTAAATGCAACCTGGACACAACAAAATCTATAGTTTATACTCCAAAAGACCACACACACACACACATACACACACACACCTTAGTTTCTCCACTTCTCATTTTTCTTTTCCAACCATCCAAAAAGCACAAATATTTGAGAATGGAAATCACATTCACCATATTCCATAGTAACAAGAGCAATGCTCTTAAGAATTCAACTGTCAACTATGCCTGCCTCCTGGTGCCTAGAAGATTGCATTTAAGATATGAGGAGCACAGAATTATCATGCTGTAAAACTAGACTTCTGTAGTGAGTAAAAACAGAGCTAGAAGAAAAAAAAAACAAAGTATAATTTGATTGAAGTTCACAAAATAGTAGGACAAAAAATGTATCATCTACATGCATTAAATATTTTAACAAATAAAAAGCTACCATTTGTATAGAATTGCTAAATATTTCCCATGATAAACCAAAATCTTAGGTTTTTCTCACTACATGGAGAAACTGCAAAATGTCAAAGCTAAAAACAAAATTAAACAATCCAGTTTTTCATAAAGGCATGATCTTTCTTCTTGCATTCGCCATGTTGTATAAGCCAGGCAAAGTTTAAACTCAGAATCCAGCCCTCCAAATCTGTCTGGACATACCCACAACTATCTTTAACCCCAAAACTGAATCTGATGTATTAGTTTCCTATTGCTGCAGTAATAAATTAACACAAATTTAGTGGCTTAAAACAACACACATTTATTATCTCACACTTCTGGAAGTCAGATCAAAAATTGGTCCACAGGACTATAAAACTTCATGGAGGCTCTAGGAGACAATCTGTTTCCTTGACTTTCCTAGCTTCTAGATACCACCTATTTTCTTGGCTCATGGTCCTCTTCTCTATCTTCAAAACCAGAGTGTAGCACTTTTCTCTTTTCCAACCTCTGTATCAGTCTTCTTTCTCTAACTCTGATACTTATAAGAGGATCCTTCTTATAAGGACCCTTGTGGCTATACTGGGTCTGTCCACATAATTCAAGATAATATTAAGATTTTTTCATTTAATCAGTTCTGCAACGTCCCTTTTACCACGTCAAGAACTGTATCTATGGGTTCCATGGATTTGGATGTGGCCACCTTTGGAGATGTTACTGTGCTTCTCATCACAGTGTGCCCTCTGTTTCCCAGAGAGCTACACCCATTCCACATGCAAAATATATTTACCCATCCCAAGATCTCTCAAATTCTCAACCCATTATGGCATCTACTTAAGATTCAAATCCACCCAAGTCCCATCAGCTCCAAAGTTGTAAGTCTCATTATCCACGTCATCTAAATTCAATTGGCTGAAGCTCTGGCTACAATCCACCTTACAGCAGAATTCCTCTCCATCTATGAACCGGTGGAACTAGATAGCAAGTTATCTGCTTCCAAAATACAATGGTGGATATGCATAAAATGACAGCTATAAGTATTCTCATTCAAAAGAGAAGAAAAAGGGGGAAAAAAAACCAAGGGATCACCAATCCAAACAATTCCAAAATCTAACTGGGCAAACTCCATTAGGCTTCAAGGTCTGGGAATAATTCTCTGTGGCTTGGGACTCTGCCTTCTGGGTCTGCAACTCTTGTCTCTGTAGTCACTCTTTCTTCCTGAAGGGTAGCACATGTTTGCAGCTGAGTAGTTTTATCAGTTTGTTTCCTGCCTGTAGAATTTTGGAATAAGACAATTTTCTTTCATATAATCCTTTCGGTTCCCTTCAGTCAAAAGGGCATTTTCTGGCGGTCTAACATTCCCAAGAATCCATGAGCTTGGCCGGGTGTGGAGGTGCAGGCCTGTAATCCCAGTGACTCAGGGGGCTAAGGCAGGAGAATTGCAAGTTCAAAGCCATCCTCAGCAACTTATCAAGACTCTGTCACAAAATTAAAAAATAAAAAGAGCTGGGGATGTGGCTCAGTGGTTAAGTTCTCCCCCTAGGTTCAATCACCAGTACAAAAAAAAAAAAAAAAAAAATTCCTGGGTCTTCTGCATTTATCACGGGAATTCACTCCCACTAGACAAAAGGTTCCTCTACATATTTTCCTGGATAACCAATCCATCCCTATTCTTGGCTTTTACTGAGATGCCTGAGTAAATTCATAAATCACATGCCTAATCTATTCAGAGAGCCATCTGTGTGACTAAACACGTTGACCTTTCGATCCTTCCCAGGAATTAGCAAAGGGTTATCCAGCCACACCCTTGGCCTTCTCTCCAGAGCACACTTTCCTAATAGTCTCCTAGTTCTTAGTGTCTTCTGCAATGTGGATAGAACAAGAAGTTCCCAAACCATAGAGTGATGGTCCCTTTTTACATAATAGTTGTTTCCTCAATTTATCTCTTTCCTCTCAGATTTTACTATAAGCAGCAAGAAGTAGTCAGGCTGGGACTCGAATGTTTTGCTGGGAATCTCAGCCAAAGATTCAAGTTCATTGCTTACAAGTTCTGCTTTCCATATAGCGGAGAAGAGGTTCAGCTCAGCCCTTTGCTTCTGTATCACAAGGATCACCTCTTCCCCACCTTCCAACAACACACTCCTCAATTCCTGTAGATCTCTTGGGAATGCTGCCTTTCACCTCCATATTTCTTTTTCTACCACTAAGTTCCATCTCCAGTCCTTTATATTTTTTGAGATAGGTCACACTAAGTTGCTTAGCCTGGCCTCCAACCTGCCATCCTCCTGCCTCACTCCCAAGTCACTGGGACTGCAAGGTATGACATGGTGACCAGCCTTAGGTCCACATGTCCACCAACAGTCTGTCTGTGACAAATAGATATGAATTTTATCTAACATTTTATCTAACTTTTCTCTGAGCCCTTGCCAGCAGAGTTGTCAGCGTCTGTTCAAAGCAATTTAAGCTTTTTTTAAAAATCATTTTCCTCAAAAATTTTCAAATCTCGAATCACTTTACAATTCCAAAGCCTTCATCACATTTTTTAGGTACTTATTACAGCAGCATCATGTTCCAAGTTGACAAAGTCTGTATTCTTTGCTTACAGCAACTTAACAAATGGCCACAAAATGATGGCTCAGACACAGAAAGAAGTGTAAGAAGTCTAAAACTGCTTTGAAGAACTGTCTTCTCTCTGGATGCTCCAGGAGAGAATATCTCCTTCTTTTTCAGCTTCTAGAAGCTGCATATCTTGGCACAAGGTTTGCTTCTTCATCCTCATGTTCCTCCATCTCCCATCTTGGCATTTCTCCTTCAGACCTCTGCTCCCAACTTTATATCTTTTTTTTTTCTAACTGTGATCCTTCTGCCTCCCTCTTAAAAGAATTCTTGTGATTATATTGGGTCCACCTGAAGAATTCAGGGAGCCCTCCCTGTTTCAAGATCCTTAATTAGTCACATCTGCAAAGTTCCTTTTGTCATGCAAGGTAACCCATTCACAGACTTTGAGCATTATGACATGAACATCTTTGGGGAGGGATAATCGTTACTCAGCCTATCCCACCTGTGACACTCCCTCCTCTCCGTCCAAATCAATATTGAAACCAGGTCCATGGCTTACAATCAAAAGCATATTACTAAGTACTAGTGGAAAACCATACTGGAGAAATTAAGGGGTCCATTCTTCACTAAAGCATTATTTAATGGTACTTAGGTGCCAGAAAGTGCTGGGAGGTCAGAGATACAATCCTCACCCACTAAGAACAAATAAAAAAGCAAAGAGATGTTTTAAAAGGAGAGAGTTAGATATGGCGGAAGCAGTAGGAACAACTCTGGGAAGGAGGGAAACTTCTTGTAGGAGTAACCAGGCAGGTTGGGTCTTGAAGGGGGATGAATGGGGACACTTTAGGGAAAGGAGAGAGCGTGTCCTGGACTGAGGACCACCTAGAGTCTGGGATTGCAGGGGTGCAGGGGAGGATGGAGATGAGTAGAGGGCTGGGCCGCCAAGCAGCTTAGACTCAAGAATTTGGATTTCCTTCTGAAACAAGGAGAAGCCACTGAGGGGGTTTATGAAGCTTTTGACAAAATGTCAGAACTGTGTTTCAAAGATGGACGCAGAAAGCCACCAGGAAGCAATGCCAGTGAGTCTGGAGAGATCCTCTGAGTAGATAGAGAATGGGCTCTGGAGTCAGACCTCCTTACCGCTCTGCTTGAACGACCTTGAGCACCTTACCTGACTGCTGTGCTCCAGTGCCTTCGGCTATGAAGTGGGGATAAAAGCAGTACCTGCTTCCGTGGGCTGTGTATTATGTAAAACATGCACAACAGAAGACCACTCATATTAATAAAATAGCCGCTCTGGGAATGGAGAAGAGGGAGCTGTGGAGAGAATCAGTGAGTGCCTGTTACACACTAGGCACCTTGCTTGGCTGTGAGGGACAACAGGGAAAAGACAAATGAGATCCCTGTCCTCATGGAGCAACTGTAAGTGCCAGAGAAGCAAAATCCAAATGGTTCAACAATGATAAGAACTGGTGCGGAGCGTGGTGGGGCACACCTGTAATTCCAGTGACTTGGGAGGCTGAGGCAGGAGGATTTCAAGGATTTCAGGAGTTCAAGGCTAGGCTCAGTAACTTAGGGAGACCCTGTCTCAAAAGAAAAAAAAATAAACAGGGCTGGGGATGTAGCTCAGTGGTAAGTGCCCCTGGGTTTAATCCACAGTACAAAAAAAAAAAAAGTTGATAAAATTTGAGGTCAAGAGAATGTATGCGGGGGAGTAGGGGAAGGTAATAGTACACATTCTAAGTAAAGGCGTTTTCTGGGCAAGAAAAAGAACAGTGACTCTATTGATGCAGAGGTGATTTTTCTTTCTTTCTTCTTCTTTTTTTTAAGGTGAATAAAACTCAAGCTTCAAGACCTACACTTGGATGGCCCAAACAGAATAAATTAGAAGAAACAGATTTCTGCAGGAGTGGGACAGGTGAGAGCTGAGTCACATATGCATTGGGTTGGGGACACTGTCACAGCAAAGCACTGGAGACAGAGGGGACACTGGTCTGACAGCTTGGATACCCGAGGGGCGTGGAGTATGAAACAAAGACAAGCCACCTGGGCTCAGAGCTGGGTGCAGAGTCCAGGGCACAAAGGAAGATGGGATGAAGCCGAGCTCTGAGCCTTCGCCACAGCCCCTGGGCTCCACAAGGCAAATTAAGTCTTCTGGATTTTATTGTAGGAGTAAGGGAGAGCCTCTGAAGGTTTTTAGGTAGAGAAGTCAGGGGACCTGACTGATCTGAGTTCTAGAAAGATCACTCTGCACAGCGGGAGCGAGTCGGTTGCAACAATCCTGGTGAGGAAACAAGGGCAGGCTTTTTAGCTGGGCATTTGGATAGACTGTGGCTGTGTGGGGTGAACCCGAAGGTGGTTGGTAATAAAGACCAGAGAGGACTCTCAAGGGAAGTGCTGATGAGGAGACAGGAGTGGGTGAGAAGTGAGCTCAGAGTGCTTTGAGAACTCCATCTGTGTCTGTTAGGACTGTCTAGGTGAAAAGAGCCAGAAACTCAATTTGATCGACCTCAAGCAGAAGAGGGATTTATTGACTCACCTAACAGGGAGGGGGTCTCTGAGCCTGCCTGACAGGCCCAGGTAGTCAGGCAGTGACCCCTCTCCCCCTCGCTCATCTTTGCTTAGCTTCCTGGTTTCACAGGTTTCATAAGCCCCCTGGAAGCTCTAGATCAATCCTTCCAACTCTGCCACTCGATAGGCAAGACAGTCTTTCCTGTTAGCCCCAGAGACAAGAACCCTAGGGAAACACTGGTCAGCTGGGCAGTCAGGGGCCCGCCACTGTCATGGTGGTGAGTGGAGGGTCCCCACCAGAGAGTGGGCACTGGCTGGGAAGGAAGCAACAGTCTCCCCATCTTTCATTCACCTGCCCATGACCTCTCTCTAGTACAATTTTTTTTTCTATTAGTACATGTGAATTTATATAAGATATATAATCTCTGTATGTATTATGACTTTTTAAGTATGCTTATTTATTTTTATTTTTCTCACGTAATGGGTTTAAGTTTTGAACTGGTAAAAAAAAATTATTTCTTTTTCCAGCACTTTTAAAATTTAATTTATTTAAAATTGATACATAGAAAGGTACAAATGGTACATATGTATGGGGGGTGCCCTCTTGCCGCCCTTTTGTGGTAAGTCCTGGTTAATTTTAAATTCAGCTGTCTGCTTCCTATCAGAGTAAAGGAGGGGGAGTCGGTGTTTTAATGGTCCCTCCCCACCTGGCTTTTCAGCTAATACAAACATCAGTTCTGTTGTGCTATAACTAATTTACAGTGTGGACACAGTCAGCTGCTAGATTTCTATACACAGTCTTGACAGCCAGTAAGCAAATTTGGCATGTTTCATTATTAATGGCCTCTTAGCCCAAGTCTCCCAAATACAGACCGGCTGTGGCTGGATTTGGGGGTTGAAAAACTCTTTAAAATGGAAATATGTTCAGGCAATAAACTGTGAACACCACTCTTTTTTTTTTTTTTCTCTCTCTCTCTCTCCTTTTAGAGAAATGTGCTGCTAGAAATAACTTCATTATAAACTTTGCAAACAGAATCAATCCTGACATCCTTTCAAAGGGGGTGTGTTTAGCCAGGAGTTTCTAAACCTTCTAGAAAAGCTCTCCTATACATGTGCCCCCCAATTTGGTCCATGGGGGACACACTGCAGCCTGACACGGTGGCCTGTCACTTGAGAAAAGATCAGAACAAATGATCCATGTCACCGCTGCTCCCATTTCTCTCCTCTCTGAAGTTCTTTACAATTAGGGTTTCACTGCTGAGATAATGAGCCTGAGTTTCCTGAGTCTACCTTGTGTAAAACGGGTTCTGGATCTTTCATCTCATTTCCTCTCTTCTTCCGCTCCTTCTGGGTCCTACCAGGAAAATTAGTTTTCAGAGTTGGTTTGCTTGTTCCCTCACCCCTTGACCCTCACCTGCAGCAAAAGCTCTTTTCCTCCTGGAGTAAAAGGCAAAAATAAATAAATAAACTGCGTGAATAATGGGGCCACCTAGGTCTGAATATAAGATGATTTCCTGTTTTTCCAAAGAAATCCTCTGCAGCGTGTTTTGGCAAGCTTAACTACAAAATCCTTCAGCTGAAACCAGGAGGTGACCACTTATGCAGTGTGCCCAAAGTGAGAGTTTTGGGGCCAAAAGGGGATAGGATCTCTGGGTTTTGCATCTCTTTCAATGTAGGAAGAGGAGGGGGACATTTTCCAAGTCCCTGCTCATGTTCCAAAATCTAAAGTTGAAATCAGTCTCTGGATGGGACACCCGATTTTAAGGACATAGGCCCCAACCCTGGAAAGGTCACTGGTGAGAAACAGTAACTGCTCCTTTCAACCCCAAAGAAGTCAAGGTCAGACAACATAAGGAGATGAGTGCCCTAGGTCAAAAACAGGGGGTATGGGGACCAAGTACAGCTGCTAAGAGCAGCTCTCTCCAGAGACATTCAAAGTCAAATTTTCTAAAGGATTATTTATGCTGACCAAATAAAACATATATCCAGTGTTGTGCTAGACCTGATTCTTACTAGTGAGAGCCAATTGTTAAATATTTAGGAATGTTCTAAGTCAGCTGGTAACAGTTTAAAATCAGCCGAAGAACTTACACTAAGGAAATTGGCAAATTGGAAATATAAACCAGAGGTTCCCCCATCCCTCACCAGCACTGTATATCTAAATCTCATTTAAATATAAGATTTGTTTGTTATGACTGCCTAATTCCTTGTTTTACACTGACTAGGATAGAATGGCTTTACTTAATTAGGTGGCAGTTTTCCTTTCAAATAGATATCCTCTATACGTGGTCAACTATAATCCCAGGGAATGTTTTGGATGGGTGACACTGCATAGTTATTATGCTGCTTTTTAAAGACCGGGTTAAAGAGCCCTCCATTCTTGGCTACTTGTGCTCGGCCTTACGACATGTGGTCGTGCCCTGGTCCTCTCTATAGCACAGTGACGTCCTCCTGAGCCAATAACAGTGAGGTCCTTTTCCACCCTTAGCTTACTGTTATGTGAGCTAAAAAAAAAAAGTACCACCTGGTCAGGACCAGTTTCTAGTTTCATGTCTTGTACAAAATTTTATTTTATTTAATAGTCCATTCTGGTGATTTTCTTTGAAAGGAGAGCACTGTCCCTTGGAGGTGAAGTAGTGTTCTCCTGTTTAACCTTCCAAAGAAGAGAAAATGAAGTCTCTGACAAAACGAGGCAAGTCACAGAACTCAACTGTGTGCACAAGAACTTTCCACCATGCTCTAGAAAAGCCGCACCCTTCCACTGAGAAAAGAAATGAAAGAAGTGGCCATTTATTTGATGCTGCAACCGCATCCTAATTAGGAACCACTGCCTGCTCTGTTGTTTCTCAATCACCTGAACAACAGAATCTTCCAGAGTCTACGTGAACAGGGAAAATAGCCTGTGCTCATCACCAGGTTACGAAGAAAAGCGAGAGGAAAACATCAGGAAGGAACATGGGGCGGAACCCTTTCTCCCTCCGTGTTCCTGACAGAGGCCTGTCACCCAGTTTACACACCCGTCTCTTCTTATGATGGGCTGTTTCAAATGCAGCAGCCTCATACAATGCAAGCCCTTTACAGGCAGCGAGAGCATCTTTGTCTTAGGTAGCAGAGGCAGTGTTTGAAGAATGAGTAAAGGAACCTTCGCCCTCCTTCACTTCTGTGCTATGCTTTTCAGCAACATTAGCTCCACTCAAGATGAAGCTGGACATGGACAGGGCGGGAGGACCTCAGAAAATGAACCTGGGAAATGGGCAAAGGGTTTGGAGAATTTCAAGGGGAAGAAGGGATGGCACTTTCATTACAGTTGTGACTGTCATTGTGATCCCATGAGAGAAGGCAGCAAGCAAGAGCAGTCAGAATGAGAGTGACGAAATTGTTATGTGCAGTATAAAAATGGAACAAGTCTTGCCGCAGGTGGTGGCACACGCCTGTAATCCCAGTGGTTTGGGAGGCTGAGGCAGGAGGATCTCAAGTTCAAAGCTAGCCTCGGCAAAAATGAGACACTAAGCAACTCAGTGAAACCCTGTCTCTAAATAAAATACAAGAAAGGGCTGGGGATGTGGCTCAGTGGTCGAGTGCCCCTGAGTTCAATTCTGGGTACCAAAAAAAAAAAAGGGATGAGTCTAACCATTAAATAGCATAATTATAATGCACCAATTATAAAAGAAAGAATCTGGAGAACAACAAGAAAAAAAAGAACATTCATCTAGGTACACGGGTCTCATTGCTTTTAAATTTACTTATAACAACCTCAGGGTATTTTTTTTTTCCCAATATGTCTTAAGTAATTTCAAAGAGAGAGAAAAAAATGCTTAACATGCACCATTTCACTCCACGTATCTTTGCAATGTTTTCACTCTAAGTCTTTTGGGTCATAATGGCAATAAAAGTCACCTGTAACTCATTTGTAATATTGATCATATCATGTAAAATCTTTTTGCAAAACCCACAGCAACCTAGAGCAGTCAGTCATGGCAAATAGAATGGGTGTGGCCAGGGGGTGGGGGAGGGATGAATGGGATACGTGATTCATGGACATAGAGCTTCAGTTATGCAAGATGAGAAAGTTCTGGAACTAGATGGCAGTGGTGGTTTTGCAACAAGGTAAATGCACTTAATGCCACTGCACTGCACACCCCCCCCCCCCATGGTCAAAATGGCAAACCTTATGTTAGGTATATAATTTTCCCTCAATTTAAAAAAAATGCACAAGGGTTGGGAGTTCTCAGCTCCAGTCTCTCCTAACATTTAAAATTATTTTCCCATTTGTTTCATCAAGTCTATTAAATGTTCTGTCCTTATTTTTATGTATTTCAAAATCCACATTAAAGAGAAAACAGATTCATATTCCTAGATCTGTTAAAACATTTACTTATGTTCACACAGTCCTTAATCTCCAAGAACAACTCGTGTGCCACACAATCCACTGGCCAACAGTGGCGTGTGGACCTGGCTGTACTGGAGAAAGGATGGCGCTATAAAGGTGTGATGAGCAGCACTTGAACAACGCGCGGTCTCATCCGCAGATCCTTTGACCCGCTTGTGGACTTGGAGAACTCAGAGCAAACAAACTTTGCGAGGGAAATATGGCACTTGGTTTATGACTCCAATGCTAATCCACCCGACAGGGAGAAGGCCCACAGAATTTTCTAGGGAGAGAGATTAAAGTCAGACTAGAGGCCAAAAGCAGCTGGAGGAATCAGTAAGAGCCTAATGACCTGACTGGGGAAGGACCAGAGTTCAGAAGAGAGGTTCATGGCAGAGTCTAGAAAACCAGGGCTCTGGAGGGGGCCAGATCATCAAAACGTAGACTCTGCCATTGACTGTTGATGAATTTTTAAGTAAAATAAATTCTCAGAGCCTCATGCATGTTAAGTGAACGCTCTTAACACTGAGCTACATCTCCAGTCCTTTTTTATTTTGAGATGGGTCTTGCGAAGCTGCCTAGTCTGGCCTCAAAATTGCCATCCTCCTACCTTAGCCTCCCAAACAGTTGAAATTACAGGCATGCCGATTTCTTTTTGTTTGTTTGTTTGCTTTAATATTTTTATTTTATTTGTTTATTTTTTAAATATGGTGCTGAGGATTGAACCCAGTGCCTCATACATGCTAAGCAAGCACTCTACCACTGAGTCATAACCCCAGCCCCTCAATTTCTTAATCTACAAAACAGAGACAACAGAATTTCTCTCCTAAGCATTATTATTCCATACAATGAGATTAAATAAGATAATACAAGTCCCTGGAATATGATGGGTAATCAGTAATTCTCAGATATTATTATTTGTCTACACAATGTATTATCCTGTTCCTTTAATATAATAAGTACTGGTATACATATAGTTCTGAAAAGTAACAAGGTCAACCTCAGAGTCTTCCCCTGAAATATTTTTTTTGTCTCAATGTTGTAAGGTTTGGGAGCAAGACACCTTTTAAAGATGGTGTAGGGTGGTCCTTTCTACATCAGTGGTAATTAATGTCTGGACAGACTAAAGGATTTGAAGGTCATTACTGGTTTGTTGTTGTTGTTGTGCGTTTGTTTGTTTGTTTGTTTTGCTGGGCTGGGGATAGAACTCAGGACTTTATTTTATTTTAGGTGCTGGGGATTGAACCCAGGGGCGCTTAGCCACTGAGCCACATCCTCAGCCCTTTTTTGGTATTTTATTTAGAGACAGGGTCTCACTGAGTTGCTTAGGGCCTCCTGGCTTTGAACTTACGATCCTCCTCCCTCAGCCACCCGAGTCGCTGGGATTAGAACTCAGGACTAGACACACTCCAGGCAAGTGTTCAACCACACCCAGCCCAACAGCCTGCTCTTTATTGAGGGCTCCTCCCTCTCTCCTGAGGAACTTCTGTAGGTAGGAGTTATGGGCTAGTGGATGGCGTGCCCTGTGGGAAGAGGGTGAAACTCTCTGAAGGTGATTCACTCTGAGCCACAGGGGCTGCATGACTGAGCGTGCGCTACGTGCTAGACACTGCTCAGGAGATACCCAGGGGTGTGCTTGGAACTTGAGAGGAAGAAGCAACCAGTGAATACCCAAACAAAAATAAACCTCCTTTAGGAAGCCAGTACGACAGTCAGGTCCTATGTGCCTCATTGTACAGGTCTCCCAGTCCAACTTCAGGAGTCCTGGACCCCTGGCTCTCTGCTCCCAGTTACTTGTGGAGCCGGGGACAGCTGACTGGCAGCTGTGTGTACTCAGGTGGGAATGTGGATCGTGGCTTCAGTGCTGGGAGTTAGTTCTGTAAGTTCCAAGGGCAGTGTGCTTGGGGCGATTTACCTTGGGCTCGTAAACAGAAGAGAGAAGGCACATCTCACCTCCTACCAGGAGAATCTACTCCTGCAGGTCCAGTGGGGAAGACGACAGATAGCCTTGGCATTCAGAATGTAGATTTCCACTTAAAATCTGACTTCAGTTTGGTTTCCTCTCCCTATTTAATAGCGCCTGGCTGTAAGAACGGGGACGACAGGGCTGGGGTTGTGGCTCAGCAGTAGAGCACTCGCCTTGCTCGTTTGAGACCCTGGGTTTGATCCTCAGCACCACATAAAAATACATTTAAAAAAATAAAGATATTGTGTCCATGTGTAACTAAAGAAATATTAAAAAAAGAATGGGGACTACATCCTGGGAACCTGCTTTTTAAACAGACGTCCAATTGATACTCTTTGTTTTTAGGTCCTTCTTCTTCTCTATTTCCAATGGCACCTGGTGCTGTGTCCTCCAATTTCTAAGCCTTCTGTTGGCTGTACAGTGTAACTCGCTTTCCTGAGTTTGCTAAGTCAGGTTCTATCCTGTTTTCCAGCTTACAGAATGTTGATATTGCTGTCTCCTGTACTCTTCAGTCCCAAAGGATTATTATTATTATTCTGCATAGCTCATCTGCCATGTGTGGCCTGTTTCACTTCATCCTAGGCACTTTGTGTGTGTGTATACATTTTTTAATTCTCCAACTGTATGTAGTAGTTTTTATTATCACCATTTTAAGAGGAGAAAACTGAGTTTCAGAAACATGCCTGAAGTCTCTCAGAGGGTTTGAATTCAGGTCTTTCTGATGTTAGAACCCAAGCTGTAGATGACCATATCTAAGTGTCCCTGGTACAATAATAGTAAAGATAACTGGACATTCCCTGTGTGCATTAACTGCAATAGCTCCAGATGGCAGCCACCATTACTATGACCCCATTTTACAGTGGAGAAAACTGAGCCACAGAGTGGTTAAAGAGCCTGCCCAAGAATACAAGGCCCAGAGACTGTGTCTTGGACACTCACCAATGACAGTTATAAATGCTGTCTACATTGATGATTTCCCCAATCTACCTTAGGAATTTCCCTCTCCTCTGTTTCTTTTCTTTCCTAGATGACTACTCCAAAAACCATAAAATCCTCCTTAAGCTGTGCAGACAAAGCAAAGGCAATGGACAGAGTATAAAAATATAATAATAATAATAACTGGACATAGTCAAATAAATCTATGGACAGAGTTAAGTAAAATCATTCTGAAAATATTTTTACAAAATATGATTTGGCTATATGATGCACCCTCTGTTCACGGTTACCTTCAGCCATTTAGTTCAGAAGTAATCCCAAGAATGTGCCATGCAACCGGACATATAGAAAACACACACTTTCTAGAAAAAGACAACTAGAATTTGCTTCCTAGTCTGACAGCCTAAAATTATGTATGCTAGGGGGTGCTGTTGAACAATTTTAGGGTTTTTGTCTATTTAGCGTTTAAATTGTATCCGGTATTACATGGGGGGTAGGGTGAGCTGTAATTTTTAATTAAAGTCTGTTCAGCTACAGTCTGGAAACTGTTAACCAACACAATATCATAATGCAGAAAAAGACTTAAAAATAAGTTATATTCATTACATGTACATTTCATTCATATCTCCGCAGAAGCATTAATAATCCATTGTTTTCCCTCTCTACTTGCATGTCCAAGAACTTAATTAAAAGATAATGAGATGTAGGTGTAAAATGCAAAGAAGGTGGCCCAGTTTCTACAGCATTATTGATGGTGCAAAGATGTGTGTCTCGCAGCAGTTAATAGAACGTGTGATGTAAAGGAGGAACAAAATCAAATTAGTGGAACCCAAACATTAACAATCAGGAAATCTTAGTTCTCACCCTCGTGCTCCACCATTAAACTGAATTACCTAAATACTTGTTGATAAATCACGATGCTGACACTCTCACTTCCTAAACAGCATCTGTCTTGGAATAGCTGCTCAAGAGATAGTTGAAGGGATGAATGAATCGGCATCAGAGAAAATAAATCAGAATGCAAGAAATACAGAATAGGAAGGTTGGGACGCTCAGAAGCATCTACAAGGTGCTGACACTATTTTAACCACATAGGCCAGTCAAAAATAGAAAATGGGATGCATTTAAACACATCAAAGGTCAAACAACACGTAGAACTATCCCAAGGCCATATGACGAGGAATGAAAGACACATACAAATATATGCCCTTCTCTGAACTTTCATTAGTGTCCTAAAAATTATTTGTTATAGAACTCTACTTAGCTCCATACAAAACCATTTTAGTAGTAAGTTTTTAAGTTTTTTTAAGAATAAAGATAATTAATTCCAGCAGTTACAAGTTTCCAGCCCTTTAGTACTTGCTTCCATAAAGGAAACGAGGAAGAATCATTTGCGTGGGTTGAAAGTCGCTGTGTAGACAAACGCCAGGGACTAAGGTATCACTGTCTCCCTCCTTATTCTCTGACCACCACACCATTGCTTCTCCCAAACCGGTGAAGGTCCTGAAGATGGAGGCCTTGCCTTTACCAGCTACTCTGATATTTTATGCAGTTGCTAAAGGAGCGCTTGACCAAAGAAAACCCTGTGAACATGTGCTGATTGATAACCTGTCCAGATGGGAGCTACTGTGGTACAGGGCTGATCCAAGTTTAGGGGAGCACTCCTATGGGACAGGGAGAGCTCTGACTACCTCCCTGGAGGTGGAGGTGGAGGTAAACGGCCTAATTCCATTTTATTATAAGAAAACTTTTCCTTTTTTGAAAATTACTCAGTTAAATGTTCTCTTTTCTTTCCATTCGCCAAGTGGAAGATAATTTTTGCTAATGATTAGAAGAGAGCTTTTGGATTTTCCTATTATCCACGAAACCACGAGTTTCTCCTTTTCTGGAACCGTTTAGTTTGTTCTTGGAAATAGCTCTCGGCAGCACACACATCACACGGGCCTTTTTTTCAGTTGGCAATGATGAAACTACTATTCTGGATATATAGACTAAAAAAAGAAAACCTCAAAGCACTTTTGGTGGGTGAAAACTGATCCTAGATGTTTTTTTTTTTTTTTAATAAAAAGAAAACTAACAGGAAAAAAAATTCCCTAAAGGGCCTTATTTAAAGAAACTCAGAAAACATATCTATCTTAAAAAGTAGTTCTTTTTTTTTTTGTTTTGTTTTGTTTTTGTTTTTTGCATTTTTTTTCCAAAACAGAAGTTATTTTTCAGGGACTTAGGAGATCAAACACTTATAATGAAGTTTTGGGGGAAAGTCATGTGATCTGATTACATCCTTTAACCATTCATATCTCATGATCTTAAAATGCCCAATTTTGGCCTTATCTCATTACTGAGTGTATTGCTGCCATCCAGCTAACACCTACCTGGAATGTACCAGGCCAGGAAGGAGCCTGTAGTCTGCTCAAGGGGGCTGGGTAAAGTTTAGCAGGTGTCCTCCTCCTTCCTCCCCTTGCAGCCATGAACTTTGTGTGTGTGTGTGTGTGTGTGTGTGTGTGTGTGGAAGGAGCGGTACGTGATTATGTCTTTAAGGAGAGCAGAGGGCTGGGAGAGAACCAGTTCTGAAATCGATTGACACGCCTTCTGACTGGCACTGGCAGGCTCACCTTGGGCTAGGCAAACCCCTTCTCTGCAATTTATTCTAAACATGGTAAACGCCTTTGTCAAGGTGCTCTTCCCTAAAATTGGATTATTCCACAAAGGCTGGAAATGTGTCTCTGCTTAGCAAAAGAGTTCTCACAGAGAACACAAATGGCATTGTAAACAAGAGCGCTTAGGCGAAGCTTAACAGAATTAAGAAAATAAACTGTTTTCCAAAGGCCCTAAAGCACATCAGAGACTGTCATTTCCATATAGACAATTGGAGCACTAATTAAAAATAATTCCTATTTGTTCACTAAAACAGGCAATTTAAGGGCTGCCATTAGTCACCATCTCATTAATCCATGATCAAAGAATTATTCAGGGTAAAGTGAAGAATTAATTTCATAGGGGCATTTTTGCCTTGGCTTTTTGGGGTGGTGGGCCCGAGATCACATCTACTACACTGGAGAACCTACTCTTGGGGACAAGCCTGAAGTGTTGGGGGTGAAAGGCTGCAAAGGAGTCTGGTCCCCACCCTCCACTCCATCGTCTGTAGAAAAGACACACCAAACAATGATTTTCTTAAGCTCAGATTTCCCAGCAAGCAGAGTTTACTATATAATACATGAAATGAAAAAGTCTGAATTGCCTCATGAAGATTCAGGGTGCCTTTCCCCAAGGCTCACATGACCCGGTATGTTTTTCCTATCATGGAGGTTTATACAAATCTTCTTATACTTTCTAGTAGGACTTTCAAGATTCTGAATCTCAGGTTTACAAAAAGCATACAGTGTGTCCTTTCTTTGGTTCCTGGAGGCTCCAAACCTTAAGTATGCTCCCATATAATTTAATATCGATTACACACCAATGGGACAGGTAGAGTGCTATATTACCTCCCAAGGCAAAGCAAACATATACTTCTCTTTCGGCTTCTTCAACTAGGAGGAAAATGTGACTGATCATGGTGTTTTGATTGTTTAATGCATATCTGCTCTGTACCAATATCTCCACAAATTCCTGCCAGCCTTTTAAATAAGCTAGCATTTTACTGACTGCCTGTGACAGTGAATCTGTACTAAGGACCGAACCAGCTCCTTATTCATATTTTATATAGAAGGAAACTCAAGTTCAGAAAAAAGCAGGTAACTTAATTTTCATGTTCAGAGGATCAGGTATTGGCACATTATGGACTCCTCCTCAATCAGCTTGATGGGGGCCTTGCCTCTTTTTTCTACCCCATGATTATGCCTACAGAGCCTGCATTACCTTCTCCCAGTGAAGGAAGAAGGTATAGTCTTGCCAGGTATAGTCCAAAGAGTTTGATGTGTATTGGCTGATTTAACACTCACAACAATTCCATTTCAGAGGAAGAAATGGAGAGCTGAACTACCTGGCCCAAGTTCATCCACAGGATCTGACTCCAGAGACCCAACAACTAGAGGGTGCAGACCAGTGAACCAGGATTGTCCTTCTCTCACCCTGGATGGTGTCAGTAGTCAATGGTCCCTGTGCTGGGATGCTGGAGAAGGGCAGATAGTTGCATTTGACCTTCAATCTTCTTCCTAAAGATTCCTAGATGCTACCTGTAATCCCAGAGACTGAGGCAGGAGGATTACAAGTTTTAGACCAGTCTCAGTAAGTCAGAGAGATGCTGTCTTAAATAAATAAAAAGGACGGGGGATGTAGCTCAGTGATAGAGCATACTTGGGTTCAGTCCTCAGTACTGCAATAAATTTAAAAAAAAAATTTTAAAATAAGATTCCTAGATGCTTTTACTCATGACCTAATGGTTTATGACTCTTTTGACTTCAGAATTCCTGTCATGTAAAATGGGCATTTTAAAAAATGTTCTGGTAACTATACAAGGAAATAAAAGAATGTGCAATTTGTCACCTGGCCAAGAACGAATGCTCTGAAAGCCTTGCAAGTGACATTAGCAGTCATCACTCACACAAATCAGGGCCACAGAAGACGTAAGAGCCTTGAACATTAAAGAGCTGATATTCTGTGACATGCACGGTGAAGTCTCCTCATGGGTGAGTGATGGGTCGAGGGAGCTGGTGGGTGTGCAAAACAGAAAACTGCAGTGACTCCTCCTTCTAGGGCTGCTAATGAATTAATGAGAAGTGGTAACAAGAGGAGATGAACCGCTGGAGGAACCCGGTGCCCTTGGAAAGCTGGCCAGGGATACTGTAACTGGCCGCCCTTTGCTCTTTCCATCTTGAATACCAAGCAGATAGAGCAGGATATAGGAGATGCTGTATACAGACACACGCCTGAATTAAAATATAAAAAACAAGGGCTTTATCTCAGCGAAGGCTTTTAAGGACTGGAATTCCCCACTTCACATCTGACAGGCAAGCCCAAATCACAGGGATTTGATGGACAGTACAAAACTCCAACGGCTAGAGTCAGTGGCTACTGGTGGTAGGATTTTAAATTAAGACAAAATTGCTCTTAAAAATTAATGTATACTCAAAAACACCAAAATCAATCTAAATACTTTCTAAATAGAAATTAAAACCTGAAGGGAATCATGTTTTAAACTGAGCATCTCAGACTAACCCAACACTCTAAGAACAACAATGATTAATTCATGATCCCCCCCCCCCCACATTGATATTCATGAGAGTCAGGAGCCTGGGACACACACACACACACACACTGTGAATTTTGATCTGATAGGACAAGAATGGGGGCCCAGGGCAGCTCACAGGCATGCAAACAAACCAGCAATGATCCCTAAGTCACTGTAATGTTTGCCAATGAGGAGAAACCATATATTGTTTGGAGCCAGATAAAAACTGATAGGGGAAAAATAGCCATTTCAGGAACAGTGTGGGAGGGGAAATGACACAAAGGTTAGTAAGTCTTGTGATGCTCAGGCCGCTTTTATCACAAGTGACTCAGTTGGACAAAAAATAGAAACGGATTCTCTAAGCCAAGACAGTCTTCCATTCACCTCCTCCTTCCTTAACAATATAGCCTCCTTCCTTAACAATAAAGGTCTTGTTTTTAAGGAGTGAGTGTGGCGTATGTTTTACCCTGCCCTGGTGGCACGGGGCCCAGCCACTCTGCAGGTGTCCCCTTTCTACTATTAGTAGGTCTGATTCTGTCCCTCCTCCTGCATTCTTCCTCAGGACACTGGATTGTTCTAAAGTAAGGGCGTTAGAATTCCTGGTTCAAGTACTGATGGGACTGCGTAGGCCAGAAAACAAGAATGAGTAGCCAACACACCAGCCATGGTGCTGGAAGGTTCCTTCCTTCCTGTTTTGTTTTTAAATAACCAGGAGGTTGGCTTCGTTCCGTTGCTTAGGATGGGCCTGACCTCTGGCTGAGGTGCAAGTTCCTCACCTCTGCCCAGATGAGACCCAAGCCTTCTGGAACAATGGGTCCTTCACCAGCAGAGGAGCTGGGCCCTCCTTTGCTCTGGAAGAAGAATGAGTTTGGGGATGCTGTGAACAACCAAGGAGCACAGGGCACCAGGCAAGTCAGCAGTGACCGGCAGGGTCCTTGGGTCCTTTTGCAAAGTTGGACCCTCGAATGACCCCACAGCTTCGCCCCATACTTCTGTTCATTTGGCCAAGAAGCCAGACAAAACCTTGTGAGAATCTATACTGTGCACACTGTGAATGCCTGTGCGTGGGGGGGGGGGGGTGAGGGAGGAGAGCAATCACCCATTAGGATAACATTTCTTGCAGCTCTAAGGTACAGTTGGGAACAAAGAAGAAAGGAAGCAGCCAAGCTTTATCTCTTCCTAGCAGGAGGCCTGGCCTGGGGCTGCCATGAGTTCACCTCAGGGGTCTACTGAGTCCAGATGGCCTGGAGGGCCAGTGTGCTGCTTCTCACAGTGATAATTTGCAAGAGGCACCACATCAGCTAGGGAAATTATTCTTCCTGCCACAGGCTAATTTAGCTAGCTCCAGAGAATGCCTCCGTTGGAGGGGAGCCTTCTGCACACAGAACTTCTGACCTAGTCCAGCCTCATCCCCATCCCAGGCACCCTCTTTCCCTCCCTCATGCCTCCCCCTGATTTGAGAGTAAAACCAGAATGTGAGATTTCATCAGGGGAAAACAGTGTAGGAACACAGGAAGACCGGAATAGGAAGGTAACAGGTGTGTGTGCTTGTATGTGAGTGTGTGTGTGTGTGCTCACTCCTGCATCACAGTACAGCACAGTTCCTGGGAGCAGTGGACTTTGATGAGGATCTTTCTGTGACAGAAGCAGCAGCTTCAGAGCCCTGGGCTTGGACCTGGGAGGCTACTTTGGTGCAGATCTCAGCAGTACTGATAGGGCCTCTGCCTGGCACAGACTGATGGCTTTTTGTGTCAGAGGTCCAGTAGTAGATTCCACATAGGGCCAAAGCAGGGCAGGTGCACGGCTAATCACATGGTAGTGTTGGGACTCCTCAAAGTCACCCATTAGATGGGGACCTCAAAACGGGGAAGAGAAAGTGTGGTCCCACATAGCAGACAGAGGTGGAGACATTCATTCATTCATTCATTCATTCCTTCGCTTCAATGGAGACGAGGCATTGTCCTGTGTGCTAAGGGTGGAAGTTGTGGGGGTGGGGCAAAACCCTGTGTCCTGATGGAGCTTTCACTCCAGTGAAGGCCAAGGGCAATAAAAATGAGCAAAGACACAAATAACAGCAAGTAAGTCGTGAGAAGCACTTAAAACACACACACACACACAGCAGGGTAACAGAGAATAGGGGCCAGGTGGAGAAAGACTATTCTAGCCCAGGAGGCAAAGGACTGCCTCAGGAGTCAGAGAACCATATGCATTACTGGTGCACACACTTTATGCACCAGATTATGTAGTCCATCTACTACATAAATAATAAAAAAAACTTAGACTTTTATTTCCCTTTTAAAGAATCTTCTAATAAGCAAATTAAGAGAATCCTATTTTATGCCAATAAGTTTCAAGGAATTTTCAAGAGAATTTCCACAATTTTTATTGTTCTTAGATTTTATAAATCATGACACAAAGAAAGTGAGTCCCAAACCACAGGTGACAAGTCTGTTATACAGACTTCCTCGAATGGCTGTCTATTATATTTGCTGAATAAATGAATGAGACTTGATAGCCCAGTTAACAGATGGATGGGTTCAAAGTCACCACTTACTAATGACTTCTAAGCCAATGTCTATAAAATGGGGGAAAGCCCATGACCATAGGGAAGTAAAGACAAGGTCGGGCAGTTCATTAAAGCAGGTGCCACAAAGGCAGAAAGTAAAGAGGCAATGGATTTTTTTTTCTTTTTCTTTATTTTATTTATTTATTTTTTGATTTAAGAATGAATAGAATACAATTTACGTGGATTCAATGTGGTTTTTAAAATTATTAAAAGATAGCTCGTGGGCTGGGGATGTGGCTCAAGTGGTAGCGTGCTCTCCTGGCATGCGCGGGGCGCTGGGTCTGATCCTCAGCACCACATAAAATAAAGATGTTGTGTTCACCGAAAACTGAAAAATAAATATTAAAAAAATTTCTCTCTCTCTCTTAAAAAAAAATAGCTCGTGAAATAACTTCAGTGCCTAGGATTATTAAAGGAAATCCGGTAGATATTTTTAAGAAAAAAGTGGAATTAGCTTGTTTCCTTTGGATATTTGAATAAACAGGGCTAAAAACTGAATATTTTTCCTAATTTAAAAAGCCAAGCACGGAGGTGCATGCTTGTAATCCCAGCAACTTGTGAGACTGAGGCAAGAGGATCACAAGTTCAAGGTCAGCCTTAGCAACTTAGGAGACCCTGTCCCAAAATAAAGAATAAAAAGGGCTGGAGATGTGGGTTAGTGGTCAAGTGCAACTGGGTTCAATGCCCACTACCACCCCCGCCCCCCCCAAACCCCAAACAAAACAACAACAACAAAAAAACAAAACACAGCTTCCTTCATCCTGGTTATCTGTGAAAAGTTGCACCTAGACTATATGAAGAATCAAGAAAAAACCTAGCCTCAGCAACATAAGGAGACCTATTTAAAAAAAAAAAAAAGGTGGAGATAGCCTCATGTACAAGGGACATTGGCTGAGCATCTATTATAGGTCCTAGGTAGACTCTCTTCTTATCCAATATGCCAGAAATACATGAATCAATTTCATTTCCAAACAGACACATCTCTTTTCTAGGTCAAATAATTAAAAAAAATAGACTTTAGTTTGATAAACACACCACATATGTTATTGCTGATGTTCTTCTGATATCCCAAGTAATCTTTACATTGTAGAAAATAAATCACCAATTATCCTACCAATTAAGTGCCATTAAAAATCTAGGATATTGACCAGGTGTGGTAGGCACGCCTGTAATCCAAGCAGCTCAGGAGGCTGAGGCAGGAGAATCATAAGTTAAAAGCCAGCCTCAGAAATGGCAAGGCACTAAGCAACTCAGTGAGTGAGATCCTGTCTCTAAATAAATACAAAAATAGGGCTGGGGATGTGGCTCAGTGGTAGAATGCCCCTGAGTTCAATCCCTGGTTACCTGCCCCCCCCCCAAAAAATCTAGGATATTCCTTCCCTCTTTCAGTTTTACCTCTTGTCTCTCTACTGTCTACAAATCTACAAAGTTGTAATTATGTAATAGGGAATTTTATACAAATGACTTTTAGGGAATTTTATAAAATGACTTTTAGTTGCTTATGCTATTCCAGTACATGGATACAACATTCATTAACCATTAGGGTAATATCGGGAATTTAGGTTATTTCCAGTTTTTCACCGTCACAAGAAAAGCTGCACTAACCATTTTTGTACATAACTTTGAATCCCATTGTCTTAGAAAGATTATTAAGTGATATTTATGACTTTTTTTGGCCTGAAATATCTTTATCTAGAAAGCCTGTACCTATTTATACACTAAGTAGCAGTTTATGAGGGTCTGACTTACTCTTTGTCAAAAGTGACAGCATCATTTTAAAAATAAACAAACAAAAACCTCACAAACTGTTGCCAATTTCCTAGACAAAAAATTACGATATTCTTAGATCTACATTTTAAATTACTAATAAGATTAATCTTCTCCCTTCCACATATACCTTTTTTTTCCCCCTGCAAACTGTCTGTTCATATCCTTTACCTATTTAAACAACTGCATTGTTAGGAATTCCTATTGTCAGACAAAAACACTTTTTGTGTTAATGATATTAATCTTTTTTCTCCTGTAATATTTGTTGCAAATATTTTCCCTGAGTGGTATTTCTCTTTTAAATGTTTACTCTGTTTTCTCATCTAAGAAGCTTCAAATTTGCACATACTGGGCATGAGTCATCGCTGCCCTGCCCAGAGACTCTGTCCCTTTTGCATCCTTAGAGAATTCAGTCCCGCTCAGAGGAGGCACTGGGTCTGCCCTCCATCAGATGTGGCGGATCAGAACAGGAAGCACAGCTAACCAGAAAGCAGCAGACCCAAGTTGTGCAACTGAGCTTCATTAGTAATGGGCCCAGCAGGGGAAGAGCCTCTAATCCAGGGCTCAGATCCTGGCCCTTCCAGAATCTAGAGCTGCCTCCTTTTCAGTTTGGAAGGTCTCGACCAGTCACAGTCCCTGCCTTAGGGTTAACCTGAGATCTACTTGTAGTAACTCTTTATTTCTTTGCAGTAATTTGAGTTAGTTTTGTTCCTCACACACAAACTATTTTTATTAAAACAGAATGAAATAAAAGAATTCTTTCTCTTGTGATTTCTTCTGCATTTATATTCAGTCGACTTCCCCATCCCAACATTGGTTAAATACTCACCCACTTTTTTCCCTAGATTTTTAAAGACAGGATTTTTTTTTTTAAGACACACAATTCTCTAATTCATCTGTGGTTTATTTTGGTATTGATGGTTTGCTGAACAATCAATGTATGTTTCCCCCATTTGTCTGCTGTGTTCCAGGGATCACATGCTTGTTTGTGTGTGTATGCAAATATGCATGCCTGTGTCAGTGTGTGTACTTCAGGGCTACTTATTCTGTTCCGTTTGATTTCCATGTCCACAATACACTTTTTTTTAACATTGTTTTTAATGATTGTAACTTTATTACATATTTTAGTGTTTCAGATTGCAAGTCCCCCTTCAGTGTTCTTTTTTTTTTTTTTTTAATTTTTTATTGTGGGTTGTTCAAAACATTACAAATTTCTTGACATATCATATTCCACACCAGTGTTCTTTTTGAAATTTTATCATAGCTATCTTCTCCAGAACTGTTCTGTTATCAGAAGATATCCTTTTTTCTTTCATCAGATCACTGACTGAAATGTTTCAATGTTTGATTGCTTTTGTGATGCTCTACACATGAATTTTTACACGTCACAAAAGCAATCAAACAAAAAGAAAAAAAAAATGGTACAACCACTATGGGAATTTGCATGGAGGTTCCTCAAAAAACTAAAAATAGAATCATCCAGCAATGCAGTTTCTAGGTATTTGCCCAAAAGATTTAAAATCAGTTTGTCAAAAGGACAAACCCAGGGACACTCTACTGAACTACATCCCTAGCCCTTTATATGTTGAGACAGGATCTCACAAAGTTGTCCAGGCTGCCCTTGAACTTGAGAACCTCCTTCCTTGGCCTCCCAAGTAGACGGTATTAGAGAGGTGCACTGCTATGCCCAGCTTATTTCGGTAACTTAAATGAAATATGGAGACATCTGTGACTTCCACTGTTGAAAACTCACAGAAACAGCTATTCATAACTGGGTTTTGTTTGCTGAGTACCTCTTTTCCTTCTCTAAAGGAGGTTACCCTGCACATTTGTTCAAATCAGAAGTCAAATGTCAGACATTAGAGAAAATAAAGATGCAATATTTTGAGTACTGTACACTTCAATCTTCTTGAACTGTGTCTATAGAATTCTTGGGAACTCTGGATTCTAGCTACGGACTCACTGTAGATTCCATGTGTACCATTTCGTCTACGCACACACCAGCCGGAGTCTATGATGAGTGTGGGTAAGGTGAATGAGTAAATGAAAGTTCCCACCAAGCACCGAGCTGGGTCAGCCACTCTTGGTTGATGATTCATTTTCTCTTTCAGGGCCAATTTAACCAGCTCTCTTTCCCTAACTCGAGTGGTGGGTGATGGGGATTGTGAATGTCGACTGCTATGCCTCCTAAAAGCACCTTATCTTATTACCCGACCAGTACCTGTTACCAACAGTCCCCTCTCCTCCAGGGAACCAGCCCAAGGCCACCAGGAGGTGTCAGCAGATTGTGGGAAACACACCTGGACACAAGGCCCAGCAAGAGGAAGGGCCTGAGCAACGGGCAGCAACGTCTGCGGTGGACAGAGGGGCAGCAGCAGGTGTGTGTCCAATCACTTGACTTGTGTACCTCAGAATGCCACATTTCTGATGTCCTGGGTCAACATCTCAGATTGTTATGAATGTCAAACCAGCATTACTCAGATTCTTGTCTGATATTCACCCACACTGTCTTCCTAGAGAATAGCACATGTTGGTTTTGATCTTTCTCCTCCTGAACGACGAGATACATTCATTTATTTAATCTACTCAATTTTTATAATTACCCTATGAGAGTTGCCAAAACTCTAAATACTTGAAATGCTGCCAAAGAAAAATAGACAAACACATCTGGCTTTATTCTCTCGACTCTGTATGCTGGGGAGAACATTTCCGTGTTTGTGTGCATGTGTGTGCTGGTCCTAGGGAAGGGAAGACAGCGTCCTCATGATTTCCTCCTTGTAGTTCCCAGAAACTGTGTTCCCAGCAGCAAACCCAAGAACTTGCCTTGGGTAGCCATGCCCTTTTTGAAAAGAGAAAGAAAAAAAACCCCGAAGTTTGTATATATCTTTAATTGGTAAGGAAGTACTCTCATAGACGTTAACTTAAATAAGCAAAGAATGATTATACATAAAGACAAAAAAGGAAGCTGAATAATTCAGAGCCTTCTAGAAATAAGGCCAACAAGGCCACTTTCAATGTGGCCATAGTGACTGTGTCCTGGGAGGTCCTGCTCTGCTCTGCCCACTCTTGCCCTCCTTCTCCTTCTCCAGCCTAGGCTCCTGGAGTAGGCCAGCCTCTCTCCAGTATGGTGACTCTTAGCATCCAGTTTTCTCTGCCTGGAAGACCATGGATGATCACCCCATCACCCCTCATCCCTCTATCCATCCTGCAGGACTCATCTCAGATCTCAGATCTCCCCAACAGGTGCCCAGAATGTGGACATGCATTTGGTTGGGCAAATGGTTCTGGTTAAGAGTTTTTAGTCAAGGAACGAGGAGGAAGAGGGTGCTCTACTGGTCAAGACATGCACCCTGATGCTGGGCTCTGTCCAGCTGCAAAACGCGAATCCTTTGTGCAAACTAGAAAAAGGCTCGGTCGGTAGCCAAACTATGTGCCCAAAGGTTTGCACATACCTGGAAGCTGCCTGTAAATCTGCCCACTTTGGAAACAGGTACACTCATACATTGCTGGTGGGACTGCAAATTGGTGCAACTACTATAGAAAGCAGAATGGAGATATCTCAGAACTCTTGGAATGGAACCACCATTTGACCCAGCTATCCCACTCCTCGGTTTATACCCAAAGGACTTAAAATCAGCATATGACAGTGACACACCCACATCAATGTTTATAGCAGCTCATTTCACAATAGCTAAACTGTGGAGCCAACCTAGATGCCCTTCTAGAGATGAATGGATAAAGAAAATGTGGTACATATACACAATGGAATATTCCTCAGCCTTAAAGAAGAAAGAAATTATGGCATTTGCAAATAAATGGATGGAACTAGAGAATATCATGCTAAGTGAAATAAGCCAGTCCCCCAAATCCAAAAGCCAAATGTTTTCTCTGATAAGTGGATGCAGATCCACTGTGGGGCGAGAGGGTGGGTAGGGATGGTTTGTATAGGGAGGAGTGAGGAAAGGGATGGGGCTGTGGGGATGGGAAGGATGGTAGAATGAGACAGATATTGTACCTCATATATATGTACGATTACATTACTGGTAGGACTCCGCACCATGTACAGCCGGAAGAATGAGAAGTTGTGCTCCATTTGTGTACAATATGTCAAAATGCATTTTACTGTAAAATAAATATATAAATAAAAATCTGCCCACTTCAAGGGCAGGACTTTCCTAATTTGCACAAGGCACTATATAACCTTGATGGATGCTATGGGCCTCCCTGATTTACATATGCACTGGCCTTTTAATTCATAGCACTTAGTGGGAGTTGGTAGTCATTGACATGATGCTTAACTGAGTGGTTCAGACTTTCCCATTGAGGACAGTACGAGCCATTAGGACAGGAACCACGGCCTTCTGCTCACAGTTACCTCTCCAGTCCCTAGCACAGTGTTGATGCTGAATGCACATTTATGGAATGAATAAATAAAAAAGAGAGCCATGGAGACGTTTCAATGAAAGAAATATCCCAACTTGGGGCACGGCGGAGGTGTCTAGCAGATTTACTTGCACTTAACTAAATAAATGAGGTGCACAAATGAGGATCCAACCCAGAGTTGGCAGAGCAAAAGCTGGACTCCATCCGTTTATAATCTGAAGGTGAATTTTCACTGAAGCATTTCCCCCTAGGGCAGCAAAGAAATAAGCTGGTTCTAGAAACAAGTGGAGTCTGGCCCGGAGTACCTCGAGGCCTGCTTGGGGCCACAGGGGGTTTCAGAATGGATAGCAAGCTGCAGGCAACCCAGTGAGACAAAGCTCTAGTGACTCATGAGATTAGAGATCGACCAGGCATCTGGGAACTCGCAAAACTTGTTGAAACAAAAATTCTCGCCCAGTTGGCTGTGGATACTGAGGCCGAAAGCCTCTACCTATCATTCCTTCCCAACAACAGCCTGCAAATTAAGAGCTGAAGCCAGTATAGGAACAGCTACAGTGAGCAGCGCTGCAGTCCTGGACTTGGAAGGATCTGTGTGACAATCACTGGTAAGTTTTTCATTCTGGAAAAAAAGAATGCTACACCAGTTTATATGTATGTATCTATTTGAAAGTTTATATAAAATGTTTCCAATCATACATCAACATCATTTCCTATCATAATTCTTTACTCATTAGTATAGATTACTTCATATCTGCACATATAGGTCTCATTTTTTTTTAAATAGCAGCAACACAAACTGCAACATGATACATCATTATTTCACGTACAGATGGCCATTTAGCTCAATGACACTGCTTAGGTGTTTGAGACTAGCCTCTGTGTTAGGAGGCCCTAGAGAAGCTCCCAGTCTCCAGTATTCACACTTTTCGAGGTCCCTTCCCATAGGACTGGTCTATGTGGCCAACAGTTCATGGCAGAAGACTAGAAGATGAGGTTTGGAAAGTCTCAGCTTCCCTCTGTGGAGCTCTCCACTGGCTCTCTCTCTGGATCATTTGTTCTGGGGGGAGCCCGTACTTGTCACGAAGGAGCACAGGCAGCTATGGAAGGAAGCGAGGCCTCCCAACAGCATGAGTGAGCCTGCAAATGAATTCTCTTGAAGGCCACCTGTGCCAACGGCTTGACAGCAACCTGGTGAAACACCTCAAGTGGAATCAATGCTGAACCACTCCTAGTCCCTGACTCAAATGGTGTGAGATAATATTTGTTGTTTTAAGCTGCTAAGTTTCGTGGTAATTCATTATGCAGTAATAGATAACTATGACACCGTGGCTGAAAACGTCCTAGCGGTAAACTCCCAAGATATAAGGTGCATGCAGTCAAAATTTTGAAAGAGGTTGCCAAATTGTCTACCAAAGAGGTGGGCCCTACAAAGCAGGGGAGTTCTGAGTTTCCCTAAATCTTTGCCAGCACCAGAAATTCTCAAACAATTTTGCTAAACTAATGGCTGATAAACAGCATCCAGTGTTTTGATTGATGTGGTTTTGTTTTTGTTTTTCCAGTACTGGGGACTGGACCCAGGGGTGCTCTGTCATCAAACTACCTCTCCAGGCTCTTATTTTGAGAAAGGGTCTTACTAAATTGCCCAAGGTGACCTCAAAGTTGGGATCAAACCCACCTGGGTTTAATTCTGAAAGTTCTTTTTTGGAAACACACCACACAATAACAGAAATGCAAAGGAAAAGGTGCAATGATAAGGTTCCAAACGGCTTATTGCAAAATGAGAGCCTGGGAGCTGCCATGCCTGGTCCTCCACATCATTTAAAAATTTCCTGCTTCATCATTTAAGAATTTCCATTAAAAATTAATTTTATAAAATAATAAACCACTGAATTTGAGTATGAAAGAAGTGTCTTGTTTTGATTACTGTCTCAAAAATGCACTCGCCATTAAGTGATGATAAGAGGCATAACCATGAATCTCTACCTATAAACCTCAAATCGGAAGTGATCCAAATCCAAACATGAATTCCCTTCAATCATGCCAAACAGGAAGTTCAAAAACAAAACCAGACTGAATTGGATCAACGAGAACTAAATATTGACATATTTAAGTGGACAGAAATGAAGTATCACAATAGTGTCTGTTATAGTTTGGATCTGGAATGTCCCCAAAAGCTCATACGTGGAAGGCGTGGTCCTCGGTGCTTCGATGTTCAGAGGTGGGGCTTCTGTGAAGTGACTGAATCAGGAGGGCTCTGAGCTCATCGATGGATTGATCCACTGAAAGGTTCATAATTGAATGGACTATTGGGAGGTAGTGGAAACTATCCGAGGTGAGGCCTAGTTGGAAAAAGTAGATCACTGAGGGCTTGCCAAGGGAGGGTGTATCTTATTCCTGGCTCCTTTCTCTCTCTTTCTCTGCTTTCTGGACACCATGAGGTGGGCAGCTATGCTTTGCCGTGTGTGTGTTCCCCACCTCGATGTTTTACTTCACCAAAGGCATAAAGCAAAGAGGCCAAGTAACCATGGACTGAAACCTCTGAAACTGTAAACCAGAATAAACTCTTTCCTCCTTTAAATTGATTTTGTCTGGTATTTTGTCACAGCAATGAAAAGCTGCCTAACATAGTCTCAAATCCAATATAAACTCAATTGAGTCTTTATTTGGTTTTTGTTCCTGTTAAGAATAGATGAACCTGGGTGAAAAAAACAATTTATCTTTTATAAAAATCTATAAAGAGACCAGGTGTGGGGATGCACATCTATAATCCCAGCTACTCAGGAGGCTGAAGTAGGAGGATTGCCAAGTTCAAGGCCAGCCTGGGTACTTTGTGAGACATTGTTTCAAAATAAAATTTGAAAAAGGGATAGGGACGTACTTCAGTGACAGTGCGCTTGCCTAGCACATGTAGGCCCTAGGTTCCAATCATGAACACTGCGGGGGGAAAAAAAAAATCTGTCAAGAAGATGTGAAGCCAGTGATGATTGAGAGAAGCAAGAATAAATGTTCCTCACTAGAAAAAGGCATGTGAAATCACTTCTGTCTTCCACCCCCAACAACCTCCAGTACCATACTAATGAAGACAAATGTATACTTAGTATTTTTGCAAATTAACACTATTCTCAATGACATGTCACTAAATTATTAAATGCATCTGTTTATCCTGCCAGAAGTCATAAAAAGTCATGTTTATGACAACACACCAACCTGTTGTAAAGATGCAGCAGACACAGCACACCAGTGAAATTCTAGACAGCATATCCCGGACCTTCAGGGCCCCAAACCAGGACAAATTGGTTTGCGGATGATTTCAGATCATCACTTTCATCTCATAAATGAGCAGCTTAGAAGGTCTTGAATGGCTATTAAACTAACTACTTGATTTCTCACTTAGTACATGAGTAAGTGACAATATAATTTAATTATCACTGCTACTTTCCCAGGCTACACTGGTCTGGGGGAGGGAAATTAAAGGGCACTGGCTCCCTCAGGAAGGCCAGGCCGTGCGCTCAGCTCCCCAAGGCGGGAGTGGGGAGAACGTTTTGCTTGCGCTGTGCAGTGTCATCCCCCAAAGCACTCTTCCCTGTTCAAGGTCAAAGGGGGTTCTGGAGGAGGCCACGGAACAGTACCTCTTTCTTTTCTCCCTGAGGATGCAGTGGCCTTGGGAGGCAGAAGTCCCTGAAAAGCAGGAGTGGGAGGAGTTCTGGAATCCTGACCCTGAACTTGACTCTCCCAAAGCTCTGCTGGATGCTCAGACAGGTACAGTGACGGTCACCCCTGTCTTGTCACTGGCACTTGCTGCACACAGGCTGCACTCACATTTTCTAAAAACCCATCCATATATAACACTGCTATGTCCTCACTGGCTCTGCGACCTCTCCAAGTAGGGAGGATTCAGGATTCTCCAGCAAGAAAGTTTCTCATCCAGCGGTAGGACAGGATTCCACCAGGCTTGCCAGAACCTATAACCTCAGATAATAATAATAATAATAATAATAATAATAATAATATCATACTATATTTTGCTAAAATAGGCATTCCTTCCTCTGAATCATTACTGATCCATAATTCACCATCCTCAGCTGCGACTGGGTCCTCCCAGCTTCTGCAGCCAGACTGCCTGGGTTTGAATCCAGTTCCATCTTTCACTGGTTGCTTCCCCCAGGCAAGTCACCAAAGTGCTGAAGATTGTCTTATCTATAAAGTAGGGATATGAGGAGCACATTTTGAGTGGAGGCATCAGAGGTGTGCAGGACTGTGCCTGCCACCTGGCATTTGCTCTCAGTAGCTTTATATGAATTGTCCTGGCCTCAACATCCCCACCTCTGATAGGACCTTCAGGTGAAATCCTGTAGAAGGGCCAGGGTTTCTGCTCAGTTAGGCAACTGTAAGTGGCTAAGCTGATGAGCCTCCCAACAAGTTGTGACAATAATGTGCTGACAAGCTAAACAGACTGCACCCTGTTGGAAGAGGAATTTGCCTAAGAGCAAAAACAAGAGCATAGTTCAGGCAATTAATCATCCTTATCCCTCCTTTCCCAGAACTTGAGCAAACTCAGAAATTCTGCACTTATAAAATTGTAAGAGGACGGCTGGCCAAAGTGACATACCACCCCCACTGAAGCTGCATAAAATGCTGTCACCTTCCCACTTGAATTCAGAGGTCTGAGTGGCTCTGCACTCCAGTACGTGGTACCACGAGTCTCCAGAGGATTAAACGAAGCACACTCCCGGGCATGCTTTTCTCAAGAGCCAACCAAGATGAGATTCCCATTGGGACTGCCAGGTTTCCTCTGCTTATCATGCAAAAGAAGAAAGCCAGACCACTGCTTTAAAAGTTTTAACAGAAGAGCACCATAAACATTTTAGGCTCTTTGGGCTCCTGAGTTCGTAAGACCATGATGAGATCTCTAAGCAAATATGCAATGATATTTTCTTCCTGCAATTTCTGCCAATGTTTGAGCACAAGATTTATACCCTTATTCTGTAGCCTAAGGACATCCAAAAAGACCAGCTGTAAATAGACTTGGCCCAAAACGTGAAGAGTAGGTGAGGTCATTATTTTGTCAGTTAGCAGGGGAGAAGAGAGGGCTAGACAGTTACTAGATCAAAGCTAGTTTTGTTTTGTTTGTTTGTTTGCTTGTTTGTTTGTTTTAGTACTGAGTATTGAACCCAGGGGCACTTTGCCAACCGGGCCCCTTTTTTATTTTGAGACAAGGTCTCACTAAGTTGCCTAGGCTGGTCTCAAATTTGCAATCCTCCTTCCTCAGCCTCCCAACAGCTCAGCCTCCTGTACCCAGCTCAAAGCAAGTTCTTGTGGTGATGATGATGATGACTGAAAGCTTAGTCATTTAAGATGATGAAGCGAAAATCACCAAGTATGCTGTCCCTTTAACCGCTCACTTCAAACAAACCAACAAATGAATAAAAGCTGGGATTTCCTGAGAAAAATCACATACTGATTGTACCAGGAAAGATGTGTAATTTATATTTAATCTGCACTGTTGATGATGTGGTTGGGCATAATCAATAAAAGATGCAGGGCTCCCAGGCACCCTTTTCAAGAGGCAGGAAGACACAGTGGATGTCGATGGAGACTCAGGGCCAGACAACGTGGCTTCAAATCCCCACCCCCTCGACTCCCCACCTAGGTGGACCTCAGTAAGTGTGCTGGTTTCACTATGCCTGCGTTTTCTCATGTAAAAGGTGACTGTCAGGAGGATTTTATGAGATGGTTTATGTGGTTGACTTAGGACCCCTGGCAAGCAGGAAGCAGACAATAATGTTAGTCATTATTATTTATTCTTGGAATTGGCTTTCAAATAGGTAAATTAGTTTTTTACAGTTATTTAAAAATGTATAAGTATACTTTGATGGTTCTACCAAATAGTTGAAAATGATAAACACGTAGAGGAGGAAACTGGTATGTAAGCACCACAACGTATATACCCTGTACAGGTTAAAGATCAGAAAAATCAGCTATTATGCTACAAATTGTTGGTCACCAGAACTACATGGAGATCTTTTAAACATAATGAACTTCTCCAAAATGAGTTTAGAAATTTCTGAAGCCCAACTCAAAATGGTGTAAAGTGCAAGACCAAGGAAATACCACACACCTGTCAATTTCTTTTATATATAGCTTAAAAATTATGTTCAGTTCTGTGATATGAGTTTACTTAATATATTATTACTACTGACTACCAAGAAAAGACAACAATTAAATTGAGTTCAGTGATTAGTGTTTGAATTAAGTGTTTAGAAGGAACAAAAATATGCATGAAGTACACACAAGATTTCTATGACATTTATGGACAATGATGAGTCTTTATTTAGTGAGTTAACTTTCACTGACATTAATAACTGATCCCCTATCATTCATCATTCACAGGTAGGGTGTCACTTGTATGTATCAGTCAGTTATGCTGTGATAACAAACATCTCCCAAACTCAATGGCAAAGGTCTATTTGTCAGTTATTTATGTGTGCATCAGGTCTGGAGTGGGGTGCTGCTCTACACCATGTCCTCACTCAGCGATGTAGACCAAAAGAGACCAGTAATCCAGAACTTTGCTAGCCTCCATGGTAGGCAGAATGGAATTTGTAGAATTTTGCAGGAGATCTTGAGGTTTTCCATTAGATGTGACACATATTACACCTCCACTCTCATTCTGCTAGGTAAAGTAACTCAGGTAGTTCCCATGAGGACCTGGAGATTTAGAGTATTAGTGGCTGCCACACTGCATAAAGGAGCATTGCAGGAGTCTTCCACTGTAACTTAAGAAGTTAAAACACCTTGAGAAACATCCTGGGCCTGAGGGCTTCACTGTTTGGCTTCACCAAACATTTAAAGAAGAACTAATACCAGTCCTTCTCAAACTTTTCAAAAAAATTTGAAACTCATTTCTAACGAATTCTGTAAGTCTAACATTACACTGATACTAAAGCCAGACAAAGATACCACACAAAAGTAAACTACAGACCAACATCCCTTATGAACACTGATGCAGAAATACTCAACAGAGTATTAGTAAACTGAATTCAAGCCATATCGAAAAGGATTATACCCCAGAACCAAATTCAATTTACTCCTGGAAGGCAAGATTCCAGAAAATAAACTGTTAGAAGAACTTACTACAAAATTACAATAATCATCAGCATAGTGTAGTACTAACACAAAGACACCCAGAAACAGAATCAGTCGGACAGGACAAGAAAAAAACCCTTGCATTTATGGCAAAGGGATTTTTGACAAAGGTGCCAAGACATTTCAATGAGGAAAAGGCAGTGTTTTCAATAAACTTTCTGTGAAAACCGGACATTCCCATGCAAAAGAATGAAGTTAGACCCTTACCTAACACCATTACAAAAATTAACTTCGCATGGATAAAAATCCTACATATAAAACTTAAAAGTGGTAAAACTCTCAGAAGACAGCCTAGGTGATGTTTTGACAATTTTAGATCGTTCAGGTATGACACCAAAGGTACAGGCAACAAAAGAAAAAATAGAAAAGTGGGACATCCGGAGAATTAAACATTTTTGCTAAGGAAAAAAAACCCAATAAAGTAAAAGGCAAACTACAGAATGGAGAAAGATACTTAAGATCTATCTGATAAAGGGTTAATAACCAGAAGAGATCAAGAATTCTTAAAGACACAGCAACAAAATAAACAACTCGATTTGAAACTGGGTAAAGGGCTCAGCTGTACCTAACTCAAACATCAGACACAACAGAAGCCTCTCAACAGAAACTTAAATTTTCCTTTCATGCACAACAAAACTTGGGTGTGAAAATATAAAAAAAATGAAAGTCCCCGTTAACTCATTTCTTGATAAGTTATGAGATTAGGTACAGAGAGGGGAAAGTAGGCTTTTTATTTGTTTTCCATTTTTTCACATAAAATGAGCACACCATCAAGGTACTTTCTTGGGTTTTAAAATGTCACTCTAGTTGGCCTTTTCTCCATCTACCCCCTCTGCTGCCACCACCACCTTCAAATACTTACCTGCACAAGACTGATAGTGTCTGGTTCCCCCCACGGGTTGGTAGGCAATAGACACAGAACTTTCATTCATTAGTAGTATTTATTTTTAAAACTAGAAAGGACTTCTGATGTTGGGGCAGGAGACTGCTGGTTGTCCCCAAAAATCTACTCCTCACTCATGCAGCAGGTGTCTATGACCACTGTGTGACACATTCTCTCCCAGTGGGGTGTAACCAGGTGACAGCATTCTGGCCAGAGAGGTATGAATGGAGGTTGTGCGTCCCTTTATTTGGTCATGCCTCTGAAGTGTGCTGATTGTGGCAGAGGAGAAAGATGGAAGGAACCTGAGTCCCTGAACTATGAAGCTTCCACAACAGCTCTATGGTACGTCAGCTAGCACTACCCATGCAAGCAATGAGTGTTTGATAATACGGGGCTGACTGTGCCTCTGTCAGCTGGTTCAACTCTCTTGTTTTCAGATAAAGAGATTAAAAGACACACCCAGGCTCATAGAGCTATCATCTGTGCAGACTAATTCTCCTTTATTGACTTAATGCCATACTCATACAGCACCAGAATGGCAGGGTTAGTGATAGAACCTTTCTCTTTGCTATTTTTAAAATTTGCTCTTTTTAGATATACATGTCAGTGAAGGTATTTTGACATATTATACATACGTGGAATATAACTTATTCTAATTAGGATCCCATTTTGGTGGCTCTACATAATGTACCTAACTCAAGCATTCTGTATTCATATATAAACATACGAAAGTTATGTCCGATTCATTCTATTGTCTTTTTTATTCTCATCTCCCTCCCTTCCCTTCATTTCCCTTTGTTCAATCCACCAGAATGAACTTCTACCCTCTACCTTATTGTGTGCTAGCATCTGCATATCAGAGAGAATATTCAGTCTTTGGTTTTTTGACATTGGCTTATTTCACTTAGCATGATATTTTATTCTCCGGCTCCATCCATTTGCTGGCAAATGCCATAATTACTTCTTTTCTTATGGCTGAGTAATATTCTATTGTGTATATGTACCACATTTTCTTTATCCATTCATCTGCTGAAGGACACCTAGGTTGGTTCCATAGCTTAGCTATTGTGAATTGAGCTGCTGTAAACATTGATGTGGCTGTGTCACTGTATTATGATGATTTTAAGTTCTTTGGGTATACACTGAAGAGTGGGATAGCTGGATCAAATGGTGGTTACATTCCAAGTTTTCTGAGGAATCTCCATATTACTTTCCAGAGTGGTTGCACCAATTTAAAGTCTCACCAGCAATGTACGTTTCCTCCACAAGTGATATAATTTAATGCTAAGAATAACATCATTTTATGTTTCACCGGATGATCAACATGTCCTATTAATATAAATTATTTATTTAATCCTCTGTAGATTGTTGAGTCCAAAGTTAATGGGAAATTCTGAAGGTTTTGGTCAAGGAAACAACTAAACTAGGAGATGCTTGGAGTACATTTCCTCAAGTCACAGGAAGATGGCCAGGGAGTTGTAGTGCATCTGTATTTCCTTCTGAGAAGGGACAGTAAGGCTTCAGATATGACTGGAATTTGGTTCTGACGATGAAAATGACCAGCTTTCAGCCCACACAGACCAAAAAGCAGCAGTCTTACTCAACTAACACCAAGCCAGCCATGATGCCACGTTTGCTTTCAGGGAATTTTTTTCATGAGAGAGGAGAAAGCAAGTTTGCAATTCACCATTTGCTTGGTATCCTCATTTGCTGTTTTAAATGACACTCAACAGGAATTGTGCTGTTGATGTATTTCATGCAGCTGATGGTGTAAGGAGTTGCAAAAGGGCTTGGAATTGTTTCAGAGAGCAAAAACACTTCCCCTCATTGGTTTGGGTGGGCTGGTAGAGCACTTGCCTAACACATGGGAGGCACTGGGTTTGATCCTCAGCACCACATAAAAATAAAGAAATAAAATAAAGGCATTGTGTCCATCTACAACTAAAAAATATTTTAAGAGGGGTGAGGGGGCTGGGGATGTAGCTCAGTGGTTACGTACCCCTAGGATTAATCCCTGGTACAATAAAAAAAAAGTTCACTCTTATTTGAAATGAGGATTGCAATATAATTTCGTTTTTTTGCATGAACAAATAGCAGAAAAAAATCATAGTGGAACATTTATTTTTGAAGTTGTTCATGAAGCATTGCTTCTTGGTATACAACCTGGCTAAGTTGTAAGGATTAGGAAAAGCCAAAGATGGCCTCCTTTTACATGTGTTAACAATGGCATCCATTCATTCATCCCATGAATATTACTGCTTTTGATCACCTAGGGCAATAAACTACATACTGAAGAAAGGGCTGTTAACAGCTAGACGTGGCCCAGAGCAAACAGGACTTCAAAGACAATGGTGGAAAAGGTTGCAAAGGAGAAGTACAGGGTTCCAGAGCCAAAATGAAATCTGTAGGGAAAGAGGGAATGGGGGCAGGGTCCAGGGGACAGTCAGGGGAGGGAACAGTGAGAGACAGGCTCTAGAGGGGATGGGGCTTGACTACAGATGGGTCAGAAGCTGCCTGGTGGACCCCAGAGACCAGAGAGGGGTCGTGTCCTCTGGCGATCACACAAGAACATTAGGAAACCACTGTGGGAAGGGCTTTCTGCAGAGAAGTAGCATAATCAACTATTAAAATACAGAAAGAAAAGATAACTTCAATAGCCAGGATAGTGCAAGGTGCATACAGAACTGGGCGGGATGAGTTGGGGGTCATCACTATTGCTCAGGATCCCTTCCCGCGATGGATGAAGATGTGAAGTGTCTAGACCAAGACCACACAGAGAGATGATGGCTGGGTGTCCCTGGTCTGACTTTTGGTCCAGTGTTTTATTTTATTTTTTTCCCTAAATTAAAAACCATAACTGTCAAGTTGCAATCATAGCTCTTCCTACTTTGGTTCACATGTACACAATCTTAGGACTGACTCTGCTTCCCCTCCACTTTGAATTTAATGATGCTAACAGCAGCAATCATTTATTAGGCACTTGCCAGGTGTCCGGCGACTTGTTAGGTTCTCCTGGGGTCTAATCTTCATGACAGTCTTGTACGATAGATGTCACTCGACTGTTTTGCATTTGAAAATATTGACGCTCAGAACTATGTTTCGAACAGCCCAAGGTCACACAGGCAGTAAAGAGCGGATCAGGATCCAAAGCCATTTTCCTCTGACTCCAGACTTTGCTACCGCACCATGCCAACCCTATATTTTTATCATTAACAAATGCTAAACCTTGTTTTTTCTGAGGAAAATCAGAATGAAAAGCAAGAACTTTCTTTCTCTAAGTAAAAAAGTATGTATGTATATAAACATATATAAATACAAATTGCCTGAAAAGTTATATATATGTATATATAAAATCCACAAAGGTTAAGAATTGAGAAAACTCAGAAATAGATTTTAATTTTATTTTTAACTACCACATGAATAGCACAAATATTTCAACATTTTGCGGGGTAAATGCTGGCAATAACCCATGGCTGGGACAAGGGAAAAAAGTCCCCTTAGAATGATCTGATCTATAATCTCAACTGTAGGACACACTACTGACCCTCAAAAGGATGGCGCAGTGGGGAAAAAAAGAGAGAGAGAGAGAGATCAGTTCTGACTGACCTGTTCTTAACACCCCTCAAGCAGGAGGAATGGAAATTAAACTCAGCTTCCATGTAGCAGACACTTCAAAAATTAGAAAGTATAAGAAAATAGGAGGAAAAAATCTGGCCTTAATGAGAAAGTGATGTAGTACTAAAGAAAAAGGAAAACTGGAAAGATCTTAGAAGCAATTGTAATTCCCCTGAAATAAACCTTGCACATCATGCAAAAAATATTCAGGAAACAGCTGTTATTCATTCTTAGGGAGAGAGAGAAAAATATTCCCATTAAGAAACAAGAAGAGGCCAGGAGGCGCTCACTCTATCACAGAAGTTAAGGTCATCACTGCCTGAAGTCAACACAAAAAGAGGGCTGGAGAATAAGAACTGGATATGAGAAACATAAGTGGAGAGTTGAAAAACATCAGAAGATGAAAGGAAGGTGAGGGAAGATGGTAGACACAGAAATCAGAGAGTGGAGATGTCTTGCAGGCAGGGGGAGTCCATCAGGGAAGAAGAATAGGGAAGAGTCAATTTTCACAAGATTTAATGCCAAAGTCAAATACAAAAAAAAAAAAAATTGTGTTCTGTGTTGTAAGCAGAAAAACACACAAAGGCAAACAAAAGCATTGTTCAGTGTAAAACCAGATCTTTTTCAATTGGTGAAAATTACTAGTTTTCGTTTTTTCCCTTGTAGAAATGGACAGAGTAAACAAAAGAATGGGAAGGATTCGAGACCTGTGGGGAGGGAAAACAGCTGTATGCTCTCCAAGTCGCTTTTGTGTGCACCAGGAGTGCCCCAGTACCTTTCTACAAAAACCAGAGAATGTTGCCCCAAATCCCAGGGAAAGAAGAAAAGGAGAAAATCTCTTAATGGGGGCTACTGATACTGAAAGGCTTTAGGAGGTCACGGGATCAATTTTCCATTTGGCAATATGTAAGCATGATCATCAGTTCAGGGAAAGACAGCTGCTGATTTAAAAGAGCCACACAATAAAAAGAAAAGTCCTAAGTATTGGTCGTGATGGATTCTAATAGTGACAAAATCACTGAAACAAAAGTGACAGAAGAGAAATATAAGGGAAACCTCGGAAGAAAGAACAAATGATAAAGATCCTCAAGATAAATTAAGGAAGTGTGGGCAAGGATGGTGAAAGTCAAAAGACAAAAAAAAAAAAAAATTCCTTATATTTTCCAAGTGGAGTAAAGTCATTTGGTCCAAAGAGAAAGCAGCTATCAACATCAATATCATCATCTCCTTTATTGTCTTCATCGCTGTTGGCATCACTATTGTCAACAAAGCTGTTACTGATACAGTACTTATTAGGTGGCAGTTACCATTCTTTGGTCTTTTAATCCCCAAAATAAATCTATGTGATGGGGGCTATTGTCTCCATTGCACAGATGAGGAAACCGAGGCCCAAAGTGATAAAGTTATTTGCCCAAGGCTCAGAGCTAAGTCAGTGGGATTATAATTCAGCTTTTAACTGCTTCACTCTCCTCTTTCTCTATGGCTAGTTATGACCAGAAGAACAGGGCATGTATGGGACACATCTTCCTTTTAAAAATCACTTATTTTGTGGTGCTAGAGGTATAATCCAGAGTCCCATAACTGCTAGGCAAAGCACTCTGCCCAGCCCCCTATTGATATTAAATATAATATTTAAAGGAATAATAATAGTTTTATAGCAACTACTATGTACAATGAACCTATTATGTGTCAGGCATTGCATTAAGCATCTGACATCAGTTTATTTAATTCTAACTGCTCTGTAAGTTGTTGCAGAGGTGAAGAATATGAAGGTGAAGATATTGTAAAGATACTATAGCTATTCAGATTCTTGCTCAGTGTCACTCAGACAACTGGCCAGTTGCAAAGTCATCATTTGAACCTGGGTCTATTTGACCCAGAAATATAGCCTCCTCCTCTAGTAGGCTACATCTCAGAGAGAGGCAGATGTTTGCACACTGAATGGCATTAAGGCAAACCAATATCAGGCTGTCTTTATTTTTTAAAAAGCTACAGGGACTGGTTTTGTCAAGATTACCAAGGACCTCCTGACAGCCACATTCCACAGACACTGGGCAGTCATCTGAGAGATCACTACTCTCTTGTCTTTAAGCTCCTCCCCCCACTGCTGTCTTCTCATCTTCCTCCCACCTGTTTGCCTGGCTCTTTTCATTTATTGAGCAGTTCAGTCCTAAACCATCTCCTATCTTTTGGCAAGCATTTCTCTTGTCATCCCATGATAATGATGATGGATTATTATACATCTCCATATTTTTGCCCTGACACACACACACACACACACACACACACACACACACACATGTTCAGGCATTTAACTGCCTGTTGAACACTCAAGGATCCAGGCACAGTGATGCACACCTGTTATCCCTATTTGGGAGGTTGAGGCAGAGAGATCTCAAGTTCAGGGCCAGCCTGGGCAATGCAGTGAGATCCTGCCTCAAAATAAAAAATAAAAAAGACTGTAGATGAGGTGATAGAGCACCCCTGGGCTCAATCCCCACCATTGGGGGTGGGGGGGGGGTGGGGGAGACAAAAAACAAAACAACTTTAAAACTAGAAAAGAAACATATTAAGGGTTATTAAAATAGGTGACAATACATTTCACAGAATTAGTAATCAGAGCATGCAAAAAATAAAATCGCCATGAAATATCATTTGTATTAAAAAATCTGTAGGAGTTTTTAAAGAAAGAAAATATCCATATTAGTGTTAAAATTGGCAGTCTCCATACACTGCTGCATGGAAGACATAGGTAATGTATGTCAAAAACACTATAATTATTCATAACCATCAACCCAATGAGCTCAGTCCTGGAAACTTAAGGAAATAAATCAATGGAAGAAAATGGCTTTATTTGGGGTATGCTTACAGATGCATTATCTACTATATAATAACGAAAAACAGGAAACACAGTAATACTCAGCAGTAGAATAAAAGCTGAGGAAAATCAATTACAGTACTTTTGCACATCCATTAAAATTTAATATGATGACTATAAAGGAAAATAGAAAATGATGGAATGCTAAGAAAAAAACTGGAATGCAAAATTTAGGCTGGCTAGGACTACAGTTCCTGATCAAAGTTGGAAAGCATCTTACCAAAATGGAAAAAAAATGTGTTGTGATGGTACGTCTTTTAAATCAAATTTTAAGATGCAGTTGTCATGATATGAAATGAGACACAGGTTGAATACTGGCTCCAAACTTTATTAGCTGTCTGACTTCAGGCAAGAAGTTCAACTTCTCTGAATTTACCTTACTCACTGAAAATTGAAAAAGTGACATTTCTAATCCTCAGCACATTTGTTTAAGTTAGACTGAGATATAAAATAAACAGGCATACAGCATTTAGTACATACTTGGCACTGTTCTAAGCACTTCACAAATATTAGCTAGTAATTAAATAATATTTAATTAAGTAATATTTAATCACCATCAATAAATTTTAAGATGATGCACAAGGAGATTCTGGAATCTGGAGTAACCATAGCAGGATAATAACTTTTGACAGCTTTCCAAGGTCCATGGGGTAAAGTCTAGCAGTAATAGCAATTTGCCAACATTTATTGTGTTTGCTATGTGGCAAGCATTGCTCTTCACAATAGTTCTGTTATAAAGTAACTATAACTGTGTCCTTAGGAACTCAGGTTCTGTCAACACTGTAGCATCTTTTATTATATGTAAAGGATGAAGCACAGGATCCCATGGTTCTCTGTACTGGTTTCCATGGAGCCTTAAGGCTGGAGGTAGATCTGCTAAATGAGAACATAAGGGGACCACTCCACCCAGAAGGCTCCCTGGGCACGCTAAATTGGCTTAGGTGTGGTAGTACCATGTGTTCCCCCATTATACGGGTTGGCGTACTCCATGGAAACTGTGTGCTCCCTGGCTGGCATCCTGAAGGATGGGGCTGGGTATTCCTCATGATACCCAAAACCAAGGACAAAAACTGGAGATTAATGATTACTGGTTTCATGAGTGAATGGATGAAAGGATTAATGGGGTAGAGGCACTATCTTTCCCCAGGATCCCGATGTTTCCATTTGTAGCACGCAACTATACCAGTGTCAGACTTGCAAGACCTTGATTTTCGGGTGCTCCTTGAATTCTGTGGAACTATTAAATCAACAACTTCAAAGGTTACACTACTTTATATTGAATCTTTCTGTCTTCTCTTTAACCTGAGAAACTGTTAAGAACTCTGACCCCATAAAGAATGTTTTCCCTTTTAAAAACAGAATTTTTACTTTGGAGAAAGAAAAAAGAATTACTGAAACATTCTTAAATACACCAAAAGAAAAGATTCATTTGGTGGACGTGCTCTCTTCCTCTTTATCCTCAGATCAGTTCAGGGCTGAGGAACTATTATTAGAAAGCTCCGTTGAGGAGGATGCCTTGAAAAGGGAGATAAGATGTGGGACACCCTTGTGTTCAAAGCTAATTTGAATTATACAGGCTTCTGGGGTTACTGAGATATGCCAAACATTTAGCTAATTAGCAGGCTCTTGAGGCAAGAGGGCTGCCTAGAGGTAGACACAGTTTTTCCTCATTAGTGAGTGATCACAAACTGTATCTAAATATGCATTTCCACTCCTCTCTATAAATTCACTTAATTTGTTCTTTCTCAAATTCTGATAACATGAACTAATTTAAACTTGAAAGTTAAAGATTAAGACTAGGGGTATTCCACCTTAAACACAATGATCCAACATCCACTGCCATATGAAGACACTTATATAGAGGAGTAAGATAAAATGTTACTATTATGATACTATATTTATACTTATGTTTGAAGATCTGAAATTGGAATTAATTGGAATCTTATTTTAAAAACTCTATGGATGATGTTCAACAAAACAGTAAAACAATACTTAACAAGCAGAGGTGCATGGAACCTTCTAGAAAGTTGAGGGCACATGATATGGAAACTAAGAAACAGAAATAGGAGGAATAATAACTATCTGTATTCAGTACTTAACTAAGTATCATAGTATACGACTGGGTATTTCACCAAAATCACCTAATTTGTTCCTTAAAACAACCCAGAAATGTCTAGCCGCCATCTGATTTTATAGACAAAGGATCATGATTCATGGAATTTAAAAGAACATCTGGTTAGAAAGCAGCTTGGCTAGGTTCAGTGCCAAAGCCTTCTTTTCTTCGGTTCACCATGTGTGTCAGCCAGTATCAGAGAAGATTTGATGAACAGCATAATTGATTTTGTCTCCTGGGATTATATGCCTTATGCCTTTTGTGTATCTGGTATATCTGGTACTTAAAAAAAGGTGTTTCCCCAGTACAGAAGTACAAAGGGATGTTTCTTTATCAGCGTTTGCTTTTTTCTTTTTTTGATAGTACTGGGGATTGGACCTAGGGATTCACACATGTTGGGTAAGAGCTCTACCACTGAGCTACATCCAGGCCTTTTTTTTATTTTGAAACTGGATCTTGATGTACTGCCTAGGCCGGCCTTGAACTTGCCATCCTCCTGCCTTAGCCTCTTGAGTAGCTGGAATTACAGGTGTGTATCACTGCAATGTGCTTATTAGCTTTTCTTTTAAAATAGAAATTAGATTAAAGAGCAAAGTCCAGGTTTTGGAAGTCAGTCAGCTTTCTCATGATACTAATCCTGTAAAGTGGTCTCTATCCACCCACATATTTGAACAAGATGGTAACTGTACCTCCCATTCCCTGTGTTCCTCTGCAATGCAACTTTGCCACTCTGCCATCAAGAGGAGGAGTTTGGATTTCCACCCCCTTGAATTTGGGAGGCTCTATGACTGCTTTGACAATAGCCTCAAAAACAGGGCCACTGCCTGTAAGAAGACAGTTGTGAAGCGCCCTCAGAGACCACCACGCTGTGAAAAGCCCAAGCCACACAGAGAAGTCATAGGTGGACACTTGTCCGAGCTGAGCTCACGGCCAACATCAATTGCTAGCCCTGTGGGTGAGCTGTCTTGAACTTCTAGCCCAGCTGAGCCTACATCCTATTGCACGTGCAGAGACCCTAGCAGGAACTGTCTAGCTGACCTCTGTCCATCCATGGAAGCATGAGAAAATAAATAAGGCACTGTATTTTGCAGTAGTCAGTTATGCAACAACAGATCATCGGGACAGTGATGTTGATGAGGGTATCTTTCTTCCAAGGTGAAGCAACCATAGTTCTTTGAAGCAAGTAGGATCTTTTGGTCAGGGGTGTGTGCGTGGTAAAATACACTACATGGGGCCTGGGGTTGTGGCTCACTGGAAGAGTGCTCGCCTAGCACATGTGAGGTGCTGGGTTCGATCCTCAGCACCACATAAAAATAAATAAAATAAAGGCATTGTGTCTCAATGAATAGAAGGGTTATCTTCTAAAGTTGGTGGTTTTATTTCTATCTAGAAAACAATGTGGGTTTAAAGAGATATTAAGAGTTAGTGTACCATTAGGCTGTTAAATTAGTCAGCTTTTCATCACTGTGGAAAAAAAATGCCTGATAAGAACCACAGAGGAGGAAAAGTTTATTTGGGCTCAGTTTCAGAGTTTTCAGTCTGTGGTCAGCCAGCTCCACTGCTCTGGGCCCGGGGTGAGGCAGAACATCATGGTGGATGGGTGCGGCAGTTGTGAAGCACAGAGAGGGAGGGAGGGAAGAAGGGGCCAGAGACAGATATAGTATCCAAGGTCACAATCCTGATGACCTACTTCCTCCAGCCATGCCCTGCCTGCCTACCATTACCACTCAGTAGTCCATTTAGCTATCAATGGATTGATCCAGCAAATGGATTAATCCATTGATGAGGTCATAGCCCTATTCACTGCCTAAAAGCTCCACCTCTGAACCTTGCTGCATTGGGAATCACGCTTTCAAAGCATGAGCTTTTGGGGAGATGTTCCAGATCCAAACAATAATGGCTGTCAAATAATTCCCTTTTTTTTTTCTTAATTTTTTTTTCTTTTTTGTTTCTGTACTGGGGAACTCAGAGACATTGCACTGTTGAGCTGAATCTTTAGTCCTTTTTATGTTAAGACAGGGTCTCAAAAAAATTGCTGAGGGTCTCAATTAGTTGCTAAGGCTGGCCCTGAACTTGCGATCCTCCTGCCTCAGCCTCCCAAATTGCTGGGATCATAGGCATGCATCACTGTGCCTGGGAAAATTCTCATTTTCTAAAGCAAAAAAAAAAAAAATCACCTAGTACCTGACTAGCATCAGAATGCTGATGGCATGATTTTTTTTTTTTTTTTTCAGTACCTGCCAAGTTCTATCCAAGCTGACAAGAAATTTCAGCACTAATGATCCCAAGAAAAAGACTGGTTTCTCTCACATAGTAATATGCATTTAACACTCACCTATATTTTCTCATAGCTTGGTTTCTCATTCCTTTTCATCACTGAGTAATAGTCCCTTATATGGATGTACACACTTTGTCTACTCATCCCTGAAGGACATATTGGTTGCTTCCCATTTGGGGTGATTATACATAAAGTTGTTACCAACAGTCACATGAAGGTTTCTATATGGTCACAGGTTTTCAAATCAGTTGGAAAAACACCCTTGGAACATGACTGCTAGACATATGATATGACCATATTTAGCTTTGGAAGGAATTAAGATCTATTTTTGTTTAGGAAATATTGTATTTTCTATGTATATTAGGTATAAAAACATAAATGATGATTATGAGATGTATGACTGATTTTGTTTTTATTCACTTCTGCATTTCTCCAAGAATGGCTTAAAGTAATTCACGCAAGTAGAATGTTTATTTAAAAAAAAAAAAAGGAAAAGTTAATTTTAAAAATGCAATTAAACAACAGGAGGAAATGAAATAAATACACTAGCTACGCCTAGTTGACTTTGGCTCAGTGGATGGCCGGCTCCTGGCAGCTCAGAGTCTTTGATATGAGCCTAAACACTGTGTGTGTTAAGATGTCACTCTGGAGCACTTGACTGGAATGAGATTTCCCTTCTTTTTATCTATAGCTGCTGTTCCCTGCCATGCTTTTCAGGCTCAGCATGTCTCTGACTCTGGAGAAGTGAAAGAACCCTTGTTAGTCGGACCAGAATCTTGTCAGTCCTGCTGGGCCCCGTCCTAATGATGAGCCTTCTACTTTGCATTTGAGATGAACCCCAACCTCATATCCAGTTACCATCACAATACTCTTGACTTGTTTCCAGTCGAAGTATCCTTAACTGTAAAAATCCATAAAAGAAGTATTTATTTGAAATTAGGCAAATCCCCAAATTTTTCAGTTATGAGCACAAGTTTGTCAGTAAATGAGAATCTGTGGGGTAGCATCTCACACGACACGATCAAAAAAAAAAAAGTCAGTTCATTAAGTTTTGGAAAATATATTATCAGTATCAATAGTTTCACTTTTCAAAGAAGAAAGAAATCCGGCGTCTACTATCATACAGAGCACAGAGTAAATAAATTCAATTAGTCCTATCCTGAATGTGAGGCAGGCAGGAGCAACGGCACCTTCATATATCTATTATATTGTTGACAAGCTAAACAATACATCTTCATGTCTCCAAAGAAGATGCATGAATTTTTCATGGCTGGTTATTTATTTCCTTCTTTTCTGAATGACAGCTATAGAATCATCTTCAGAATCATCAAGAACCCCTGAAAATCATGAGGCTCCTGATTCCTGCACCTCTTTTAACAATGGGTATTATTTGTTCACAAATGACGCCCAGAGGGACAATGACCAAGTCCAGGCCCTTGAAAACATTATGGCTTCTTTCGAAACTCTCTCCTCCAGGGCATAAATTATTAATTCTGGGTGAAGCTATCTTCTCTCACAGAGTTTGCCAACAGATGCATGAAACTTATATGCTTTGGTTTTACTTTTAGTATCCCATAGATGATAAGGCAGAAATTTGAACAACCTGCAGAAAAGACACCCAGCCATGTCTAATACTGGTGGCCCAGCCTCAGGTGTCACTCATTTCCCTCATTCCACTGTTGTATCTGGGCCACTGAGCAAAAAATGCCCAGGTTTTAATAATATTCAGATCCAACTTCGAAGATGACCATGTGGATCAAACAGAATCAGGCCTTGATGAAAGTTCTTTCCACTTCCTATTTAAATGTCAGGGTTCCACTCTTGAAGAAGAGTGCAGAAATCTTAATCTAAAGTATTGCTTGTGTTTGTGAATTTCCAGAACTGAGCAAGAAAAGTTTCAAGGGACAAGTTAGAGGCTATCATTTATTGGGCAGGAGGAGGTCAAGAACAAATAGGTCCAAGAACTTTTAGATGAACCTTGTTTTCGTCAGTTTTTTCACTGCTGTGACTAAAGGGTCTGAGCAGAACAACTATAGAGGGGGAAAAGTTTATGTGAAGGCTCACAGTTTCAGAGGTCTTAGTCCACAGAAGGCCAGTTCCATTTCTCAGGGTTTGAGATGAGTCGGAACATCACGGAGGAGTGTGGGGCAGGCCGAGGGAAGCAGCTCACATCATAGTGGTCAAGAAGTACAGAGAGAGACTCCACTCTCCAGATATAAAATACATACCCCATAGTCGTGGCCCACTTCCCATCTCCTCCAGCCACACCCTACCACTTCAGTCAATGCCATCAGGGATTAATTCACTGATGAGGCTAAGGCTGTAACCCAGTCATTTCTCTTCCAAACTTTCCTGCATTGTCTCATATGTGAGCTTTCGGGGGACACCACATCTAAACCATAACAGACCTTGTATCCAAGGAAAGCATGTTTAAAAGCAATCACTCTTGTAACAATGCTGGGAAAGGGAAGTCATTATCACACCCTCAATCTTTTAATCAGAGCTGCAGAGGCCTGTTCTATTTATTCTGTAGTTACAAATGCTACAGACTACTGGTAAACCCGACATCAGTATGCTGACAAGAAAGAAAAAAAAGCGACATCAACCTGCCAAATAAACACTTCACAGTATATCCTGTCAGTCTCCCGAACCACTCGTCATTCATGCCGCGGCTCAAACTTTTCCTTCTGCTTGAAATCCCTTCCCAACTTCATCTGTCAATCAAAACCTGGTTTCCTTCACGGCACAGTGAAAAGGCAACCTTCTGATTTTCCTCAGATCTCCCAGTTGGCACCCACCATTCCATTCTGGTTCTCCCGAGACTTCATCAGGGCCTCTATTTGCTGTGTGTGTCCATCTCATCTAGATTTTCCGGAGTTACCCCTGTCCTAGGTCAATCCTTACACTCCTTTCAGTGCCCCCACAAAGCCACACTGGTAGTGAGAACAGAGTACAATGAAATAGGGACTTGTTCAAGAGAGATATGGCACTGGGATCCTAACAAACACTGTTCACCTGCATTTGGTCAGTTCAGTGTGAATAGGGGTAAGAGAAAAAGTCATCTGAGATAGGATTTGTCATGCTCTGCTACCCCCTCCTTTTTGGATGACTGTAGAAGTTTCTTCAAAAACCACCTTTAAGTGGCTGGGGATGTAGCTTACAGGTAGAGTGTTTGCCTAGCATGCATGAGGCTCTGGGTTTGATCCCTAGCACTGCAAAACCAAACCAAACCAAACAAACAAAACACCCTTGCGTCATTGATTTCTGCGTATGTTAAGCTGAGAAACACTTTAACATTGCCATTTCTTCGTGGGAGACTGAAGTCCACTATGATGCCACAGCTCTTTGTTCAAGGAAGAAGGGTGAATGCTTACTTAAAACCAGAAGTATGCCGTGCCCTGACTGTGTTTCTATTAAAAAATACCAACAGAATACCAAACGAATCCAGGTGTCCTCTTAACCAGTAATAACAACAATCATTGTAATCTGTGTTGGGCTTTATGCGTACAAAGCACTTTTGTATGCACTATTATCCTTGTAACATTCTGTTCCTGAATCAGGAACTTTGCTTCTGTCCCACACTTGAAATTTAGAAGGCTGATTCAACAAATCCCTTGTCCTTAGAGAATTAAACACTACTCCTGCTCTAAAACAAATTGCCACGTGCCAGAATAATATCTAAGACCTGGAATGTGCTTGGCTCAAGTAACACAAAAACGCAGGGTAGCTGGAGAAAGGAAGTCTTTCAAGACAGATGAAGAGGTGCCACTCTTCCCACCTGTTCCTTCTACACACAACAAACATCATGGAGGAGAAGGACACTGCCAATGCCCTCCGCTCACGTGAGCCGCTCAACTCGGAGACACTAAAACGCTCAGGGAGATAGCATCTGGGATCCTGATGCTGTTTCTCCAATTACTTGGATGAACTTCAGGCTGATGTCAAAGCCTAAGAGAACAGGGAAGGAGACCCAAGAGATCCTATGGGATGACTCTGGCACTAAAATGATATTTATGTTCTACCAAAGGGTGTATCCTGTCTCTTTCAGACACCCAGAACCCCTCTCCATCTTCACTCTGCTTTGGGGAACTCCCTGGTCCTCTAGAGGCCCCCAAACCAGGAAGTACCCCCCTCAAGTACAAAGCCCACTCCCAACAACTCACCCACCCTAACCCGATCTCAAATCCAATCCACACCTGGAAGGAGAGAAGAGAAAAAAGAAGAGGTGCTCCACATACCAGGACATTTTGTTTGCTAATACCAGCTTCACTCTTGTCGGTTTATTTTACCTTATTCTCAAAAGTGCTGCATGTTTTTAAATGGCCTGGGAAATTGGGATGATGCAAAGTCATAGTCTTTTGCATTATTTGATTTCTAAAAATAATTACTTGACTTTGCATTTGAGGACAAGCATACAAAGGTAAATAGTCTTTTCTAAGATCTGCAGAACAATCTTTAAAGAGAAATGTCAATTTGCTACTATATTAGTTGCTCTAAGAATCACAGAAAAAATAAAGACGGTAGTATTTGTTAAAGAGAGGTCAAATGGACTCGGGTTCCTAATTATGAGAACGCCTATATGGGAATGTATGTATCTGATTCATTAACAAATCGTTTTATCAGTGACTAAAAGTTTACAACCTTCATCCATGTACCTTTTATTCCTCCCAAGGTATACTTTGATGATGACAGTGATACAGTGACTGTGGGCTTGAGCACCTAGCTTTCCTATTGACTACCACTTACTGAATGGAATTGCAGAACATTCTCTGGTTTGTTTCAGACTGTCAATCAATTCGGTGCTTTGGAGAATAGGAGTTCCTCCTTAATTACAGGGGACTGCTTTACCCACAGCATGTTCTATGGGTCAGGGCTGCTTCCTAGTTTCACTGACTGATGCCACTGCTTGGAGGAGGAGGCTCTGATGGGTTGCTAGAACATTCTGTCTCATCAAAGATGTTTCCTAATTTCCAAGTCTTCATGTCTGCAGCCGGATATCCTGATATTTATTAGAAATTGAATGCACTGGAGATAGGTATGGAAGCTCTCACAAACTCACCAGGCCCAGGGGTAAAAGGCCCCCTGGTTCTGAATCTAGTACCAATGGCGAGAAAATGTCCAAATACTTAAAGATTCCAAAGTAGTCCAAATTGGAATTTCTATGCTATCCCCCTTTTAATAAATCAATTTAAAATGAGAATTAAAACATTAAGTGTAAGGATAGATATCCCCTTGACCACACACTCAATTCTTTCTCATTTCCTCCTTCCCAGCACAATACCCTAATAAAAATAACATTACAATAGCCAACAATGGCATTTTCTATGCTGTGCTAATATCTTATTTAATTTTCACAACTTCCCGTTAAAGTGGGTCCAATTATTATCTCCATTTTGCAGAGTAGGAAACACAGCCTCAGTGTACTTCAGTGCCTCATCAACTGACGAACCCATTACTGATAGATCCACCCAGGTTTTGTCTTTGAATCTCTACAGAGATATGGATACTCATGAAAAATGCACAGTGCTGCTGTTTTATTTAATTAAACAATCTTAGCAGGATATGAGGGCAAACGCCTGTAATCGGATGACTTGGGAGGCTGATGCAGGAATACAAAAAACCTGAGCTCCTTAGTGAGACCCCTGTTTCAAAATAAAAAGGGGTGACGATGAAGTTCAGTAATAGGACTAAGTCCCAGGTATCAAAAAAAAAAAGACAAAAGCCACAACAATAAGCCCTCCCCCCCCACACAAAAACACCTTAAATGACATCATGCTAAAAATATCAATTCTACAATTTGCAGAACATTTCCATAATAGTTTGTATGGTTCTCATTTTTTAATAATTATTTCCTAGTATGGTGTGCTGTACTATTGTCCTACTGACAGGCATGATGGTTATTATTATTTTTCACGGATAAACAATGTGTAGTGAATGTCCTGAGTGAGCCTCCTCAGGTACCTGGGTAAGTGCTTGAGTGCAGAGCAAGATGTGGAAGTGCTGGGTGAGGCCATGCATGTTTAAACTTTCATAGATACTGCTAAACTGCCCTCCGTGATGTTTACCACCAGTATGCAAATACATATTTTCCTATAACCATGCCAAAATTTGATATCATCAAATGTCAAGTCATTGCCAATCTAATGGGTGAAGAATGGGATTGTGTATTAATTTGCATTTCCCTGATTACCATTAAAGTTGTATTAGGTAACACCACCCACACAATTAAACAAGACAGTGAGTTAAAGATGGGTAACACAAAAAAAGATACAAGCACATGCAACATATTTTATTTAAAAATACACAGATGTGCATTTCTTCTCTAATCTCTTGATATAGGAACCAGGTTTCTCCTTTCAGTAAAGAACCACTCCACATTGGGCTTCACATTAGCCATATCCATAATGCACATCCGAGAGTCCCTATTTTGGTTTCTTAAGTGAAGTGAGAATGTAAAGACCTTGTGAAATAGTCCGAGTTTAATCTAATTTAACAGGAAGCTTTTAGTAACTTGCCTTCATCAAGACTTTCCAAAGCATTCAATTTAATTTTCACTGAAACAGCTCTTTCCACACTTGTGTTTCATTGGTTTGCATATATTTAACTAAATTACATAATTACAATGACATTCAACCAGTAGAAACGGATTTGGGAACCAGCACATCAGTTCTTGGAAAACACAAAATTAACTGTGGGAACAAGAGCCGCGAGGTGTTCCTGAGAGCAGCCCCCCAGCCGTCCAGTTGAGCATGGCTTGGGCAGCGGTTTGTATCTTCAGAGAAAGATGCATGGCGGTGCACACCTGTAAAGGCTGCGACAGGAGGATCCCAAGTTTGAGGGCAGCTTCAACAAATTAGTGAGGTCCCAAGCATCTTAGCAAGATCTTGTCTCAAAATAAAAACTAAAAAGGACTAGGGATGTAGCTCAGTGGTAAAGCAACCCTGGCTTCAATTCCAAGTACGAAGAAAAAAATAAAAGAGCTGGGCATGGTAGCATATGCCTGAGTCAGGAATATCACAAGTTCAAAGCCAGCCTCAGCAACTTAGAGAGGTCCCAAGCAACTTAGCAAGACCCAGTCTCAAAATAAATAAAAAGGGATGGGGATGTGGCTCAGTGGTTAAGTGCCCCGGGTTCAGTCCCCAGTATGGGGGACGAGGCACTGTACTAGTGATGAAGATGTGTTTTCATATGCTATCCTCCACATTTTCTACTGTGAATCAACTGCTCATTCACCCATTTTTCTAATGGATTGCCTTTTTCCTAATTATTTACAAGTGTACTTCAAAGTCTCAGATATTAATTCATTGCCTTATAGCCATTGTAAATATTTTCTTCCAGGCTCTTACCTACCAATTAACTACTTTTTGCAGTCATCCTATTTTACAAAAGTCTCCAGTTTGATGTCACAAAAGAAAAAGTGTTTTCTCGACAGCTTTTGTGTTCTCTGTCTTGTTTAGTGAAACTTCCCTTTGCTAAGATGTTAAACATAATCTTCCACATTTTCTTCTAATACTTTTAATAATTGTGTTATCTCCCAGGTTCCAGATGTGGAACTTGAAGTTGAGAAGTTTTAGATATCTGGCCAAAATTATAAACCATGGCAAAGCTATGGTCCATATTGAGATCTATGTATGTATAATCTTCAAAGCCAGTGCTACTATTTCAGACCACCTTCCTTAAGAAGGAATTAAAGTCTCAGAGAAGCAAAGTATAATATATGGATGTTAAGCAGTGATGAAAATTGGAACAAATGCAAATCTTGGAATTGAGAGTGCATAAATGATTGACATATAAATGATTCATCATTAGTCTCAGACAACCAGCATAATCTCCTCCAGCCACAGAAACAGTGGTCACAGGGCCAAAGTGACTGGAGGTCTTAGGCAACTATGAAGTAACAACTAGGTGCTACACACTGTTAGGTGCTGGACATTTAACTATAAACCAAAATGAAACAGTTTTACCCTCATGAGCTTACGTTCTAAAAGAGGAATATACATTAAGCAAATTATTCAGAGGTATTCCAAAACAGCTATGTTGAGTACTATAGAGGAAAACACAAATATAGTCAGGGAGACTAAAGGAGAACTAGCATAGCTAGTGAGGTCTAGAGGTTTCTCTTAGAAGTGATACTTATTAGCCTGTGGTTTCAACGATAAGTAAGAGTGACCCAGGCCAGGTATGGTGGTGCACGCCTATAATCCCAGCAACTTGGGAGGCTGAGGCAGGAGAACCACAAGTTTGAGGCCAGCCTCAGCAACTTAGCAATACTTTCAACAATTTAGCAAGAAATTGTCTCAAAATTAGAAAAATATATAATAAAATAAAAAGGACTGGGATGTAGCTTAGTGGTAAAGTAACCCTGGGTTCTACCTCCAGTTTAAAAAATAAAGTCTGATAATAATAATTTCTACTATTTAGTTACTGTTACCTTTCCCTGGGTTTTAATGTTGATAGTAAAATATATCCTCATTGTAGGCATGAATCTCTGTCACTAAGTGATACTTTAAGATCCAAATCTCTCTGTCTCTCACACACATACACACACACACACACACACACACACACACACACGATCCAAATCACATTTATCAATCAACATTTTATTATCGAGAGTGTTTTCACTTTTAAAAAAGATCTAATATGCAAGCCGGGCGTGGTGGCGCACACCTGTAATCCCAGTGACTCTAGAGGCTGAGGCAAGTGGATCAAGAGTTCAAAACGAGCCTCAGCAACTTATCGAGGCACTTAGCAACTCAGTGAGACCCTGTTTCTAAATAAAATACAAAAAAGGGCTAGGGATGTGACTCAGTGCCCCTGGGTTCAATCCCCAGTGCAAAAAAAAAAAAGATCTAATATTTACTTGTTGGTACTTTAGTTCTCATGCTATAGCTCATGCATTCAGAAGAGAATAAAGATAAAACAAATAGCCTCTAATATTCACTAGAATATCAAGGAAAATGATAACCTTAAACAATCATTGTGCATTGGTTACTATCTGGCCAACTCCCTCTGCTATAACAGAAATCAAAAGATGAAAACTGCACATAATAGAAAGAGGAGTTCAAGTGAAGTGGAAATACTTTACGATATTGCAGGCTTCTTAAAAATACGTTCACTCAATCATGAAAGGAAACAATTCAAGAATAAAATATACATAAAAAGCTGTTTGGCACCAATACAACTGAATAAATGTAGATTCTCAGTTATTTGTAACCTCTTTTAAGAAATCATCTAATAAGACAGTCAGCTAAATATTTTTATAGAGATGGAATATTAAGGTATATATTGGTTCATATGGAAAAAAAAAGTTCCTAACTTCCTATTTCCTATCATTACCATTTCCTGCTAACTAACTCAAAACCCACATACCTTTAACACTGTGAGTGGGGGGCACTGACCCTGGGTGGAGACCCACCCTGGAAGTACGTTATTTTCCCTTGAAAGGCAACTTTATCAATGGCATTACACGCTCAGAATACGGAAACTTTACCATTCACCTTGACCTGGATAAGAGTTAAAAAAGGGGGAGGGGTAGAAAAAGCCCCAAGTGAACCAAACCTCCTCCCATAAATCTCAATCCTGCACCATCCCCCCCCCACCTTTAAATTTAGAACTTTAAAACATGAATAAGTGCACTGCATTTTCCGGGGTGCACTCCCATCAAGATTAAAGAAGGGTTTATTCAGACAAACAGGATACAGGAGTAATGGTGCAGCTTCCAGGCAGGCTATAAATAACCGCAGCGCTTTCAAGAAGTGTGTGAGTTGCAGCTGAAACATGCAGTGTGGATCCTATTACAATGGTATCACCAAAATTCATTGTCAAAGGAGAAATTCGATTCTTACCAAGTTTTCTTGGTTCCTGGCTGCTATTTTCTGCTCCTCTTCTGCCCCATTTTTCATGTATTTGACCTCTTCCACTGGTTTGATCCTATACTCATCTGAGTGCCAAAAAAAGAAAACACATCTTGTAATTTTTCCCACAATGATGGAAAAGTGTCAGTTAGAAAAGCCCAGTGCGTGATTTGTTAGACCCTTTCCCCTGCGGCTGTTTTATATGTGGTTCATTTGGAACAATCTAGAAGAGGCTTAACCGGGGTCTTGGATCCGGTCCTTTTAGGAGGTGTTTTTCTCTGTTGACTGGAGAAAGCTCAGCTAATGACAGTCTGACTGCTTGGCTCCTTTCAGAGAGAGTAAGTGGTGAGTGGAAACAGGTTATTCTGTCTACTTGGACTATTTGGAACCCACACATACCGAGACACCTCACACAATGCCCCAAGAAGACTCGAGAGAATGATCTTATTTTCCCCCAAGAAAATATTAGTCCAAAATGCCTATAGCAGCAATTTTCAGCAGTACATCTGGACCTTAATTTCTCTTTTGGAAAAACCTAAAGCATTGTTTAAAACAAAAGAGTTGGGATGATGAACAAAATAGACCTTAACAATTGGGAACAGAAATGTTCTATGATCCTTATATTAAATTTGAGCATGTGACATTATTTCATTTCTTTATTATTCATTTGATACGCTTCAGGGCTGGGGATGTAGTTTAGTGGTAGAGCGCTTGCCTAGCATGTGTGAGGCCCTGGATTCAATCCATAGTACTACAAAAACAAAAACAAACAAATAATACACCCCACATATATACTTTCATTTCATCTCTGTAAAGTCATATATGTGAAAAGCTGCAGTATTTATCACATAGATCTATCACTTAAGGGTAGAAAGTAGAGAAGGGAATGGATGGGACCAAGACTTTGCTATAGCCAGAGAGGGGACACCAATCCCAGATCAATACCCATTACAGAACAAACTCAGGAAAGCCCACAGCTAATGAACTTCTCTAAGCAGAGGGTTGGTGACAACAGCGATGACATATTCATCAGATTCCCGTCAACAGGAAATGACTGGAACATCCTAAGTTCAAAAATAGGTGTGACTTTGAGTCATCTTTAATCCAATTTGTGGGGGAAAATTCACACAAAGTAAGGCATTAGGAAATTTCATCACACACACACTGACGACTGCATAGCATATGGTAAGAAGCAATGTCTAACTATGATAGACAGCTATCATAGAGCATTATCATAGATCATTGAGAGTTTGGGCTTTTGTTTAAAAAGTTGGAATGTATTATTGTCTGATTATTTGGCTATAACAACTATATTCTTACATAATGCCTTGCGTTAGGATTTCTAATGCCAATTTCTAATGTAGTTTCATGTTTTCTGATATTAACCCTGAACACATTAGCCCTGAAGACATTTGTGATGGCCACATTTCTCCAAGCAATTATGCTGGTCAAGTGTTTCCACAAATTATCATCCTTAGGAAGGTGATTCATTTGCATATGTCCACATAAGAACTCCATGTTCATGACTAAACCAATTGTTTTTTCTATCTGACCATTCAAGATAGGTATTGGTGCTGCTTCTTTCCAAAGAAAGTTGAGAAACTAGTGTGAGAATTCAGTAATAAGCCCTTCAAGAATTCCAAGTCCTAAATGCATTAGCGCGTTATCAGTGGATCCTGCTGCGCAATTACAACACAAAAGGATTTCACATTCCAACTTTGATTCAGAAAACAGTGAAAGTAAATTAATAATCCTGATCTATTTAATTAAGGATTATTCACTCAGGAGTTGGAAAAACAACTGTTAATTTAAAAAGAAAAGACAGTGACAAATCATGGCTCTGATACAATTACACAGAAATAAAAATAATGGTTAAAAGAAAGTTATAACAGGCCTCCCAACGTCAGTTTGGGGGGGTATTAATATTTGCAGGGGCATAATATTTGTATGAGCTAATTACAAATATTTAACTAAATTCAACTGTGATTTTTAGTTGTTTCTAACAACTCTCTAATGACTTTATATATAAATAACATGTTGTTATAGATGATACATAAAATTCATGTCATATTTGTATTTATGTCGAGTGTATATGTATGTCTATATATATATAGATGTGTGTACACACACACACACACCACAATTCTAGTGGATTCTATTATTTTTGCCTATAAGACCCAAATTCTCAAATGGTAGGATTTTAGGACCTATATGCTTCTGCATGTCCTCTCCCACGTGCCAAGACAAACTCAGTGCGGATGCACTCTGAGTAGCCGGGCAGTATTCAGTCTTTATTTTCTTATCCCTCCAGGGAACACAACTGAATTGGAAGTAGCAAACTATTAATATTTTTCTAATATTTTTCTCCGATGAAATGGAAAATGCTCCTGGCGATGTGACTTCCAAAGTAGCATTCTTCCAAGCGCAAGCTTTTTTTTCCTTTCTTCTTTTTACCTCAAGACAGACTCTCCTCCAATTGAGAAAGAAGGGAGGTTTCAACGTGTCCTTAACAATCCCGGCTGGCCAGCCCCGTCAGAGTGAGGGGAACACAAAGAGAAAACAAACAGCCATTGAGCCTGCTCACAGGACACCCTGCACAAAAACCCATCACAGCCTAAAACCAAAAAGACCCTCGGAGAAGCCTCAATTTGTACAAAGCAAATACTAAAATCTGTCAGATTTCTCAACGGCCGGCGGCGTGGAATGGCGATGTCCATCTGGAAAGAGACAACTCGTCAACAAAGTGTCACACATTTCCATGGAGATGCAGCTGTCAGGAACAGCCCTCCTCAGAAGCACTGGGGGTTGTGACAGCCAGGCGATTGCTATGGAAATCCAGTTTCCTCTGGCTGGAGGCTCAGGGGAATTCGTTGGGAACTCTAGGCTCCCTTTATCAGAGCCCACACCAGGGACAATGAGGGCAGTGTTACCAGCCAGGGGGTCCTGGGAGCCTAACAGTGTGGGGACTTGAGTCAGAGGGGGAGGGCAGGGTTTCTCTTCCTCAGGCTCCCTCACACCTGTTCGCCACGGATTTTCTTTTCTTCCTGTTGATCTTGTCAGGTGGCTTATTAAAATGCACATCAGGAGCAGTGGGTTGACTCCCATCCCCTCCATGTAAACAGTCACAGGCTGTGCTAGTCTAAATAGATCTGGGTCAAAAGCAGGCAGTGCTGATATTTTTAGTATTTTACCCTGATATTATAGCAGGGAGGGGCTGGGATTATTTGTCATTGATCAAAAGAAGACCTTAAGAAGGTGTCAAAGTAGATTGGAATTTTCACACACATCCAGCACCTCTCTCCTTCTACTTGATTCTTTTTAAAGTCAGTTCTGTTAACGATAAAGGTAACTTGGGAGCAGATCGTCCATCTGCAAAGCCAACGAGTTCTTGGCAGCCTCCATTGATAGGCAACACACAGAAGGCCAATCCCTTCTGGACCCACTAATGACACTATTTGGAAATGGGAATTTGACCAAGTCAAAGATCTGCTTGGAACTAAGAGAGTGGTATTTTCTAACAGTGAGTGCACCTGAAAGGAAACAAAAACTACAACAGTTGCAGGGTCTGCACTCTGAAAAGCATTTCTGCACAGAAACTACATAAAAAGAGATGGTTTTCTGGATTTAAAGGAACTAGCAATGTCATGAGAAGATGATCACCATGGACTAGGTCTCGGGAGGAAGTGGGCTTGGGACCCAGACAGGGAAAGAAGGAGAAAGGAAACATTTTCTCTTTACCTGGATGGAAGGCTGGGCCTAGGCCAATATTTTAAAGAGGCAAAGTGTGTCTTTGAGGTCGAACAATCTTCTTCCAGAGTTCTAAACCTCTGTATGACCCCTCTTTAAGTTTCCATTGCATTCTGCAGCTTTCCTGGACCCTCCCCTCGCCTCTCTTGGAGCACCCCACTAAGGCAAGTCTCCAAAGCCCTTTCTCAAACTTCTCTTTTCCCACACTTTTTTTTTTTTTTTCTTATTGGTACTAAGGATTGAACTCAAGGGCACTGGACCACACCACTGAACCACACCCTCAGCCTTATTTTGCATATTATTTAGAGACAGGGTCTCACTGAGTTTCTCAGCGCCTTGAGGTTGCTGACGCTGGCTTTGAACTCATGACCCTCCTGCCTCAAATTCCTGAGCCACTGGGATGACAGGCATGAGCCACCGCACCTGGCTACCCAACACTGCTCTTTATGCCCAATTAAAAGATGATTCTTGTTGAATTAGCAATCTCTGATTGGTGCCCTTCTAGGAATGCAACAAAAGGTAAGACACTGAGGTTGCATGGGTGGCGTGGATCCAGGGTCCACAGCTATTTTTTAGGGCAGGACGGTCACCACTGGGCTAGCCAGGCACACCCAACCTTTAGCCTCTGGGGGTTGCTGCTTTTGACCAAATTCAGAAAAAATTCAGCTAATGTCTGTCCCTTCCTTCCTTCTTCCCACACCCTCCCTCCCTCCCTCCTTTCCTTTCATTCTTCCCTTTCTGTCTTCCTCCTTCTCTCCTTTCCTTTGTCCAGGGCTCCTGAACGTCGGCTTGGGAATGATGGAGCTGGGATCAGGTGGTGTGACTTCAAAGCTCACATAATCAACCTCTCTATCACACTTTTATACTGGTCTCTCTTAACATCCTAATCTCCAAAACGCATTTTTATACTCCTCATTATTTCTAGCAATATGTCAGTAACTAATATTTATTTGACTAAAGAGAAGTTTAACAGCAGAGGCACTGAAGAGCAGAGAATAAATAGTTCAGGCTCTGATCGTATCTGGATGTCCAGGCCTGGTTCCCCTCTAATCGATCCTCATCTGCAAAGCCTCTCAGTACGGTCTAAGCACCTAGGATGGTCTGGGCTCCATGAGAATCAACGCCAGGGGCATGCAGGAGCCCAGGAAATGGGACCCAAGGAAAACCAGCCCTTTCAGGGGACAGCTCCTTCTCTGGGAGCCATCTCCTGCTGAGAGCACACTCCTGGGCACAGTAGATGAACCACGTTCCACTGCCACAGTTCACCAGGACAGATTCTAAATTTGGAACAAATTCATATACAAAGTAGATGCGCAGTTGAAGACCCTCATAAAACACGTCCCTTCTCAGAGGCAGGCAGTCCCTTCCCAGTAATTACGGTCAGCAAACTTGTTGGAAATGAACTGGTCAGCTCCGATGTGATAATTAACACTAAGTAATTTCTAGGATAATTCCAAACTGCCCATTTTTAGTGTTCTGAACATTTCTCAAGCAAGGCTTTGGCGCCTTCAATATAAAATAACTCATTTCTTTCCAGAGTTTGTTTCAAATCAAACTAATGAAGGAAAACTAATTTCAAAATAAGATTGTTTGACACATTAAATTTTAATAATCTGGGCTGGGGTTTGTGGCTCAGAGGTAGAGCGCTCGCCTAGCACGTGTGAGGCACTGGGTTCGATCCTCAGCACCACATAAAAATAAATGAATAAAGTCATTGTGTTCATCTACAACTAAAGGAAAACAATCTAAAAATTTTCAATGATCTAAAAATATAAGTTGTGCAAAAATAACAAGCAGGAAAATTATACTTTGAGACTTTAAATCTGTGGAGATTGGGCATGAAAAGTGCCTAGCCATAATTTCTACTAGAGGAGGTGCAGGGATGGTACATATTTACATTCAGGCCCCTTTAGGACACCTCATAATATAAATGCTAATGTCACCACCACAGCAATTCTCCTATGCCTTTGATGTCTTCCTTTATAGTAAAAGCCAATGCTCATTTACATTTAGACAGGAGATAAACAAAGCCAGATACAAAGGCCTGGTGGTATCACCTACTGTTGCTCCGGTGCTTGCTACAGCTTGAATGGTGGTGTCCCCTCCAAAGTCCGTGTGGAACTTAATTCCCGCTGTGATGGTATGGAGAAGTGGGGTCTTTGGGAAATGGGATTGATGCCATTATAAAATGGTGCTGTGGTTTGGGTCTAGAATGTTTCCTAAAAGCTCAGGTGTTGAAGACTTGGTCCCCGATACAGCAATATCCAGAGGTGGGGCTCTTGGAAAGTGATTGGATCCTAAGGGCTCTAACTCCATGGGTGGATTAATCCACTGAGAGCTGAATGGACTACTGGGAGGTGGCGGAAACTGTGGGCAGGTGGGACATGGTTAGAGGAAGTAGGTCACTGGGGGCAAGGCCTTGGGTTATACTTTGTCCCTGGCCCCTCTCTTTCTCTCTGCTTCTGGGCTGTCATGAGCTCAGCAGCCTTCCTCCACCACACCCTTCCTCTAGGATGCTCTGTCTTGCCCCAGGCCCAAAACAATGGCCCAGGCGACCCTGGGCTGGAACCTCTGAAACTATGAGCCAAAATAAACTTTTCCTTCTTTAAGTTGCTTATATGAGGTATTTTGGTCACAGTGGCCGAGGCTGACTAACAAATGCCTTGAGGAATGAGATTATCCCTTTTGTGCTTCTGTCGTCTGCCATCTAAGAACACAGTAGGAAGGTCTTTACCTGATGCCAAATGCCAGGCCTTGATCTTGGGCTTCCCAGCTTCCAGAATTCTGAGAAATAAATTTCTGTTGTCTATAAAGTACCCAGTCTGTGGCATTTTGTTATAGCAGCACAAAAGGACTAAGATGGAGATATAAGACCCATTTCTGTGCTGCACCCTTACTAATAAAGGCCATTATCCTTTTAAAAAACATAAAATGAATTGAAAGGTAAAAATGGTATCTAATTTTTTTTTTAGTTTGATGTGGCACTGGATGCTTTCCCATGTGCTGATCATTCATCTGGTCTTCTTTGTGCATCTTTTCCTATTCTTTGCTCTTTATTTCTTAATGGAGTTGCAGCGTTTTTTCTTATTGACTACTATGAGATCTCTGTAAATTACACCACTTTGTGGATATCCTTCTGGCCCAACCAGGTATGAACAAAAACCTCTTGGTTTGATTCTGGGCAGGAAGATGAAGGGAAGGATCTATTTTCTGACCTTGAGTCAAGTGCAGGGCTAGCCCCGGCCATCCGTGCTATGTTTCTCTCTTTCCTTACTTCAACAATGTTTATGGAGAGCACCTACTACATGCCAGAGTCATTGCTCAGTCCTGGAGCTGTATCTAGGAAAAGGAAGCCATCCTGTTCTGAAGGTACTCACAGCAGGGGAGGGGAGGACATAAGAAAACAAGCAAGTAGAGTCGGGAGTGTCCACGGCCATGAGAAGCACACTAGTGGGGTGGTGGCTGTGGAGTGGAAAGGAGGGACCCTGGTCAGGTTAGGGAGAGTCTTGGAGGAGGTGACAAACTTCAGTTCCCCAGGACTGAGGAACACGGATGCTTGGGAGGAGGACTGGTGGACGGCTCAGCAAGGGGACAGAGAGTTCAAAGGTGGAGAGAGTGTGACAAATGGGGAAGTGTAAGCAATTCAGTGTGGAAGACACAGGGAAGTCCAGAGGGTGCAGAGAGAGGTCAAGGACAGGGCCAACCAAAGAGCCAGGTCCAGGTGACAAGACTCAGCCAGAGCCCAAGTCCTGAGACCACTGGTATAGGCTAAGGCTCTGCCCTGGGTCCCTGACCATCTCCTCTGGACACACCCTGGCCAGCCTGGCCCAGGCCTGTGGACGGTGTGTTCTGTTCTCATTCTTAGGACCTTGTTCTTGCTTTTTGAGAGGACGAGATGAGCAGTGCCCTCAGCTGCATAGAGGGTGACCTTAGGCCTCAGAGTTTCCACAGAAAGGACCCAAAATGACAAATCCTCTCATCACGGCACCTTTAATAATTAAGACTGGACCCGCAGGCCTCCTTCCTGAATCATTCCATCAACCCAGAGGCCAGACAAGATATTTCCTTCATTCGTTTGGGGTTCATTATTCAGTGACCAAAGAACTATTAGCCAGTCATTAAGGGCCCCAGAACATTCATCTTCTGACAAACTCTGACAGAGGCACAAGCAGATGCAGAGCCAGCCCAGATTCCTTCAGGAAAGCGCACTCAGATCCAAGGTCTAGTGATAACTGCCAGACTGTCCCCAGAGAGCGAGGGTGCCCTAGGTAACCACTGGGGGATCAAGACCTGTCCAGGCATCATGCTGTCCCCTGTTTAGGCTCCATCCTCCCTGGGGCTCCCATGAGGCAGCGTTCTAAGTCCCCACTACAGCTACAGGGAGAGTGGCCAGGTTAGGGGACAGACAGATGCGGAGAGTGGGAACACAAGGTCAAGGGAGTAAGTCCATAAATGGGCCCACTGTGCTGACCCCCATATGCTTTCTTTTTCAAGAAGCAATTCACCTGCTGCCCTGCCTGGCCTCAGTGGACAGGATATGTCACATTCCTCAGCAAACTACTTGCTCTCTGCAGAAGAAATGCAGACCCCAAATAATGTCAACAAGAGGAGCCCATGTTACCCTGAAGGGGGAGACTTTTGTGACCCTTTTCACAGACCAGATACTGGAACTCAGGGAGATAAGGATAATTCCTCCTAACCATAAAATCTATGAATTTAAGATTTAAGAATGTACGGTGAAGAATTCAATTAGAACCGGTCAGCCTGGGCCAAAGTGACTGAGAGTTGTCGTGGTAGTGGGGACTTGAAAATCTGATGTCACCCTGCAGTCAGTCAAAAGTGAAGAGGTACACCTGGGCAGGACTCTCCAGAAACTTCTCTGAGATCTCCAATAAAACTGGACTGTAGGAGAGGCACATTGTCCTTCTCCTCTTTCAGAGGACCTCTCCCTTGAGAGTGTCCCCTTTCCCTTTTCCTTCAATTGAAAAACTCATTCCTGTTACTCTGAGTGTCACGTCTGAAATCTTTCTGACTTGATAACAATTTTGATTGGGGGATCTTCATGCTGCCTCAGTTTCCTAGAAGGCCCCAGCTCTCTAACAGCCAAGTGGCAGTGCTGGGTTCAAGCTCAGGCTGGTCTGAGTCCAACCCCAGGCTCTTAACCACCACCACATCAGTCCTTGTTGTTTAAAACCACAAAGCACAGAGAATAATTTCTTCAGGGCATGGTGTAGGCGTTAAATATGTAAATGGATTCAGAAAAGATCAGGGCAACTTTAAAAACCACAGAGATATGAATAAAAGCATCTAACCTTCATGGATACCACCAGGAAAGCTGTCATCTCCTCCCTGGTCAAATCTCTGGAGCCTTAACCAGTGGAAAAATGTCATTCTTGACCTACTTAAGCGAGGGACCCACATGCCATCTGAAGTCAGTACTGCAGAGTGCCATTCTCTGGTGATCTAAGCACCGCTGCACCTAACAGCAGAAAACTGAAGTGTTCCTCTGCTATACAGCAACTAGAACAATGTCTATGGAAAACCTTGCTATCTTAAACGGTGATTTTGTTTGCTGGGTATGGTGGCGCATGCCTGTAATCCCAGCAGCTCAGGAGGCTGAGGCAGGAGGATTGCAAGTTCAAAGACAGCCTCAGCAAAAAAGCAAGGTGCTAAGCAACTCAGTGAGACCCTGTCTCTAAATGAAATGTAAAATAGGGCTGGGGATGTGGCTCAGCGGTGGAGGGTGGAGTGTTCCTGAGTTCAATCCCTGGCACCCTCCACCCCCCACCAAAAAAAAAGATAAACCTTTTCAGATCAGGCATTTAAAACACACACACACACACACACACACACACACACACACACACCACAGACCGAGCATCCCTTATCCAACAATCCCATATCCAAAACTTTCAGAGAACCAACATTACACCACAGTGGAAAATTCTACACCATGGAATTTTGTTTCATGCACAAAGTGATTAAAAATATTGCATGAAGTTACCAAATTACCTCAGGCTATGTGTACAAAGTGAATGTGAAACATAAATAAACTTCTCATCTAGACTTGGGTCCCATCCCCAAGACACCTCAATATGCATTTACAAATATTCCAAAATCCAAAAGAATCCAAATTCTGAAACTCTTCTAACCCTTCTGCTCTGGAGCATTTCAGATAAAGGACACTATACATACGCAGCATACAGTGCAAGCAGTGGTATTCTTTTTTAGGGCAAACTATACAGCAGTAATAGAAAATATGAGAAGATACTAGCACAGTTTCTCACATGCCCTCCTTTGTAGATAAAATTATACAACTCCGGCGTCATCAGGGGGCTCTGAAACATGAGTTCTTTTTCTAGGACTGGAAATAAATTTCTGCAGCTTCATCTGTAGTCGGTTCTTCACTGTCCCCCTTGTCCCCCACCCCCACCCCCACCAGTGGTCATGAATCTATAGGATGGCTGATTAGGATTAAGAAATGATTGAACCATTTCAGAAGCTCCTGCTCACTCAAACATTCAACCATTTGGGTAAAGGGGTGTGTGTGTGTGTGTGTGTGTGTGTATACACGAGCACGCACGTTTTTGCCTGTGTTGGGGAAGAATCCCATCTTAATGATCTCAATGCCCATCTGCCTTAATTCCTTTAATTGAGTTCTGACTTCAGTGAATTTCTGGTAAAGAAAAGATTATCAGCATCCAGCATCCCGGGACCTCATCCCCCAGCCACCTTGCAGAGGAGAGCTACCAGATGGGCCAGCAGGCTTTTGTGATGCAGATGGGAAGGGGTGAGGTGAGCTGAGAACCAGCAGCCAGGATTGTCACGGGAAGAGCTAATGAGGGGAGAAGAACAGAGCCGGCTTGAAGCAGGCGACCCTGAGCAGGCTGGGCTGGAGGGAGAGTTGGGGAGATTAGAGAGAAGAGAGGATGTTTGAGGTACAGGCAGAGAGGGACAGATTCGCAGAGGGTAGATTTCAGAATGCTGCGCTGTGGCTCATGAATTGAGATGCCCCTTTGAGTTCTTGGAGATTATTCAGTAAAAAATTTAAATAGCTTTCCAAGGGTATCCAGGGTTTCCTCTAAGATGTCTCTGCACGGAAGCTGGCTTGGGGGGCGGGGGGTGCTGACTGTATCTGGGTTATGCAACTGTTAAGATTGCGGTGCAGCAATGTCATTACCAAGAGCAGGAAGAAAGGGATGGAGGCCTTTTCAGCTCAAGTAGTTCCCTGGCAGAAGCACTACCGTTGCATAGATGCAAACTGGAAAAACACACCTGAAATCTACTTTGTGGGAAAACAGTGCAGTTTCTCTACTTGTGAAAAACACTCACGACCGGGTTTCACTGCAGATCTCCTGGGAGCGGCCGCGGGGGAGGGGCAGAGCGCGGCTCTTGGGACAAGCCCGTGCCTCTTCCCGCAAGAGGCATAAAGCAAGAGATCATTTCCAGTGGATGGGGCTCGCCAAGTTATTCTCCCCTCCGAGACTGAAGTGTGTCCCGATGGGACCGAGAGGAGCTCTATGGGAAGGATGCCTTGCAGGAGCGCGGGCAGCGCGTGCTCCCTGGTCGCTTAATGGTGAGCAGCGCGTGTCTCAGAGCACTCTGCTGCATCCCGGTGGGTTTGAGCGAGTCTATTTTAGTAACACATTCTGCTCAATTTGTTTGGAGAAGATGGTAGCGGCTCTGAATAGTTCTCTCTGGGCGAGAGGGAATGAGGATTCATTCAAGTAAATTCAGATCAAGCATCGGGTAGCAATTGCCAGCTAGGCCCCGTCCTGAGAGCCCTAGGACCTGAGCGGATGGAGACAGAGGGGGTCCTTAGAAACCCTCCCTCGCCCACCGTCTACTTGTAAGCTATTGAAAGCTACTGAAATGCAGATTAAGAAATCTGGAAATTCTGAAACCTGAATTCTGCTTCCCCAAAAGAGATGTGCGTAACCAACAGAACTGTAATTTCTAAGATTTTGGATGATTTAAATCAGATATCTTCAAACTACAACAGAGTCTGAAAAGACCCCTACAGCAGGGCTTGGTGGAACACACCTGTGATCCCAGCTGCTGGGGGAGGTCGAGGCAGGAGGATCATAAGTTGGAGCCAGCCTCAGCAATTCAGTGAGACCCTGTCTCAAAATAAAAAATAAAAAGGGCTGGGGGGTTGTAGCTCAGGGGTATAGCACTCTTGGGTTCAATCCTCAGTACTACAAAAGAAAAAAAATTAAAAAGAAATAAAAAATAACAAAATAAAAGGGCAACATAATTCTATACAAACAGACAATGGGAGAGATTGGAAGTTGGCACATCTTCTTCACTGCCTTCTCACAAGAAGAGATTTATCTTTCTGAGATGCTACTTGCACCCCAAAGTAAAATCACAGAGTTCAAGGATTTTCAATTATGATGCAGAAACCTGGACATAAAGTTTCCCTTGCTTGGTTTACATCTGAATCTGCACAGAAGGAGTAAAAAGAGCCCCTTCCCCCTAGGAAGCCAGTGGGTAAACAAGGCTTCTCACTGCCCCTGCAGGATTGGACAGAGCACTCTGGGGGTCACAGCAGCACATACTCAGTGAGATGTCTTCCAGACAAGAAGGGGAAGACTTGCAGGCTCAGTGCCTTTTAAACCCTCACCAACCACATGCACCTGTTTCCAGAAACAGTAAATATGGCCATGGGAGGCAACTGTCCCCTACAGAGCATGGTCAGTTGTCCACTCCTCCTTTCAGCCTTGAATCCTCCCTTTGGAAGGACTTCAGCATCTCTCTCTCTTTTGGTACTGGAGGGTTGAACCCACGTGCTGCTTTATCACTGAGCTACATCCCCAGCCTTTTTAACTTTATATTTTTAAATTTTGAGACAGGTTCTTGCAAGTTGCTGAGGCTGACCTTGAATTTGTGATCCTCCTGTCTCAGCCTCCCAAATCTCGGGGATTACAGGCATGTGCCACCACACCTGGCTTAGTATCCACTAACCAGAGAGGGGGATGTTTCTTTGGGGATGTTCTATGGGTGGGCCTGGTCTTGACCCACAAATCCCTTTGTTACCTGCTCCCTTTTCTACCTATTCCGTTTGACCATTTGACTATTTTCACAATTTCATCTTCATTTATCATTTATCATTTTCCTCTTCTCTTCTTCTGACTATCTGGGGAGGCAAATCAAACAATCAAACCTTCAAAGTCCAATTTTCTAAAAAAAAAAAAAAATGAGTGCATCTGACAGGAAGCTTATGCATTTACCATACCTCACTACAGGGGATTTTTTTCCACTTCTATAACATTCTGCTGGGTATAAAAGAGCATCCTTTGCTAAGCACCCTGAAGACTACATACTACTCTAAGAAGAATGTGGTAGCGGGGGAACTGTGCCGGACTCACTTCTTTCCTTAAAAGGTACCAATGCAACTTGGAAAAGACAAGAGAGTCACAGTGATGAATCCTCGGGGGCTTGGTTTGCCTCCACAGAAAGCTATGCCTTTTTTAGACGTGGGTCTCTCCCGTTGTAGGAGGCTGGGGAGAATGGGTCTGAAGTGAAGTGAAGGGTCAGAGAGGGTCCTCGAAGGCATAAACTGGAGCCCAGAGTGCCATGAGGAACCAGAGTGCAGGAATGAGAGGCTACCACATCCAGGAAGGAAGAGCCTTCCACAGGAAGGGAGGTGAGACCAGGAGTGGGCCTCTTCAGACACCCTGGCCCTCAACCAACACCCCAAAACTGGGCAAACAAGGCCAGTCTGAAAGTCCCTTTTCGCACTCAGGGTTGAATGAAAGGAAACATAGTGATTTCTGTGAGATAAGATGAAGAGCTGGATAGCCTCTTGCACCAGGAGGTTCTGGAGACCAGGAGCCACCCTGCATCTGGGCCAGCCCTGGGCCCATGCACAGCAGGGCTCTCTGCTGAGAGCATCAGTATCAGCACCTCTCTGGACGTCCCAGCTAGCATCAGATGACCCCTCAGGAAGGTAAAAGAACAAGACAGAAAATGGAAATGTAGAATTTGGAGCCTGTCAACCCTGTGGCGCACCTTGAGCAAGACTTTGCTTTTACATCCTGTGGTGCAGACCTCAGTACACGGTTGCCTCTGAACATAAAACCAAGGAGGAGCTTTGTGCAAACTCCCACCCACCTCTCCCACCCCTAGCTGAGAAAGCCATGCTCTCAAACTTAACCATTCTCCAAATAAATTCCAGCTCTGACCCAGGTTCACCACCTCCACCAGTTCCCCCAGTCCAGACCCCACTTGGCTCGCGGGGACCACAGGACCAGCCTCTAACTGGTCACCAGCTTCACTCCTGCTGCCCACAGTTTATTCCCTACCCAGTAACCAGAGTAAACCTTTAAAATTTTATTTTTTATTTCCGAGTGACACATGATTATACATATTCATTGGACACTCTGCGATGTTTGGGTACGGGTATACACTATGTAATGATCGAGAATCAGGGTAGTTAGCATTTCTGCCACTTTAAACACTTCAGTTCTCTGTGGCGAGAACATTCAAAATCGCTGTGATTTTGAAACCTGCAGGGCCTTATTGTTAGCTGCAGTCACCCTGCTGAGCAGCAGAACACCAGATCTCAGTCCTCCTGTGTGGCTGTAACACTGCACCTGTTGACAGATCCCTCCCCATCCCCAGTGAGCCTTTAAATTAAGAGTCAAGCCAGGGTGGATCCTCTCCAAACCCTCCTAGAATAGAATCCAGAGTCCTCCAGAGCCCTGGCTGCCTCTCTGTGTTTATGACCAGAGAAACTCTCCAGGCACAAGAGTCTCCAGTGTCCAGCTTCCTCCTTGGAACCCCTAGCTGGCTCCGCCCTGCAACACTCTGTTCCCAGGTGCTCTTGGGGCTGGCTGCTTCCTCCAGGACCTGTGGAAAGCCAACGCCTCCCATGTGCCTTTTCTGAGAGATCAATCTAAAATAGCCATCCTGTCACCAGCTGTCCCCCTTCCATTATCCTCTATGTCCTTCTCTCTGCCTGGCCACACCGTCTGACCCTCTGGCTATTGACCAGCTCACCCCCCAGAATGTAAGTGAAATGAGGGCAATCATGGTCTTATGACAAGTCCCATTCCCTAATAAAAGCCAGTTTATAGTATTGGCTCAATATTTCTTGAATAAATAACTGTGATTTTCAGACATCTATCAGAGTAAAAGCACAGTGTTTTTCGTTGGAAAACTCTGCTATTTAACAGCTGCATCTGGGGAAACAGGGCAAGGAACAAAAGAGGAAAGCCACCCTCAAAACTTGAGATCTTCAGCATCTGTAAATGAAGAGATGCTTCTTGAGTGAAAGAAGGCAGTGAGAACTGAAAGATTAATAAGGGAAATTACACTACACGGACGACTCAGTCAATGCAAAAACGCTTAGTGTAACATTAAAAATGAAATCCCACTGAACATGTTACTCAACAATTTCTTCTGTGGTTACAGATCAAAATCAACAGTGACATTTACACAGTGAGGCATGGATATCTGTAGCTGGAAGGAAATTCAAATGCAACGTAGCTCATCTAGAATGCGGTTTTCAAAATGGAAATGAAACACGGTCTAAATAGAGATTTGTACCTGTGTGGCTTTATTTCACGACTTGAAGAAATTCTTTAGTTTTGTAGGTGTGCTGTTTTAACACTAGGCCTTTTAATTTCACCCTTCATCTTTTGCCTTCAATTCTTAATAGCTATGCACATGAGCTTCTGAAAATATACTCTAAATAAAAATTTAAATATCTATGTATATCATAACTCAAACATGAACTATCACTAGTAAGGAAGAGGACTACAAACTGCATTCCCTTAGTCTCTCTCTACTGGCCCCTTCCCCAGCTATGGCCCTTCTTTCTAAATGTTATGCAACTTTTTAAAGACTTTGTATAGTTTAAATATTCCTTATTAGTTATATTACATACATGTATATAGTTTTAAAATATACATACAGTCATAAAACTATTATCATTTTAATATCCTTTATTATCTTTATTTAGAATTTGACTTCCTGTGAGTTTAGGGGTTTTTTTTTGTCTGTTTTTATTATTATTTTTTTGTACTGGGAATTGAACCCGGGGGTCTCTACCACTAGCTGCAGCACTGTATTTTTATTTTGAGACAGAACTGCTGGGCTTGGCCTTGAACTTGCAATCCTCTTGCCTTGGTCTCCTGAGTCACTGGATTACAGGAATATGTCACCACTCCTAGGTAGCTCAGAAACTTTTGAAGCCACAGAAGACACTGATGATACTTCTTTGTAGTTCTTACAAGGAATAAATTGTATTAACAAGAAAGCAACAGCTCCGTGGACTTTGCGTCACAAAGCTATTAACAGCTGAAAACTACCACCAATGTCATCTTTCTAAAAATAATCCTCATGACATTATCATATATGTGTCTTTTTAAGGGCCCCATGGCTGGGGAGAAATAGACCACACAGAGGAGTGAACTGTCCAGCATCTGGGGCACAGGTGAAGTGAAGCCTTTGAATGTCAGCACTTAACATTTCAGCAAAGATCACTCACTTTAACCTTCACTCCCAAAGAGAAGCAGAAGATCCCACCATTCACCAGCAGCTTAGTTCCTCCTCAGTGGAATCCAAACACAACCCAGATCTACAGCTGCCAAGTCAAGGGCTTTAGGCTTACCAGGCTGACCACCTGATTTTAATTAATTTATTTTATTTGTTTGTTTTGCAGTTGTGGGGATTGAACCCAGGGCCTCCCACATTCTAGACAAGCACTCTACTGCTGAGCTCCACCTCCAGTACTTTTTTATTTTATTTTGAGGCAAAGTCTTGCTAAATTAGCTGAGGCTGGCCTCCAAGTTGTGATCCTCTTGCCTCTGCCTCTCAAGTAGCTGGGATTACAGGTGTGTGCCATGGCACCCGGCTTGTTCTCAGATCTTATGCAACCTGTTGGGTACAGGGTTGAAAACCGGTAAAGTAAAACAAAACTGCTTAACCAATGTACTGTGTAAGCCAAAGTTAGAACCCGGAAGTTCACTGTCATTCAGTGATTTCTGGCATTGAGGGTGGCCTTGGGAGGCACAGACCAAAGAAACTTTGCTATCAGTAATCACTCCTAATGGTTCATTAGTTACAAAAACAAGGGCATGTATTATGGGCAGTAAGCAAATAAAAATGCAGAACAGAGTTTTTTTTTTCTTAATAAACGGGGGTCTCAACTACACTGCTGTTCTTATAACTGCACAGGCAATGACCTTATGCCAAGAAAGGACTTGCATATAAGGTTGCAAGTCATAGAGATTTAGGGTCTAAACTGACAAGTTCCTCATTTGTAAAACTGTAACTTACTTTGTAAAATGTAATGAAGATTTAATGAATTAATAAATAATAAAACACTTAAAATAGTGCCTGGCACATAAAAAGTATTAAACAAACAAAGGTTTGGAAACTTCTCTATGTCATTTTCTCATAAATAACACATTTTCATCTTTGCAGAAGTAAAATTCACCACAGTGATTTTTTTTTTAAAAGTTTGCAATTCCTCAAAACACTATCCTTTAGAAAAGGAGATGTAGAATATCTTGGAAGTGCAGAAGCAGCACAAAGGCTCACTGTGAGGGGCACCAGGAGAGAGAATCCTTACTGACCTTTCCTGGTCAGCACACACCTGGTGACTTCTGAAGCTCATGCACGTATCCACTGAATACACATTCTCATTTAATAAATGGAATCATTCTACATATCTTTCATAACCAGTTTTTCCATTTAACATTAAAGCCTTTATCATTAAAATATTATTTGTATTTTAATGCAATGAAACAAATAAAAATCCTTAATAAAAAAAATAAAATAAAACATCAACTCCATATACCTAGCAGACCCAAAAGGGTCTACAAAGAAACTATTAGAGCTAATAAATGAATTCAGCGAAGTGGCAGGATATAAAATCAACACGCATAAATCAAAGGCATTCCTGTATATCAGCAACAAATCCTCTGAAATGGAAATGAGGACAACCACTCCATTCATAATATCCTCAAAAAAAATAAAATACTTGGGAATCAACCTAACAAAAGAGGTGAAAGACTTATACAATGAAAACTACAGAACCCTAAAGAGAGAAATAGAAGAAGATCTTAGAAGATGGAAAAATATACCCTGTTCATGGATAGGCAGAACTAACATCATCAAAATGGTGATATTACCAAAAGTTCTCTATAGGTTTAATGCAATGCCAATCAAAATCCCAACAGCATTTCTTGTAGAAATAGAGAAAGCAATCATGAAATTCATATGGAAAAATAAAAGACCCAGAATAGCAAAAACAATGCTAAGTAGGAAGTGTGAATCAGGCGGTATAGCGATACCAGACTTCAAACTATACTACAGAGCAATAGTAACAAAAACAGCATGGTACTGGTACCAAAACAGGCGGGTGGACCAATGGTACAGAATAGAGGAAACAGAAACCAATCCACAAAACTACAACTATCTTATATTTGGTAAAGGGGCTAAAAGCATGCAATGGAGGAAGGATAGCATCTTCAACAAATGGTGCTGGGAAAACTGGAAATCCATATGCAACAAAATGAAACTGAATCCCTTTCTCTCGCCATGCACAAAAGTTAACTCAAAATGGATCAAGGAGCTTGATATCAAATTAGAGACACGGCGTCTGATAGAAGAAAAAGTTGGCTACGATCTACATACTGTGGGGTCGGGCTCCAAATTCCTCAATAGGACACCCATAGCACAAGAGTTAATAACTAGAATCAACAAATGGGACTTACTCAAACTAAAAAGTTTTTTTCTCAGCAAAAGAAACAATAAGAGAGGTAAATAGGGAGCCTACACCCTGGGAACAAATCTTTACTCCTCACACTTCAGATAGAGCCCTAATATCCAGAGTATACAAAGAACTCAAAAAATCAGACAATAAGATAACAAATAACTCAATCAACAAATGGGCCAAGGACCTGAACAGACACTTCTCAGAGGAGGACATACAGTCAATCAACAAGTACATGAAAAAATGCTCACCATCTCTAGCTGTCAGAGAAATGCAAATCAAAACCACCCTAAGATACCATCTCACTCCAGTAAGATTGGCAGCCATTATGAAGTCAAACAACAACAAGTGCTGGCGAGGATGTGGGGAAAAGGGTACACTTGTACATTGCTGGTGGGACTGCAAATTGGTGCAGCCAATTTGGAAAGCAGTATGGAGATTTCTTGGAAAGCTGGGAATGGAACCACTATTTGACCCAGCTGTTCCCCTTCTCGGTGTATTCCCTAAAGACCTAAAAAGAGCATGCTACAGGGACACTGCTACATCGATGTTCATAGCAGCACAATTCACAATAGCAAGACTGTGGAACCAACCTAGATGCCCCTCAATAGACGAATGGATAAAAAAAATGTGGCATTTATACACAATGGAGTATTACTCTGCATTAAAAAATGACAAAATCATAGAATTTGCAGGGAAATGGATGGCATTAGAGCAGATTATGCTAAGTGAAGCTAGCCAATCCCTAAAAAACAAATGCCAAATGTCTTCTTTGATATAAGGAGAGTAACTAAGAACAGAGTAGGGACGAAGAGCATGAGAAGAAGATTAACATTAAACAGGGATGAGAGGTGGGAGGGAAAGGGAGAGAGAAGGGAAATTGCATGGAAATGGAAGGAGACCCTCAGGGTTATACAAAATTACATACAAGAGGAAGTGAGGGGAAAGGGAAAAATAATACAAGGGGGAGAAATGAATGACAGTAGAGGGGGTAGAGAGAGAAGAGGGGAGGGGAGGGGAGGGGAGGGGGGATAGTAGAGGATAGGAAAGGCAGCAGAATACAACAGACACTAGTATGGCAACATGTAAATCAATGGATGTGTAACTGATGTGATTCTGCAATCTGTATACGGGGTAAAAATGGGAGTTCATAACCCACTTGAATCAAAGTGTGAAATATGATATATCAAGAACTATGTAATGTTTTGAACAACCAACAATAAAAATTAAAAAAAAAAAAAACAAACATCAACTCCAATAACTTCTGTGTGTGGTCTTCTTATCCCTAAGCCTAGAGAGTCTGGGGTGAGTTATCCATTTTACATGTGGGTATATTAGCTATGGAAGGCACACAGGCTTTCCTCTGGTCCAAGGAACCCCAGAGCCAAACATGCCCATGAGCCTCTGAATCAGAAGGGCCCTGGACCTCCCTTGGACTCAAGCTCCCCAGGCTCCAGCAGCAAGAGCTGGCTCAGGAGGGAGGTGACATCATGAGGGCATGTTTTCAATGTTGAACACGGCTGACGACAAGGTGTGCTCTTTCTTTAGATCCCCAAAGGTCCCTGTCATCTGATGATTCATGGCAAGAAGTTGGCACTGAGGGGTGTGGGCCAGAGGCATTAAGTTATCAGTGCCCACAGTCAGGCCAGTGCCCAGAAACCCCACCCAGAACAAGCTCAATCAATCAGCATGTGATGATACAACAACCTGGCAGCGAAGGAAGGATGGGCGACCTCAGGTTTTGTGCTTCCATCAAATAAAAAGGACTAGGCATATAGCTCAATGGCAAAGTGTCCCTGGGTTCAGTTCCCAGTACTACCAAGCGGGGGAAAAAGCACACGATGTTCCCTGAGGTTTAGAAAGAAGGCAAGGCCAAGAACCCGAGCAGATACGCACACCATGACCCGTGGACCCTGAGGCAGGCCACTTCCTCCTCACAGCCTCCCCTCACCTTAGAACGTGCATTGGCCAGTAAATAACAGCTGTCATTACAACCAGGACCTGTTCATTAATTATTGAGCAACTATGTGCTGGGCACTGGTTTAGGCACCAGGGATGTGTAATTAAATTATGTACATTGTCTTCAAGGAGCTCACAATCAGTGGTCACAAAACAACGGCCGTTAACTGAAGAGTGGCTAGCTCTTTCTCCAAGCAGGGAATGTCTTTCTTTCTCATAACCTCTCCCTATTCCGGAAGCAGGCCTATGCTGACTTCTCCCACTGCCCACTGTCTTCCTCAGCTCAGCTGCTGTAACAAAACACTAAGCCAGGACTCCTTCTGGCTTACAAACAACACAAGTCTCAAGGTTCTGGAGGCTGGAAGTCCAAGGTCAATGGGTGTGGCAAGTTCATGTCTGGTGAGAGCTGCACCAGCCCTATTCATGAGAGCTCCCTCTGGGGACCCAGTCACCTCCCAATACCGTCACAGTGGGGATTTAGGATTTCAATTTATGATTTTGCGGGGGTCAGGGGTTACCGGGGATTAAATCAAGGGGAAGTGCTTAACCACTGAGCCACATCCCCAAGCCCTATTTTGTATTTTATTTAGAGACAGGGTCTCACTGAGTTGCTTAGCGCCTTACCATTGCTAAGGCTGGCTTTGAACTTGCAATCCTCCTGCCTCAATCTCCCAAGCCACTGAGATTACAGGCATGCGCCACTGTGCCTGGCTCAACATATGAATTTTGCGTGGATAATCAGACCCTAGCACCACCACCCTGGTAAACATTTTATGGGAACAGAAGCCCAGTATAGCACTTTGGTACAGTTTTCTAGTCTCAATTTCTGGTGCATAAATGTCTTCTCTTTTAAAACTCAGTAAACTCTCTGAGGATGGGACACCTGGTTTTGTTTCTTTTGTGTCCCCCACCTTCAAGCACGCAGCATCTGTTCATAAATAGGCATTCCAAGGGAACCTTTCCAACCTTCCGATCAACAGCCCCTGACGGAGGACCATTGCTGAGGGCGCACTTCACGGTTTGAAGCAATTTTCCTCACTGTTAAGAGCGCTGTTATCAGAAACCAACTGTGATGACAATTTATGATCATACACTTCCAAACCAAAAACACAGTTCGCAGCTGAGGAAACGCTGGGGGAAGTGGGTGGGTGGATGGTGGTCCTTCCTTCAGCTCTCCCATGGGGACAGAGAGGCCATGGACCCCTCCCACGGGGTCCCACCTACCCTCTAAAAAAGAGAGCCAAGACTCTGAGAGCTCTCCTGCAGCAAGAGCCTACCTGCCTCTCGAGGAAGTGACCAGCATCTTGGTTTGGTGTTTCTCGTTCCACCACATGTGACACACATGTGACATATGATGCATAGGGCCACAAATGACTACTTTGGGGAGAACACCAACGCACAGTAGGAGTCACGTCTAATCCCACAAGGGAAGACTACCACATCGTCACACCCTGTCTTGGGTGGGTGGTTAGATCATGATTTAATAATACAGCGTCAGCACACACGCAGGGCTGTGTTGGGGAATTATTACTTCAGGGTCCATAATTATCTAACCTGAGTTGAAGCTGACCACTGACAGAATGGGCATCAAATCTACACTCCAGAGTTTCCCAAATGTTGAACCAACTTCCACTTCCCTAACACGATTCTTGTACCGTTCCTAGGACCCCTTTTTAGTTTTTGGAGGGGGCGAGTTAGTGTAAAATTCCCAAATCTTTAAGCTCAGTGTGAGCTGTCTCCAGCTGGTTTGGTCAAGGTTCTCAGACTCCCTGTGACATACTTTACAGGCACAAGCATGGTGGACCTCTGAGCCTTTGTTCTCACAGTCCCTCAGCCTCAAACTCCCGCCCCACCTCCATTCCTTTGTTATTCATCTTTTAAGACTCAGTGGAGACTTTCATCATCCTCTTTGTGGGTCCTGTGTCCCTGGGATAAGAGACCCTTCTGCATTATCGCCACACGATACTGACACTTTGTGTTGAGATGCCCATCTGTCGCCCCTTTATCAGTTCCTTAAAGGCAGAGACCAGATTTACCCATCACTGTAGCCTGATGCCTGGCACGATGCCTATGGCAGACGAGCCAGTTAGCAAGTGTTTCAGAGTCCGAAGTGAAATGCTAGGATTTAAATGAAACCCACAAGACCCGGTGATCAGACCCCATCTGTTTACCTGGGCAAACCTGCCCATCAGTGGAATCCCTGCCGCCCTGAGGCTGTTTCCAGTGATAGCACTTTCTCATCTGGGAGAGATTACACATTGCCCTGAAAACACAACCGAAGCGGCCCCTTGGAAGATGGAAACATCCAAATATATAGTTGCACACAATGATAAATGTGAACTGTGAGAGATTCAAGTCATACAGAAATATACAAAGAAGAAAAGAAGAATCACCTGAAACTCCACAACAGAGAAACTGCCACTGTTGAAGTTCTGGTGGATGGACAGCCTTTCAAGCTTTTCCTTTATGCACGGACACAGAATTTTGCATACGTTTTTTAAAAAGAAAATGTGCAACAAGCAAGATATGCTGTGGAAAGGTCCTCTCTTCACTTATATAATAATTCCTAACAGTGGCACTACTGGAGCAAAAGACATGCTCATTTAAATGTGTGATATATAAGTTACTATTCTGTGCCCCAGAAATTTTGTTCTGGTTTGACATTTCCCCATTGTGACACAAGACAGATACTCAGTCCTGCCCAATTAGAGGCTAACAAAATGTTTTGCTTTATTTCTGTTTGGGGGGATTTGGTGTGGTTTACTATACGATTGAGAAGTTGAGTATATTTTCCATGTGTTTATTGGCCTTTTTATATTTTTTTTCTTTTTTTGAAGTGCTTGGTCACAGATTTTTGTCCGTATTCCAATCTGATTGCTCTTTCCTTACAGTATTGTGAAGGGCCTTTTTAAATATTTATTTTATTTAAATATTTTATTTGTCCTGCAAATATTATTCTCAGTTTGACCTCTGTCTTTTAACCTAGTTTATGGAGGTTTGTTTTTTTGCCGTGCAGAGATTCAAGACTTTTATGTAGCCCAATTTATCAAATCTTTTTCTATTTCTATTGGATTTTGCATCATTATGAAGAAAACATTTTGTAACCTAAAAAGCATTGACCTGTATTTTTTAAATATTTTTTTTAGTGTTAGTTGGATACAATACCTTTATTTTATTTATTTATTTTTATGTGGTACTGAGGATAGAACCCAGAGTCTCACATGTAATAAGTGAGTGCTCTACTGCTGAGCTACAACCCCAGCCCCATTATCTGTATTTTTAAAGTACTTTCACAATTTCACATTTTCCAGTTAAAATTTTAGATTCATATAAAACAATTCTAACATGATGGGCTACATGGAGAAATTCAACTATAATAACATGAATAACCAAATGTTTATTTTTTCTTTTTAAATTAATCAATCTATTTATGTATTTATTTCAGGGAATTGAACCCAGGGGCACCCTACCTCTTTTATTTTTTATTTTAGGACAGGGTCTCACTAAGTTGTTCCAGACCTCACTAAATTGCTGTTGCTGGCTTTGAATTTGTGATCCTCCTGCCTCAGCCTCCTGAGTGCTGGGATTACAGGCGTGCACCAAATATTTTTAAAGAATAAAATGTGAGTTGAAATAGTACCTAATTTGTCTTTTTATTTCAGTTGGTTACAGATGCATTTTTTCCAATTATAATCACAGGGGTATCATCTGTTCCATCCTGGCCTCTTTATGGTGTTTTAAAAGAAATAAATGTCCTTACTTCGACAAACATCCTCACTCTGCCTGACACACCCAAATATAGAAAAATGCTGGGTTATATCCCCCCCTACTCTTTTGTACTGATTTAAAAACAAAAATAAAGTTTGTTCATCTTTATGGTGGTGATTTTTTAAATCCACGTTTCCACAGAAATATGGATAATATTATATCCATGACTATGTGATATATCTTAAGTCATATTCTTTGTTCTTTTGGTTGAAAGACACATGCTTTACACAGAACAAAATCCAGTCTAGGTCAAAGAAAGAGCCAACCATTGAAACACAAATCTCTTAAAATCCAAAATAAAAAGATTGTGTGATTGTGTGATAACTGGCAAATTATTTTAAGTTTGGAGAATTATATATCTGCCAGAAACACATGAAGCACTTCCCCAAGTTTGATCAGGGAAGACCGATCAACCACTTTCAGAAGCTGCGAGGAGATAGATCAGAGGCCCATGCGTCCTCAGGCCTCAAGGGTGACGGTAATAATAGCAAATGGCCTCACTGGGTGCTTCTCATCTGCTGCCAAGTTGCATTCTAAGGCTTGACGAGATAACGTGAGTTTCACAACAGTCCTTCAAAGACAAGCAAGTACTAGTAGTTCCCACAGTGTACAGATGGGGGAAACTGAGGCAGAGAGAGGCTCAGTAATTTGCCAAGACTACATGTTAGTGAGTAGCTCGGCCAGGATTTGAAACCAATCTGCCAGATTCCGGAACTGTGCGGTTACCATGACACTGCGTTTCAGGTCAAACATAGCCTTAATTACCATAAGAGAGTCTCCAGACATCCTTATTTAAGAGCTGAGGCTGAGCTCAAGCAGCTAGTTAACAATTACTTCCCAAAGAGTCCTGAGAAAAGAGTGGTTCAGATATGGCACCTATAGGGCTCTTGCTCCTAAGGGGTTATCTTCCTTAGGCATGAACCACCGCCTCAATTCTAGCCACAATTTTACTTTTTTATTGAATTGGGATGCTTCTTAGCTTCAGTTTCCTCTTCTACCAAGTGGGGAAAATACTGATAATAACTGCATATGAGAAGCCTTACAAACTGTAACGTATGAGTCTAACTGTGGTGGTTTTGATTTTTGTTGTTTTTATGGCACTGAGCATTGAACCCAGGGGTGCTCTGCCACTGAGCTACAACCCCGGCCCTTTGTTACTTTGAGATAGGATCTCATTAAGTTATTCTGGTTGGTCTTGAACTTGTGATCCTCCTGCCTCAGTCTCCTGAGCAGCTGGGATAATAAATGTTTGCCACTGCACCTGGCTAATAGTTGTGTTTTGGATGCTGTGTAAAAATTCAGGGGCAAAAGAAACAGCCAGGTTTCAAGCCCCTGGTGCAGAAGGCAGGGGTTCTGCTGGTCCCCACAGAGCAGACCTGCGGCTTCAATGAGGCTTGAACGTGCCTGCTGGGCACGGAGGGGTGGAGGCTGCCAGGCAGGTGCTCATGGCAGAGCGGGTCCTTTCTGTCACACCAGCCAGGATTCCAGGAAGCAGCCTCTGTTTTGAATTTCTGAATTCTGTGATGTCACCCAGGAGAAAATAACTCGAGGAGAACTGCTATGGGTAAAGAAACCTCCCACCTCCACTCTTCTGGTAAGTCTCTTTTTTAGAACTTCCCCCAGCACCGAGCAAGCCCTGCCCACAGCTCCAGTCCTCTGTGCCTTTCACTGAATGATGTGAGAGGGCTGGAGGCGCCCAGCAGCTCCTCCACCGGCTTCTCCAGGGTCAAGTTCACTTCCTTCTGCCTGAGGACATCAAGCAGCTACAGACACATGAGGCCCCTGAGGGCAAGAAAGCAATGGAAGGAAACCCCAAGGGGCTCCCTGGGTCTCTCAGGTGCCACCATGATCCTCAGGACTCAGAGGCCCCCTCATCTTGCAGTCAGGTGCCTGGCAGCAATGAGTGACAAAGGTATCTGCCACTAATAGAACATGACCCTGAGTGGCAAATGAAGGAAAAGCGGCCCTTGGATTTTTTTCTTTTTTTAATTCAGAATGCATAGAGCATTTTTTGACTGTGTTAGAAAACTCTTCAAAGTAGAAACATGTACTAGCTTTAACTCAGCTAGACCAAACTGGACCAAAGCAGCCACCTGCATGGTGTATATTTTATGGTGGTCCAGGGCACAAGGGTGAAGATGGCAGTGCATTTGGGCAAATATCCTTACAACTAATGCTGGAGTGCTCAGTACCCGGCACCAGGCCTGTCTAGGCACCCTGTCCTATAAACTCGTTGGCCCTCCAGTAGGCTCCACATGGTGAATGCTGCTGTTATCTCCATATTCTGGATGTGAATCAAGTTACTTGTCAAAGACAAGATAAGCACTGGTGGGCAGGAATCAGAGCCTGGCTGGTAAGACCAGAACTGACAGCCCTCGGCTGCATGCTCCCATACACGCCTCCTCTTTCCCATTGAAGCAAGCACCCATCAGAGTGGCCAGGGGGAGGAAGGGCTGTGTCTGTGTCAGACACTGGGCTAAGGGTTCAACTTAGAAAATGCAGTTAAAACCCTTGGCCAAAGTGGACTGGCTATGGTTTCACGAGGCCCCTGTATACTTCTGACCATTAAGAGCTTGGTGAGGCTCAGCTGAAGACATTGTGGAGTCCTCATTTTTTTTGTACCATGGAGTGAATCCAGGGGTGCTTAACCACTAAGCTACATCCCCAGCCCTTTTTTATATTTTTATTTGGAGACAGGGTCTCACTAAGTTTCTGAGAGCCTCACTAAGTTGCTTTGAACTCGAAATCCTCCTGCCTCAGCCTCCTGAGCCATTGGGATCAGAGGAGTGAGTCTACCACCAGGCCTGGCTCCTCACTTATTTTGACTAAAAGTTTTTCAGTTTTTAGGACTATGATGTAGCCCTATTACAAACCCACCAACACTTCTCCTGCACTTAGAGCTCTTTACCATCCCTTAGACTCCTAAAAACAAAAAAGAAAGATTTTTTGGAATGAAGATTCCCTTTCTAACCTTAGGGGAATAACAACCTCAGAAGCCAGTGGAAGGTTTCCCACTTGGCAAAAAAGAAAAAAAGAAAATTCCATTAGAGATGGCTAACAAATGCTATTAGCACCAAGAAGATCTAGTTAGAGAGCTTTGCCCCTTCTCATGGGACAAGTCACCTCCCAATCCCTGCCACCTGTCCTCCCTCTCCCAAAAGAAATACTATGTGGGTTCTGTTCTATTCTATCTGTACTGGGAATTGAACCCAGGGACACGCTACCACTGAACTACGTCTCCAGCCCTCTTTATATTTTATTTTGAGACAGTGTCTCACTAAGTTATAGAGGCTAGCCCCCAACTTGTGATCCTCCTGCCTTGGCTCCCAGAGTTGCTGGGATGAGCCTGGCATGAGTTACATTTTAATATTTCTGGTAGCCACATTGAATAAAAGCAGGAGAAATTAATTTTAAAACACTTTTACCTAACCCAACATATTCAAATTACTATTTTGCCAATAATGAAATCAATAGCAAAATTATTAATAAAATCTTTCACGTTCTTTTTCATATTAAATGTTCATTAGTATGAAATTTAAAACTGCCCTTTACACTTACAGCCCATCCCCATTTGGACTAGCCACACATACCTAATAGCTACCGTACTGAACAGCAGACACCATTTTCTGTTACTGTCTTGCACATATAGGTATCTTTAATCTTCCTTTTATGCAATGAGAAATTATTGGAGGAATAAACACTGAACTATTATTTGCCTATGACTGCATTCAATTTTTAAGTATGTCTGATGTATTTTCTCATTTAATCTTCACTACAACCCTGTGAAATAGGTCCCTAGAGAAATTTTAGGTGGGTAGCAGATTGGCATAATGCCATGTCTCTCTCTTTCTCACACACACACGCATGCAGGCGCGTGCACACACGTCCACATCCCTGTTGTGAATTCTCAGTTTATGTCCAGCCAAGGATGGGAACTTAACTGAAGCTACATAGCAATATAAAACTCAAGTGATAGATTACAGCCAAATTCTTGCTGGCTTTCCTGCTGCTCAGTCTTGCACTACCATTCCAAAAGAATTTATTATAGTAATCCAGGCACCTACTTCATGGGGGTGTTTATACACATCAGACTCACTTAGTCCTTAAACCAAACTGTGCAGCACTTGAGGTCACCATGGTCATAAGCAGGCACTGGTATGGTCTGTGCCCAACACGATTCCTGAGCAGGTCCTCTGCTTCCTGCTCCCTGGCCTTCTGGGAACCCTGGGTCCTCTCAAGATCACAAAGCCCCTGCCACACAGGGGATCACCAGTTCACTAAGAGAGATTACACACAGAAATAAATGCTTCAAACAAAATGAGACTACAAAAAAGGTATTTTAGGATGGCAGGAAAGAGAAATTTCTGCAGGTATCAGAATTCTAAGGTTTTATACAAGAGTCTGCATTTGGAAAATGCAGCAGGATTTAAGAGATGAAGGCAGGAGAAAGGCCCATGTCAAGCAGAGGTCACCATGTCCTGAAAGGCCTGGAGCACAGAGGTGTGGGATGAGGTCACAGGGGTGAGTCGTGGAGTCTGGCTGGAAGAACAGAGCATGAACCGTGGCTGGCAAAGTGCATATGAGCCACCTTCCGAGGTCCTGAGTGTTGACAAATGACATGGGATTTTACTAGAGAAGATTAGGCACAAAGTTCTGGAGCAGAAGATTCAACACCAGTGGAGGCATACTTTAGAAAAAGCAACCTAACTGTGGTGCAAAAACACAACAACAACAACCACAACAACCAAAAATCTGCAGTTAACAACAGCAAAGAAACAAATAACAAAGAAGACTAAGGACAGACAGTTCCAAGGACCCTGGAATCCTCTGGGTGAGGGGCTACAGCCACCTGATCAACCGCAGTGATCAGAAAAGTGACACTAGAAGAAGAGGGTAAGATTCACGAGATCTGGGAACAGACAAGAGCCAGAGTGACTACATTACTGGAAGAATAGAAATAGAAAAGGCACAAATAGGAAAGTCAAAGTGTGAGTTTCTTTCCCTTGCAGATACCCTGAGAGCTCAGGATCTCAGGTTTTGACATGTTAATTTCCCCACTAAGGCCTGAATCCACCCTATACCCCTACTTTAGTCGGCTCAGTGAATGACTGTCGAAAGAAACCCAATACAATTTGGCTCCCTTAGAACTTGCTTAACTAGTTCATGATAACTTGTTCAACTGTTGGTCATTTATTTTTTTGCAAGCTGGTCTTGGCAACCTGCTCAGCTGTCCTCTGAATGACCTATCCAGATCTGCTGACCACTGTTCACATCTGCCCTGACCACTAAGGGGAGGAAAATTCCAATATGGAGATGAGCCTTTTAGCCAGGATCTGACTTTTGAAAGGGTCACGGTACGTTAAAGCAGAAGTTGAAACCTGAAATCCTTTATGCTTGAACATTGAAAATGTGTAGGTTAATATCAGTGATAAAATTCCTTATCAAAGAACTCCTAAATTCTTTGAAATCTAGGAGTCAGGATCAAAATTCAGATACACCATGATTTCTGCCAGGTGAGGTTATGCACACCTGTAATCCCAGACAGGAAGATAGCAAGTTCGAGGCCAGCCTGGGCAACTTAGCCAGAGCCTGTCTCAAAATGAAAAATAAAAAGATCTGGGGGCATAGCTCAGTAGTAGAGTGCCCTGGGTTCAATCCCCAGTACTACCAAAAAAAAAAAAAAGATGCCCATTTGTCACTTAATCCTCAATGGCGGAATTTTCTACATAATTCTGTCACACACATTTGGAGTGGTTTGTCTCCTAAATAACCCAAACATCATGGAGATCAAACTGCTTCACAAAAACAGAAATTACTATTTGTATAAAGACACTGAGCCTCAAAGCTCTCCAGTTTGTGTCTTTGGAAACTATGAATTAACACCTTTAGGAAAAGAATCTACTACGGGCTGATACTAACTCTCAGAGACACTTGATTGCCATCTCCAATAAGCCACCCTTCACAGATCCTGTCAAATCTTCAACAACAGGTTGTAATAACATTTTCAAAACATTTTTAAAAGTGAATGAGACCATTCTAATCAGTGAAAAATATGCCCTGGTTGGAATAAAACCCAGTCACAGGGCTGTAATTACCTTTCCCCAAGGGTACGGAACCCTATGTAAAGATGGCTCCCCAAACTCCTTCCCTCCTCGGGGATGGAGTGCCTCTGTGCTCCCTCGGCTGGTCTCATGACTTGCTTTGACCGATAGAATGCAGCAAAAATGACATTTTTGGACTTTCCAGCTCAGGTCTTAAGTGGCCTGATAGTCTCCACTTCCTCTTAGATGACAGTGGCCATGTGAAAAGTTTGTCTACCCAGCTGGGAAGAGAGGTCTTGCAGACAGAGGCCAGAAGCTATGGTGGACAGCTGAGTCCAGCTGAGATCCCAGCTAAATGCAGCTGCATGACTGAGCCCAGGAGAGAAGAGCAGATGAACCCCAGCCATCGCACAGAATCATGAGAAATAAGACGCCAGGACTGTTTCAAACCTTCTGGTCATTTATTATTCTATCAAAGATCACCAGAGCAATGGGTAACCATAAAGACGAGCCAGACGTATCATTCATCTGCTACCATCTGGAATCATCTTGGGATTCTGCAAATGTCTCCTTGCAAACTAATTTAAGTAAAGTAACACAGGCAGGACCTTCTCTTGTCATATTTAAACTCAAGCAGACAGTAACATCTAGAGTCCTGGCACTTAATCTTGACATTGTATTCCATCAATTCTACCCTCAGAACCCTGGTAAAGCTAGAAAAAAAAGTCTTTCTTGACTGGTGAAGCTCTGTTCACCTTTATTTAACACCATATTACAAACTTGCATATATTTATGTTAGACTAATAAGATAATGATGCTAAGTAAGTATTGTGGAGATGAAGAATATTAAGCAGAGGACCAAAGTGCACCTATGGGTACAGACTATATGGAGCCACAGAGACAGCAATGACAAGGCAGGTTTGGAGGAGATGGTTTAGCCCCAGTTCTTACTCTCCTCCCTATGTCCACACCCTGTGCCATGAATGTGCCGTGGTCAGAGTATACTTTTCTGCCTCTTGACCTTGGGCTTGTTTGTGTGACCTGCTTTGGCTGGCAAAATATGGGTGTGAGTGACAGCAAGCTGGCTCTAAGCCACATTTACAAAGCTTCACGTGTGTGGCTTGCACTCCTGCCTTTCTTTAAGGGAAGGAATGCCCTCAGTTCACTGCTCCTAGAACTAGGAAAATAAGAGGGAAGTGGGTCAGTGCCACCCCAGCTAGCCCACCAACTCATAATACGACCAAGAAAGAAATGCTTACTGTCTAATGTCACTGAGATCTTATGGTAGTCTAATACTCAGCCAAGTTGACTAATATAGCATCCTTTATCAGATGCTAACATCTGCAAGATGCTTACGGTTCACTAGAACAACAGAGTCTTCCCGGCTATGTGATTGTGACTAAATTAGGAAATAGGTGGTTAGGTGTTCTCATCACTAAGCAGACTGTAAGCACAATATCTCTATTATCACCAAATCTTGTTCTTAGAGTCTAAGTTATCCTTCTCAAGATTACAATTTGGCATTTAAAGTTCTCTCTTTTTTTAAAGTATTTTTTAGTTGTTGATGGACTTTTTGTATTTTTTATTTATATATGGTGCTGAGAATCAAACCCAGTGCCTCATGCATGCTAGGCAAGTGTGCTAGCCCTGAGCCATAACCCCAGCCCGCATTTGAAGTTCTCTATTTAACCCTCAGTTCTCTCCCACTTATTCTTTACATTCCGTGCAAACTGGATTATTATAATTCTTGAATACACCTCACATGACTTCTAGCCTTTCCTCATCTAGGTTCCTCCTGTGCCCTTCATCCAGCAGGGTTAGATTCCCTCAGCCCTTGAAGGCCAGGTTCAGATGTTGCCACCAAGAAAGCTACTCTGATGCTGCCGTCTCAGCAGGGCTGCCAGTACTCTGTCCCCCATCCTTATCTTTCCCTCTTCTGGTACATGGTGTGTTCTGCCTCACAACACGTCCTTATCTTCTCATGAAGTCCCACATAGCACGGTTCAGGATTATTTACCTCTGTAATCTCGATGGCATGTAGCATTACACCTAGTACACAGCATTAAAGAATGAGTGACCAACAGGAGATGACTGGGCATCGGGAAACAACATCAATAAAGGTGGCTGAGTGTGCTAGTGCACACCTGTAACCCCAGTGACAAGGGAGCCAGCCTCAGCAACTTAGTGAGGTCCTGGGTAACTTGGCAAGACCCTGTTTCTCAAGATAAAAAAAACAAAAAGGGCTGGGGATGTGGCTTAGTTGTTAAGTGCCCTTGGATTCAATCCCTGATACAAAAAAGAAAGAAAAAGAAAAAGAAAAGACAGGTGGATACAAATCTGAGAGAGAGAGAGAGAGAGCGAGAGACTGTCACTTAATAGACAGGCAACCTTCAACCAGCTAGCATATCTGTGTTTCAAGCTCCAGATATGCAAAACGGATGGCACATATTTCACAGGATTGTTGTGAAAATTCAACATGAAAATGAATGTAAATGCCTCCCGGGTCTGACATATGGTGGCAGCCCCAGACATAGGAGCGCTATCACAAAAATGATATTGACACAGAGGCCTCACATGGAAGCTAAATCTAACAGATCCCTGATGTTAGATTATTTTCTCTTAAAAGTTAAGCATTTGAGAGTGACAGTAATGACTCCAGTTCCAATTAGCTGTTTTCCCAGAAACCACGGTTTCAGCAACCCGGATTCTAGTTTTATTAAGATGCGCATACATACGTTATTTTTTCTATAGGCAGTCACCAAGAGGGGCAAATGTGTCCCAGCCAGCAAATGCATCTCCTTAAAACAACAGAATAAAATCTACCTTCTCATTCAGACTACTCCATTTACATAAAGCATTAGCTCTTAAATAGCATTCCAATTCTTCATAGAGGACCAGAACGGTTACAATGGACTAAAAGCTACAGCCCGTACAAGCAACGGAATTGTCTGACAGTGACCGAGTGATGCAACTCAATGCAAACATTATCTCAATGAGGTTCCTTATCCAGCAAGAGATGAAGAGGGGTTTTTATAAGTAAAAGGGCCACGTGAATGTCAAGTGGTAGATATTATTGGTAAAGTCGTTCAGCAAAAACTGCTTCTCTGACTTCTAGGGCCTGGAATTGTGTACACGTATCCATACTTCATCAGAGAAGTAATTGATGATTCCAGGGGCAAACTCAAGATCAGGAAACTCAAGAGGCTGTAAGTGGGCAGGCAGGTAACTGATGAGTAGCCTGGGCTTGGTGTGCTTCTGCAGGCAAGGGTGAGCACTTCACTGGGTGCCCCAGGCTGACTGGAAGGACAATTGCTACCCCACCCGCTGAATGTCACCTCAAGGAGTGAAGACACAGGGTTGCAAGAGCTTCTGAACATATTTGGGGTTTTATGAGAAACATCCTGATTTTTAAGGTGGAGGAGGAAGCAAAGAAAATATATTCGTGGCCAGATGTATACTTGGCAGTTTGTGACCTTTGCACTAGATATCATGAGGGCAATTTGAATTATCATAGAGAAGTTAAAAAATGACTACAAATTCATCGCCTGTGTATTTTAGAATATGAAAACATGTAATTCACTCCATTAACCCTGAAACACCCCTCCCTCCCTCGTTTATAAATCCTCACTCATTCCCTTTTTGGACTTTTCAGTCTTACAGTTCTTCCCCACGAGGACATTCGATGGCTGCTGTCCTATGCTCCTGTTTAAATCCTATTGGTTCTTCAGAACTCGATCTAAATGCTAACTCCTGCAAAAGACCTCCATGATCTCCGCAAAGCCCCTATTAATCATGATGTGTGGTCAGGAAATAGAAGGTCTGTGTTGATTTTGGGTCTTGTCACCCCTTCAACCCAACGGCATAAGACTCCCATGGCTACCGCTGTTCACCATCACCAAAGTGAAAGGCCTAGAACCAGCCATCAGGGTTGCCGTGTGATAGCACTCACCGCCAAACGCGTCTCCGTTCTGGTAGCTCTTCCCTTTCTGGGCTTCCTCTTCATTTTGAACAGTGGCAACATGCTTGGCGGAGGCACAGCCCATAGTCTCATTCGGTCAGCTTCAGCCGGGCTGAACTGCAAATCATCTCTACAGACACGGGGACATTTTTTTTTTCTTTAAACACGAAGAAAATCCACCTTCTGCTGAGTCGGTCAAGATGTGCGCACCTGCGAGAGAAGAGAGTTAGATTAGCCAGGGAGACTCCAGCAAAACCTGTGGGGTGGAACGGCTCTGAGCGTGTGACCTGTGACATGCTAGGACTCATGCAGAAGCCTGTGGCGCCAGTTGTCAGGACGTGGCGCTGAAGAACAGAATCCCAGTGTCCTGTTCTCAATTGATTCCCACTTAGAAAGCAAGATCGGAGGACACTCCCCCCTCCCCCAGGGGTGAAGTTTTAGGAGAGCTATAAGAAATACATATTTATTTACACAAGTAAGTATTTGAGCACTACTACTTGCCACACATGCACGCCATGTATGTATAGGTTGGCTGAGGCTCTGGAACCTTCAGAGTAGGCAAAGCTCGTTCCTGAGACCCAGCCAGTGCAGGGGGCTGAGAACGGCTTTTCCTCTCCCTCATCCTCCCCCCCAGGCCACTGTCTTCTCAGCCCCTCAAAGTTTTCCGGGAGGAAGTAGCTGTCCTGCTCGGAATGAAACAGGGTCTGGTTTACACCTTTCTCACTGGGGCTGAAAATAGTTCAGTATTTTATTTTACCGGAGGTGACACTTTTGGAGGAAGGAGATGGGACAAGGTCTTAAAATTACTTTGGACGATGTTCTGCTTAGCTGTCTGAAGGTTTGGAGGATCGAGCAGAAAATGCAGGGATAGGAAGAAAGGCAAACAGCTGTCCACCCCTGGAAGGGCCTCTACTGGCCTCTCACGAAGGCGTACAGAGCACTTAGGATACACCATGAAGGAGTTGATGCTCAGGCCAGCTGAGTGATTCAGCCTTCCCCTGCCCCACCCAGCGAGCCGTCAGAACCCTCAGCGTCTGCAGAGCTCACCATGACCATTGTTGCTTTCTATTTTCCCTCCTTTTTACCCAACCATCGCAGTCCTGTAGGTGATCTACTCCAGCCCTGTCCACTCCTTCACCTCCACCCATCCCACTGGGACACAGGCCTCGCCTGAACCCCTGGCCTCCTTTAGCCTCCATCAGCACCGGCACCCGCTGCTGGCTATGAAGGGCCCATGCTCCTGGGGCTCACAGACAGCGCTACCAAGTGTGGCTAGGAGCTTCCCACAGGGGCCGACCCTACGCCCTCCTGCCTAGAGCACTCAGAGCATCCACAGATCAGGAAACCCAATCATTTAAACCATAAAACCTCAGCAAAGAGGATTTTTCAAATTAGCCTAGTGCATCCAATACCTGAACTTAGATACAAAGGTAATGATCTTAAATTAAGCCAAATGTAAACTGCAATAAATACCAACTGTAAAATTATAGTCTGAATAATTCTTCAACTTTATCATTGGTTATGTGACATCATTAATAGGAAGTAGAGGGTTGGGCGGGGGAGAAATTTTATAAACCCAGAAGCATTTATCTCTTTATACTTAGGTAACTCCACGTTAATAAATTTCTTTTCTCCTTTATGGTGGTATGGGAAATTGAACTCAGGAACATCCTACCACTGAGCTATATTCTCAGCCCTTTTTATTTATTTTGAAACAGGGCCTTGCTAAGTTGTTGAGGTAGACCCTCCTGCCTCAGCCTCCTGAGTCGCGGTATTATAGGCATACACCATCAGATTCGGCTCACATTTTCATCTTTTTAACACTAAATGAAATCCAGGCCTATAGGTAGGCGTGCACACACACACACACACACACAATTATTTAGCAGTAATATCTTTGAAAGTTATAGTCTTTCTATTTGTTTATTCATTTGTTCTATTTGTTCATTCTATTTGTTTATTCATCCTGGTGTGCAGAGCTCAGGAGTCTGACGGGAGAGAGACGCGACCCAGTGCAGTGTCATAGGTGCTGTGATAAAGGTTTCACAAAGCCCTCAGAACTCAAAACAGCAGACCACACCATGACTGGGTGGAGTCAGGAACTGGAAAGAGGAAGTGGGTGTTTTTTGGGGTCTTAGAGGTTTGGTAAAAGTTCATCAGCCTGTTGGGACCGTGGCAACAGGTGGGTGGCAGGACCCTTCTGAGCAAGAGCCTGTTTGTGTGTGTGTGTGCTTATTTTAGGAGGGGTCACTTGGGGGATGGGAAGAGGCCGGACCGTGGGCTCTTCACTCTTTGTGAAGAGCCTGGAGAAAGCCTCACTGCCCTCATCCCAGCTTCATAAACCAGGCCCAGGGGGTCTTTCTGATCCAAATCTGCACACACGGTGAGAAATAGTGCATGAGTGTGGAAATCCATTCTGCCCACCTGTCTCAGTTCCTGAAGAAGCATCCCTGAGTATGGGAGGGATGGGAGAAGGGACTGGGCTTCAAGGTAGGAGGAGGGTCAAGCCCTCCTAACAGGAGGCTGCGAAGGGCCGGCACTGTGAGGCACTGTGATTCTGCTGCCGTTGCTCTGTGCACACCCGGTGGGCACTTTCCCTCCTCTGTCTCACCTCCAGCATCATCAGGGGAGGTCACAGGTGTGGGCTCCCAGGCAGGAGGAGCCTCACTGTCCCAAAAGAAAGCGTGAGGAAGCAACCTCACATGTCCACAGGGAGGGGGCCAAGTGAGAGGGCAAACCTGGCCTGGCCCCACTCTCGGCTGCTACCTCTTTAGACTAAAAACAGAAGCAAGAAGGGTTTTCAGAAGGAAGAGACAGTTCACAGCCACCCTCTCTGGTAGTCTTCTCCCTCTTCCTCATTCCAGTTTCATATTTGAAATGTCATGTTTCTCAGTTATCCAAGAAGTATAGTCACCTCACCTTCCTCCTTGGGGGATGAGTTTCAAGACCCCAAGTGGATGCCAGAGAGTACCAAACAAGGTGAACTATGTTTAATTTCCAAATCAGACACAGTAAGACATTAACAGAAATAACGATAAAATAGAACCATTGTAATAAGATGATATGATAATTAAATGAACATAGTGTCCCTTGAAAGAGTCAAGACCAATGTTAATATTTTTGTTGACTCCTAGTGACATCAACTGTGGAAAGTGAAACTGCAGACAAGAAGTTAAACTGCCAACGTCAAAGAGTTTAAGATGAATTATCCTGTGCTACTTTTGAAAAGCATTCCACAATGTTTCTTCTGTGTCCAAAAGTTTTGTTTATAACAACAACAACAACAACAACAAAAACTTATTGGAATTGAAAAAGTCGACATCACATGAAAATCAAATACATTCAAGAAGGCTAACAAAAAGAAAACTTAAGAATTTTAGTTGCTCATGGCACATGCCTGTAATCTCAGGTACTCGGGAGGCTGAGGCAGGAAAATTGCAAGTTTAGAGGCCAGACTGGACAATTTAGGGAGACCCCATCTCAAAATAAAAATGACTGGGGTATAGCTCAGTGGTGGAGCTCCCCTGGGTTCAATCTCTGGTACCACACACACATAAAAAGACTGCCTCTGTTATTCAAGTATTGGGGTAAAGGTCATGTTAACAAGCAGATTCGACACAGTTTATATCCAATGAAAACAAAATTACTTAGGAAGTTTAATTAGATAGGTTCTTGTTTTGTTTTGCTTTGCTTTGTTTTTGTTTTTTTGAGACAGGCTCTAGCTATGTTTCACAGCTGGCCACAAACTTCTGAGCTCAAGAGATCCTGTCTCAGCCTCCAGAGCGGCTTCGAGCGTAGGCGGGCACAGCCATTCCTGGCCATGTTTGCATGTTTTAAAGAGAACTATTGTTCAATCTGAGCTTTCTCCAAGTCATAAGCAGGTGTAGATTTTGTTTCTGGAACAACTACACTACATGTCTTACAATAATTAATTTAAGAGTGATATTTTCAAGTCTTATAAGTTCATCAGAAATATATTTTAATTATGAACCTATTTGAAGGTGCTAACTATGAAGTCACCTGTAGGGCAGGAGAGCACCAATTCATCAAATTAATCCTGGATCACTGAGGCAAGTTTTTTTTACAATGTTCCTTAGATCGTGTACATAAACACAGTTATTTAATCAAGAGGTATTTGTTGAAAACTACTAAGTGCCAGATGTGTTTGTATACAGGTATTAGGTTTACAGTAGTAAACAGACAGGAGTTCATATTCTCTCCATAGAGATGAACTCCCAGAGAAGGAGATAATTAGGAAGACCAGCTTCGCAGCCAAGTGGTCCAGTTACCCCAGGTTAAATAGAGGATGCCAGGGCATTCGCTCCCCAGGCACCTGACTTGGCTTTGGGAAAAGGAGTGACAATAGATGTCCGGTTTGAGACCCAACCCCAGTTAAAGACATAGCACTAAAACACCCTTGAACTGCATCTCTTCGTGGACTGAGGCAACGTCAAGGTTTCCTTCCCCACCCCCCAAATTTCTTTCCACTTAACCTCAACCCACTGAGACCTGCTTACAGAATTTCAGAATTCTGAGCACAATCATCTCTGCTCAGAAAAGGGTCCCTTCAGTTAAGCTCTGTTTTTTGTATGTTGTTTTGCTTTTTAGCTTCCACTTTTCCATTAGCATCTAGGGTGTTCTCTCCCCTCCCCCTCCCCCTTCTCCTCTATTCATTTTTCCTCTTAGAAACCACAGCACTTAGGTGCGGTTGAGGGTGCTCCGGGCGCTCACGCAGAGACCACAATATTGAGCCTCTGGGAGAATCTCATTTTCACATATTGTTATTAACAGTCTGCTATTTTTCTAGTTGCAGATTACAGTGTGAAAATTAAACTGAAGCATCTCTTTGATGTTCTAAAATGAAGTTTCACTGAGGATGATTTTTTTTTAAGCTAAAGAATCTAGCAATAGGACCATCAGGCACCTCTAAAAACATGAGATTCAATTAATTACTCAGGGCTTTGTGTAAAACCCTCCCCATGGGGTTGTGTCCACGTTATCCTGCAGCAAGTATAATCCACAACACCACAAGCTCACCAAACGCGATGCCGTCTTTATAAGCTATCTGTCCTTCTTTGGATAAAATAAATCAGCAAAATTAGAATCCGATTCAAATCCAAAAACAGATTTTAAAAATGTGCAGACAGGCAAGTGCATCCTTCTTCTCCTTATACCATGCCATAAGCCTCTTTAAGTGTCCTATGGGGAATGTTCCAGAATGTTCTGTGTTACACCACAGGAAGGTCTCTCTCCCCAAGTCTATTACTTTCAAATGAATACGTTCTTTTCTTTTTTCCTTTTTTTTTTTTTTTTTTTTTGGTACGAGGGATTGAATTCAGGGGCCCTAAACCACAGAGCCACATCCCCTGCCCTTTTTTATATTTTTATTTAGAGTCAGGTCTCCATGAGTTGCTTAGAACTTCACTAAGTTGCTTAGGCTGGTTTTGAACTCCAGATACTCCTGCCTCAGCATCACTGGGATTAGGAGCATGCGCCGCCATACCTGGCTACAATGTCTCTCTTCCTTACGTTAAGTTTTGAACCATAAGTATGGTTTCATCCCCAAACCCACTTTTATAAGACTGGGAAGAAATCAAATAAGCCATGTCTACTTTTGAGAAAAACGAAAGCAACATCTGACCTTTTATTATTATTATTATTTTTAAAAAACAGAGGCTACAGGAAAATATTTCTGTTTACATAATATCATGAGTAATTTCACTCTCCACTAATTAAAGACTTCTTGCATTTTGGATAAAAAAAGGCAAAAATATTTTAGACACTTTCCTTGTCAAAAATGGCACTTGCAAAAAAACCCCCCAAAAATTACAGTGATAAACTCCAAAAAGAAATCCCAGGCCAGAAAGAACATGAATTCACGACGTGGGGTTGCAGGGACTGGAGGGAAGTCCTTCCTGTTAGCTGGCAGTAACTGGCATCACCGCACATCTGCTCCTCGCCTTGCACTTATTTGGTGGCAATGGGTACACAGAGAGCTATGAAGTCGGCAGTTAAGAAAAGAAGGGAGCTGCATTATTAATAGATCAGGAGCAAAGTGCCCCCTTTCTACTGCTGATTAAAAAGGGAAATCAAAACAAGGCGACATCTAAAAACTCCTTTCTTTTACTGAAGAAAGAGCCAACATCTAAGCTCCATAAAGAAAAAAAAATTATATATATATATATATATATATATATATATATATATATATATATATAACACTAATCAGTCTGTTTGCCCATCTGCTTTGCTTCGCTATAATGAGTGTTAATACAGCAGCCCACTGGGGGGAAGAAGAAAGGAAGCTTAAAAGTGATTTCTAATCTTGAAGCTTTGGTATCCTTGGGCTACTGTTAACACCATTTCACATTTCATTGTGAACATTAAAAATAATACATACCTGGATGTCACGTTTGACATGAGGATAATCTGGGAAAGCCAAACCTTCCTGTGTGCCTGCAGTTACTGACATCGTGGTGCACCGGCTCCTGGCCTCGCACTCTTTTGGTGGCATGACAGGCGACAATATGCTATTAACTGCAAGGATTTGTGGGTATGGACTTCTGCTGCTTTATGGGAAAACTCGCAATTCTGCAAATAATGATTGCACAGAGGTGTCCCTCAGAAATGTGACAGTAATAAATACTATGTAAGAGGACACACTGGTGCTGGGAGATGTGGGAGCAAAGAGACACTGAGTCAAGTGGAATGACCACTGGAGTGGGCAGGAGAGTACCAAGCTCCGACCTGACCCTTCACACACCTGCCTTGGGACAAAGCTCTTGGCCTCTTGCTTGGATTTTTATGCCCAGCCTGAATAAAGCAATCAAATTTTTCCAGAAGCCCTAAAGGGCCTGAAAGTTATTACCAATGATGTTTTGGCCTGAGAATGTTGATTTCAACTGTGAGTGAGCTGGAAACAGAACAAAGCTCAGCTCCCTATTTCCTCTTTTCTAACCTTCCTTTAATGAATAAAATTAACAATGTTTCTTTAAGGGAATTGGTTAGAAGGTTTGTGGAATAACTGTTCTTCAAGCTAAGGATTTCAGAGTTGTGTGCCATTACCTTGCACCTTATTTGGGGGTTACCTGTACATGTACACAGAAATTTGTCTAGGGGATATTATTTCTGAGGAGGTGAAGGAGGAAAACATCAGCTCCTGATTCAACCACACACCCACAGCAGTGTGGATCTACGCAGAAAAAAATGTGTGGCTTCTCAGCAGCGGCAGCCAATGGCAGATACTCTTTGACTTCAAGTTCTTTTTCTTCTAACACTTTCAAGACCAAGTGTTTGTAGGAAGTTGTCAACTTGTGTGTGTGGGAACCTTCTATACCCTGGGCTTTTACTAGAAGAACCTACGACTGGGATTTTTGTGACAGCCATGCTGTTGGTTCCCCACGTCACCTGGGACAAATCCATGGGATCTCCTTGTCAGGAACCACCATGTGTCTCCCCTCCTTTTTTGGATTGTTTAGAACATCTAAGTCTATGATGAATGCTCTGAAAAGCACTTCCATGTGCAAGGCCACGTTCTGTGAGTACATCCCCAGGCCAGGACATCCCCATCAGACCGTCTGCGTCCACACTGGGTGAAACCCACCTGCCCAGAGGGTCTCAAAGGTAGGTCTGCTGGCCTAACCCAAGCACACCCAGAAGCAGATGGAGAAAATGAGAGAAAATACATGCAAAGGAAGAATGAGAAATCAAGAAGCGAGTGGAAATTGAAAGTAGAATAAGTATGAATTACTAAAACAAAAAACAAACAACAACAAAAAAAAGCCACACATTTTGATTTGAATCAAAGCAAATAAGCCATGGTCCTTTCAGATTGGCCAGTGACCATCCAGGGCAATCCATGTGTTGAAATCTAAAGAACAGGTATAATTCCTGACCTTGATGGGCTAGCATCTGGATAGGGCTCACAGATCAATAATGTGATAAAATAAAATTCCAATGACTAGTGTAAGCTGCAAGGAACAAGGCATCAGAAGCATTCTTGAGAGTCAGGAGATATTTCAAGCTAATTTAAATAGTGCTGCCCCAACTATATTTTATGCCCCAAGAGGTGAAGAATGCCCAGCAATGTAGTGTTGTTAGCAGAGCCTCAGAAGCATTTGCTGATGGCGAGGACAGCAAAGATGCGCTTTCAGTGCTCAGCTGCTGATCCTCCCTTGCACCACAAATCACAGCACAGCACTGTAGCTGAATGGACCTCTCAGAAGACTCTGGGTTACCTCCATGGGGCCAGGACAAGGGTTAACATCAGCAACCCCTTTCCCATGCACACATCTGAAAAGTAGGTGTGGGGCTCCGTCACTGAGTTAGAAAGCCTCCAGGTCTGCATGCGTCCAGCACAGTGCACATTTTCAAGTCAATTCAATCCCTAAGTTTTCTGCTGAAAGGGCTTGTACCTCAGCCTTAACCTGCGTACTGTGGTGGATAAAAGGCAAGGTAGGCAATAGACACAAAGATGATGAATCACCTAAGCTAGTCATTGCAAGCAAATGGAAGAATAGTTTAAAAACAAAAAAGCCTGCTTGTATTTATTTGAGGACTTAATTTGCTGTTTTTGAGTATGGATATGTTTCCTATGGTCAAAATTAGCACTAGTTTGATAAAGTAATGCATTACACTTTGGAAAGATCTGAATGCTAGAAATTTAAAAACAATCTGAACACACATCCCTCTTCCTTCCCCAAAACCCTTTCCCTCCTATTTCCTCCTCTTCTTACTAAAATAAACAATATTATCCAGAAGGGATGAGGTGCTCCCTCTGGCCTAAGATCTCTCCCTCCCTATACTCTGCCTCAGCACAGGTCTGCGGAAAAATCTGTGGTGACAAAGATTCAGTAAATCACCCCATCTGCCGGATAGAGGACTGCTAACTGCAAGAAACACCTCTAGAAGACTCTGAAATTCTGCCTCCTGGAACCTTCAAACTCTATTTAGAACAATTCAAGATCTGGAAGTGCCTTACAAATGTAAAGAAAGCAAACACATAAAACATAAAACTTTCTTGTGGGTGAAGGAATTTGTCTCCTCCCCCTCCCCACTATCAAAGTTCTAACAATGCAAAGATTATACCCAGTATTTTGTGGGAAAAGAGTCACATAGCTTTGGGGAAGTTCCTTCCTTCACAGTGCTGTGGGCCCTCATTTATAAAGTGGGATACGACCTCACGAATCTTGAGTGGAATAGACGAGATGCTATATGGAAAGTACTTAGGCCAGTATCTGGCACATAGCAAATAATCAATAAGAAAATAAGAGGGAGCTATTGTCATTATCACCACTGTCATCACTATTACTTAATATCATGGAGATGAGCTTTCAGATGATACAAGCAGAGGCAAAAGGGAATAGAAAGAAGAGATGGGAAGAGAGATGACTGGTTAATCTGGGCAGCGTGGTGGTTTTTAAGAATTGGACCAAAGATAACTGCAGGTGGACGGGACATGGACAGAAATGGAGACACAGTTCCATAGCACGAGAAGCACCTGGCCCATGTGCAGCACTGACAGATGGCCCTGAGAAGTGCCCAGTGCTTCTGCTGTGGGGGTGGGTCAGTCACCTCTGCGTGGGATATCCAAAGCTCTAAAGGCTAAGGCTGTGTGCCCACAAGTGGAGGGTCAGGGGCTTTCGTGGGGTTTCTTGGGCTCTGTTATGGCCCCCATGAATGCAGAGTTCACATCAACTTCCTGTTACGTGCTGTGTGTCTATCTCCTTCCCCAGGCAGGTTTCCAAGGTCATGACCACGTCCTAATCATTCCTCTTTGGATTACCCACCCCCGCACCGCAGCACACAGTGTCAGGCACACAGTAGGTGTGCAATCAATGTCTAGTGGATGAAGTCTCTTAGAAACCTCTTTTAACAAAGAAATGTGGGGAGCTCTCAGGGAGTGATCTCCTCTCCACTCCATGTCCTAGGTCACCTGCACAGACAGTGACTTCTTAATATATCACGAGTGACTGAAGTTAAAGATGTTATGTGAGCCATCACAGGTGATTTAAAACTATGTTCAGTATTCACACCTTAAGAAGGTAAGAAAGGAGTAATACGTACTATTATCCCACACAATGGGCTTCAGAAAGCTTTTATCACTTGTATGGTTGGCTCTCATCTGCCCTACAAAACTGTGCTAATTATTTCAACAATGAATTTTTGAGAACTTGCTTAGTTCTTAATATTCCACCAAGGACCAGAGACTCCAAAATGGCTAAGAGAGCCTGTCCTTGGTGCATTTTCTCACTTTCAATCAGAGTCCAGATGTTTAGCAGTGCTTCTGAAATTCACCCATCTGAAAAATCAAGGTCTTTGTTTGCTTGTTGGTTCTTGCTCAAATTTAAACTTTTGATTAGCTTCCCATAACAAAGAACTATTTAAGGAGGGTGTCCTCAGAAGGCCCAAGAGACTGAAATGATAAATGTCATTTTCAGATAGCACAAACCCAATGCCCTCTACTTCCTGTGTTAAGAAAAAAACAAAAAACAAACAAAAAAAAAAGCATCTCCATTTTCATACTGTTAAGAAATGCATAAGACTTATGGGAAGTTCATTGATTTTGTAGCATTCAGCCAAAAACATGCGCTCTGCAATCATCTATTAAAAGAAGGCAAAAAGTGAGGGGTTGAAAGAACAGACCCAGGAAGACAGGGTCAAGTCAGCTGAGGGGTGGTCACACCCTAGAGTGCCCTGCACTCTCCTGCCCCCGCTGAGCTTGCTCATGACTCCGGACCAAGAGTCCTGCAGTCATTCCTGATGTTTACTGGGGGTTGAGAGACAGACTATAGAAGAGAGGGCAAGATGCCTGCCCTTGGCCTTGGAGCTCTTGTTCAACCACTGAAAAGCTATTAAGGAATACACAGGGCTACAGGTTTGAAGCTAATGTGACCTCGTAAAGGTTACCAAAAATGACAGGGTATACTAAAATAATGGTCCAGATGTCTTTCAGAGACCTCCAATGAGTAGCCCATGACAGTTGCATTCTTGCATATGACAAAAGTATATATGACCAATTGCTTAGTATTCCCTTGTCTGGGAGGATTGTGACTCCACCGTCACCTCTGGTTCCACACTGTCATTACCACTCCAATAACAAGCCTACAAAAAAAAATTATTTTTAAAAAAATTTTAGGATCCAAATTAAAATTGGTATTTGTATACTGTTTTCTACAAACCTTACTTATTCATCAGCATTTTCTATGATACATTTTTTTGGGGGGAGTTGTTTTTTGCTTTGTTTGAAAGAGGAAAAACACAGTCATATTCAATGGATTTCAGGATGGTCCCTCCTAGCAGTTTTTAAAGTATCATAAAATAACTAGAATCTTTAGTAAAAATTTTACTTCTTATAAATTCATAATTATCCCATTTATTTTATACAACAAAGACAAATTAAGACAGTTAGCACACTGATTCTGTTGGGTCCTTCTCCCATCCCCAAATCCTCCATTCTCATTAATCTCCAGGGTAAAGACTGAGGTACCTGGATCAAGGTAGACACATCCTCAGGGACAACTGAGGTCAAGGTTCCTAATATTATGAGTGAAAACTGATGGCTAGAAATTCAGAGAACTTATTGGACCGTTTGCTAGGATCCAGTCTTGGCAACCTACTGTTGCCTCTTCCTATAGCTCCAAAATAATTAGCATCGACCAGACCACCCTTGTCCCTTATCTGCTCACGTCCAAACCTCTGCTTCTGCAAATGCCTATCCATTTCTGGAAAGGAGGCTTCATGTCACTACTCCATGATGCACTTCAATTTGCTCTTCCCTAAACTCTTAAAAACTTAATTATTTGGTGTTTTGCAGACACCTCTAAGTAGATAACCCGAGGGTAGTGGTGCTGTGAGGGCAGAAACCATCTCCTGAATTTTGTCCCCTGCCATGTTGGGAGCCCTGCTATGCAGAGGGCAAGACTCAACAACCCATCTTCAAAATGGCGAGCGTAGACTGTCTTATCTCCCCACCTCTGCACCTGCTACCACCCAACCCTGCCCAGAAGGCTCTCCTTCCTCACCTTTGCCTGTTAAATTCTAGTGTGCACAAACTGTCCCTTGCCAAAGGTCCCAGAGCCCCTGATGATTACCCTTCATAGTCATCTTCATAGTGCAAGATAGCTCTAATTCCTAATTACCTATCTATCCTTCCCATGAGTCTACAGTGTAAACTCTTTGAGAGAAACAGCCTATATATTTCATATTGCCTGTTGTATCTACAGCCTCTAGCAGGGCTTGGCTCAGAATATGTGCTCAGTTAAAAATAAATAAGCTGGCTTAGTGGCACATGCCTATAATCCTAGAGATCTGGGACACTGAGGCAGGAGGATCACAAGTTCAAGGACAACCTTAGCAACTTAGCAAAACCCTCAGCGACTTAATGAGCAAAATAAATAAACAAACAAACAATACAAACAAATAAATAAAAAGGGCTGGAGGTGTAGGTCAGTGGTAAAGCATGCTTGGGTTCACAAGAATATTACTAGATGAAAGTTTAAACTCCTTCCCAGAACTTTAGGATTTTCATCTACATCTCTAATCCTATCTAGCTTTATTTTTTTCCCCTTAGAGTAGTGGGGATTGAACCTGGGATACTCAACCACTGAGCTACATATTTTTCATTTTTATTTTTTATTTTGAACAGGGCCTTGCTAAGTTGCTGGCTTCGAACTTGTGATCCCACTGTCTCAGCATCAGCCAGTCCAATCTCTATATACTAACCCCTCTGTTCAAAGCTGCCCCCTTATATACATGCGCCCTCCCCCCATCTCTGCCTGTTATTCAAATTCTACCCATCCTTGAGAGTTCAGAACAAATCTTATCACTTCTAGGAAATGTTGCTCCAAGCCACAGATCTTCCCCTTCCCTAAAGTGACCAGAAAATACCTATAGAGCCCATTTATCACCTATCTGTGTGGCTACATGTCTGCAGTTACCTCTCCATCTCAGTCCAACTTGGCCCACATGGAGTGTCCTCCCTCTGACGTCAGCCCTGACCTCTCATTCAGGAAATATGCATAGCCTTGGACCATCTCCTCTACTGATGTTTACGTTGTTAACTTCTGTGCATTTTTTCCCCTTGAGGTTCTAATTCATTTACAAATTTTTGAAGGCAAGTCATGTTTTCCACGTCTTTGATCCTGTGCAATCCTTTGCACAAAGTAGCAGATTAATAAACATTTCGTTACTCCACAAGCTGGGTTAGAAAGCAAAGGTGTGCAGGGTGAGAGAACTATGGAAATTGTTTCTTTAAGGAAAAAAAAAACAGCTTTTACCACAAGTGTGTAGTTGAAAAAATCTAATTATTAAGAGATTGTTTATAAAGGTCAAATGTGGTTACTATAATTACACCACAATTTGGTAAAATTATTCTCTGAATAAAAGTTATTTTTAAATAAAACTTCTGTCCATGTGATAAAAAAAATTATGAATAGAAGAGTAGAAAAGGAATAAAAGGGAAAAAAAGAAAAACCTATATCCAAAATTGACAACCCAACCCTGCCTCCAACCAGAGGAGCGGACGTGGTGCATCACCTAACTTTCATTACAAGGTCTAGTTCACGACTGAGCTAACACCATGACGGTACAAAGGCTTGCCCAGCAACTAACTCCCTGAGCTCAGTGATTCTACATTGCCTGGAGAGGAGGGGAGAATCAAATCTTTCAACTGGTTTGTCATAAACATTTGCTTATCCTCATTTTTTTGAGGAGATGTGTCTTAACTACTTAGTTCTATTCATTTTATATCTCATTGTATTGCCCTCAAAATATGCACAGTGGCTGCTTTCAACCATAAATAAAAAATTTTAGAATATGGATGCTAGGTACAAGGTTCAGTAATTGAGGGTTCCGTAACCTAGCAACAGAATGTCAAGAGATCTCCTTCTAATCTGTGCCCTCGGTGGCGTGCATCTGCATCCCTCCAAGAACGGGCCCGCGAAGTCACTGCCAAGTCAGGTTTGGCTAATGACAAATCAATATTGGAAACAAGCTCGCAAAACACAGAGGCCTGTTGCCAGGCTCCAAACACCTGAGATCAAGGGACATATACAGGAAGTACACACAGCACTGGGGACCAGAGGCTACAAGGCCGTCATTTAAGCTTCTTCCTTCGGATAATCAAATTAACTAGCATTCATAACCTTCTACTAACCAACACCTCCGATATTTCATGTGGCTATTTGCAGGCTAGATGAACATGAAAATGAACAAACAGACCCATTACCAGATACATCCTCCTGCAAGATGAAGAAGACAGGAAGGAAAGAAGAGGGCACTTTAATTTTTTTTTTTTAAATAAATGAATAAAAGTTGATTCCTTCCAAGATAGGTCAAGAAATCAAGTCTCCTGTCTCCTTCCTGTTACTTGGTTTGGCTTATCAGCTCATCCATCTCACTTTAATGGGCTGTGGTTTCTCCTGGGCAATTGCAGTTAAGGGTCCTTCACCTGTTAAAAATATGGATGTGTCTTTTACAGCGTTTCCTTCCCTATTCCATTATGAAGGTCATCATATAGGAAAGCAACATAACAAAGTGCTTTTTTTTAATCAACTATCCCAGCAGCAGCAAAAATAAATGCAACAACGTGGGAGGCTGTTTATTTGTACATCAAAAGGAAAGGGAGATTCTCTACAGGGTGACACGATCATTTGTTTTCCCCAGTGAAGCAAACAAATCAAAGAGGAATAAACCTTCATCGTTCATGGAGTAATGAGTTCTTGCTAGATTTAGCCATTCTCTTTCCCTGTTATCCTCACTCCAAAAAACAGATGTACAATGACATCAGCAAAACAGCTAAAGACCATCAATCTTTAAGACAGGAAATGCAGCAGCCAGAGAGAGCATCCTTTATAAACATCGGCCGTCTCCCGGCTGGTGGCTCTGGTTCTGCAGAATAGGAAGGGGGCCCACTGAGGAGACATATCTTTGGGAAGCAGTAAGGGCAGTGGTGTCCTAGGAAGTAGAGACCAAACCTCCCACACCTCTCCAGACCAGGGAAACCTATGTGGAACGCCCAAGGTCACAGCGCCCAGATAGGGTACTTTTATGGTACTTCCCTTCCCACCAGCTCACATGACCATTAGTAGAAGTTGCACACTGATAACCTTCTGTCAAGAAGGCCAATGACAGAGTGTGTAAGGCTTTGGGGAGCCTTGTCCACTGACTTCAGAATAGTTCATTAGATGGACTAGGCCACCACACTTTGCAAGAGGAACAGGCCAGTCCAAAGCCTGCTTGGTTGAACGCTCTGACTGTTCCTGGGTCACAGGAGTGGGACAGTGCTGCTGTTAGTGGTGATGCTGAGAGTTTAAGATGACAATAGGGAAGCAAACCTCAGCATGTCCTCCACAGCTGGCATGGAGGAAGGACACCTGTCTCAATGTCAAACAGTGACGAAGAGCTTCGGAATTCAGAGCAAAGGCTGGTATCCCAGTTGCAAAGTCAATCAATGCTTATTCACTGCTCTACCATCTGCAGAGCCTTTCACGACCACCAGCCCCGTCGAGCTGCCCCAGTCCTAGCGAGACGACTTAAAAGACACAGCATGCCTCGAGATGCCAGTAAAGTCAATCCAGATCTGGGGTGCTCCTAGTGAGGTGAAAGAGAAGCCCTACCTTTAGGAAAGAGGGTACTCCCCCCTGTTTTGATCTCCTGCGCTTGAGAGTAAACGTTTTAGTAAACAAAAAAGTCAAGTGAGAGTACTGGAGCTTTTTCAATGCCATTTATAACACCTCCAACCTTATTACCTCTCGTTGACACCTTCACAACTCAGTTTCTGTTTTCCTTTCTTTCTTTCTTTTTTTTTTTTTTTTGGAGGGGAGGATGCTGAGGATGGAGCCACGCCCTCGCGCAGGCTAAGCAGGCACTCCATCACTAAGCTATACCTCCGGTCCCAACACAACTCCATTTCTAGTGAATGTCTGTTGAAGCTGCCTATTGGTTTTGATGCAAACAAAATGGTAGCAGTTGCCCACACAAGCTGGACCAACACTAGAGTCTGGGACTTACTGAGTGATTTTCCTCCTCCTTCTTGCTGGCCGACACCCCTCTAAACTATTTCAATCTCCACCTACCAACAAGATTTTGCCCGTCTACACACAGGCAGCCATGATTCCAGCCTTCCACAGAGGAGCCGTGCCTTCTTCCAGGGCACGCATGGCTCTGCTGTCCTGGGCGTGGAAGAGGCCCATGTGCCCCGCAGGACAACCAAAGAGCTGGAGAGAAATGGGGAGAAGAACAAGGTGTGCTGAGCTGCTGTGGGAGGCTGAGGAATAGTGAGAGATGAAAGTGAAGCCTTCTGGGACGCCTCTCCCTGCCAGGGCGACGAGACTTCTCAGACCTGGCTCCAAGCATCTGCTTCCTGGGAAGCAGCTGTGACCCCCACCCCGCCCCTCTACAGTGCCCACCCCGCCCTGCACCTCCCTGACTGGGGTCCTCACTGCCCTCTCCTGTGTCTGCCTCCCCAGCCAGACCCTGAGGGTTCAAAGCCAGCACTCTCTCTTGATTTTAAACAACTTACCTTCAACTCCGAGAGCTGCAAGGATGCACAGGTGGCCAAGGCCCGTTTGCCAAGACCAGCTGATTCTCAAAGATGAAGATGTCAATAAACTGATACTGGCCATAACAATTCCAGAGCAGCTTTGGGATCTTAAACCCACGAACAGTACAATGAAGAGGAATAAATTTCTTGTATGAGAAATTCAGCAAGTCATTCAGTCACTGGGAAATGAAAGGGAGCTCAGTGCTGCTTCTCTCAATATTCTACAAGTTCAATTTAGGCATTTTACCCCCACCCCCGCATCAATTCCTTACCAGTACAAATTTAACACTTTATATTCTGCCCTAAAAAAAATGTTAAAGTAAACCTTAAAAGAGGCTGATTTTAGGGGCTGGGGTGGAGCTCAGTAGTAGTGCACTTGTCTTGAAATTTGCAACCAAATCATTCTAGCATGTGGGAGGGCCTGGGTGTGATCCCTAGCACCACACACACACAAAAGTCTAATTTACTCTCCAGCCTCTGCTCCAGAAACAACTCATAATTAGGAAAATACAGCTTATTCTGTTAAAAGTGATAAACCCCTTGGGATGTCAGGCTATTTATTATAAACTACTCTCCACACTACTATCTATCTACTCTTCCAGGGAAGATGGCAGAAACTGAGGTGCAGGGTTAGGACCCTGGAAACATCACTATAACGGTCAATGTTCCCCAGAAAGCGATCAAAATGCAAATAGCATAACATGAAACTCCACACAGAATGAAGTTAAATAACGCCTAAGTAAATATAATTACTACTGCAATATTGTTTAAAAACACACACACATTTTATTCAAGGGATGGGAAAACATTTGAAAGAATTATAGAGACAATAAAGATATATGAACACTACTAAAATTGCTAGTAATTTAAATTTGCAACCAAATCATTCTTGCAGGCATTACTTTCTCCCTGTTTGGAGTTCCATCATTCTGTCGTCCTTTTGTTTCCCAACACAACTTGAATGTCCCTTAAGCTCTGAATTAGTCTAAGTTTGATTCTTTTAAAGTTCTTTTTAGGGCATATATTTAGAAATGCATTAAAATTAACTTTGCTATAAGAAAATTCCCAAATCTCTTGTGAACAACTGGCAACGAGTCAGATTGTTATAAAAGTCAGAGTTGGTATAAGTGAAGGAAGATGTTAAACTAAAGTACTTTTGAATTCAAATTACAGCAGCGTTGAAACCACACCCAACTTCTATTAGGTACGTGTGTTAGGCACATGACATAGCTCTTTATTGCATCACAGAGTCTAGATCTTTAGTAGGTATATTAACTCCTTTAGAGATGACTCCTCTCATTTTCTTTTTCCAACAAGACCCAGCACAGATGAATGAGCAACTATGGGATTATGACATACATTGTCTCCTACCTGACACTCATCTGGGTGCCGGAAGAGAAGCAAATACTGCAGAAGATGAGCAGAGGGCAAGCATCACTAAAGCAAACCCACGCAATAGAAGAGTGATAACCTCCCCTATGGAGTTAGTGATCAGCCCTTCAAACACCTGGTCCCCAGCCCAAACTCTGCCACCTCCATCCTTAGCACAGAACACTCAACACCATCCGTTAATAGGTTAAAAGACAGAACCAGGAAATTGAAAGAATTCTGAAGCCAAACACACTGGGGTGGAATCAGCCATGAGATCCAGGGAAAGTTCCTTCATCCCTCTAAACCCCCGTTTCCTCTCCTATAAAGTGGGCATAATGCCAATTACCTTGTAGGGTCATTCCGAGGATTTGAAGCAGTATACACAGGTGTTTACAAATAAGTGAACACATATCAGGAAGGCTTTAAATGATTTTTTTTAAAAAAGGCTATTATTGTCTCAACTAACTTTTTACTAAGTGTCACACTCAGAAAAATGCTTCGGTACGCTCAAAGTTGATGCCATCCCACTTCTCCTTGATCCGTGTCACAGCCCACTACAAAGTCAACTGGGGAAAGAGAAGAGGAAAGCCAGCACACGGACACAGCCAGACAACCATCAAAGAGGCACAAAGAACCAGGGCAGAGGCAAGAGTCCACAAGAGCCCAGACAACGCCATACGGGGCCAGCAGCTTTCAGGGGCAGAGCCCAAAACCCCTGATCTTGTGAATGATCACAAAGAGGTCAGGCTGCCGGCAGATGGGGAGAGAAACAGAGTCTGTGTAAGGAAAGATCTCTATCACACTACTTGTCCTTGACTCCCTTCAGCTGGAATCCATGACCCCTCCCTTTGCTTCTCTGCGACAGAGCTCAGCACCGCCTGTCTGGCTGGTCTAGGCATCAGGAGACCATAAAGCCCTGGGAAACGCGTCAACAGTAGTGCCATTCATTTTTGCTCATTATTTCTCTAACATACCAATTTATCTTTCAAGATCACAGATGAAATTCTAGTCACTTCTAGTCCTCCATAAGTTTTCTTTCCTTTAAATAAGAACTATGTTAGAATACTCTTGTGTCTTTAGTTTATTGCTTATAGGGCAACACCGTCTAATGAATCATTTATTTACAACTCTAAAATACTGAGAGTGATGTTACCATAATTATAGGGCAAGAGATAAAGTCAAACCAAATGATCACCCTTGCCTTCTCCAGAAAATTGCCCCCAATGCTATTTTCTGCCTGGTTTGCTCTTCTCCCTTCCCCTCCAATACTCAAACCATTCATATGCTAATCTTTTCCAGATCTCGTTTTACTGCTCTGAGCCAGCACTATACTAGGCACACCCAGAGGTCATCAAATGTAGACAGGAAAGATTTGTCTTTACAAACTAATCCTCAGAGGGTAAAAGATGAGCTGGTAAGAAACTGCAGCATGATAAGGTGATTGGCTTAACCAGCATCCATCTGGTACAGGAGGTGAAGTTACAGAGTGTTCTCTGGGTGGAATCAAGAAAGACCGCAAAGAAAGTGGAATCTGAGTTGCAGTCTGGAGAATTTTAACACGAAAAATGTGAGATCCAGGGCTGGTAAGATCACAACTGTTCCTCAAGAGGAAAGGTGAAAATACCTTTCCCATAAAAGAATATGGGTACATCCTAAGCTTTCTGAAGATCATCAAGTTTCTATCTCAAAAGCAAACTTTTCATAATGCCTCTAAACTGTCAGCTCTGGTGATGGAATTATCTAACTTGGTTAATTAAAAAGGAAGTTAAGGGCTGGGGTTGTGGCTCAGTGGTAGAGTGCTTGCCTCACATGTGTGAGGCACTGGATTTGATTCTCAGCACCTTATATAAATAAATGAATAAAATAAAGGTCCATCAACAACTAAAAAAAATTATATATATAAAAAAAGTTAAATGATAAGCACACAGCACCGAAAAGAGAGCAAACGGACAATCCAGAGCAGACAAGAACCAAGTTTCAGGACATAGACTTGATACCTCTACCCAGAGAACCATGCAGCTTCTTGGTGTGCTCCCAGGGACCACTACTAAAAACACAACTGAAAACCAAAAGTGAATGGGACTCATAACACCCCAAAGTCAAGCATTAGATACTCACCCACCCCTCACCTCACTCAACAGATATTTGTTTATCCAGGGCCCAGCATGTTCCAGCATTAGACACGCAGGAATGTGAGGAAAAGAAAAAAAAGACATGAAGTTTTAAGTGTTACTTGGAAGGGTTTTACAGTAGATCTTAATATTAGCAATCCCAGAAAGGTTAACTATTTGTGGCATTATATTCACTGTGGACCCCAAAGGGGAAAATACTGTTGACCAAGAAAACAGTTGAGAAGAATGTATAAAGAGTTTCTGATTTGAGGGTGGAAGGAGACAGGGTGTCTTACGCCACTGTCTAAGACTTTGTTTCTCAAAGTGTGATCTGGGGACCAACAGGACTGAGATGCACCTGGCAGCCTCACCCTAGAATTCAGAAGCTGCAATCCCTCCAAAATCCCAAGTGATTCACAGGCACGCTGAAGTTTAAGAAGCGTGGTTCTCATAGATTTTATTGACAAGTGTAGTGGCTACGCAGCTTGCTTAGTAATTGGCAAGACAGACCTCTGAAGCTCCTTGCCACATTCAAGAGATCAAGACTTTGAGAACTTGACTGTGAGGAGGTGAAAGTTCATGGCTGGGCCTGACTGCGAGTGTGCCATTTCTGAATGGCTCCAGGTGGTTATTCACTTTGGACAGAACTGATCCTCATGAATAGATGAGTAAGAAGATCACGACCAAGGGCCAGTTTCTGCATAGAAGAGGTAACCAAAGGAATCTGAAAGCCACCCGCAATCAGCTCTACATTCCCTCCGGCCCTTTACAAGGACTGTGGTACCCAAAGTCTGACGGGATCCCATCCGCCCTTGTGAACTGTCAGGTCATAAGGTGAGGGACAAACCTGCAAACACCTTTGCTATCATTAACAGCAGAACTTAGAAAAATTCAAAATTCAGATGTCAGAATAGTTCTATTATTAGACACTCATGACTAATCACATCTCATTAAACTTTAATTCCTACTTTCAAAATCTAGACTGTTTTGAAAAAAGGATATAATTAACTGATTTAAAATGATCTATATAAAAGAAAGGTATTTACTACTTTCCAATTCCTCCCCCAAAAAAATGCAGGTGTCTGAGAATAATTTTGCACTTGTTTCAGATTGGTGGCTTATCATTTGGAAGGAATTTGGGGTAAGGATGTCATGATGCTGGGAACCTTTCAAAGGACCCAGTCTCTCCCACATGCTACTGAATAGGGTTTTCTTGTCCACTGCTAAGGGACCTACCATTAAATTGACCCTAAGTACCTGTGACTGTAACTTCTGGCTCTACACACATCTGACAATAGAATATCCATAAAAAATAAAAAGTTTCTAATTCGTTCTACCATATCCTACTGAAGTATATAAAAATATACCAAAACTTAAAACAGCCATATCCCTTTTTCCAATTCTATTTCAAAATACTGAACATGGGTTAAGTTTTATACATCCAAAATTTTCTTCTCTCTACTCACAACTTTTGTAAATAAACAAATAAAATCCATCCTGTACATTTTTTTTCCTTCTAGCATCTTCCTATGGATCTGCTGCCAGTCGTAGATTATTTGCATAAATCTACTTAAAGTCCCCATATGACGCAGATTGAATTTCTTTCCATAAAATAATTACTTATCTTCAAGAAACAAAGTTCAATCTCTCCAACATCTGCAAAGGAAGACTAAATATAATCTCTCTTCTCTTTCAGAGTTCACTTTTCAAACTGTAATTTAAAAAGCACGATCCAGACAGAGCAGGGGGGACAGCTTCCTTTAGGCTAAAACTCACCTAAGTAGATAAAGACTGTGAGGAACCAGCCCTCACTGTCCCTTCACCTCTGAGGTTTCACACAGGAACACTCATAGCTGTTGTCTTGAAGAGCAAGTCAAACATGACAGTTCAAACCAAATAACCAAATTAAAAATAAAAACAACAAAAAACAGTTCTGGTTGAGATTTCTTCAGAGATTAAAAACTAAACTAGGTGACAGCATCTAGCAAAGTCGAGGCTTTTTAGAAGATTAAGAGGATATTAACATCAGTACAGTCAGCAAACTAATGAAAAGACAGAACATTAGAACACAGACCAATATTTACATTGAGTGGTTCCCTTTAGGGAAACAAAACCCCAGTTTCCTGAGAACAGCAGTTCTAATAAAAATGTGTTACTACACGGGCTATTACGCAATGCTTCAAACCAACATTTTATAAAAAGCAAAGAAGCACTTGCAAACCAAAAGCTGAGCCTCCAAAGCACCAGTTCCTTCTCTACCTGTGCCCCAGGCAATGAATGCTGCATTAATGGGGTGGGGGGGCTTCCAGGTGCAGAAGTCTGAATGCAAAAATCAACTAAAAGTGTGTTCTCCAGTATCTCTGCAGAAGGAAATGGGGTTCAGCTGATGAAGACGAGAGTGTCCATAGCAACTCTAGCTTCCTCTCCTCACCGTGGCTGTGGTCTTCATCACTTAGAGATGTTTCATAGAACGATTCCCAGCTAGAAGATCTTTCTAGAGGCAGACCATAGCTCCTGGTGGGTACTGTTTAGGAGGGAAATGGCCCTGGCCGAATAGAGACTCACTGCTTCTGGAACACAGCAATGCTGCCAGCAAAAGGTTTCATGCTTGCTTCTGACTGAAAGTTTTCCACTTACAAGGCCAAGGAAAGCTTTTAAGGTACAAAACAATGGAGTTGAGGAAAAGCTACTGAATTTTTTAAAGCCCTTAAGAATCTCTCATCCAATAGAGCGGTTTATGATAAAACCATATTGGGTCACTGGGAAGATAAAGCAAGCTCAAAGCGGGAAAGGACAGAAAAAATAAAAAAGGAAAATTGAGAATTTGCTCCTGCTCTGTATAACCCAAACAATTTCATCGATTTTTTTTGTAATACCATCAAGAACCTTATTGTGTGTGCTATTTATTGATAAAAAGATCATCCAAAATTTGTTCTGAGCCATGAGTCATAGAGATATATGACGAAAAATGTATGAACTGCCAAGCGTGGCAGCCAAGCCTGAATCCCAGCTACTGGGGAGGCTGAGGCAGGAAGACAGCAAGGTTGAGGCCAGCCCGGGCAACACTGCCGGACTCTGCTTCAATAAAAGAAAAGGTACAAATCACAGCCTTCCTACGTGCAAATGATGAACATGGTGGTTACCCCTTCCCCTTGTCACTTGGCCATGATGGGGTGAAGCTGATCTTATGTGGGGGAAAATATGATCTTATTTCACAAACACAAAAATATGGAGTTTGTTCCTGGTGTAATCTTTTCGTTTTGCTATTTCTGACAAACAGGACGATGTCCACCGACCTATCTCCAATGGGGACCCTGTCAATGAGCTGAGACTGATAGAGTTGTTCTCACACACACACTTGCAAAGAGAGAAGAGATTTGGCTTGGTACCAGGCTTTGGGGACTCTAAAAACCAAAACCTTTTTTAAAGGACTAAGCCCTTCCCGGGAGGCATGATGACCACCATCCTTCACTGCGTTCCAGCAACCCACTTCCTATCCTGTGAATAAGAAATAAGCTCCTCCAGGCTCTCGATGGGTTCTCATGTGGAACACTTTATTGTGCAAAGGCCCATGCCAAAGAGTTTTGGGAAGCTTTCCATACACCACCAAAAGAGAAGTTTCACAGAAGTGATCGGCTCTAGCTTTGACTTGTGATTTCAATGTCACAAAATATTTTGCATTCCAGGAAAGCAAATGATCACTTGGGGACTGATTAGCACTTTTATTCCTCTCCAACAACAAACTAACATTAACATTTATTTCTAAAAACAAAATTATTTATAAAGAATGTAATCATCAGTGAAGCATTTGCTCATTAAGTTTATAAACATGGGGAACTTGAACCTTCAGATGCTTATAATTTGTGAGTGCCCTTTTTGTGAACCTGGAGCAAAAGAGGCCCTCAATGTACAAGACACTCATTTGGGGAAATATTCTATAGCTAGATTTTTTGGAGGGCAGGAGGCAGTACTGGGATTGAACCTATGACGCTCTGCCTGTGAGCTCATGACCATTCTTGCTCTTCTGTATTTTGAAACAGCGCCTTGCTAAGTTGCCAGGGCTGTTCTGGAACTTGTGGTCCTCCTGCCTCAGCCCACCAAAGATTGCTGGCATGCATCATCAAAACTCGACTGTTTTGGGGGCATGCTCTGCAACCCCACTGCCTAACATTTAGGGAAATCTGTGAATGTGGACAATGGGGGTGTGCACTTGTACGTGTATGTATATAGAATGTATTAGAGCCACTGCATTAGAATCACAAAATATAATATTACAACTATTGATGGACAGATTGAGATTAAAACCAACATTTCAAACTGAGAATAACAGGCAAGTCCATGATTTTTATGTAGTTCTTTTTTTTAAAAAAAATCAGAGTTTTAATAAAAAATTTTTATACTGGTGATAACTTCAGGAGTTACCTGAAACTTTCTTGCTTTCATCCTCACTTCTGATTTTGAAGATTAAAATAACTCATTAAGTCTAAATCAATAGGTTAGGTTCTATCCTAACCTTTATAAATACTTACATTTACGTAAAATTTCATTAAGTATGATATTGACATGGCCATAGCGGAGGACAGGAAAGCTAAAGCGAAAGGACAGGCGATATGGTTATGTTCAGTTTGATGACCTTTACCTGGAGGGGTGTGTGTGTGTGTGTATATGTGTGTGTGTACGTGTGTACGTGTGTGTACAATTTTGGGTGTGCCACACAACCCTCAAAGCAGGTATTTCAATGGGAATAGCACCTCTGCTACTTGTCACCATAAAGCTCACAGATGTCTCATTTTAAGGCACTGATGACATCCATTAAAATGTATACGTTAGCGGGCAGATGACACATTCTCTCGTTAGCACTGTTCTTATTCAGTGTTGCAGCAAGTTGCTTAGAGGCATGGGGAGTCCAGGACAGGGCAGGATCAGGGGCACTGGGCCTGGGGCTACTGAGAAGCAGAAACATGCTGTGTTCTTCACTTCACTGACTCCAGAGAGTCCGGCAATAAGAGCGTCTCCAGTTGAAGCCTGGGTGACCAGCCCTTCATGAAAACCCCCTGCAAGGTGATCCATACCCTATCTTCCATGGCGGTATCAGGCCCCCACCCAGGACCCCACCATGCTTTCTTCTAGGCAAGTGACCAATGATGCCTGGAATTTAATACACCACACATTCCGATCTTACCATCAAATAGCCCCTGCCATCTTGTGCTCTGTCTCCCATGCTTTTCCCTCCCAAACAGGGAGGCTTTTCTGTGATTTCCAAGATCCAAGCCTTCTTTCCCTAACTTCAGGATTAATAAGTCCCAGTATCCACCGCCTTTCCCACCAAGCCCCTGGCACGATGAGGTTACTAACTAGGAAAGGAGAGCTACGTGGAGATACATAATACACAATTAGATAAAACTCAGAGTTGCTAATCCATGGATTTATACATATATTAGACATGGTGATCTTAATTTTGACTGGTATTATATATGTAATGTCAAAATCACTGACAAAGCCTTTTCTGCCTAAAACGGTTCTCAGAAGACTTACAATTTTCTGGGAAAAGGGGCCCACTGTCGTTATTGAATTCAGTGGCTCCTGGATATAAAGGGATCTAGTCAAACCCTACTTTCATTGCTAAAAGTACTATAACATAAATTTAAAATAGAATTTGATCTGCTTAATTCATTTTAAAAGACACATATTCAGGCAGGAAAATTAAGAAAACAGTCTGACTTCAAACCCTTTATTCACATATCTTAAAGGGATCACTAAGAAACGGGAGAGAGCAGGAGAACTGGGGGAGGAACACAATCCAGTTACCATAATCCAGAAGTTAGAAACTTCTGCTAAAAACTGTCCCTCACCACCCCTTCCAGGGCACACACTTCCTTTCTCACTTTCTTCTCCTTGGAGAATGGAAGCCAAGAGATAAAGCTCTATGGTCTCCCAGCCACCGTCTCCCTGAGAGAGCTCAAGGTGACCTCCACAGGTGGAAAAGCAAGTGCCTCTGGAGGCCCAGGCCACAAGCACTCAGCAACCACCCAGGGATTACAAACCCTGGGTCTCCAGCAAAGGCTAGGTGTTCCCAAAGATGCTAAGAAGGTACTAGCAGGTTAGTTTACAGCCCCGTGAACAATTAGAAAGCAATTAACACTAATGACAATCCCGAATGACAGTATTCGCGAGTGGAGTGCTTGAGAAGCAGAACGTCAGGGACACCTGAGCCAAGGGCTGTCTCTGAGGTGGGAAGGATCAAGTGGCATTACCCATTTGCCTCATTTCTTTATTTTCATTTTGTTTTTGGTTTTTTAAAATCAGGATCCAAGTAAGGTCCTCACATTGTAACTGGCCAACGAGGCTCTTCCATCTCTTTTAAGTGACGGGTTTCCCCTGCGGGTCTGCCTGTCTTTTTCTCTTGGTCATTGCGTAAAGTTTGGGGGTTTGGTTTTGCTGTTCTGGGAGGTGGCTGACTGCATTCTTGAAGTGTTGTTGAAAGTGTTCTTCTGATTCCTTTATATTCTGTAGACTGAACTTGTTATGATGTTTTAATCAGATTAGAGCTCAATGTTTTGGCAAGAACAATTTACAGGGAGTGCTGAATTCCACTGGAAGACACAAAAGTAGGATTTTTTTTTTTTCCTAAGATGGGGTTGATGAATCACAGTGAAAAAGGTGAGGTAGAGGAATAAGAAAAAGCAAGCAATAAAAGATAGTGGATAGTGAGGAGAGAAATATAAAAAGCAACCGCCCGCTCCACCCACGAAGCACCACCCTCTGGGGCCATTTCAAGTAGCCCTGCACATCTGTGCACAGCAGTGAGGCCATAACTGGCACCCATCACGGAGATCCTAAAGGCATCAAGAAGAAAATACTATAGTCCTTTATTTTGCATTTACTTTAATCAAGAATCCTGAACATTTCCTAAATTTTAAAGTCTATCATTGAATTTGTCAAAATCAGACATTTTTATGCTTACTGTCCCAAGAAAATTCATGGAAAAGAAGTCTCTACCACGTCACTCAAATGGGTAACTATTTTTATCTTGTCAACAGAGTCCATATAATCACATTCTTTTTTTTAATATTTATTTTTTAGTTATCAGCGGACACAACATCTTTCTTTGTATGTGGTGCTGAGGATCGAACCCGGGCCGCATGCATGCCAGGCGAGCGCGCTACCACTTGAGCCACATCCCCAGCCCCATAATCACATTCTTTCTATCCTGAAAGAAAAATATTTTGCCAAAAACATTGACATCATTATGATAATGAAATGATAACAGAGATTCAAAGTCATGTATACCCTTGTAATTAATTGTCACCATTATCCTTACAAGACATTTTCCTCCTAGGGATTTTACAAAATGCATCTACAAGACCCACAAGGCTCCACTAACTACTGCCCACCCAAGGGACACACGTGAGGCACCTTAGACGGTGTCCCTCCTGGCCTTGGAGTTCTCTTTCGTCCCTGCCTCAGAAGAACACACTGCAACACCTCCAGCAAGTACGTTCCAATGCATTAAGTGTTCCACATACTGTGATCACTGTGCCTTCAGAAACAACTCCAGACTTAAAAACAAAGCCTGCTTTGACTTGGAGAGCAGGCTTCTCATGAAAACGGATGCAAATAAACTAACAGATTTTTTATTCTAAGATTTTATACCCTGAAAACTTTCTTCTGAACATGCCTGTTTTTAATGCGTTTTACAGACACAACTGTGAGGCAGCTTTATTAGGATGAATGCACAAGTCAAAAGCTAATGCAGGACACCAGTACCGGGAGGAGTGACAGTCCACCGTGAGTGCAAAACATAAGGGCAGCGGATTACGTTTTTCATAAGGTTACTCATCTATCAAGGTCCATCCCAAAGTCACCTTTGCTGGGAGGTCTTTCTACCCCCCCATGAAAGTGGTAATCCACCCTCTTGCTCTTTTCCCATATTGCACCACATATTACAGCACAAACTATGCCCCAGTGACCACTGAGCAAAATGCTCTACCCCTCTTCCTGCGAGGATTCCACAGGTAGAGGCAGAACTGTCTCTGCCTGGAGGAGTCCAGGAACAGTCTGCCTCTGCGCTCAGCCTGACCCCTACCTGGGCTCAGCGTGTGTTCCTTGAGCGCCAGGATGAAGCACTTTCATGATTTTCTTCGCAACAACCTCTGACATGGGCATTCATTTTTATATAAAGAAATGAGGCTCAAACATAATGTGACTCCCCCAAAGCCTCACATCTAATAAGTAGGCATGCCGGGACCCAGTCCATTTTGAGAGTAGATGGATGGGAAGAAGGATTGACTGGGATGGCTACTCTAACAACCCTGGGGTTATTATTATTAAAAGTCCCCCTTGGCTTGCTGGCTAAATCCTGGGGTCTTTCTACCGCCTTCATCAGGAGGCAGAACCTTCCAGAGACGCAGGCTAACCATCCTGAGATGAAATGCATTTCTGGAGTCTGTACTCCCACCAGAAACATTTTTTAATTGAAAAATATTTCAATTACCAGCTTACTCTGAAAGGTCCTGCTGTACTTCCAGTTACTACGGAAAGTGCTGCCCAGGTACAGGGCCACTTGTCAGGTCTGGGTCCCCTCATCTCCTGCCCAGGCAAGACACATCTCCAAATGTAGTGGAATGTGGTGCGCTTCAGACTTTGCTATGATTTCTGTGCCTGATACCCCCTTTCCAGAGACTCCATGCCCAGGGAACCTACCTTGTCTCGCCATCCCTTCTGCAGGACAGCTGGATAAAGTGAAGGGATGAAACAATAAAGTTCCAGAGACTTCAGTATGGTCCCCCAAGGAAGCAGGGGACAGCTCTGGGAAGGAGGGATACGGACCCCAGAGAAATAATACAACAGGGTAATTACTGGAGAAAAAAGTCAGAGTGAAGAGCTGTCCCAGCGCACTTTAAGTGACACCACGCACACACTTGATCTTTACAGGTAAAGGAAACTTTGTGTTTATAAAGAAAATTTTGTTTTTTGAGATCAACAAGCCTATGTTCATGAGGAATGATGCTACAGTGGATGAACCCGTCTGAGGGAGAATGGAGGAAAGTTAACCGGTTATTTAGGTTATTTATAGACTTGTTAGGCAGAGGAATATAATATCTGGCACTCAGTGGTGAACCAAATTTAGGATTTTAAAACCAGATAACTATACATCTCCAAACAGGCAATGTATTCTCCAGAGTTTTCCAAAACAGAAAAGCAGGTTAGGGAATAGCTTACATCACACATAATCATTTCACCCAGAGATTTTCATGCAGGGCACACAGCAGTAGTCCTCAGGAATCAAATAAATGTGCACAGAAAAGTGGAAGGGCTAAGTAAATGACGAGGGACCTTGCACCCAAACCCCAGGGAAGAGCCCTTAAGAAGGGAGCTCCCTTGAGAAAAATGCACAGGAAAGTCCTTTATGTAGTGGCTTTCTTACTATTTCTTCCCATTCCCAGCCCTGCATATTACTATTGTGATTACTGACTTCAAACTATAGTGCTTCATGCAAAGTTGGGCAGGAAGGGAGAAGCAGAGAAGGGGAAAGAAATTAAAATGTCACACAATGTCAATTATTTAAAATACTGATGATCTCAATATCAAATTCTGAATCACCAGCAACAAACGCATACTGAACCTTCCAATTCACATGCTGATGGAAAGGGAGGCACTGTCATATTCTTTGGTTTGGAATTTTTTTTTTTTCATATACATGAATATTTTTATTTGGCACAGAATGTACCCAGGAAGATAGAGATAAAGATCAGCTACAGAAGAATAAGAACTTCAATCTTAAAAATCAAGTGAATCCTTTGTTTCCAGAGTTCACCAAAATCACCAACCCAGAGAACAAAAATAACTTTCTCAATCAGACCAAACTGGCAAATGTCACAGGAAAACCAAAGTTCGGTATAAAAAAGCTCTCTAGTAATTCCAGGACCCTAGAGCTGCCCTGTCCCAAAAAGTCACTGAGCAAAGGGAGGGGGTCCACACTGTTTATAAAGATCAATCAGTGCTGGGTGTGGTGGCACATGCCTTTAATCCCAACAGCTCGGGAGGCTGAGGCAGGAGGATCCCAAGTTCCAGGCCAGCCGTAGCAATTTATCGAGGCCCTATGCAACTTGGTGAGACCCTGTCTCAAAAGAAAAAAGAAAAAGGGTTGGAGATGTGGTTCCATGGTTAAGCACTTCTGGGTTCAGTCCCTGGTATCAAGAAAACCCCGATCAATTAGTGCTAAACACTTTCAGATATCAGACATAGTGTCTTTAGTATAATCCTTTGTTACGTTATTATCTCCATTCTGAGAAAATGCAAACTTAGACAAAGTGATTTAACTAGTCTCTAGTTAATTACTAGTAGACCCAGAACTTGTACTGTCTGTCTGACCTTTAATAAGATCCTTTCCAACTCATATCATATGATTATGATGAACACTATTAACAGCTACCATTTTATTGAATATTTATTATGTGTAAGGCTCTAAGCAATTCACATACATTTTCCTATTTAATTATTAGTTCCATTTTATAGATGAATATATTGAGGTTAGAAGGACCTTCTGCAAGGTCATTGGAGAGCAACGAACAAGTTGGGATTCGGATTAGCTCCACGTGACCTGAAAATCCATAGTAGTGCACTGTATTATGAGTCTGTTCCATTTACCGATCACAACATAATGAAGTCCCAGAATCTGGCTGTGACATTCATTGACGTCTTTCACACTACCAGTGAGTGTCAAGTCCTACAAACATCAATCCTGCTGGATGCGAACTACAGCAAAAGGGGCCTGCACCCTTCTGTTACTGTTGTCAAATTCTTTGACCTGCTTCTGAAAAATTCCATTATTAGCTAGGACTTATACCAGCTTTACATACACCAATAAATTTCCAAAACAAAAAAGAGCTCAGAATTAAATATTTACTATACAATATCAGTAGGCAGTATAAACACAGGGGTTAAGATGACTAGCTCTGCCTCTCCATTGATTAAGTGGAGAGGATACAACTAACTGATCCCATGACGCTGTCGTGTGCAATTTAAGCAAAGTCGTGCACGTGGGGCACACTGTAGTCACTCCACATAACCATCACACAGCACTGCTAGTGCTCTCCTATTTTGGGATTGGATCTAAAAGCAAAAAAAAAAAAAAAAGTGATTTTAGGTCAAATAAGAATAAAGGAACTAACCAGGTGTGAACATGGAATCAAGCTTCTTATTTCGGGACAGATCTGATATCCGATTTCTAGACAAACCAGATGTTTCTCTTTTTCTTTTTCTTTCTTTTAAGAGAAAGATAAAAATGTTTCAAGTATCTCTCAGTGTAAGAAATGTTTTAAGAAAAGAGCTGTGGGAATTAATTAATGGAGAAAGAGAATGAAAAGACATAGCATCGTTAAACAGGGACTAGGGGAAACATGGCAACTCACTAAAAATAACTCAATCACAAAAACGAAGAAGCCTGTGTCGAGGTGAAAATGCCTACGTATGCTGGGGATGGAAATTTCCATGAACAAAAGAGGAAGCTTTCCTCCTTCAGAAGAATTTCAAGAGGGCACTTCTCCCCTGATGCTTCTCTAAGGGAGTAAGTGGAATTTCAGTTTACTTAGGAGGTAGAGGACCCTCCCAGTTCCAACTACAGGGAGAAGCCCCCGCCCCCATCTCTGATGTGTCTTTGGCACCAATGTTCAAAAGGAAATGCAAAATCTTCCCAGGACTTGATTTTCTTACAGAAACTAGAATCTGGCTGGCTTCTCAGCCAGGTCCCTTAAATTGAAAAAAAGATAAACCCAAGCTTCCTGATAATTTTTTAAGATAAATTCTGAAGGTGTAAGTTAACAGGTATTTTTAAGTGACATATACTTCACAAACTTCAAAGAACAACCCTCTCCTGTCTCCTTTTACCCTCTTCCTCCCTTTTTTTCTACACACACACACACACAAAAAAAAAAAAAAAAAAAAATTCTCATGCTGTCATACTGGGGCCTCTACAGAATCAGTGACATTTTTCCATACTTATTGTCTTGCCAAACTGGAATGTGTTTGTTTAACTGCTTAGTAAAGTTCTTAAAAAAAAAAAAAAAAGCTGATAGCATTTTTGAATTTCCTCAAGGCAAATATTTAGATTCCTCTAATTTTTTTTTAAAAGAAATCGACATGTTTTCTGATGCTATTATCTTAAAAGCGATTCTCCTCATGCTGAGTTCTACCAAAGCAATCAGTATCTATTGTGTAGATATCAGAAATCACTTCCCACCCCCTTCTCCCAACAATCATTTAAAAATCCATCTCAGTGGCTCCTCATTCTCATGAGACTCAGCCCCACTCAGAACTGGAGAAGTAGAATCAAGAGACATGTCTACTATCATTTCTCAGGGTTTGGTTTCTTTGGAGTAACTTACTACCAAGCTGAATTCTTATTTCATTTTAATTTTTCTGAATGAACAACCACAAACAACAACAACAAATAGTCAAGAAATCATCATACAATCTATGCCACTTTTCGCGTATTTTTATTTTAATCATCTTTATAACTCCAAAACATAAAATAATGTCCAGCTGCACGTGTTGGGTTATTATCTCAAGTACTTTATAAATGGTTGGATTGATCTCTGGTATTTTACTTCAAATCTAAACATTGTCAGCCAATATCCAGTTTTAACGAAATCACAGAATCGTGCTGTTGCTGTTGCTCTGTAATCCCTCCTTCTCTTGTGTGTGATACATGTAGTGGCATAGGCCAGGGCTCTGGAGTCAGAGGGCCCTGGGGCAGGGCCCAGCCGCCATCACACATGAGATAACGCCCTTAGCCTCATGTAGAGATGGGGAAGCCGCGGGCCGGCCAGATGAGGGCAAGTGCTCACGCTGGAGTGGCCAATCGGGAGCAGACCAGGACTCAAACCAACGCTGCGGTGAACAAACAGGACAGGGACAAACGGAACAACAGTTTTCACAACATATCTTGACGGCAACCCAGGGGTTTATCTTTAGTTATCAACGAAGCGAATAGATCAATCTCTGTGGTCCAGTTTCCCCGGAAGAGACTTGCTGCACTTGAGGCACATATTCATGGGCTCCCTACCAGCTATAGAAACCCTTCTCCAGGAACTGAGGAGCTCCAGTTTAGATCTGGAATGTCCTCCAAAGGGTGTCCCAGTACAGGTGTGGTTGCCACTTTGGCACTGTTGGGAAGTAGTGGAAAGATGAAGAGGTGGGGACAGGGGAGACGCTGTAGGGCAGTGGGAGTGTGCCTTGAAAGGCATCGTGGGATCCCAGCCCCTTCCCCTTCCTGTCTCTCTTTTGCACCTAGACATGAGGTGAATGGGCCTCTCTCACCATGTGCTGGCTCTAGGATGTGCTGCCTCACCACAGGCCCCAAAGCGACAGGGCCAATGAATCACGGACTGAAACCTCCAAAACTGTGAGTCAAGGTATACCTTTTCTCTTTATATGTTGATCATCTCTGGCATTCGTTACAGTACTAGAAAGCTGACTGACACAAAGGTATTCAACAATGACCAAAACAACCCTTTACCTCAAAGAGCCCACAATCCAGTGTTCTATCTACGGGGCTGCCCCACCAGAGGGGCACCAATTGGTTGAAATTCTGCCCACATATTATCTTCTCCACCCTGTACACCTCACCCCCAGCCCCAGAGCCCAGTCTGTGTCTGACTTTGAGCAAACTTGCCTATTGACCCAGCATGGCTTGCTGATACGATCAGCTACGTGCGCTGCACAGTCAAAAGGTGAGGAGGATTGCACTGTGGAATTCAAGGGGCTGGGTGGCAAGAAGCACTGCCACCAAGGAGGAGCCAAGGGACCTCCCTGGATGACTAGACAAGTTCCAAGACCCTTCTTCCAGCTCTCAGAATCCTGAAGAGGGAATACAACAGCAGAATAAGACTTTTAGCACAAACCTAGCACCTGCTCAAGTACCAGGGCAGCGTGGAGTTTGGAAATGAGCTGAGTTCTACATTCCATGGATCAGGAGAAAGAAGAGACTCTATTAAATAGAGTTCCTGCAACTGTGAACTCTTTAGCTTTCCTGATTTTTTTTTTTAACTGGTAAAAGCCCATAAAATGTTGTTATGGCTGCAGATTATACAAAAGATCCTCTGGGCCCCACCCAGCAAGCACACAAACCACCCGCCGCCCACCTTTAGCCCACAGCTGCTGCGGCCTTTACACAGGGTGTAACCAGGGGTCATATAGGAGCCCACACGTAAGAGTTAAGATAGGAGCAAAAACAAGAGCCAGGGAAGGTCCGGGAGGAACTTCCGGTTAGGGAAAGATTTTCTTATTTATTGCTGTTTGTTTGCGTTTCTGAAACAAGAGCCTTGATTTTGTGTTTCGGGTCAATTTTCTGTGTTCCTTCGGAGCAGGCTGGATCTGAATACCAAACCCCTTTTTCTGCTTACAGGATTGATTTTGTTTCCTGAAATGAAGAGTTTGATGAAATGCGTGTGACTGTGTGTGTGTGTGTGTGTGTGTAGACAGAGAGAGAAGGGACGGGGGGGGGGGGCCGGGGGGACGCGGGTTAGGCTGAAATTTCTTCCATGGTGAGATTCAAACATTCTAACCTTCAGAAAAACAACCAAAAAACAATTCAAGGATTTCATCACCCCACCCCGAAGGCTCTCTTTCATCTATTCTCCTCTTCTCCACAATGGACCGAAAAAAGTTCCAGGTTGTCAAAGATTTCCCCACAGCTGACTCTTCCTACCCTTCAGGTCTCAACTCAAAGGGACCTTTGAAAGTACTTGCCCACAGCCCAGCCACTCGATCTCACTGCCACTCAACTCAAGTTTATTGACTTTAGGGCACTTATCAGTGTCTGATAGGAGCAACGTGCAACTGTTTCTTTACTTGGAGGTGGCTGCCACCTCTCTTAGAACAGATGTTCCTTGAGACAGGGGACCTTCTACCTTGTTTACAGCCCTATTGCCAGCCCAGAGAACAATGCCAGCCACTTGTTAGGTGTTCCATGGATGTTTATGGAGTGAATGAATAAGCAGGAGTTGGAAGGGAAGTCCTAAGAAGGGCAAAGGGGAGCAAAAGGTCATTACCTTCATGTTCTAACTGGTCGATCCAGTGGGGGTTGCAACAGTAAGGCACAGATCAGATTCATTCTTTGACCTTCAGGGAAATGTGTTGCTCAGTCATGGGATCTTCCTGGCAGACTTAGGTTCCAAAGCCATTCTGCCTCGAAGGAGAGAAGCGAGTCTTCCCTGTTCTGAACCTTTCTAATGGGCTCTTGGTTGTGCCACATGCCCTTCCCACCTCCCCTGAATGTGCGAGTTGCCATTCCCCATGCTGATCTCTCTCAAATCTTCAAACCTCAAACACTTCATCCCTTCCTCTTGGCTATGACTATAATGCACTTCATCAAGAAAACAGGTGCCACACATAAAGAGACCTACTCTGCCCAACAGAAATGCCACTAACTTAGCCACATCTACTCCCTATGCCCCACCTTCCAACTACTTAGAGGGCAAGAAGGTTCCTTCTGCTCAGGCCGATGGCCTCCCCAACCTCCTCACCTTCAAGGACTTCTGTGTCTTTCCCCATCTCCTCTTCCATCAGCATCCCCACCTCTGTTGGCTCATTCTCATCCTCAAATCCATTCTCTTCTCACGCTACTGCTGGGTTTTGGTCCCTCTCTACTGCTGTCCTCACCTGGTACCATTCTTCCCACTCAGCGACGGCCACAGGGTCTTCTGTGTCGGGCTACCTCACCTGGGTGCAGGGTTGGTTGCAACCAAATTGTTCTTTCTTGTTTAATTGGGAAAACATTTTTCAGATTTGTTCTTCCCAATGAAGAAAACTGCTCTCCTTCCTTTTGCAACAATTTCTTAGCTGAGTTAAGAGCGATCCCAAACTCTCCTGGTTCTTCCCATGCCCCCATCTTTTAGGTTCCTTTGCTCTGTCCTTCTCTTCTACCTGATCCCTCAAATTTGGAGGCTCAGTCCTAGACCTGCCTCTGGTTTCAAATACTATCTATATATGAGTGACTCTCAAACATAAGCCATCATGATCCTGGACCACTTTCCCGGGCTCAGCACTGGAGTATCTAAATTCCACCAACGTCTCCCTCTCCCAAAATTAACATGGCCAAACCAGAGTTAGGGACTTCCCTTCCCTCAAAATCACCTTATAACTTTCTCACTTCCGTCAATACACCCAATGAGATGCGTCCAATCCAGGGATTTATCTTGACGTTCTTCACATAGCTTACCAAGACTTCCAATTATATCCTGAATCTAACATGTCCCCATTTTTCATTGCTTCCACATCTGGTCCAAGTCATAACCTCTCTCTCTCTCATGGACTTGACAGCAATGGCTACTTATTTCTATAAACCATTTTCCACACAGTGGGGACAATGATATTTCTAAACCATAAATCAGCCAGATGCAGTGGCGCACACCTGTAATCCCAGTGGCTTGGGAGGATTGCAAGTTCAAGGCCAGCCTCAGCAACTTAGCAAGGCCCTAAGCAACTTAGCCAGACCCTGTCTCAAAATAAAAAGGGCTGGGGATGTGGTTCCGTGGTTAAGCACCCCTGAGTTCAATCCCTGGTACCCCCCCAAAAAGTGTAAATCAACTCATACCTTTCCCTGCCTCAAACCCACCAATGTTTCACAATACAGTTAGAATAAAATCCAACATCTTTCTTCTTTTTTTAAAAAACAGGAGAAAAAGCATACAGATTTTTTATTGGTACAAGAGACACACTAAATATGGAAGTCAAAGAAAGACCAGAGAGTTAAAAGTTTAAACATTCTCTTCGTAAAAGAGGGAAGTAGGGGGATTCCGGGTAATTTTGGAGGGATAATCAGTGACGATCCAGCATCTTTCAACAAACTCCCACAGGCCTTGCCTCCACTCTGCCCTTCATCCCTCCACCGCTCTCCTTGCTTACTGCCATCTCCGTGTGACGATATTCTGTTATGTAGTCACGTCCAGCTCCTTCCCAGGAACATGTTCTACATATGCTGCCCATTCTGGCTCTTTCCTGGCTCTTTTTATGGACATCTTCTCATTTTCTATCCCTCTCCACACTGAGTTTTCGGTCCAATACTGCTTCTTAAGAGGGTCCTTTAGGTACAAGGCCACGTCCCAACCCACACAATCCACCACACTATCTTCTACTTAAGCGTTTTTCAGTTGCCTGAAATGATCTCATTGGCTTACATATGTATAGCCCACCTCCCTCCATCGAATCTAAGCTCCCAAAGGGTAGCCTGTCCAACTCCCCAGAGTCCAGAACAGTCCCAGCATGTAGCTGGTAGGCACAAACAGTTGCTGACTGACAGACATGGAACCTCAGCCTCTGCATTCCTAGTGTTAATCGCAGTATCTACCTGGCCACGTAACGTCAGGATCAGGTAACACACAAACACTGACAGACACCACACAGACCCTAGCTGACACACGACTGCTGCCGTTAGCCACACTGATAGTTCTTCCCCGGTATTCACTCGAGAGCTGTTAAATGCCAACTATATTCCAATACTGGGCTCAGTGCTAGTTAAAGAAAAATAAATAGGAAACAGACCCTATGACAAGGTGCTCACAGTCTAGTGAAGGATGGACACGGAATCAGGAAACTGATTACAGTAGGAGGAGGGGAACCTTGAAGGAGTAAGGGATGGGATAGAACCTGGGAGTGGAGTAAGCAGGGAAGGCTCCCAGGGAAGGATTCTAGAACAGGTGACATTGTAAAAGTCTAAAAGAAGAACAGGAATTCCTCAGGCAGGGGAGAGGTTCTTGCAAATAATCCCAAGTATGAAACAGGCAAGCACTGTTCCTAGGATTGAAGGGGAAGGTGGGGAATAGACTGCAAGGGAGCTAAGGTCAAGAGACTACCACTGGGAGGTAGCTTATGGCAGAGCATGTGCCCAGCATGTGCAAGGCCCTGAGTTCCGGGCCCACACTTGGAGGACGGGGAGGGAAGAAAAGTGAAGGCCAAAAGATTAGAACTTCTCAGTCCCATGTGGGAGCTGTTTGCCACACGCTGCTACTGAGTGCACCAGATGTGACTAGTGCCAGATGTTGAAATAATGTTATGGCTACAAGGGATGAAATAAATATTTTATTAAAATTAATTTCATTTGTTTTTTACACATGATAGTGTGACAACTAAAATTTTTAAATACATATGTGGCTTGCTTTATAGTCCCACTGGATAACAATGGTCTAGAAAGATAGAGAATGGTCTCTATCTTATACTTGGAACTGGAGTTTATTCCATGACCTTTCATTCTACAGGTAATAGAGCCACTGGAAGCATCTGTGCAGGCAATGTATGCTTTATATATTTGACTCAGTCCTCCCTCCGTCCTCTTAAACGAAAGACCTGGGAAAGAAAGCCTTCTGCACATGGACTCTTCTCTACGCCAGGCCAGCAGAGAGCTCTGGGCAGCCTGAGCAGAAGGAGATGGGATTTTCCATGGCTGAATTTAGATCATGAAGGCCATTAATAACCACCATGCATACATGCCAAACTCTGTCCCTATGAGCAGGGAAAGGGCCGCCAAGCCTGCTATGCCACCACAGGCCAAGGGAAATGGCCATACTCTGTCCCCTTGGGGCATGGCAGAACTTCCCGCCTGGTGACTCCAGGCCTTGAAAAAAGTCCATCTACCTGTGTCTGGGGACAGCCTCAAAAAGAATGCTACATGTGGTTCTTCTCCCCCAGGAACTTGAGAGAACCAGCATGTAGGTCTTGGGTCTAGCTTAGATACCAGTGGTCCTGAGTTTCAGTATCAAAGAATGTGTGATTGAATGAGGATTTAAAAATGTGTGTGTGTGTGTGTGTGTGTGTGTGTAACTTATCTATTGAAATCAAATACAACAATGAAAAACATCAAATTCATATTCCATGCCTCACTCCCCTTCACTAAAAACAGCAAAAGCTAAGGCAGAGGAATTCCTAATTATCTCAAGAATTTTGCAAACCTCTCATGTTCTCTCATCAGGACTTCAGCAAATATCTTTAACTCACCAAAAGCCTATAAATTTTGCAAAGACGTGGGGCTGTATTTTTCCTTCTTCCTCACAGAGGCACCAGATCTTAAAAGAAGAAATGATGAATGGGTATAGTTATAAATATTCCAAGGCTAATGAGAACCAAAGTTGAACTGTAGAAAAATCTGGTATTTGGGGGATAGATGTTGGCGTGCACTTCAGGTAACAGGTCCTGACCCATATAAATTCCAGAGTGATTTTATCAGATAAGAAAAGGAAAGCCAAGAAAGCACTCATAAATTATTATAAATTCAAATTTCACCAAATACGGTTTGATTTTTTTAAAAGAACTGTTTTTCAAAATGTTAGTAACTGGCTGCTAATTAAGATAAACTGTACTTATGAACATTCTGAGAATTTTGATAGAATGGCTGCTCATCACTTCCTTAACAGCAGAAATACTCAACCTTGAGGTAAAAGAAGCATTAACCAAAGTCCCATGAACAATATAATGGGTTATGTTTGCAGCAGCAACAACTCTTTCTGTCTGAGGAGGGCCTTGGAGTAGAGGACATGCATTGGAGTTGGAAGAAAAGTTTCTTACCATTAGATAAACACCTTTTGCAGTGACCTGCACGGATGTGTTTGCAAGGTCACAAGTTACAAATAGATGCCATGCAGGGCTGTCAAATTTTGCAATAAGTAAATAAATAAAGATCTCCAGTAAAATTTGAATTTCAGATCAACAGTGGATAACTTTTCAAGTGTAAGTATATCCCAAAGTCAATCACATGATATATACTTATGCAAAAATTATTTTTTAATTATTGAAAGCAAAAAAATAATGTTGCTGTTGTTGTGGTGGTGGTTATTATATACTATGCTTTACCTGGCAAATCAAATACTGTCTGGTGGTTAGGCTAAGCAACTATAACACTTCAATTGAGAATCAGAAGCACAGCAAATCCCTCTAAGTACCTTGAGTTGCCCTCAGACCAAAATCCAGTAATTCTATGCCAGATGGCGCCAAATGTGACTAAGCAGACACCTCAACACAACATCCACAGTGTCCATGGAAACACATTCAAAAACTGTCTGCCTGCTTTCCTAAATTAATTCAGAATCATACAATCACCGAATTTTAGAATCGGAAAATTGCAAAGATTCTTTTTTATTTTTTTAAGGAAAAAATTATGTCATTCGCAAGCACAAAGAACTTTCCTATGACCAGCCGCCAAGGTGGGGGTGAGGAGAAGGATGTGAACACCACAGTCAGCTTCAGGAGAGCAAAGGCGCCATCCCCCTGCAGCCCAGATTCTCTTTACTCTTCCAACATTAGGACCTGAGGGTCAGCGTTACCAGGTGGTGACATAAATAGGAAAGAAAAAGACTGGGAGCTTCTCAAGGACAGAACAGGTGTGGAATTCACCCATGAATCCAAGTGCTGGACACTCAGGGGCACCTGAGAGATGTCTGATGACCGAATGAGTGTGTGTGTGTGTGGAGTCTTGGGACACTGAGATCCAGTGTGTGCTGGACAGGGAGGAGTCCAGATGGGGAAGAGCACACAGGGAGGGCAGCCACGGTCATGTGACCACAGCCCCTGCCGTCAATCCGATTTCCTAGCCAGATCCTTTGTTTATCACAAGCCTCAACCATGTAGCAATGGCATGGCACCCTCCATTTGGATCCCCAGGGAAAACAACCAAATCTCAGCTTGGGTTTAGCTCAGCCAGCCTCTTCCCCTTTCTGGACCCAGATTCTCTAGTGGGTCACAGGCTTCTCACAGTCCTATCAAAACACCCGTGACTCAAGAAAAAGAACAATTAGCTCCAGACTATCAGAGGAAATCTGAACTGTCAAAATTAACAAACACTTGCTTAAATGTCTGCAAAATATCACTTAAGTAGATAATCAACTTCAACTCAATGCTCATTTTGTTAAATACGTGCGTACATTTCATTCGAAGTATAACCTGTCCACGTTACTTCCTCCCTCCCTTCTGTAAATGCTTTGATCCCAATGCACATCGCCAGATAGACCATGTCTCGCAACGTTCAGAAAAAGAATCGTTTCTTCTGGCCCTTCCCTGCCTCCTCTCTTCTTCCTCCTCAAGGCTGCTCAAGGTAGTAATGCTCTTCTCCATGCAGCAAACCTGTAGGCCTGCAAATCTTCATCCATACACAGTCTGCTAAACAGCGACATTCCATACGGGACAGCTACAGAATTCAGTGTAGGTCTACTGGGAAAAGTCCCAGTGGTGGAAAAATGGAGAGACACAAATATTTAAAATGCCTAACTTTGATAGAGTGCCCACCATACAGACATGACTGGGCTCAGTGAGGTACTAATGTCTCAATGACAACAGCTGAAGTGGGATCTATTATCCTCATTCTAAAGACATTGAGACGAGACTCAGAGAGGTGAAGTATCTTGCCCAAGGCCAGACAGCTGAGCCAGGACTTAAACTTGGGCCACTGGCTTCTATAAGTCATTGAGCATTCTAGCTCTGGACTGAAGCAAACAAAAGTCATTACCCAGATGTGGTTCAAATCTGGAAGAATGTTAGGATGGTCACGCCCCCAATGAGCTAAAAATCCTAGGAGAAAACAAGGTGGGGTTGGGAAGAAGAAAGACAGCCAGAACTTATTCAAGTTCTGGTGAAGATGGAAAGATGCAGACCCTTAAAATTGAAGGCAGAACTACTCAGTCTATATTTTGGATCTAGAAAGTCAGTAGATTAGGAAGTAGAGCTTCCTAATACTGGGAGCTGCAGGCAGAACCAACAAGATCATTCATGTCAGCCACATCATTTAATAGATGAGGGACCAAGGCCAAGAAAGTTAAATATCCTTCCCGAGAGCACCTGGCCAAAGAAGACCCTGGTCTCCAGCTTCCAACCCAGGGTTCAGTTCCCTACGCCTGCTGGTGAGAAGTGAAAGGCAAAATAACTAGAAAGATCTAGGAGGGGGGGAAAAAAAACCAGGACAGATGAGGACATCCTGACCTTGGAGCCTCTCTGAAAAAGCTTTAGGGATCCACGGAGGAAGAGAAGCTTGTGCAAACACAAAGACAAGTGCCAGGTGTTTTTGCTTTTGTTGTTAAGTGGGGGATTCAGGAGACCAAACCTGTAGCCAGGTTTCTGTCAAAGCAGAAGAGGGCCTTTAGCAAATTTTCATAAGCACAAGGCTCTATCAAGGATTCACTGAGAATCACATGTCAAGTTAACTTTTACATCCTGCTTTTGATAGAGGTCTTGGTGGGCAGGAAAAGTTTGGTCCACACAGGGTGTCAAGAGTTTGGCAGTGCAGGCGACAGTCTGATACCTGGAGAGTAACATGGCGGAATATGAGCTGGATTCAGCTCAAACAGGACCACCTTGCAACACCTACGTGGGAAACTCAGCCTCTGGACTCCCCGGTGGACTCATGGAACTCGGGAAGATGGCATCTGCCCCGGCCTGTGCCCACAAAGGGCTCTCAATAAATGAACCGGAATGGGTGAGATCACACTTCGCGTTTATGTTCATTCAGCTGTCACCTGCTGGGCATTGTGTGGAGCACGTTGCTTAGAGACTGACACTCCAGGTCCCTGCCTACCCTGGGGGAACTTGAAATCTAATGGAAGGTTCAGGTAGTGAGTGGACAGTAATTAAACAAGTACTTACCAGTGCTCTGAAGGAGAGGCACCAGGAACTGTGAGAGGGGCATCAGGACTTCTCTGCAGAAATGACCCTTCCTGGTACTGGGGTTTGAGCCCAGGGGCACTCTACCCCTTAACGACCTCCCTAGCACTTCTTACTTTTTAGTTTGAGACAGGATGTCACTAAGTTGCCCAGGCTGGCCTCAAACTTGTGATGCTCCTGCCTCAGCCTCCCAGGTAACTTAGATTACAGAAGGAAATGACCGTGAAGCCAAGAATCAAAATAGGAGTTAGCAAATTAAAATAGGGAGAAGAATATGTCTAGAAGAACAACCCCATGAGTGCGTCCCAGTACGGGCTGAGAGAGGGCCAACCAGGAGGGGTGGCTGAGTCTCTTGAGAACTCCTGGTCCAAAAGTAAAAGGGTGTGGTACCGGAGAGCTTAAAGCAGAAGAATAATGTGAACGGACAGGCCTCTGACAAAAAGACTCCTCCAGTGGAAAAAGACCCTCCCCACTCCCCACTGGGAGGCTCCTGCAGTAACCCTGGCAAGTTTTGAATGGAAAGACACCAGGCTCTTACCATTCTAGGACTCACCACTACATCACAGTGGCACAGCTGGTCCATGCTTGGGTCATAATTTGGAGGAAGAGCTTCACAGGGCCACATTTCTCCTTGGTCCCCACCCTTACCAACATCTTTACCTTGATGGGACTGATGCCAAAAGGGAACCTAGGGAAGTTCCAGGCACATAGATCTGGGAGGCCACCATCAAAGGTCCCGCTGAAGTACTCCTTGACTTTCACAGGCAGGGAAGGGAAGAGCACCAAGATGAACACTCTACAGGTTGGGTTTTCAAGAACTCTCCAGCTGGGGGAGAGGGAGGTCTGGGCAAAACACAATGAAGACCCACTCAGGGAAGGGCTTTTGCGGGCTGTAAACACAGTCTGCATGAACAAGCACTGGCAAGAAAAGTCAGTTCTGGTGGAGAAGGGAGGCTTTACAAAATCACCCTCTACCCTTGCTTTTGCAGGTTAACTTTGTGTGTATAAGGGGGGGGGGGTGGACCTGGGAAAGGGAGGGTTACTAGGGATTGAACCCAGCAGTGCTCTATCACTGAGCTATAACCCCCTCCCCCACTCCCTTTTTTTTTTTTTTTTTTGAGACAAGTTCTCACAAAATTGCCCAGGTTAGCCTTGAACTTGCAATCCTCCTGCCTCAGCCTCCAGAGTTGCCGGAATTGCAGGCACACACCACCTCATCAAGCCTGAGTAGTATTTTGAGGACTGAGAGGGGCGAGGGTAGGGACATTCTCGGCAGCAAGAATAACCTGAGAAAGTCAAGAACAAGAGGAGCCGGTCTGAGGGAGCCCGAGGCTGGCTCCAATTCACATGTTAAAACACAGGGATTAGTGTTCACTTACTGGTTTGGAGTCTTCCCACATACACTGTCTTGCCTCATCTCACTTCCACACTGAGGTCAGTACCACTGATCTTGACTGACATCTAAGAACGCTGCCACCCATCACCCAACCACGTGGGTCAGAGCCAGAAGACACGCCCAAGCGGGCCTCATTCGTGAGTCTTACTTCACTCCTGATCAACAAGATTGGGCAAAACCAATGTGCAACCTTCAATAGAAGTTAAGCCCTCTACGCAGGTTTAAAAACTTCCAGAAGTGCCCCTCAGTGCCCCAATCTAAAGGGCTGGGCAACTGCGGACCACAAATTCAACACAGGACTCCAAAAACTAGGCTTCAGCTAGTGCACCTCCATTATGACATGCTCAGAGATGAAAGTGTACAGAAGGGCGTCCTGTGGCAGGAGCTCAGTGACTGACCTTGGAGTCAAAGAGCCCCAAGTCTGAGTTCCAGCCGTCCACTTCTTAGCTTGTGGCCATGGGCTGGAAACCACTTCACTGCCATGAGGCTCCGTGTCTCCATCTTGAAACTGGCACACTACTGGACCCTCTGCGGGTTGCTGGGAGGCTGAGTGAGAAAATCCAGGTGAGGCTGCGCAAAGCCCTGTCAAGGTTGGCTTTTGTTGTCTCCCATCTTGGCTTCTGGTCAAGGTCACTAGAGACACTACACTCAACTTTTGGTTCCACCTTTTTGAGCGATATTAAATATTTGCAGAACGTTTGGGAACAGTTATCAGGACAGCCAGTTTGAGAAAGCCCTGGAAGTACTGCAAGTCTGGACATTGTGCTGGTTTTCTCCCTCACTAGCTCTGTGATCCTAGGCAAGTCACAACTTATTTGTGACTCACATCCTACTTGTAAAGAGATGAGGGCTGAGGTATGAATTCTAAATGACTTCCAAAGTCTCATTCAGCTCCAGAATGCCTTAAATTTTACGAATTTGATTTAAGAGAACTGGGATTTTCTAAAAAAGAAGATCAGGAGGGTCTGTCACATAGTTTGTGAATACGATAAAAGCAGTCACATAAAAGAGGAGTGAACACCGTGTATGGAGAAAACCAGAAAAAGTAGGACCAGCAAGAGAGAAGCTTCAAGGACAGCAGATTTTTGGCTCAGGCTAAAGAAAAAAGAACTTTCCAACAATAACAATTATTCAATAATATGTAAAATGTGACCCCGGGATTGTGAAATCCTCAAGGCCAGGCCTATGGTATTCAACCTCAAGCTCCCAGCACCTACCCCAGTAACCCCACACAGGGCATTCTTAAATGATGGATTGATAGACAGACGCATGGACGGATGGGTGGGAAGGAGAGAGGAGGAGGTAGAGAAGGGAGAGAGGAAGGGGGGGCTGCCTAAGTGGGTGGCACACCTCCCCTGCTGGGTGCATCCATCCTCAGCTGGATGACCATCTGTAAGGGCCACACTGCAGGGTGGATTTCTAAGTCACGTAGGAGGTTCCACTAAAGGTCTATGTGATATTTATTTCCTCACTTCTCTCCCTACTAACTCATCCTACATATTTTTGTCAGATTAATCTTCCTAAAGGACAGTTCTGTTGATGTCACCCTCCTACTCAAAAAATTTCAATGGTTCCCCATTGCCTATTCAATGAAGTCCACAATTCTGGCATTTGAGGGCCTCATTCCTGCTCTGCCTTGTGAATTTCTATTCATTTTCTGAAACCCAACTTAGACAGCTCCTCCGCTGCCCCCTTCCCCCCCACAACAGTTTATCCAAACTGTGTCTACTGTTGTATATTACCGCACACAAGTATGATGAATGCAATTGATGATAGTTAGACTCTTCTGTGAGACTGCAAAGTCCCTGAATGAGGGGACAATCTTTATCCCTGTACCTCCAACCAGGAGAAGAGGACCTAACTTTCAGCAGTCACACCAAAATTGTAAATCCATCAGTTCACTGCTTAGCATACACAGACATTCTGGTGTATCCCTGATGTGCATTAGCTCCTTGACCGTCTATAACTCTATCTTCCCCATCAAATAAATAAGGAAGTAGGGGGCTTAAGGCAGGACAAACAATTTGAATAAGACACAAAGCTAATAGACGGTAGGAACTGGATTTTCGTGAATGACTTCAAGTTCTGGATACGAGCTGCTCCACAGTGCTGATTTTCCTGCAGCAGGACCATCGAGGCAGTCCAGATATTTTCAACAAGCATTGTCTGGGCCATTAGGGGACAAGTTCTGTATGTAGAACTTCTGCCCTCAAGGAGCTTACAGTCTAATGCATGAAGCAGACAAATAAATTACAGCCCATTGCAACAATGCTACCAGAGAATCATCCAAAAGAAGAAAAACCTCTCAGTCAAACGGGAAGGACAGGGAAGATTCATGATAGCAGTGAGTTGCAATTATGGGGTACCTACTGCATGCTGAACACAATGCTGAAAACCATACCACAGATTCACAAATCAACACAGTGAGGCATAGCAGGGCTTGATGCAGTAGTCAAGAGCATCGTTTCTGGAGTCCAAGTGCCAATGTTCAACTCTTACAGTGCTGCTTCTTGAGAGCTGTGTGCACAAACTTGTCCTTTCAGACCTTCAGTTCCCCCAGTGTAAAATCAGAATAAATCAGTTCCTCACTCGTAGGGATGTTGTAGAGATTAAAAGGCTAAACCAAAGCAAAGCACCGACAAAACTGCCTGGCATACAGCGTTATATGAATTTCACTTATTATTCAAGGAACTTGTTCAAGAGCACGGCAAATAAAAGTCTGATTCCACTATCCATTCCAACCACACTCTTCCTCAGGAATGCACCTGGTGAAGTTTAACCTGAGTTTTAAAAGGCAAATGAAGAGAGAAGGAGTGGAAAGGATCGTGGGGGACCTTCATCATTCTTGCCTGCCCCAGCACGATTGCTCACTCTTTTCTCTGCCTGATACTCCTTCTCCAGCAAACTTGACCCATCATCCAAAGCCATTCCATGAGACCTCTTGTATAAGAATGCTCCTCTGATCTCCTTCCCAAGTATTTGGTTGATACCTCTCTTGGTATACAGTTGGTATTTACCCACTTTTATGCATACAAATGTGCATACCCATGCACACATATGCCCAGATACACCAGAGCTCCCAGGCGCAGTTGATTTTATGAAGCACCACAGTAACTCTCTGGCTCAAGTTCAGAGACACTTGTTATACTTAATTACCATTCCAAAGCTGAAATTGAAACTATCCCCAAACTGCAGACAGCCCCGCTGTGAACAATATTTCCTACTCATCCAACTCGTTATCTTGAATTTTGACCAATGGGAGCGGTAAGCAATGATTTGATACTGAAAACTACCACTCCATCTAAGTAGATAAGGAGAACCGGAAATAAAGAAACCTCTACCCTCCCCAATACATATTTACTAAAAAGTGACGCAGTTGCTTTCCTAATTTGCTTGTAAAGTGGAAGAAAGCAAGGAGAAATTTTATGTTTAAAATTATCAGAAACAATAGAAATTGCCAAATGCCAGCAGATGTTAAGTATTGTTGTTTTGTTTTAAAGCTTGAAGGAACTTCATTTTCTCAAAATCAACTTTTGGTTTGATCAAGCAGCTCAAGGACACATTCAAGAAGGGTAACAGCAGGTGGGGTGCGGAGCACAGAAAATGCACCTAAAGGATGGCAAAAGTATGAGGTTGTAACTGAACACAATGGGTTTGCATCTTGGTGAGAACAAAGCCAAAAAGCACAACCAGGGTACAAAAGAATGGAGAAACATTTATTACTCACAGTGAGTATGGAAAGCACTAGGGGCTCTGAAAGCCATGCTCCCTCCAAACATGGGAAAAATAGGGATTTGACGATGAGACCCATACATATTTATATAGGAAAGCCCAGGGGGTGGGCACTTTCCGGAGCATGCTCAGTTTAAAGTCACAGATCAAACATTTAGAAAGGAAAAATGGCGGACACATTTCTGTGGATGCTTATTATCAAGGTCATGGAGCACATGTTCTAAAGGGAAAGATGGCAGACATATTTCTGAGTAGGCTCAGCTCAGTATCACCGTTAGGTAGCTGGTCAGCCATGAAGGGATAAGCAGGGCAAAGATAATGAGGGCAACTGAAAACCACACAGAGTCTTATCTGAGAGATAAGTACCTGGAAGATCAGGGCTTGGTATGTTAAAACCTCCCCCGGCCATAATTACATCCTCTTAAGACAAACTATTATTTTAAGATCATGTCACAGCCTGCCAGGCTACCTGGACCCTCCCAGTCTTGATGGGGGCTACTTAAAGGATAGTGAACTGATTAAGGGCAGGAAATTGAGGCAAAAACAGCAGGACTCCATCTTCTTAAAAACTCCAACTCTGAGCACCATACTCATCTCTCAATTCCCATGCTGTCAGTCAAAAGTCAGAAGGTGGACTTGGGCGGGGCTCTAGAAACTCCCTGGGACCCCTGATAAAACTGAAGAGCAGGAGGGACATGCCACCCTCTCCTCTCTGAGAGGACCCACCCTCTCCCTTCAGAGTGTCCCCTTTCCCCCATTCCTATTCCTCCTGGTAAACTCATGCCTGTTACTGAAACGTTTCTGGCATGATTGCAAGAACCAGGGGGAAGGGGGACCTTTGCGATGGCTCAATTTTGTGGCAGCCCCCAGCCCTGTACCATTATCATGATTACTGTAGGTGACCTAAAATAACAAGTCAAAGTGGCTTGGTGACCTTAGCTTATCCAAAGAGTTTTAGCAGAAACCAAAGGAAGGAACACCTTGCAAAGTGCATTTCCAGTCTCTTCAGGGGACAGCAGGGGTTTTTCCCCCTCTAAGTGTAGGAGTTTGCCCCTAATGTCCGCCTCACTTAGCAGCTAACAAAGTTCATGGATACCAATGGATAAATAAGAATGCCATCACTTTCCCTTCAATCACAGAAAAGGAGTTAGGTTTGTGGTCACGAGATAAGCAAAGTGACCACAGGAAGCAAAAAAGACCAAGAACACCCCAAATTAGATAATCATTCCTCTCCCAAATGATTGACATCTGTGCACTGATTAATCTTTAATTATTATAACTCTCCTTATTTATTGCTTTTATTATTTATCTATCTATTTTTAATCATGGGCTTAAAACTTCAGAGCCAGGCACAGTAGCACACGCCTGTAATTACAGCTACTTGAGAGGCTGAGGCAAGAGGATCACAAGTCTCAGGCCAGCCTGGGCAACTCAGCAAGATCCTGACTCAAAACAACCAACAAACAATAAATAAAGAGCCAGGGAGTAGGTCAGTAGCAGAGCACTTGCCTAACATGCATGAGGCCCTGGGATCAATCCCCAGGACCACAAAAATAAGTTAAATAAAAACTCAGAAAATCATAACTAAGGGAAGAGTAATGTTGGGTTATTTTAGACACTAAACTATTTTTAACAACTTCAGGCTAAACATCAGGGAGGATAAAAGTATATTTTGATGCCAAATAAGACATTTTGGGGATTTCCCGGAAGCAGAGGAGAGAGAGTCTGAGAGGATCCAGTGTTGACCGCTGCTAAAAATGAAAAGGCAAATCCAGACTAAGCTATTTTTTCCTCCTATCGCTAAAATTAGATGCCTCAGCAATGCTACCTTTCTTTAGGTAAAAATGATGTATTCTCATACACCTCACTGTTTAACGCCATTCAGGCATTTTGGTCGTGGCTAACCAGACCTAGGGAATTGAAGTCTAATGACGTGTCATCACCAACCTAAGGAAATCCTACCTCTTACACGAAGTAGCCATCCATAAACCCAAAGCTGTGTGGACAAAGACCCCGAGAGACGACAAAAATGCCCCTGCTTTCATCCCCCCAAAATGCATCATCAGTAGAATAAATGAAATCAGCATGTCATTTTCCTTCTGGCCCAGCCTACACCCTGGCTCTCAGAGATTAACAGGGCAGTTTGAAAATGTCCCTCAAGATGCTTCGATTTTGGATGTCTGACACCCACAGTGGAATAGAGGCCGACTCGGGGTTCGAGCCCTGGCTCCAGAGCCTGTGCTTACCTGGGAGGGGGCTGACGATGTCCTCTGCTACGTGCACCCTCCAGCTCCACTGCCCACTCCCAGGGCAGCCAGGGGTGCTATGGAAACGGTCAGGTCATTCATCCCTCCGCTAGCAACTCCTCATCTTCTCAGAGGAAAAATCGCAGCCCTCCGATGGCCCCCGGGCCCTACGTTCTCTGGCCCCTGTGCCCTCAGCCCTCCCCCACACTGGCCTCCATGCCCATGACCTCCCCTGTCCTGGCTCCCCGCCCCCAGCCCATCCCCGCCTAGGATGCTCTTCCCCAACTACAAGGCTAACTCCTTCAAATCTTTGTATAAATGTTTCCCTCACGATTAGATTAGTGTAAAATCACATGTCCTTTAAGCCCTATTTTTCCTTTCCTTTCTTTAAGTGTTAGGCAATACTTAACACTTTCCAACAGATGGCAAAATTGACTGACTTCCTGTGTCAGTCGCTTCCCGTCGGCTCTGAGGCTGGGGATTGTCTGGGTGGCTTACCCGGTGACATCTCAAGCACTTGGTATGTAGCAGGTATCCCATAAATATCTGCGGAATGAAAAACTAAGATCTTTTATTGCTTCAACTTCTTATGATTCTGGGAAGTACTTAGTATTCCTGCTTAGTAAACGGGTGACTGGTTTTTATTCCCTGCAGAAACCAACCCAAAAAAGAGAGTTACTCAATGCTGTGGTTTTGGATATGGTTTGTCCACTCAAGGTTCACATGCTAGAAGCTCAGTCCCCAAACTGGTGGTGCTGGAATATGGTGACTCTGAGAAGTGTTTCAAAGCCTTAAAGAAGAATCAGTGCTTTTCTAGGAAGCACTAGTTCTCCCAAGTTCCAGCTCCTGTGAGACTATGTTTGGACTTTCTCGACATCAGAATCATAAGCCAAATAAACCTCTTTTCTTTGTAAGTTACCCAGCCCTTGGTTTTTTGTTACAGCAACACAAAACAGGTTAAAAAATACTAAAGAACAGGAACACTTCACTGTCACCATCTAATGAGAATTCATTATGCCCCAGGTTCTGTGTTGAACATGTTTTCTTATTTCAACTTCACCAAAAGCCAGTGAGCAAGACATTGTTATCCTAATTTTACACAGGAGGAAACTCGGCTCAGAAAGATTAAATAAATAAACCAAGACCACACCACTGCAAATGGTCCTGCTGGGCTTTGTACAGATTCAGGGGTACAGATCTTGATTTCAAAAGAGAAAGGTCTATGTGCAAAATCAACAATCTACAAAGGAAAGCTACTCTGTAAATCAATCTTTGTGTGTGTGAGTATGTGTAGCCGGGGGACCAAGGATTGAACTCATGGTGCTCTGCTACTGAGCTATATCCCCAGCCTCAACAATTGCTAAACTGTTGAGGCTGCCTTTGAACTTGTGATCCTCCTGCCTTGGCCTCCCGAGTCACTAGGATTACAGACATGCACCACCATGCCCGGCAATCATTTCTTGATCACAGTTTGTGGGGTTGGGAGTAGCTGGAGAGCCCACTCCCAAGCCTAAACAAGCAAAAGCTAAGTCAACTTGGACAGCTGAGCCCAGCAGGTCCCAGAGGGCAGCAGGAAAAGTGATGATAATTTTATTGGAAGCTCTGTCCTTTGAATCATCACACTGGTGGACCAAAGTCTTAGTGGACACCCAGCCACAAAGGAGACCAGGTCAATGAGCAAGTTTCCTGAAGGGCTGGGGTTCTCTGCAGAAGGGCAAACAATCCAAACCAGTCACCCACGTTTGGCTCAGAATAGGCTGCATGGGGAGAGAGACTGGGAAGCCCAGCCAGAGGTAAGGCCACCACTGACCTAACATCACCTTCCCCAACTCCTGACAGACACGGAGGAAGGGGAGAGAGGCCAACACCATCACGGAGCATGGTGCCTGGCCACCTGTGGGGCCTCCTGTCCAACAGCATTCACCGTCTTCTCCTCCTCGTTCACCTGGTGGTTTCACCATCAGACACTGCATAAGAAAGCATTTGCGGTTACCTTTCTGAGATGGGAGGTGGTGATCTTGGTGACTAGGGACACAGGCTAAAGGGTAACCTAGCATTTCCGTGTTTGACCCTGCCTGATTCAGGTGAAAGACGGATAACCCAAGTTTTCCTTTTATTTGTTAATTCTACATCTTGAGATCAAAGACTCAAATTAGATTTGATTACGCAGAAATGCCGAGAATTCCTTTTGTGATAACTGTTAAAACCCCCAAATTTTAAATCCCCACTCCAACTGTTTTAAACCAGATAGCAATCCTAAAATACTAATTTTTGAGGTCTATAATTTGCAACGATTTTTTTTTTCCTTGTTAGTAATGTGAAACAAACACGCTGTCCTGAGAGGGGGAAAGATTTTAAATGAAAAGCCTTCTATAACCATTCTGAGAGCTGTCTTGACACCCGGATATGTTGGGGGGAAGGGTGTACTGAGGATCTCACTGTACTTAAAAAATAGCATTGTCGCTATGGAAGCAGCTCTAAATTTTGACTGTTTTTTCCCTTATGCTAGCAAAGGCCATATTCTTTATATGCAGCTTTTCTTTTCACCAAAAAGGGTTTTGACAGTAATCCAACTAGTTTGCAGCATGCCCTGCCTTGCCCTAGTCTGTCACCCCCTCCCTCTTACTACCCAGGTATTGCTAAGCCTAAAACAGGAGGAGAGAGCAGAAATCACTGATGACAGAACATCAATGAACCAGAATTCTCTTCTTTCTCTCTCTGCCATGCCCCCCTACACACACTCACACACACTCTCATTCAATCATTCATTCCTCGAAGAAATCATAGTTTAACTATGATTAAGGACCTGAATGGTCCTTGTCACTAGTTAAACTGGCTTCATTCCAATCTCTCATTTTCTAGCCCTTCATTAGCAACTGCCAATCAAAGTCAATCAAAATTATAGACATAAATGTGAACAATTTTTGTTTTAAAGTGAGTGCTTCTGAAATTTTACATTGATGTACACTGGCCTTTCCAAGTGGTCCTCTTTAGTATTTCACAGTCTCCCAGAAACACATGACACGTTAGTTGCATATGTCTGAAACTCTGCTAAGCTGCCTTAACAGCCTGTGACCCCTTCCCATCACTCAGGGGCAGCAAACTGCCACTCTTTGAAGATGTACTTGACTCTGGGAAGCAAGCAACAGGCATTCAGAGCCAGTCTTGCCAAACAAGGCAGGTACTCATGGTGAGGAGTGCTGTTTTTCACAGAAATGAGATGTAACCGTGAAGTCATGAAACTGGCTTTCTCGTGAGGACCATAACTTGACCCTGAAGGGGAAGTCCAAAAGTGCCTGGTGATGGACATTCGTGGTTTTAGTTTGTTTTTACGCAGTGGCAAGGTCTTTGGAATTAGCACACAATCACCACAGCTACACTGAAAACATTTCTCAACTAGACACATATGCATACATGTAATGAATAAAATGAATGATTTCTGCTAGCTGCCTCCTACCCTAACATTTTGATTATTTTTTCACAAAACTTGATTCTTTTCCCACTGTCATTCTCTTAGGTTAATGTCCTCTACTGAATGGAAATGAAATATTAAAATACATGATTCCTTCAAGGAACAAATGATTAAATAAGTATAAGTCTTACCTGACATCTTAGAATTGAAGTGTTTAGAGAGCCTTCATCCAAACAACACTATTGAACAAATACCAGCAAAGAGACAGGCAGATGTACAGTTTGCCAAGAGTAACCATCCAGACCTCCTTTCAATAAACCATCTCTTTAGGAGGATGATTTTGGTCGTGTGAAAATTTTACCTCAGCAATCTTTTTGGTCTGGAACTGCTATTTATGTTATTTGAATTGTTTTTAACAAGTAGAAGGAAGAAGGGCCCCCTATTACAGCAGTTCCACCTTATTTGTGGTAGGTACATTCCAAGACCTCCAATGGATACCTCAAACCAGATTGGACATCTCTCATTTTGTGTTGCTAGAACAAAATACCTGAAGCTACTTTCTTTATAAAGAAGAGGACTGTCTAGCTCACAGTTCCAGAGGTTCAAGAGCATGGGACTAGTGACCTGGCAAGGATCCACCAGGCTGCATCACAACATGGCCAGGAAGCAGACAGGAACAAGCTGAGTGCAGAAGGGGCCAAGAACAAAAGGTTGCATCTCTTCCTAACAGTCCACTCATGAGAACTAAGCCACATGCAAGGCCATCATTAATACATTCCCAGTGTGAGTGACCACATAATCTAATCACATTCCACAAGGCCCCACCTCTGAAAAGTTCTACCAGCTCAACACTGCCACACTGGGGACCAAACTCCCAGAACATAAACCTTTGGGGACAAACAATTTCTAAACCATAACAGTAGATAATCTTATGTATTCTCCCCCCCCCCCACATACATACCTATGACAAAGTTTAATATATAAACAATAACTAATAACCATAGAACCATTACAATGATACACTGCAATAACTTATACTATAATATTTATTATGTGACAAATAAAAGTCTCTTCTCCACCAAAATGTCTCATTGTATTTTCACCTTTTCACTTAAAGGAAGCATTATAGCTTCTCTTTGGCATACCCAAAATTGCCAGAATCACTACTCTTGCACTTGGGGCTCTCATTGAATAAAATAAACCTGAACACAAGCACAGCCACACCATGACTGTTGTCTAGTACAAGACAGCTACTAAATGATTAACAGGTGGGCAGAGTATACAGCATGGATACACTGGACCAAGGAATGATTCACATCCCCAGGCGGAATGAAGTGGGATGGTGCAAGATTTCATCACACCAATCAGAATGCATGCAACAGAAAACCTATGAATTGTGTATTTCTGGAATGTTCCATTTAATATTTTTGGATCACAGTTGTTCACAGGTAACTAAAACCACAGATAAGGAGGTTGTACTGTATGTCCTGAGGAGAAGACTTAGGAATGACCTTGTCACTCTGTGTTATCATACTGAGAAAAATTGCCCCAGCGATGGTGGAATCAACAAATGTCGTATGACAGTTCAGGAGACCCTGAGAGAATGAAAACCCCTGTAACAGGCAATTTCACCTTCTTGAAATAATCAGTTCTTCAGGAGAGAGATGAATTTCAGTTCTTCTACTGGCACATTCAAGTCAATGGCCCATGAGGAGGCATTACCGTCTTTTCAAGGCACAGGGCTGAGAATTGGGTTGCTGCTTTCATACATGCCTAAAACTACAGACAGGCGCTTTCTGACTGTACTGATATTCATTCTATGATGCCCCGGATATGCTTTCTTTTCCTTCATTTTTTAAATGGCCTTTCAAAATCTACCAAGTTGATGTCATGACTCATGAATGGGTCACCTCTCACAGTTTGGGAAGCACAAGACCCACATTGTGTGTTTGGGACCATGTGCTCCACAGACCACCTCCACGGGATGGTGCAAATCAGCACATCCCTAGGCTCCACCCCAGGCCTACTGCAAGAGAATATTTGCTGGAAAAGCCCAGGACCTGTCTTTTCAACGAGCCTCCCAGCTGATCCCGCTGTGTTCTAAAGTCCACACCATTATCTGGTCATGAGTCCTAAGGAAAATAACTCCAAAGAGGTTAAGAGATTTTTTCAGGGTCACACGTCTAATGAATAGCAAAGCCAACAATGGGGACCCTTGCCTCCTGTCTTCTGGGTTAGTGTTCTTTAAACACATAAAGCTCCTCTGACTACCCAGGCCCACCTCTAACCCAGTACCCCCCACACTGCACTCCGCGGTTGTGCTCCAGAGCCCAGAATCCTGAGTGTCTGGGTGAGAGTCAGGAAAGCCATGGGAACGGATGTCCTACCATTTTAAAAATGTTCCAAGAAGACAAGAGCCAAAAAATCACATATATAGCCAAATACTAACTCCTGATCCAGTTTTAGGCTTTAGGGAAGTGGGGAGAGATCCCCTCACATCACACTGTTCAGTAAGTATTGATCTTCAAATACACCTCTGACCTAACAAAACAAATTATCTCAGGAGATGATAAATGAAATAATGGTGCTTCGCTTTCCCTCTAAGATTTTAGAAAAGTAATAATACCAACAAGAAGCAGTCAACTTCGGTTGTTCAATAAAGCCATATATATATATATATATATATATATATATATATATATATATATATATATATATATATATATATGTAATTTTTTGACCATGGAATTGGGACTTGTATAGCCAAATCCTAAGATTGGGCTGGCTTTATGACTTTGCCTTTCTAATATCATTTTTCCCCTAGAAGGGCTCCCCAACTTAGATCAAGTTTACCGAGTCAAGCTTTGATATTTTACACACACAATAATTCCCACAGTAAGGCCAATGCTCAACAGAGATTCTGCTAACTAATGTTGGCCCTCTCTTCCAGAAGCAGCCCAAAGATAGTTTTCCCAGGGTCTACTCATATTAATCCAATGAGCATTTATTGAGCAACTTCTAACTTCTGGTCCAGTGTTAGGCCCAGGAGGTGGGAAGAGATGCTACAGTTCTCAAGTCACATGTTCTATTTCTGAAGACCACTGTGTGTCCATGAGCATTATGTTATTATTATAAACCACACAAGAAGGTACACAGTAGTACCCAGGATTCGCCTGGGTGGCAGAAGGAAGCAACTTCAACGTGCACCCAGAGGGGAAATAGGCGAATGTGAGACAGAGTGACTTGTTCCTGCTCCGCCTCTCTGGCTTTGAGACTCCTTCCTCCCTTTTCTTTTGACATATCTGGCAAAGTATAAATAGAAAAACAGGCCTGAAGATGCTGCAGTCTCTCTCTCTCTCTCTCTCTCTCTCTCTCTCTCTCTCACACACACACACACACACACACACACACAGTCCACACTCTCCAGGGTCGAGAAGCCTCTTCAAAGGCTGACATGCCCTGTCACATCTCCTACGTCCCTCTCCCAGAATCCCTGTGGAGAGACAGCCACTCACATCCTCAGACCCAATGCCTCAGGTTTCTGAGTATTTTTCAGTATAAAACATCCTCCCCTGATATGGTCAAATGTGACTACAGCTATTTCAGAGATTTACTGACAAGCTCTGTAGCTGGGCAAAACAAGAAAGAAATAGTCTACAGATTTCAGACACATTAATGAACCTTAAAAAACCCCACAACTCTCGCATCATTAACCTATTAATTCAGGACCTCCATGCTAATCCAAAGCAACTCTTCATTCTCTTACTTCAGTCATTCTTAATACTGTGAGATTTCATGCAAATAATTTCTAGAACTGACTACAAATACACTGTATGATTTTTATGGGGATGTGAGATGAGATTTAATCTCTGCAGTAGGAAGACAAAGGTTAGCATTTTAAGGATTTCTCACACATACATTTTACTCTGCACGTCCACACACAGGAGACCCAGCATGCATGGAGCCCCAGACACTCCTCTGCTTGAAGAAATTCAGGCATGGCTGGTGGGGTCACTGCAGGATCGCCCCAGCACACAGGTCCACGGAGCAGAGAGCAAGAAGAGCAGCAGAGATTCGGTTTCTTCCACTTGCTCTTGGGACTTAAGTTGACTATATCCTGAGAGTTAATTCTTCCAGATGTGTAAAATGTGGTGTCTTACAATGCTCCCTGCTGAACTCGTCAACAGAATTATTTCTAGAAAAGGTCAAGAAGACACCTGGGTTTTCCCAGCAAAGTTAAGGTGTCAATATGCAGTGTCCCTTGATAAGGAGAAATTTCACTCTGTGAGTAGCAGAAACAGCCACAGCTGTCCAAAGCAATGGTATATTTTTATCTTATAACTAAAACTTGTAACTGATAGTGTTTTTTCCTTTCTTATGACTACAGGGAAACTCAGGGCTGAGATTTATAGACTTTTTTACTAGGTCTTGCTAAGTTGCCCATGCTGAACTAGAACTGGAGATCTTGGGGTCCTCCTACCTTACCCTTCATGAGTAGCTGGGGTTACAGGGGTGTGCCACCAAGCCCAGCCACAGACTACCTCTAATACCATAAGAGACTTATAGACTGTACTTCTGGATCCAAGCCTAGGTGTCCATCAACGGATGAATGGATAAAGAAAATGTGTTATATATACACAATGGAGTTTTATTCAGCCATAAAAAAGAATGAAATTATGTCATTTGCAGGAAAATGGATGGAACTTGAGAACATTATGTTAAGCAAAATAAGCCAAACTCTCATATATGGACACTAGACAAGATAAAAGAAATAGAAAGGAGGGGGAAAGGATCTCATGAATCAAAAGCTTCTCAGTGGAGTAGAGTAAAGGGACCAGGGGAGGGAAAGAGGAAGTACTGGGAATAGTATTGGCCAAATCCTATTGTTATATTGTGTGCAAGTAAAAAGATGTTAACAACAAATGCCACCATTATATACAACTATAATGCATCAATAAAAAATACGGAAAGAAACTTCTTTCCATTTCATCTGTTGGATCTATACGCCCTTTTTGTTTTAACTTCTTTGTCTTTTCTTTAAGAAACAAGCAAGTAAATAAAAACCTAGACACTGCTTCCCCACTGCAGGTCTTCCCAAGCATGGAGAGGTACCTGTGCTATCCTGAGTCACCTTCAAGCTCACATTCCTTATACAAGAAGACCCATTCCTGGCCTGTGAACAGCACTGGGAGGTGACCTAACCTGGCCTTTGACAATCACTGGGAGGTGACCTAACCTGGCCTTTGACAATCACTGGGAAGTGACTTACCCTGGCCTTAACAGGGGTGGCAATACCATGTTCTGTTAAAAGGGAATTAAATGTGGCTTCATGTTTTCTAAGACAGTCCTTATTGGATCTCACAGAGATTTCTTCTAAAGTGGAGGTTAAGGAATTTAAAGAACTAAAAACAAAGGAAATGGAAAAACCACCCAATGACAATATTCTCCACAGAATCCATCACATTGGAGGCCGGGGATGGGATTAAGTGGTAGAGCACCTGCTTAGCAAGTGTGAGGCCCTAGGTTCATTCTCTAGCACCAAAAAATAAAAGAAAAGATAGGAAGGAGAAGGAGAAGAGAAGGAGGAGGAGAGAATCCACCATCATCTTAAGTAGCCACCTAAAGTCATCTGTACTTCTACAATAAAGCAAGAGAGAAGTAGATATAAAGTATGTTTCTCCCAGTTTCTCTTTGAACTTTTATTAGATGATGAACAGCCTTATTAAATAATTTCTAAATATATAATCCTCTTGCATAATTTTAGGTATCCCAGCTATATCATTAGCACAGCAGGAAAACATCAAATAAGTTCGTATCTCACATCCAGTCCAGAACCCTCTAAGGCAAACTTGGCGGATGAAGGATAAATTCTGGCTTGTGATAGAGCAGAAGCTGATGGTCTCTGAAGACATGCACAGAACCAACTCTTTAATTATGTTCACTTTAGGAAAAGATGGCCCTGAACATCATGATTTGAAAATGACCTGAAAAGTGCTCTGGAGCCACACTCCACGCAAAGAATAAATAAATCGACATGTTTCACAATCCTTAATAAGGGAGCGACATCCCCTAGCCTACCAGCAGAAGAGCTCAGACAAGCCAGCAGGTTTTTCCAAGGCTGTTTAAAGACCAAACCTGGTAACCAGATGGAACCTCAAGAACCTCAAGGGTCTTGCATTTGATCACAAACTTTTCCTTCTGTTCCCTATATTCGTTTTTAAATACAGATGTATCAGCAGTAAAACACAAAGAACCAGCTGGAGTCATGGCACATATCTATAATCCCAGTGACTCAGAGGGCTGAGGCAGGAGAATTCCAAGGGCTAAGCCAGACTCAGCAACTTGGCGAGGCCCTAAACAACTCGGCAAGACCCTGACTCAAAATAACAAATAAAAAGGGCTGGGGATGTAGCTCAACGGGGTAAAGCAACCCTGGATTCAATCCCTCTTACCAAAGCGAAACAAAACAATCAATGAGGCATTTTTGTCTAAATTGGAAATATTTCATTTCAATGTAGGGTTTTGCCTAAGGGAAGTGACTCTGGTGGATGCAGAAATTTAGGGAACAAATATTGTTGGCATATTATCAATGCATCAGATAAAGGTTGTATTAGAAGAAAATCTGAAAACTGACTACAAGTTCATGTTCAATACCATCATGAATCACAACCTTTGTCCAAATAAAGTTTACTGTGACTTATTTCAGTTTACACAAATATGTCTGCCTGGTAACAAACGGACCAGGTTTGTTTCAACATCACAAACCAAACCAAGGTTGAAACTATATTTCTTGTGCTATTACAAATTTGGTCAAACTCATTCAACATTTCCAAAACTTAGGACGAAAGCATAAAATCCAAGAATCTCCCTGAAAAACATCCTGTATTTCAGCATACCCTATTTTTTACTACTCCAAACATCTTTACCTAGGTAACTATCAGGACATTACCTCCAGAGCTGTATTTCCTAAACAGACAAACTAGTCCACAGATCTTTTACTGATAACATGTTTTTCCCCTTTTATTGACTAGAACAATAAGTAAAAAAGAACATTGCAATATATTTACTAGATACTATTTTAAAATATCTGATCAGATGCTTTATTTCCATTCATATTGAAAAATAAATTTCCTACTGTCCCTATAGCTTCTTCTCCATAGAACAGGTTAATACATCACTTTTATTTCTCATGTTTGCCAATTTTTCATACTTTATCCCTATTCTGCTGTATTTCTGTCCTTGCTATTACACCAATTTATATCAAAGTTTTGTTTCTCTTCTGCTGGTAGCTCCTCGGTAATGCTGCTAGGGAGGGAACATAAATAAGAGCAAGGCCAACCAGAGGAAGAGCTTAGGACAGTAAGTCACTGAGATGGGAAGTGACAGTGACTATCCAGAGCCCCTGGCGTCATAACACTGAATTCAATTCAGCAGTCTTTGTTCAGAAATGAACCAGGGTATGGGAGGTGGGAGATGAGCTTCAAAGGTGGGGCGGAGCATGCAGATCAAGGTTCTCCTCTGCCAGTTAACTGATACCCTGCAAAGAGTCACTAATTCATGACCAAGAGGAAGATCACGAGTTCAAAGTCAGCCTCGGCAACTTAGCGAGGCCCTATACAACTTAGTGAGACCCTGTCTCAAAAGGTCTGAAGCTGTGGCTCAGTGGTAAATCATCCCTGGATTAAATCCCCAGTACCAAAAAAAAAAAAAAAAATTAAAAAGATCTTTACTCTGTAAAGATCACATTCTATCTGTTTTAATTCACCAAGATTTTCTATGACAAATCCCTTTATTCTAGTAAGCCACCTAAGACAGTACTGGTGCTGAAAATGTGCCTGTGGGTCACTTTCTGCAGACATCCTCCCCACCTCCAGCCCACATTATACACTCCCCAAATTTCCATCACTACCTTAATTCATTTACTCCCTCAATACTGTGAGGTGATTTCTTCCTACAAAAGGTCAAGATCAGAAGCCAATCCACATTTGAAGAACCTTCTACCAAGAATAAACAACCTATTTCTGGGTTCCTCAGCTGTACCTCATCTGAGCTAAGAAGAAACTAGAGCAAGACCCCACCCCACTTTAGCCCCCTGCTAGCCAAGGTCATCACAACACGAAGGAAGAAACTTTTCTTTGAACACTGAGTAAGAAAGAAAAAGAAAAGTGATGAATAGAAGATAAAAGAGTTGGAAACTGCCCATATTTCACCTTCTCTGCTACAATAACTCGTGGTAGAAAGAATGTTGACATCCAAACCCACCTGTTAGAGGTCACTGCAAGAACAGCTATGTGACAGAGGCACAGCCTTTGTTCTAAACTTTTCTGAGGGACCATTGTCAAAATTCAATGAAAGGATCCTAACTGGCCACTCTTGTTATGCATGAGACTTCATCAGATTGGGATGCAAGAGAAGGGGTGGTGAAACCTGACCAGCCTTACAAATGCTTTTTTCAAATGTCAGACGACTATTCCCAAAGGATGGTAGAGCCTGGGGAGGACATGCCTTGACATTCAATCTAGCTAGCAGCAGCTCATGCACTATTCCCATTTCCAAGTGCTAATCGGGAATTTCTCACTCCTCACCAACACCTCACTCAGATTTAAAAAAAAAAAAATCCCTCCTTGATAATGAACATTTCAACTGATAGCTCAATTTAGCAAAGCTGCAGGCCCTAGCCAATGATCCAAATGATAATCCTTTGTTGATATGGATTCAACAAAATGAATGATGAATGAAAAATAAAATCAAAGCAATAAGATGTCCAGTAGAGCAGAGCCGGCTCTCCACTCAGATGGGTCCCACTGATGGGGTGAAGGAGTCTTTGGGGGTAGGGTCTGCTCCAGGCACAAATCTTCCCAGGGTGCCCACTGTAGCACCAATTCATTTAGTTGTCTGTCTACTTAATGAAAAGTAATATTTCAGTTCAGGCTTTATGTTTGATTTGAGAATCAACCACCGTCAACAAAAATAAACTGTCCCCCACTGTGATGAAATAATATAATGCTTACACATTTTCCAGTTTTAATACAGCAATTTGAATGTTTTGCTAAGTGTACTGAGTCATCTACCTACTCAACAAGGTGATACCAAATCGCTGCAATTTCTATTTAGGTTATTTTCTTCTTATTCTTAGCTGCCTAATCTCAGTCCTACTGAATTATTAATTCCCCAACTGCTCTATCTTGTGTTTATCATCTGAGATAACAACGTTAGAGGCCATGTTAATAGAAAGTGCAAATAAGAACCAGACTCCCTGCTCCTAGCAGACGGTTTCAGACTCCCCCGCGCTCCCCCCCCCACCACCACACACACACACCTTGGTGGAAGATTATGGCTTTCTTCCCCAGATATCCATTAGTCCAACTACAGTAAAATCCGTCTGTCTAAGCAGTGCAAAAAGTAAACCCTGGTTCCTCTTCACACTGTTCCCTGTAACCAAGATAGTTTGATAGATAGATGGGACTTTTTATATGTAGTTCTTTACATTTAATAAAAGAAAGATAAATTGCTATGTCAAACACAATATTCACTTGGTATCCCGATAGTCATGAATGATTTGCTTGCAACCTAATACATCTCCTTAAATGCTTCTGTCCAACTTTTCCCCCATTCCCACCAAAGGCATGATGTTTCACAGGTGATCAGTTAAGAGATTTATTAAAACCATCAAAATAACCCAGGATGATGTATTTTATTTGCTTCTGGAGGAAACAGTGCTTGTGGGTTTTTGGACTAACATGCACTCGCTTGTTTAACAGGTGTCTACACTGCACTAAGTGGATACGGCAGAGTTCAGGATGTGACCGGTAAGCGGGGTGGGGCTGTTCATGCAGCTGCAAAAGAAAATCTTACCTGCGAGATTTTCAGAATTTTTCACATTAAATGCCACCAGACTAAACGCAATTGTATATTCATTCAATTATGGGAAATGCCATTTCGATACCTATTTAATTTTCCCCCTCATTTTAGACATATAAAATGGTATAGCTATAGTCAATTCCACATCAAAGACTCAACTCCATAGAGAAGGAGAGGTGAGAAACAATCAAAAGAGGGGGAAATGCATTTACTCTGATGAACACATCCAAATTTGGAGCTTGGCTGCCCAGATTTCCTCTTACTCCTCCTCACAGGTGTGGCTGACCTATCAAAGCCCCATGAAGAGACAGAGAAGGTTCAGGTCCTTCCTGAACAGCCCTTTAAAGGAGCAATCAGGATAAAACACTGTGAATGCACTTCACAGTGTACATTTGGAGGTTATCTTCAGGCTGCGTGGAGACAAGGGGCACTAATCCAGATGCATGCCCTCGTGATTCTGAGCCTCCATGGACTGAACGAGTAACCTGCCACATCTTCTAATGCAAATTCTATCTTATGACCATTATTTGGTCATAAATATCAAGGTTTCCTTTCCTTCTTTTCGAAGGACATTTCTCCCCTGCCCTCACTCTAATTGTGATTGTCATTTAAGATCTAAAGAATGGTCCCCAACGTGATCTGACCAGGTAGCCAAGATGGACCTCAGTGCACTTCCGTTCTGGATACACTCATTCACGGGAGTTTATCTGATTCTCTAAATGAAAATCTGGTTCGTTTTTTAAATTGAGTAGTCTGAGACATGAGGATTTTTAAAAAGTGAAAAATCAAAACACATGTAAGAGATTTTATCTGGAGATAACAGCATCATCAAACTTTCATTAGAGATGACATAAGGAGGGGGTGGGCATGCATCTCAATGGTGAAGGGGCTTACCTCACATGTGTGAAGCCCTGAGTTCCAGCCTCAGCACCACAAAAGGAAAAAAAAAATTAAAAGAAAAGAGATTGTACTAGAAGAAAGTATTTTCCTCAACATTAGAACCTAGAGCAAACTTGGCAGAGACTCAAACATAATGAAAACAGGAAGAACATACAAAGATGGTTTCAGAGTCATTATAAAATCTCTCCTCCTGGGCATGGAGTGGCGCACAAAGAACCACAGATCAAAAGATCAGAAGAGAAATTTATCATTTCTCTCTTACACTGACCTCCTTTTGATTAGAAAATCATTTTTTGTTTTGCTGGTGCTGGGAATGGAACCCAGGACCTTGTGCATGCTGAGCAGGTGCTCTACCTCTGAGCCCGGCCCCAATGCCAGCTTTATTGTCATTTTCATTCCCTTGAAACAGCAAGCCCGAGGGTGCCCAGGAAATTCTGCCAGCTCAAAGCTGGAGGTGCACGCACATGTAAAGAGAATGGCCAGAGACCCCAGGCAGCTCCTCAGTGATTTCCACATAACTGGTGGAAGTCACCAGTTCTGTGTAAATGGTTCCCTAGCAACCCAAATGCTCATTTGCATACTTCCCACCCCATCCCTTATATCAGCAGCATTTTCTGGTGAAAATATCAGAAGGAAGGATTGGTAGGAACAGGAGAATTGTGGAGATAATCATCTACAAACTTCAAAGCAAAAAAAAAAGAATTATTAGTGCTGAGTCTGATTAAAAACATGCTAACTAATGACACAGATAAAAGAGGGGAATAAGTTTAATTAGCTATTACAATCTGGGATACACAGGTTATTCTTTAAGAATGAAGATACCACAAGAGGTGCTAAAGTCTGACAAGTTGGAGAAATAGATACATATAGTCTTAATGCAAAAATGGGAAAATGGACTGCAAAGGTTTTGCACAGGCCGACCACAGACAGGTTTTTGGAGTTCAGGCTAATCTTGAGGATGCAAAACTAGGAAAGGCTTCATACTAGAAAACTAAGGAGCGAAACCCAGGCAAGTTTCCCACAGTCCAGTCAATCAAATTCTTTAAGGCCTGCAAATCTGCAAAAGTCAGAGGGGTAGAGAGCAACTGCCTAATGGTACTACAGAGAAGCAAGAACTCCCTTAGGGGGCTGAGGTTGTGGCTCAGTGGTAGAGCACTTGCCTAACACATGTGAGGCACTGGGTTCAGTCCTCAACACCACATAAAAACAAACAAACAAACAAATAAATAGAATAGAATAGGATAGAATAATGGTGTACAAACATGAAGTATAACTTATTCTTTAAAAAAAAAAAAAAAAACTCATTTAGATACTCCAAGAACTGCCCCAATATAGTCAGGGATTTCCTTCTCTGAAATTTTGAGAAGAGCTGAAACAAAATTTCCTAGGATGGGTCTCAACATCTGAAGTTCTTAATAAGATACTTGGAACAGAATTTATGAAAATGGGCTTTGAAACCAGATAAACCTGCATTAAAATGCCACCATGTATTTCCTGTGTGATTCTGGATATGCTGCTTACTCTCTCTGAATATCAATTTATTAATCCAGAAGAGGAACACTGTACCTAATTATTCACAGGACTATTTTCCAAATTAATGAGTTAGTGCACATGCTGCATCTGGTATACAACATATGCTGAATAAGCATGTGCTTCAATAATCTTCTCTCAATAAATAAAGTTTAAAATTGGCCATGATGAAGGCAGGCATGGTGACACACAACTGTCATCCCAGCAACTTGGGAGGCTGAGGCAAGGAGGATTCAAAGTTCCAAGTCAGCTTCAGCACTCAGGGAAGTCATAAGTAACTTAGTGAGACCCTCTATCAAAATAAAAAAATAAAAAAGAGTTCAGGGGTAAAGCATCCCTGAATTCAATTGCTGGTACCAACAATTGGCCATGATGATATTTTGTGTAAGTGGTACCAAAAAAATTATTTAATGACAAAATACCCACAAACACATGACTAGTTGTACCATGTAATAGTTACTTAAGTGTGCATACCACACGATGACAAATTTCTTGTTGCTTGACACAGACACTAAAAGCAAATTTTTGTTTTCGATCTTCCATATAACCAATCAAAAATTACTACTGCTAAATAAGAAAAAGAGCCCGTGTTTCATCCCTGACAGAAGTTCTTCTCAAGCATAAATTTGGTTATTTGAGTTCTGGTTGGCCTATTCCTGGGTCTGGATTCTTGTTATTGTTTCTCTTGTTAAAAAATAACCACGTGATACACATTTATCTTAATGTATAAAAGCAAAATGAGTATCTATGTACCTACCTACCGATCCGATCATCACAAGTACCTTTGAAGTGTTGTGTGAGTCCCTTCCAAGCACAACTTACCCTTCACCCCAGAAGAATCTACTGCCCTCCTGCAGATTATTTCAATCATCCCCTTGTTTTTCTGAAGTCTTCTCACATGTGAACAATACATTGCTTTATTTTAGCATTTTTGAACTTTACATGAATAGAATCATACTGCATTCATTATTCTTCTCTCTTACTTTTCCACTCAACATTCTGCATCGCAAAAGCATAATGCTGGGTGGAGAAGCAAGATAGAAGAATAATATAGTATGACATTCACACCTGTGGTTACTCTCACTATGCTTTAAGATGAACGTAGCACAATGTCCTTATTCAATGTTCTACTGATAGACACGTGGGCTGCTTCAAGTGTCTTGCTATTACGAATGGCTCCGCTTGCTCTGTTCGTACTCACTCACGTGTCAGAGTTTAAGCTCTTACGTGACCCAACTCAAATGAAAAAAATTATAATATTTGCATGGCAAACAGAGTTATTAGAGAAAAACTCTCCCACTCCAGCCTTACCTGCTCAATCAAGAGCATGCCCTGCCATGCTGATGGCTCAGGGGAATCAGAGGACCATTTTTCAAAACATTCCAAGCCTCTTTCCAAAACACTGAACCAATTTATAATGTCGCCAGAATCATATGCATATTCCTTTTGTTCCACATTCTTGCCAAAAGCCTGAGATTGACAGGTTTGCCAATCTGGTAGACAAGAGATAGCATCGCACCATGAATGGTTATAATATTAAAACATATTATACAGCTCTATGATTAATACAGCAGGGCAGTGGAGCATGAAGAGACAGAACTAAATAGAAAATGAAAAAATACAGCTGATTGTGTCTAGATATTAATTCTATAATGAAGCACATCTCAAATCAGTGGGTCAAGATGGACTTTTTAATAATGTTTGTGAAACCCAGATAATCATGTAGAAAAAATATAGCTAGATCCATTTCCAGTACCATTCATCAAAATAAGGTCAGAGGTTTAAATACTAATGATAAAACCACACAAGTACTAGAAGAAAATATGAGTGACCCTCCGTATCATAATGCTCTCCAAAATGGCGGCCACTGTCCAAAGGTGGCTACTGAGCACTTAAAATGTGGCAAATGTGACTGAGGAATTGAATATCACTTCATTTAACTTTAAATTTAAATGGAAAAACTGATGATTCAGGTACTGGAGAACTTTCAAGTACACTTGGAACAACTTGGATATGTGAAATCTAAATACAGATAAAACATTTAAAACAAAAGTTTAGTGACCAGATTGAGGTATGTCAAAAGTTAAAACACACATCATTCTTAAAAATTTACTGCAGAAAACAAAGAATGTAAAATATCTCAATTCCTTTCAAATATCGATTACTCACTGAAATAATACTTTTGATATACTGGATCAAATAAAATATATTATTAAAATTAATTTCACCTGTTTCTTTTTTTTTTAAGGTAGCTGTTGAAAATGCACAGATGTGGTTTGGATTATATTTCTGTTGGACAGTGCTGTTCTATAACCTGGAAGTAAGGGAATTTTTTTCAAACCAACTCAAATCCATGAGGCAATTAAAGACATAAAACTGACCACACCAAGGGAAATAATTTGTATAACAGGAAAAAAAGCATAATTGGAAAAGAAGAGAAGATGTTAAACTGAAAAAAAAAAAGTTCATCAAATATTAGGAATAATATCCCTATGAAAAGATAATTCACAGAAAAAGAAAAGCAAATGATCTATAAAAATAAGAAAAAGAGCTCAAGCCGACTCATGATATTCGAGATACAAATCAAAGTTGCATAAGATTATCATTTCTCACTATCTAGATAACAAAGACACAAAGGTTTCACTGATACCTGTTGGTGAGGATCCAAAAATACCAAATGTGAGCATCCACTTAGTGTGAAATAAATATTTTGCAAGTTCCAAATAAATTTTTTTACAGTATAATGTTTATAATTGTTCTATTTTAATCTCTTACTATTCCTAATTTGTAACTTAAATTTTACCATAGATATGAACATATAGGGGAAAAACTGTATTTACAGGATTTAGTAGCACTAAATCATACTTCCAATTGGGGTTGTGAAACTATACCCTGAGGACAGGAAGGGAATACCATATCTGGCAAAACTGAAATGCATTTATCCTCTGATCCAGCTACTCCACTTCTAAAAAACTATTGTAAAGATAGACTGGCACCAACATAAATATTCCCAAGGCTGTTGTTCATTACACAGTTAGTTCCACTATGCATCTAATTCAGCTCAGGTTTTAGCTTCATTTGCAAATAAACCCCCCTCAACAAAAATAAAGGCTCTCCACTACAATGCAAAATCAAAACACTAGAAACAACCTAGTTTATCCAAATAAATAACTTAGATATATTAACACAACAGAATTTTTGTTGCTGTAAAATGCAGTGACAAAATTCCATATATGGCTCCAGAGTAATCTCTGAAATATGTTCTTTAGAGCAAAAGGGAAGATGTGTAACTACAGTATGCTACCTTTTTTCTAAGAGGAAAAAAATAAAGATGATGTTACAGTTAACAGAAAACAACATGCAAAATGCACGTATGTTTATGTACATGTGTAATGCATACATAAAAACATATATATACATATACATGAGCTTATATCTGTGTCTCAGTAGATAGATATGCATACATATATATTTTTCTAATTTTGTCCACTGAAAAAAACCTACAAATAATGACTGGCCTTGAGGCAACGAGAGCCCCTACAACATGGACTTTGGTCTCTAAATACCATTTACCACTACGAAGAGCTGGGGTAGATAAAGTACAAGATAAGTCTGAAATAGCCTGAATCTCCTGAATAATAAACCAGAAAGTAAAGAAGCTATCAAAGTCTATTATACTCTAACAGATTCAGAAGCCAATTTAAAGAGTATCCTGCTGACCAAAGACAATTTGAGCTTCAAAGGAAATAAGTGCAAGGAATTGAAACACATAAATTTTATTAAAATCCATGCATTCATAATGATACTTAAACAAAACAACCAAAAATACCTCATTGGTTTTATTTGGAGAATACTAGAAAATTAACTTATTCTGATGGTGGTTAAAACTGATGGAAGAAAACCAAGCCTTAACCTTCCCACACAAACAAGAACTCAAGGTAACCTCAGAATTGGTGCAATTAAGTTATTCTTGAGGGAAAAACTCAAGCTAGCAAATGTAGAAGGGAGAACAGAATATCAGGATTTTATAACCCTTACTGAAATGACAGGGGCCACCAATGGTTTCTAAGGGCCTGGGACAACTTCATTGTGGGAAATCAGGCTGACAAGACCTAAATCCAGTGATCAGTCTGAACTTCCCCAAGAGGCTGTGTGTCCACAAATGCAGAGGGACCGTACATAACACTTTCTACCATGGACTTTTACCCAAGCATCTGATCAAGCTTCCAATTCAGGTCAAACTACCAGATTACAGGAAATATCAGAAACACAGGAAAATAAAAGAAGCAGCAATCAGCAAGCTACACGATGCAAGGAATCCTGTAGGCCAAAAAGGGGGGCTTCTTCCACAAACTTCTAGGGACGAAAAGGAAGAGGGAAAAATAGAAAATGGAAGACATAAATAAAGAGTATCCTGCTGACCAAAGACAATTTGAGCTTCAAAGGAAATAAGTGCAAGGAATTGAAACACATAAATTTTGTTAAAATGCTTGCATTCATAATGATACTTAAACAAAACAACCAAAAATACCTCATTGAAACACATAAATTTTGTTAAAATCCATGCATTCATCTCTCAGGTGTAGAAACTGTTCAGATCCTGAATACGACAAAGTATCATTAATAAACAACTGTGAGACAATCAAGGAAATTTGCTTCCTGACAGGATATTTGACATGAAAGAACTATTGTTTAAAAATTTTAGGTATGGTAATGATATTATGGTTATCTTAAAAGAAAAGGGGCCTCATCTTTTAGACATATCTATTATGCAAAGACAAGATAATACAATGTCTGTGCCTGGCTCCAGAAAGATCCAGTAGGTAAGGGGAAGTTGGGAGTGGGACAGCAGAATTGGCCCAGAGTAGTTGATCATTAAAAGCTTTCTGGAGAGCAGAAGATCCTAGATTCCTGTTCCACCACCGCCAACTTATCAGCCATAACACCTTGGTGAAGATCCCAAACATAATGGCCCTCTTAGTAGTTGTTGTAAATAGTGTTGCAAGCAGTAAAGATGATAATACATGTCATGTACTTAACACACAGTACTTGAGCACAGAGTAAGCACTCAAGATCTGTTAGCTTCTATTATTACTGTTTTCAATTATTGCCATTGTTATTCAGAATCACCAAGATAGAGGAAGATGAACTGGGATAGCGTCTTTTGAACCCAAAGCCTCTATATCAAGAGGCCTCCCATACCTCTAAGGGGAAACTCTCAGAGGAGACTGAGAACAAGGACAGATGATCTCTGCAAAAGATTTCCCTATTTATATGACACACCCTTAATGACACTGCTTCTCAGCCTCCACTTCTGGAATTATACAATTAACCATCCTTTGTTATAAAGTTGAAGTTTAATGTGTCGCTACTGTTGACGGTTATTCATCTGCTGGGATGTAAATACCCATTTTTTTTTATTCCCTTATAAATCAATACACACACTCATAAATGATTAAACATGCTGTTTCATTATCCTCCCAAAACATTGCTCCAAATTTTTACTACATCAGGTGGTGGCATAAATTAGATAAGGCATACAAAACTAACAAAGTGATAAAAATTCAGACTCCCCATAAGCCAATATAACATCACAATGCAAAGTACCCACACAGCTTTTTAAACAGTGAGGAAATGCCTGGAATCCTACAACATAAGGTAAAGATTTCCACCTCTATTAGTAACAGACATTAAATCCTGAGGAACCCTCTTAGGTATCATTTTGTTTCTCTATGCGAGAATTCTAAGTGCTTAGAATTCTACCAGAACTGGTCCTCTTTCTTTCCTGACCCATACCTGGCCTGGTTCTCCTGCCTCTGAGGCCCTGCCTGCACCTTTCAAATTCCATCCCCATCCTTTTCTATCACACATCTTACTGCGTAGCCTTTCCTGGAATTCACTGGATCTGAGTGATGGATCTCACATCAACCCACAATGGTGACCCCACATTTGAAAAGAACTTTCATTCATTCCCTCGTCTATTCAACAAATAGGTGCTGCACTTCATTTGTGTGATGGGTGTCGTTTCGAATCGAGAGGATTAAAAAAAGAGGTAAAAACCTTATCAGGATTAATGATCGTCAAAGAATCACAGAAATGAAGGTGCGGTTATAATACTGGGAACACATGTGGGGGAGAAGTGGTGGTGCAGCAGGAGGGCCAGGCAGAGGGACCTGACCTCACCATGGAGATCGGGCGATTCCCTGAGAAATCAAACTTGTACTCTATCTTAAACTCTCCTCTGAAATTCAGGTCAGAATTTCCAGTATCTCCACCTAACAGAATACATCATTATTTCAAACTGAGTTAATTGCCACTTCCCCACGCAACGCCATGACTGCCCACCTCAAGTAGGATCCATCCAGAAATTTTGCAATTATCCTTTTCTCCCTTCATCACTCTGAGTAATGCCCAGTTTTACTGAGACCTACCAATTCTGCTTACGAAATTCTTCTCCTAAGTGCTTCCTTTCTCCACTGGAAGGGATTAACTCAGCTCTCAGCATGGCCTACCAAGTTGGTACTAGAATTCACCGTTCTGTCTCTGTCCCTATTCTAGTCACTTACCTACATTCACAAAAGAACCATCTGTGGGAAAATTCTGTTTCTTCCTTCTTTATAATCTTTCACCGTCTTCCATTGAATGAATGAATGAATGAATGAATGAATGAATATATATATATTATATATCTATAACTTTTTGTTCTTTCTTTCCTTTTTTGGGGGGTAGAAGGGGAGCCTAGGGGTACTTCACCATTGAGCTACATTCCCATCCCTTTTTGTTTTTTATTTTGAGACAGAGTCTCACTGAGTTCCTGAGGCTGGCCTCAAACTTGGGATCCTCTTGCCGTAGTCTTCCAAGTCTCTGGGATTATGGGTATGTGTCTCCCCCACACCCAGCCCACTGCTTGTATTTTGAGCAAACATCAAACCCTATAATTTGACCTAAAGGCTTCGCATGGTCCAAGAGCCTCATCTCCCCAGTTTTCCATCACACATGGAAAGTCCAGCCACAGTGATCTACATCCATGTGGTGTGTCTTCTGCCTGAAATGCCCTACTTCATCTTCCCTCTGCCCCCAAACCTTTTGTCCCCAAATGTCAATCTACAAACCAACCTACAAGTCCACAGGAAAATGATAAAAATAAAACTACTGAACCAATGTTAGTCCCCCAATACTTTTGGAAATGTAAGCCTTAGCCCAGAGGACTCCTGTGCAGCTTTCAATAGAATAGCCCAAATACCTCCTTCTCTGGAGCCTTCTATGACTTCTTGATGCTGGGGAACCCTATAACCTATTGCCCAACCTGGAACCTTCTTCAAGAGTAAAGGGGTGCTATGATTAACATTTGGACAGTGAGAATAAACCAAGACTGCCCCCGGGAAACTGGGGTGTACTGCTGGCCTATCTCTAGACCCAGCTGGGTATTTTCTTGTCTCAATTCCCAAAGCACTTGTGTCTATTCACTATACATCATGGTTCGCATGTCAACTCCCCTGCTTATCTGAGAACTGCACCAAAGCAGGGCTGGGCCTTGTTATCTCTGTATCTCCAGCATCTCTCTAGTGCCAGGCACCAAGATGACACAAAGCATCAAACAAAAGTAAATGTTTGTTCAATAAATTATCTGAGCTAATAAGAAAGATTAGGTGCCTTAACCTTGACCAACAATTTTTTTTTTTCTAATTCCCATTATCTTTTCTCAGTCCAGACTCTACTTCCTCTTTTGGTACATGAGAGCAAGATTTTCAAAGAAAAAAAATCCCAAGCCTCAGATCAACGACTAGCTGTCAATTAACCAATAGCTACTTATTCAGCACAATTGACCCTTCAGGCTTAGAGAAAAGATAGAAGAGTTTACATTTGGTTGGGGCCAAAAAAAAAAAAAAAATCTAGAAATGATGGTCTGGGATATAGCTCAGTGGCAGAGCATTTGCCTAGCATGCACGGGGGCCTTGGGTTCCATCCTCAGCACTTGCACAAAAAGAAGTATGTAAATGAAAAATAAATAATGAAATAAAAAAGACAAAACAAACTTCACAGGAGTTCATGGAAGGAATAGAGAACCTAATCTTATGGCAGAAAAAGGGTTCCTTGAAAAAGACGGGATTTGAGCTGAGATTTGAGAAACTGCTTCAACCTCAAGAGAAACAATAAAAGGGAGATATCCCAAGACAAGGCCAGGGCTGGTGTTGGGGAGACCCTGAAGCTAAGTGTAAGATTTGTTTGGGGAGTTGTTATCTAGACCATCATGGACTCCTGGACAAATGTCAGAACACTGAATTTTCAGCAAATATGAAGCAACTCAAAAAGGTTCCTGGTTGGTCAATTCCTTCATCTCAAAATAGTGTCTGCCTGAGACATGGGACAAAGTATGTGCTGCTTATTCCTTTATAACCTGTTAACTGTAAGAACTGTTACAAAAACTATCTTGGGAAAATTACTTTTTGGAAGAATTTCTTTTTAAAAAAGTGTTCAAGTCACACGCTCCTTGGCATGTATGAACTATCTATTCTCGAAAAAGCTCTGTGCAGACCTCACCTGCAGCATCTCCTCCCTTGACCCTGGGCCTCTTGACCCTCTCATGAAAGAAATGGTAGTGTGACTCTAGAGGCTCTATCACACACACAGACCTCCTTGTTGACTTTGGGGTTTAAGGGGTGGCTGTAGCACACATGATATCTCCTAAATTGTTGCTGACACTGTCACTTACCACTTGCATCTGTGATGGCCAGTATAAAAAAGTCCCCCAAAGCTGGGGGTGTAGCTCACTAGCAAAGTGCATGCTTAGCATGTGTGAGGCACTGGGTTCCATCCTTAGCAACCAAGCCAGGCGCTGTGTGCACGCCTTTAATCCCAGCGGCTTGGGAAGCTGAGACAGGAGGATTGCAAGTTAAAAACCAGCCTCAGCAGTGGCGAGGCACGAAGCAACTCAATGAGTCCCTATCTCTAAATAAAATACAAAATAGTTCAGTGGTTGAATGCCCCTGAGTTCAATCCCCAATACCCACCCCCCAAAAAAAGTCCCCATATCTTAGTGAAAACTACCCACTTCTCTCTCAGTCCCCTTTTCCTACCCAGCTCTGACTGGCAAAGCCATAAATCACCAAAAGAAGTGAACTGTGTCTTTAACAATGAACTGAAACTACAGCAATACCCACCATACTCTAATAGAACCAGCTTCATTTAAAAAAACAAAAACGGAATTCAGCAAGGTTCAGTGGCACTTGCCTATAATCCCAGTGACTGGGGAGGCAGGCTGAGGCAGGAGGCTTATAAATTAGAGGCCAGCCTCAGCAATTTAGGAAGGCCCTGTCTAAAAAAAAAAAAAAGGACTAGGGCTATAGCTCAGTGATAGAGAGAGAGAGAAAGAAAGGGAAATCTTACTTCACTGCAATCATCTCCCTGCTTTACCTAAAGCGCCTTCTTCCAAAAGCCCTACAGCACTCAGGATATTGCACAATTTGCGTTAGATCTACTTTTTCAAGTGCAATTTTCTAAAAAGACCAATCCACATTCACACACATAAGTTAATGAGGTATGTTTTTCCAGTAGTAATCCTCAATTTACCACTCCCCCCCCTCCACTAACCTTACTAATAAACTCAACATAGGCTACAAACTTACAGGAGAAATCAACAAAGTTAGGTCTTAGCCAAAGAATCTTTACTTGGCATAAATGTGCCCTTGTGAGCTTTACAAAATTTTCATGAACAGCAGTAAAACCACAACAATGAGGGGGGGGGAGAAAACGTGATTCAAGTTACAGTCATATTTATCTAACTAACTGGGGAGAAAAGGGTAACGAAGATGATACTAAATATACCGTTCCACTTGAGTGATTAGCAAGGAGAATCTGGCATGCAATGCAACTTTGGGAAGGGTGCTATTATGAAAAGCTCAGAAACGCTTTCCAAGATTTGTTGTCCAAATCTTTAAAAATAACAATAATCATCAAGATATTTCCTTTATCTATCCTCCAACAGAGGATATAAGAGCTAAGTGAAGAACCAAAGTACTTTGGCTATTATTAAATGGCTTAAGAGGCTTAAAAAGTCAACAATATAACACAGGAGAATCAAAAGTGAAAACAAAGACACAGAGATCCCTAAGCTGGAGGGTGCTCTGATTCCACCCCCACCCCCCCAACCAGGCGTGAAGTATGCGGCCGTCAATTCATGAATGCCATAAACACATCTGCTCAGATGGCGGGAGCCCGGGAGACAGGCAGAGGCAGGTAAGCGCTGCAAGATCTGAGGCTGGAAGGGGAGAAGTGGGTGGGAGGAACGGGGGAGGAGGCGTGGGGCAAAGTAGGACAACAGCAGAGGGGCCCCGAGGGCAGAAGGGAGACGCAGGCTGGGAGCAGGAAGTCTACGGTTGGACAAACAGGTGGGCGGAGTCCGAGAGAAAGTGACTCTGGAGAAGGGGTTGAAATGCCTGAACAGCTCATCAGGCACCAAAGACTCGCCTCTTGCAGGCTCAAGTATGGTGGCGGGATAAGAAGCAGGAGGGATTTAGGGATGGAAATATGTAGGAATGATAAAGCTTCAGAAAGAAGAGGAAGGTGGAAGGGATACTGGGCAGGACCAAGAGGTTAAGTCAGCCCAAGGGAGGGGAGAGATTTCCAAGAGAGCCACAGGGTGCTGGGAGCCTGGGGGAGCTCCATGAACCAGGCAGGGCTCCACTCTTCCTTCTTCCAAGTTACTTGAGAGGGAGCAGCAGTGAATGTAATAAATCAAGAGCTGGGGCTACCTCAGCTTCCCGGTATGTCTCCACCACTCCTTGATCAAGGCACTCAAGAAGACCCCAGCATGGAAAACCCTGAATGCTATGACTGCAGTCAAGTGTCAGATGAGACAGGCACAAAAAAAGGACCTTGAAAACCATAAGGCACGCTAAGTAGGAGGCACTGTTATTCACGAACCCTCCTACAAACAAGGCCAAGCCACTATCATGAGGAAATGAGTGTTCGTCAAATAGGGAAATTGTGTCTATTCCAAGTGAAGATGCCCCCCCCCCCACTAGGAATACCAGTTATCTGACAGAACATCACATTTGATATGTTTGCTCGTCAAATATGTTTCAACATTAAAAAAAAAAAAACCCTACCTGAGGCATAATAGGGAACTCTTAATAAACCATCACACAGGTTTATTAAAATTTATGTCTGCATCTAATGTATGTCTCCAAGGTTTTGACACATTACAGATCTTAACTAATTAGGTTAATTCCTTCAATTTGATCACTCGCCCAGTGACTTCCAAGTGCAGAGCTGTGTGCCAGCTGCTGGGGGGGGGGGGGGCGCTGAGATGAGCGAGACCATCCATCCCGCCCTCCAACAGCCTGGCTCATCAGGCTTCTCAGCTTCCGTTTCAGACAGGGGCAGTGACATGTCCTTCCATACATGAAAGGAGAAAGCAACCTCACATTATGTGACCAGCCCACAACCTAGGACATGCATTTTCCAGCAACATACTAAATAAGAAAGTAAGGAAACTTCTTAAAACCTGGTGACTGCAGACACTATGTGTGTTCAATCCTGTGTCTCTCCGGGCCCAGCAGCCGTCCAACAACTCCTGTCCTAATTGCATAACCACATCATGTCATGTTGCTTCTTGTTGCAACTGTTAACTTGTAAAATTAAACTTCAGAACTGAGATAGTCAAGCTAAATAATTGCCTACTTTAAAATATGAATATATATAATTTACATGCCACTTCAGATAAGCTCTTGAATTATGATATCTGAAAGTCAAACTGTCACCATTTTGAAAAATATAGTTTCACTGTTTCAATTTTTCCTGCACTCAAGCCCTGGTTTGAAGTTTTCTAAGCAGTATTTTATACTATCTATTGCAACTTATGCTTTCCATGTTTCAACAAGAATCTATTTAAACACAAATTTTCATCCCCCATGCTATGGGGCTTTAAAATTGAAGCTCAAAGAAGAACCATGAAATAACAAAAAATGCATTGATTTGCTAAAAACATTAATAAACACTCACACTGACACAGTCTCCTGTAGCCCTCCATTCACCTTGGGAACCTTCATTAGATTCATTTCCAAAATAATATTTTCAATATTTCTGCATTTTCATAAACCTAAGTTTTATGAAATATCTGAGTGAATTCCTATTTGTAAGATATGTGAGTTGATTTACATAGTCAATATGTTCCTGAAAGGTGGGGGTATATCAATTTTTATATCTAAACTATTTTCATGTAAACTGGTATTTTAAGTCCCATCTTCACTTCCAACTGATAGGCAGCAATGTACCATGCAGAGGGCTCACTGGAGTGCTGCCGTCCATCCACGTGCTCTCCTCATCTCTAACTCTCTGATGAGTCTGATTTCATTCCACTGTGGGGAGGTCCAGAATTAAACAGTTTAAGCCATATAAAACAAGCAGTGCCCACAATCTGAGATGTCAGCAAAACAGCAAGAGGGAAGATACATTGAAGACAACCAAAAGCAATGCCACCCGCCCCCTTCTGTTTGGTTCTAACAAGCTGGAGAAAAACAAAGTACTGTATCAGAAGACAATGAGGTTTGGACTATTTCTCTGTTAAACAGTCAGCAATCTCCTTCTATAGTCTCCCTCCAGCATTAATTAATTGTCATATTCTCTCCTTGGGGCCATTCTCAAAGAAGAGCTGGAAGGAAACTTTGAAGGACAGAGAGACCCACGATCTGTGTATTTAAATGTGTGTGCCAGAAAAGGTGCTTCATACAGTTGCAAGTGATATAACAGGTTCAAATGAAGCCTGGGATACTCAGACCCTATGGGAGTAAGTCTCCTGCTCTCTCCAGTTCTGATGGGAGGAATGGTAACATTCCTTGTCCCAGCCCCTGCTGCTGTCTTTTCTGATAAAAAAACAAAAACAAAAACAAAAAACATATCCAGTAGAAGGGGGTCTCAAAGGGCCTAGAACAAGCTGCTCTGACTATAACATGGCAGAGCTTGCCTGATCCCAAATTCAACCCAGTGCAGAGGCCCCAGCAACCTGTGAATGATGCCTTGGTACAGTGTTTTAATCAGCCACAACAAATAGCAAGAATTAATGGGCAAACTCTTGATTTATACCCTGTGCTGCTTCAAGAATCCCAGATCACCTTTGACAGTGGTCAAAAATCCTTGTAAAACAAAATAAGATGGGAGGGGAGGAAGGATGAATTACTGACTGGCTTAGAAAACAGAAATCTGTTCTCTCAACTCAAAGTGAAACTGAGTCAGCCCTGAAGAAGGAAGCTAGAACCTTCACATCCTTTTAGGATGAACTTTTTACACTGGAGGATATAAATCCTCTCTACCACCTAAGCCATAATGGAGGGGAAATATTCCCCAGATGAGATGGGCATCTAGACAACATGGGTACCTCACCCCTCCTGCAGCATCCACCAATCCCTTGTCTTCATTACTTTCCCAGCAGCCCTCTAGAGCAGTTCTCTGCTGGGTCTGCACAGCAGGAAACATTAGGGGAGATTACATTTCAATGCTGCATTTGTGATCCATGAAGTGCTAGTCCCAGCATCAGTATAATGCCTATAAATACACTCGGTTGTTCTATCACACTAGCACTTCCTACTTTATAAGCAGCAAAACAAAAATAGGTGATCAAGTCCAAATTAATTTCCATGTCTGATCACCAGCATTTCTAAACAACCAATACAGAACATGTTCTTACTGATCCTATAACTCTGCTCTAGTAGTACAAAAAAGGGGGAGGAAAAACCCCAAATTCAGCATCTTGGACCTAAAAGACCCTCAGAAACATTTTCTTCCCCCATTGGAGCTGAAGTAGCTCAGGCCCTCTCCACCCATGATTTTTCCCATCCTGGTACATCCCAAATTTACCAAAATGAAAGGTTATTCTCATTAGGTAGAAGGTGAGCCCTTGAACAGGAAGGTTCGCTACATATGTCTGTGTAATGAACTTGTCATTTCCCCAAATGGTCTAAAAGAAAAAAGAAAAACAAAAGCACTGCTTGGAATCTATGGTGTGTCAGCCCCCTCCCAAGTCTGAGTCAGAGTAAGTGTCTTCACTGAGGTTTTGGGTGATCAGGGCGTATCACTTTCAGAGTTGCTCCAATAACTGAACTTATGGCTGTCTTCCAGCCAGAGAACATAAGCTCTATCTATTTTAAAACAATTTTCCTACCCCACATGCATGGAGGTATTTCATAGGCTGTCAACTTCCTATTGGAAATAAATCACTTCTCTCTCAAACTGTGCTTGCCATCTCTCAGGATTAATGCGTGTTTATGTGGGTATATTTTTATCTTTGACCGTGCAACTCCTGGAGCAAAGAAAACCACCCCAATTTTCACCAAGATGCCTGAGCCATTCACAGCTTTAAGAAAAGAAATGAATGGGTGGTGAGAGCCCTTGAGCTCAGGGACTTCTCTCACACAAACAGTAAGTGGGGAAAGGGAAAGAAAAAAAAAAAAAATCCTTCTGTAGCGAGAGGGGGGCAGGGTGGATGATAGGGAAGGACATTAACCAGCAGACCAAAGGCAGCCGCGGCGGCCGCACTTCGCAAACTGCCTGCAGAGGGGAGTGAAATCTGTTTCGTACACAATAACCAAGCACCCTCTGGCTGCTCGAATGAGCACGAATGATAAATACACCGAGGAGGGCAAACATGCACAGAAACAAGCCACCCCGGAAAGGTCAAAACTTCAGGAACCCCGGGAATCCCACCACCCACATAAACACATCAGTCGGTACGAGCGAAGAGAAGGGACTTGGATACTTAGCAAAGGGTCTAAATTTTGTTTTTTTCTTTCCAGCTCCGGCGTGCAAAGTACAGTGCTTACAGGCAAAGCTAGAGAAGAGCAGGAAGGCTGAGGGCGGCGGGGGGTGCGGGTGGGAAGGGAGGGGTGTCTAACACCAGCCACCCAGGCCTCGATGTGACGAAAGTCGTCAGCAGCCCCAACCGCATCCCAGCCCCTCCACCCCGGCAGGCAGACGCCCCCTGCAGCTCCCCCACCCAAGCTTCCGTCCCTTGCAGCAGCCCCACCAGCCCCGCACCAGCAGCAGCCCCGGCCCGGGCACAGCGCCGGCAGCGCCACGACCGCGGTTCCCATCCCTTCCGCGCGGCAGACACCCCGCAGGCCTCCCTCCCAACCCACCCGGGGATGCCCGGGGAGCCAAGCCCAGGCGGGCAGCGGCGACAACTCCCCCCGCCCCAGGGCTGACTGGTGATGGCTCCCGCTTACCTTGGGCGCTCGCGGGGGGGCTGAAGGTGGCAAGCCTCCCGCCCCCCGCCCCTTGCCTCCTCGCCTTTTTTCTTCCTCCCTCCTCCTCCTCTTCCTCCTCCTCCCCACAGTGTGTCCGGGTCTCCCCCTCCTCCCCGCCGCTTGGAGTAACAGCAGAAAACCCCGAAGCCGGGCCCGCGTGCGTGCGTGCAGGAGGCGGCGGCGCGCGGCCAGCTCTCCAGTAACTGAGCGCGGCGCGCAGCTCCCAACTAAAGTGTGAAAGAAGCGGTGGCCGCGGCGGCCGCGGCACGGATCGTCCCCCCGGGAGTGGGCAGGGAGCGAGCGGGAGCTGGCTGGGAGCGAGCGAGGGTGGGGACCGGGAAGGAGGGAGGGAGGGGACCTCCTCGCCCAGTCACTCACTCGAGGGGCGGGGGCAGCCAGACACTCCCCCGCCGCCAGTCCCTCCCCGCGCCCGGCTCCCGCGCGCGTCCTGCTCCCCTCCTCCGGGGAGGGGCTTGCGGAGGCCGCCCGGGCGCGGCGCACTGGGGAGGCAGGGCCGGGGCGCGGGCTCGGGGGCCGCCGGAATGCAGGAGGGATATCTGTGTGTGTGTGTGTGTGTGTGCGCGTGTGCATGTGCGTGTGTGTGTGTGTGTGTGTGTTTGCGCGCGCGCTCTCGCGCGGGGAGGCCAACTGGAGAGGAGACTCGGACTGCAAAGCTGTGTCCCTGTGGCCTTCCTGGGCCTGTCATTTGGGTGGTAACGTGGGAGCCGAGGGACTGCTCGCGAGCCCGCGCGGGCGCAGCTCTGCGGGAGATCCGGGTCCAGCGCGTGGCTGTGCCTGGTGGCAGCAGTCGGGGGAAGAAGGCTGGGCATCCTCGGCCTGCGCGCGGCTCCTCCCCTCCCAGGCTACGCTGGTCCTGCGGGCTCAGCCAGCCTCCCCGGCCCCGCCAACCGACCGCCTCCACCCTGCCCCGAAGCTGCGGCGCCTGCATGATGAACGAAGCACCGGCGACTGGGTGGACGCTTCGCTGGAAGGCAAGACCGGAGCCCCGCGCCCTTCTCCCCTTGCTGGCCTCCTAGGACCCAAGGGCTGGGGCCGCTCCTGCTGGGGGATGGTTTGGGGTCTAAAAATATCACAGTCCACCACTTCATGCGTCCAGTTCTTTGCGGCATCTCACCGAAGGTCAACCAATTTCCTACTCTCTGGAAAAGCGTGTTTTTCTCCTCTTCCCGGCACGCTGGGTGTTTGATGTGAGCCCTGAATTGATCTCCCTGCACTGATAGCCTTGGATGTCTTTTGTGCTGCTTCCCCCCCGCGCTTCACTGCTCCTTGATTGCCTTAGACACGCGAGGAATGTCAGGCCCCCAGAGTGAGGACACCCAAGAAAACAATAGAGGCAAAAGGTCCTCCGAGGACCTCGCGGATTACTCACAAACCCAGTTTCCCACGTTTGGCCAAGATGAAGTTGGAAAGTGGAAAGAGACACAGAGCAGTGGCAGTGATGAGACACTTAATTGAAAAGCGAATTCATAATTCAGCTTAATGAAATGACTTAGTAATCACCCATTAATGTCTAGGAAATTAGCTTTTTTTTTTAAATGGTCTTCCTGTTTTCCATCTTTTTATCAGCCTGAAGGGCTAGTGTCACATTGTTCCTGAAATTAAACTTGGATATTGTTTGTTATTATTATACATATTCTAGTTTATTTTTTCTTTGTAACCCGAATTCTTTGTAGTGTAGCCACTTGAAAAGGAGTGGTTAAGAGGGGAGAGTAGACACATTTGGGTTTCAATCGGGGCTGTCAGCCACCATCCCTGTTCCCATTGGTAACTTGTTTGATATCTTTCCCTCTTTTTCCTCATCTGTAAGATGGGATTGATAACTAGTAGATCCTTCTTCACAAGGTTGTTGTGAAAGTAAATGAAAGATAAAATGAGGTGGCAGTGATGTAAGGCACTTTGCATTGTGCCTGACTCATGGTAAGACATCAGTAAATAGAATTTTGAAATATTATTATATTATTAATGATAATTATTGTTATTTCAAAGATACATTTGAACCTCAAATTTGGAGTACTTTTTTCCACCCCCCCCCTCACCATGTTCCCCCTTAAAGTAGAAGGGGAATTCCTGCTGAATTTATCCAAATACAGTCAACATCTTCCTGGGGTTTGTAGGCCATGCCTGAAAACTTCTCCTGTGATGAAATAAATAATGTGTGTGCGCATGCCTCTCTGTCTGTATCTATATATGAAGGGAACTTTGAGTACAACACACCCTGTTCTTTCCCTCCTCTCTCTTTCTCTCATCTGCGTAGACCACCCTGAATGGACCAAGCTCTCTACTATTGACCTGTGTTAAACTCTGAAGAGATTCAAGGCTCAGACAGTGATTGGCACCATAGATTTCTTAAGGGTCTCCTTTGACTTGATATCTTCAGAAGCAGAAGGCCAGAGAACAAGCACTGCCTACCTGTGTAGATGAAAGTCTATCCCTACTGTGAACTTTTAAAGCTAGTTTTTATATTATTCAATATACTACGTGTTCGTGGTGGAAATTTTTGTTAATGTGAAAAGCTCAGCTAAGTCTGAAGAGAATTAAAAATCATCATAATTCCTTTATCTAGAGAAGCATTCAATATGTGCTTCAAGTGTATTCATTTTCCCTTCTCTTACTTCTTGCCATATTGTATGCTGGGGATTAAAGCCAGGGCCTCACTCACACTTGCTAAGAATGTGATCTACCACTGAGCTCCAATCCCAGCCCAGCAAACATTTATCAGGCACCTAGGTGGAAAACAATTTACCAGGTCCTGGACAGATTGTACTTTGCTTGTATTGTTTCTTTCTCAGAGAAACTATTCTTTAAAAGCAACATTTTATATGATAGTGAGGTTCTTAAAATACTCTACAGAAGTACCCAGCAGAGCTTGAAGGACTTGAAACTCAGGGAGCTGACTTTAAAAAAAGGCGAAAGTCTGAAACTTCTGTGGAGGGGCTCATGTACATGATGGTTACAAAACAAGCCACACTGGCCTATTTGTTAGACAGGAATTTCTCTCGAAATTAACTGCTTTGATAAGTATTGTTTCAATGTGAAAACTCATTCTGGGAATCCCGGGGATCCCTTTGCTCCCTTCCCTGACAAATTTAAGCCATGGGAGAGGACTCCCACCATCACCGCACACTTTCTCACACCCAGCCACAGCAGGGACAGTGGACCTCGGTACTTCTTCAAGGGATGTGGAAAAGAGAGAGGGAAGAACGGAGGGAGGTGCAGACTGGTGGACATCTGTATCTGCCCTCCCCATGAAGCAGGAGCAGTGGCAAATCTCCTTGGTCAGCACAGGCTGAATCTGCTCCATGTTTTATTACAAAATAAACTTCCTAATGAGCCAGAATCATTAAGTTGACCATAAACATATTTACTTAAAAAGAATGAAAACCAAATGTTTTCTTGGCCTTGTCACCTCTTTGACTTTCCATACTGTCAGAATCTCTAAATATCTTCAAACACTATAAATACAGCTTTCCAAAACAGTATTCTCCTTCCCCAGCAAAGTTACATTTTAATCTTCAAAGATACCCTTATCATCATAAATTTTCTCTTATTCCTAAACATTGTGCTTATATTTTGCTCCTAAATGCTTGGTCCTATGAAACCATTTATAGCACATCAGTTTATTTTTTTTCTTTTCTTTTTCCTTTTTTTTTTTTTCCTTTTCAGTAGTGAGATGGAACCTAGGACCCTGTATGTGCTAGGCAAGAACTGGACCGCTGAGCTATACACCTGGCCCTGTGCGTTTATTTCTTTCTTTTTTTTGTTACCAAGAATTTTACCCAGGGATGCTCAACCATTGAGCCACATCCCCAGCCTTTTTTATTTTATTTTTTTGTTTTGAGACAGGTTCTTGCTAACTATGTCGCTTAGGGCCTAGTTGCTGAAGCTGGCTTTGAACTTGTGATCCTCCTGCCTCAGTCTCCTGACCCGCTGGGATTACAGGCATGTGCCGCCAGGCCTGACCCCCTGCTCCTTATTTTTAAGTATAATTGTTTGTTTGTTTGTTTGGTACTGAGGATTGAACCCAGGGGTGCTCAACCTCTGTACCACATCCCCATCCCTTTTTCATATTTTAGAGACAGGGTCTCACTGAGTTGCTAAGTGCCTTACTAATTTGCTGAGGCTGGCTTTAAACTTGAAATCCTCCTGCCTCAGCCTCCTGAGCTGCTGGGATTACAGGCATGCGCCACCACTCCCAGCTTAAGTATAATGTATTATGGACTGAATAGCATATCTGTTTCATTTTTTTCTTTTCTTTTTTTTTTTTCATTCTTTTTCTTTTCTCCCCAAAATTCATCCATTGAAGGCCTAACCCGCAATGTGATGGTATTAGGAGGTCAGACCTTTGGGAGATGATTCGATTTAGATGAGGTCTTGAAGATGGAGTCTTCCTGATGTGATTGGTGCCCTGAGAAGAGCCAGAGAGTTTCCTCCCTCCCATTCCCTATGTGAGAACATGGCAGGAAGACAGCCATCTCATCCCTCAAAATCTGACCAGCTTGGCACCATAATCTTGGACTTCCACAGCGGAGAAAAATAAGCTTCTATCATTCAAGTGACACAGTCTGTGCTGTTCTGTGGCTGGAGCCTGTGCTGCCTAAGACATTGGAGCAGTGGCAAATCTTTGTCTCTAAAAGGAAAACAGAGGTTTACTGAAGAAAGGTACTAAAAGGAATAGACTGCTCTCCTAGAGCTTCCCATATAAATCTGAATGAATTCGTTTTGCCTGGTTTATTTTTAAAAGGTTTTCCAATACGGTTAATTTTTCTGAATAATGATATTAAAAGTGGCTTTGGCGGGGTGATCCACACCTGTGATCCTACGATACCCGGAACGTGCCCTGTTCGTTTTTGCTCCATGCTGCATCAGGAATGGCAGTGGGTCATTCATAACCCGCGTGGACCAATTCACTGTGTCTTCCCAGCATCACAGTCAGACGGACGCTCATGCCATCAACACTCCTATGCAGGCGTGGAAATGGAGGCCCACAGCGGGAGGGGAATCAGCACCAAGCCAACTGGTTGATTCTTATTAATCAGATGCCAACATTTTAATTATTTACAAACATATTTTCTTTTCAGTCTTCTTTGCTTTTCTGCCTTAGTTTTATTTATCTTTCAAGGCTATGTTTAAACTCTTAATTGTTTTGTTTTGTTTTTAGTACTGGGGATCCAACCTAGGGGTCCTTTACTGCTAAGCTACATCCCCAGCCCTTTCTTAAAATTTGAAGCAGGGAGTTGCTGAGGGTCTCCCTGAGTTGCTGAGGCTGGTCTCAAACTTGTGATCCTCCTGACTCAGCCTCCCAAGTCTCTGGGATTATAGGCATGTACTACCATACCAGCCAAACTCTTAATTCTTTAAAGGGAAATCCATCCTAGCTAGAGGCTTGAGTCTGGAGTGTGTGTGTGTGTGTGTGTGTGTGTGTGTGTTTAAATCTTTCTTTGAGTTTACTACAAGACACACACACAGGTCCAATGTATCTGATACACACCTATGAAGTGAGAATTATTTATTATTTTGATTATAATGATGACACCCATCTCCTTCTGAATGGTTCAGGGCTAAACCTAAACAGAGTTCCAAGTCAGTACTAACATCTTGCTAATGGTTCTAATTGGTATTTCAATGATGTGTGAATTCCTCTGATTAACTTGCTTTTTTTTTAATATTTATTTTTTAGGTGTAGGTGGACACAACACAATACCTTTATTTTTATGTGGTGCTGAGGATAGAACCCAGGCCCCGCACATTCTAGGTGAGCACTCTAGGTGAGCCACAATCCCAGCCCCGTAACTTGCTTTTCTAGATCTGAATATTACAGCTTTTTAATATCTATTTGTGGGGAGGGGGGTTACCAGAGATTGAACTCAGGGGCACTCAACCACTGAGCCACATCCTCAGCCCTATTTTGTATTTTATTTAGAGTCAGGGTCTTACTGAGTTGCTTAGTGCCTCGCCATTGCTGAGGCTGGCTTTGAACTCCTGGTCCTCCTGCCTCAGCCTCCCAAGTTGCTGGGGTTACAGGCGTGTGCCTCTGCACCCAACCATCTATTTATTTTTTTCCTTGATGTTATGGTTTGGATCTGAAATGTCCTCCAAAGGCTCATGTGTTGAAGATTTGATCGCCAATGCAGCCTTTGGGAAGTGGCTGGATCACGAGGGGTCTAAGACCATCAATAGACTAATCTAGTGATGGATTCATAGCTAGACGGGCTATTGGGAGTTGGTAGAAACTGTAGGAGATGGGATCTAGGGAGCACATCTTTGGGGACCATATCTTGTCCCAGGTCCCTTCCTATCTCTCTCTGTCGGCTTCTAGCCGTCATAAGATGAGCAAATCTTCCTCATCATGATGCTCTGCCTCATCTCAAGCCCAAAGCAATGGAGCTGGCCAAACCTGAACTGAAATCTCTGAAACTATGTGGCCAAAATGAATCTTTCCTCCTTTAAGTTGATTTTATCAGGTATTTTGTCACAGGAGCAAAAAATCTGATGTTTTCTTTTATCTCATTTTCAAAAGTTGGATTGACAGAAGAAAGCAGGGAACACTTACTCTTGAAGGGAGGAGTAATAGGAACCCATAATCAGGGACCAAGACTCAGCCACGGATGGAAGAGAAGAATGAGGCAGATGGAGGGGAAATTCAGACCCTATTTTGCTGTTTGCTCCCCCTTTTGTTTCATGATCTTTGCTTTGCCAAGATATTGGGAATTGATTTTCCAGAACGGAGCCCTTTTCTCCCAGGTCATACCACCAGCGCCACCTCTGTGGGTATAACTGTCCCCTGTCCACACTGATACCTGCTTATGGTACTGTCCTGACGCTGTCTCCAGTCCATTTGCTCTGGACACAGCAGGCTGCTGGGAAGCATTTGGAAGTTTGTACTTTCCATGGAAAGCTCATTAGAAATGTGTGGCCAGCCAGGCTCAGTGGCACACTGGTCTCCCTGAGTGGCCTTGCCATTCCTACAGGAGTCAGGCTCAGTGTGATCTCATGGGTTGAGAGATCAGTCCATTAAGTGGCCACGATGAGCAATCCTCTTAGTGGTGATAGCAAATAATAACACCCAGAAGCTTCAACCAGTATGACACAGCCATAAGGATACGGCTAAAAGAAGAAATAGAAATAAATTGGAGAAGAAAGGGTGTCAACACAGGAAAAAAAAAAACACAATATTTGTAATTTCCATCTCGGTGTTACTTCTTTGAAAATGCCCTTCCTACTCTTTCACAGAGTGAGAAGATAAACACACAGCGATTGCCGCCGTGCCACTCACCGTAATTAAACAGCAACCTGCGAGACAGCCAGTCCGTCATTAGCCTGGATTGCACCATGGTTTTCGAAACCTGCGCTGGTTCTGATGGCATGGACTGATTTCAGATGCAATTATTGATGACAATCTTTGAAGAATGAATGGAAAATATTGCTCCCATAATGATATAAGCCAAACATTGTTCTTAGATGGTATTCTAAAAGGATCTGGGAGATTCCAAAACAAGAGTTTCAAACAATTTCTTGATGTTGGCGTATATTAATGTTTTAGTCAGCTTTTTCACTGCTGTGACCAAAAGACCCGACAAGAACAATTTTAGAGGAGGGGAAGTTTTTTAGGGGGCTCATGGTTTCAGAGGTCTCAGCCCAAAGAAAGCCAAATCCACTCTGTGGGGCTCAAGGTGAGGCAGAACATCGTGGTGGAAAGGTGGGCCAGAGGAAAGCATCTGGGAACATGGCAACAAGAAGCAGAGAGAATTTTGCTCAATAAGGATAAAATATAAACTCCAAAGCCACGCCCCCAACCACCCACCTCCTCCAGCCACAGGCTATCTGCCTGCAGTTACCCTCTAGTTAATCCCTATCAGCAGATTAACACACGGATTAGGTTAAGGCTCTCATAACCCAATCATTTCACCTCCAACCCCTTTTGCATTGATGCACACATGAGCTTTAGGGGGACACCTCATATCTAAACCATAACAAAATTAGGAAAATTTTAAAATTCTCTGCATGTTTTAATTTACTTAAGCTACTCAACAATGCCATGAAGGTATCATTGTTCTCAACTCTATTTTCTTAAAGCTTAATAAGCCAAAGCCAAGGCTGCTTAACTAACAAGGGACAGAGCTGGAGTATGATCTTAGGCCTGGCACTGAACTCCAACACCACACTAAGGTTCATCCCAGATGTCATGATTCTGGGCAAAAAAAGAACAGTTTTATGTCTGGAATCTGCTGAATGGTATACACCATCAATACGCTTTGCACCTTCTCCAAGAGTTCCCGCTCCTGGACCATGCCACCTGATAGCTAATCAGAAGTTTCCCCTTGCCTCTCCCAGACAGAAGACTTCCTCGAGGTAGATCACAGAGCAAAGGTGGCCGCAGGTCTGGGACAAGACAGCGTTTCCAGGGCTGGGGTTGCGGGGGTCAGTGGTAGAGCCCTTGCCTAGCACATGTGAGCAGGGGGAGGGGGAGGGACAAGGGGAGGGGAAAACGCTTTAAGCCATTTGAGACATTGGTTTTATAGTTTCTTCTCTCCTTGTTGTTTAGTTCTGCGGCACCCACCCAGGCTCAGCCCCTCTCTCCTGGACTCAACCAGTTGTGTCAGCATCAGGCTCCATGGGCTCACATCATTCTTGTTGTTGAAGTCCTTTCTCCAAAGCACAGATATCTTGTTCTGGCTTCAAAGGCTCTGGCTCTTTGAAAAGTACAGAATGAAATCTAAAATTCTCCACCATGCACACAAAACCTCCCATTGTGTCACCCCTGCCTGTCCATTCATACTGATCCCCGCCCAGTTCTAAACGCTGACTGGAGGGATGGTCCCAACATCCAGCTAACCTGCAGGGTCTCACCCATCTGCTGCCCTTGCACCTGTTATCTCCTCCATGAAGACAACTCGAACCCAACACATTTCAAGAGCTGCCTCTCAAACAATCCTGCTCTTTCCCTGCCACTCACTACCTCTGGACCCTGGACCTCTCTGAGCCTTGGGTTCCTCATCTGCAACGAAGAGATCATACTATGTCTATGAAGAATTAGAAAAAGGACTTGTGTTCTGCACATTCACAGAAAAGTCATAAACACTCTGTGAATGGTTTTTATTACGATAACCCACGCTCTTTAGGTTCTGATTTCAATCCTGTTTGTCCTGAGAAACTTTCTAAAATCTTCCTTGTTGAAATTGAACATCTCCTCTCTCACCTTGTGAAATTTTGAGGTATTTTTTAAAATAGTTAAACTTAGTTTATTTTTTATAGTAGTTAACCAATTCTGACTAATACAAGGCAGATATGCGTTTCATAAATTGTACAAATCAGTGTTTTTTAGTAGACTATATAGTTATCACCATTACCTAATTCACAGGAGGGTTTCAATTTCTTCACATCCTCACAGACACTTTCGTTGTCTGTTTTATTCCAACTGTCCTGGTGGATGTGAAACCCTATCTCACTGTAATTTGAATTTGCATTTATTTAATGACTAATTGAGTCAGCTTTTGAGTAGCTGTGACCAAAACACCCAACAAGAACAACTTGGAGGAGGCAAAGTTTCTTTGAGGCTCAGGTTTCAGAGGTTTCAGTCCACAGATGGTCTACTCCATTGCTCTGGGCTCGAGATGCTGTAGAACATCCTGGAGGAAAAGTGTACCAGAGGAAAGCAGCTAAGGACACACCCACCAGGAAATGGAGAGAGAGAGACAGACACACAGACACATAGCCTCACCACAGACAAAATATATACCCCCCATAATACGCCCCAGTGACCCACCTCCTCCAGCCATACCCTACCTGCCTAGAGTTACCGTTCAGTTAACCCCTATTAAGGGATAATGCATTGATCAGGTTAAGACTCTCATAACTCAACCATTTCACCTCTAAACCTTCTTGCATCAGCTCACACGTGAGCTTTTGGGAACACCTAATATCCAAACCAATATTTTTGCCTTAACAGGAGTGTTTGGAGGATACCTCATATCTAAACCATAACATTAATCATACTGAGTGTGTTTTTTCATGTATTTGTCTTTTGAAGTCTGCTTATAAATTTTATTTATTTATTTATTTTTATGATCCTGACAGTCAGACCCAAGGTCTTGCCATGTTAAGAGCACATACTACCCATGAGCTACATCCAGCTGTGCTTCTAGTTTTACAATGGCACTTGGGGTAGCCAGCACTTGGCTGTCCTTGGGATCTCCTATAATCCTTTGCTCAAAGCAAAGTTGTTGGGCTCCAAATGTGAATATTGGATGAGTTACTTATTTCTGACGTCACCTATGGGGTATCCTGATATGAACTGAGTATAAGGGAAAAGAGAGAAAATAAAGAAAGGATAGAGAAAAGTATGGAGCAAAAAATAAAGAAAGAAATCATACGGTCCCTACTATTCTGAGAGTATCCAAGGTTTCTGTTGACTCATGCTTTTCAGCTATTGAATGTCCTGGTTTTTTATCAACCGGTTCCGATTCATTGCTTCTCTCCATGATTACTTGAGCAGATTCAATAAGGAGGTATTATTTAAAAATTAAAACTTCTTAGTTATTACATGAGAAAAACAAAAGGGAGAAGAAATTTTCAATTCACGCTAGTAATTGGAGCACAAGGACCTAATTCCCTCATGCTCCTGTGACATCCACGCTCAAAGGAATTGGAACAACAGGGGGAATTCTGTCATCTCAGAAACTCAACTGGGGGGCTACTACATTCCAGAAAAGTCTAAAAAATTCTTGTTAGATACTCTCTTCCAATGAAGCTGACTCTTTGGGGGGGGGGGGCGGTGGGGTGGTGGTGGGGGGACAATCTTCCATTCATTACTTGCAAAAGAAAGAGCTCAGGAACAAGAGAAAGGAGTTGCAGTAGAATGTCACTGTGACAGGCGCTGGAGGAGCTGGAGCCGAAGCAGTCAGTGTGGAGGGAGTGGAATTCACCAAGGGCACCAAACAGCAAAGGTCAGGATGCAGCTCCCACTGGAGCCCCAGGATCAGCTGCTGTGGGGGACTGTTGAAGAGAGGCCTAGCCCAGCCAAGCTTGGGTCACTCCACGGCCCCTTCCACTGGCTGCTGCCTGGTGAGGTGTTCCCACTCTGCCCGGGCTGCCTGCCTCTCTGAGACGTCCACTTTGAGTTCCATGTCCACCTCCTCAGGCTACTTATCTGATAGAGCCTGGTATCTTTCAGTCCTGAAGGATGTGCCTGGTGTTGCAATTAGGTTTTTTTTTTTTTTAATTGTAAGGAATAAAGGCTTAATCATACTAGCTTGAGTCAGAGAGACCAAGAATTACTGTAATTATTCTCTGAAGCATCATGGGAAGCAGAGACTTTTTGAAAATTCAAGAAGAGAGACTGTAGAAAGGCCAGGCCTCCTGGACCCAAACGCAAAGGAATCTTAGAAGCCTCAAGCAGGCACTGATGTAACCTCACACAGTTCCCATCAATCTTCCCTGTTGTGACAAATGGTTATACTGGATGATATTGTGACTGAGACATCGAAAATGCTCTAACTGACAAAATTATATATCATCCACAAATTTAAATATCTTAGTAGTCACAGTAATATATTTTGCAATATACCACTCAGTAGTTCATGGTGATTGAGAGCCACTGTACTTGGCAAAATAGAAACCGCCCAGAACAGTTGATGTTTCCTTACAAAGTTAAATACAGGAGCCAGGTGCGGTGGCACCTGCGTGTCATCCCAGAGACTTGGGAGGCTGAAGCAGGAGGATTGCAAGTTCAAAGCCAGCTTCAGCAATTTAGTGAGGCTCTATGCAAATCAGTGAGATTCTGTCTCAAAATAAAAAATAGAAAGTCCTGAGAATTCAGCTCAGTGGTAGAGTACCCCTGGATTCAAATCCAAGGTCTGCAAGAAAAAAACCCAAAAGCATTAGAGTTCTATGTCCTTTGCTCTAGCAATTAGTAGCCCTGTAGGAATTTACCATAGGAATAATCAAAGATCTACACGAATATATATTATGCTAAGGAGTTTTTAATGATATGGGAAAATATTTATGATACATTATACTATAAAAGAGCATGACAATTGTATATGTAGAATGATCATAAATAAATTAAGATATAAACTTGGGTGCTTTGAAAAAAATGAAATATTAATAATGGCAATTTCAATATGGTAGGATTTGTAGTAATCACTTTTTAAAATATGTATTTTCCTCATTTTTCAAAGTTTCTAAGAAGTGCACATTTTACTCTGCAATCAGAGAAAAAGGTTATTGAAAAAGGAGTCCACTCCTTTAAGATTCTTTCCCTGAAAACAATTAGAAAAGTCTAGCTACTGGAATTCAAAGTGACCTTTAAGATTTTTAGTTCAAACCCCCATTTTTGCTCACTGCAAGCTCATTTAGCAACTACAATTTATACTGTAATTAATATACTTTGGGGCTGGTCTTTTGTCCTTAAGTACATGAGAGAAAGGAGTGAAAGGAGTGGCTATTTTAAGTCTTTGCGCTCTTGCAAGGAATATGCTGCCCGTGCTTTTTCTAGATGAACTAATCAGCCTATTAGATACCAGGGATGGCTCCTGAGGCAGCTGTGGGAATGTGCTTGCAGACCTCCAGCTAGGCCAAAGGCAAGTGACCCAGGCCCCAGGGGCTGCGCTCAGAAAACCATTGTTGGGCTTGTGCAGAGGCCCTCATTGGCATCTGGTGTGCTGAGGGAGACCTACTCCTGAGTCCTCCTCCTGCCCACCCCCAAGTCTCTCCTGCCATTTACTGAACCTTCCTTAGGCTCCTCAGCCTCCTAGGCTGCTTCCGCCCACCTCGCCTCCTTCACTGTAGCCAGATTGGCTGTCTCAGCCTTCTCTGGGTCTCTCCCTATTTTCTTTCTGAAAGAAAAGTGAGGAACCAGGAGTTGGGAGAGTGAGAAATGAAAGATGGAGACCAGGCAGAGATACACACAAGAGTTTATTTGTCAGAGCTGACAGATAAAGGCACATCTCTCCATAGACAGAGAGAGGCAAAACAGGCTTGGGGGTCAGCACTTTTATGGGGCAGGCTCAGGGATTCAAGCCAGGTGGGTCCTCATGTGGAGGTTAAGGCTGGGGTTGGTTTGAGGGAGTGGTGAGCCTTTCTCAGAACTACCTTTGGGTGGGAAAGTGAAATTTTCCTTAAAATGGCAGCTGTCACTTAAGATGGCCGCCCAGATGCTAAGCAAGGACCTTAAACGTTCCCACAAGTATTTCCCCTAATACAATCTTTGCATCCTAAATCCCAACTCAGCATTTGGTTTTCAGAGGATCCAAGCAAATGCAACTTCCCAGCAGTCTTGAAATCCTAAGCCTTGTGGCCTCCGCTCCTTTCTCTCATCCTGACCATCAACTTCACCAATGAGTACCAGCTACTGCAGGAGGAAAGGGTCAGAATGGGATTTAAGGAGTGGTGTCTTGCTGCAGTTCTGATTCTGTGAAGTAACAGAGGCAGATCTCGTCACATTTTACCAGTTTAGATTTATGGTCCATTTTCATTAGGGTTCACATGATACCCCAACTTTTGGGAGTTTGAGTAAATTTTTGCTGAACACACCATCAGGGAACAGTGCTGTCCAATGGCTTTTAATAATAGATTGCATTTGACCCAATATATCAAAATATTACCACTTCAACATGGAATTGATATAAATATTTCGAATGACATATTTTGCTTTTCGTGGTGTATATCTTTGAAATCCAGAGTGTGTTTTACACTTACAGCACATCTTCATTCAGACTAACTGTATTTCAAAAGCCCCTTAGCCTTACATGGCCACAGGCAATTACGTTGGGTGGCATATCACTGGACTATCAGTGCCTTGAGCAGTAAAGTAAGCCCTTCCACCTTTGGATTAGGACAACCAGGACTGTGATGGACACTTAGTAGGTGTTTCATAAATAACCACCTCATTAGTTAGTATATGAAATGGTGTGGAATGTGCAGAAGCCCCTTACTCACATGCCTGTAAGGGCTTGGAAATAACTAAAATGACACGGCAGGCTGGGTGGGGACCAGTGTACATGGGGTACCCTCATGTGAAGGAGGCAGCCACATCTCAGCTCCAGGGGGTTATTGACATCTGAAAAGATGAGTCCCTTGTGCTTTATCAAGAAAATCTTCCAAATTTAATGTCAGCCATTAATTCAGATTTTAATAGTGTATAGGTCGGTGCCAACTTTGGTGACACAAGCATTCATGACTAGGACCCTCCATTGTGTATGACTCCTTTGAAGGCAGATAAAATACAATGAAGGGTTAATCAGCATTAGTAAGAGAATTCATTAAGAAAACAAAGTTGCCATATTGCCTTTTGTAGGGGGAGAAGGACAGCTTTTGAAAGCTTGGGTGAGACTTATCCAGAAATGCAAAAATTCAATGGTTCTCTCTCCATATACGTATGGAGAGATCCAAGATCCAACAGGACTTTTTCCATTGGATTTGGAGGAGGAGCAACCACTACCACCACCTACATGCACTGAAGCTTTCTGTGTGCTTATATGCCCATAGAGAAAGACAAAGACCATCTAGATGTAGAAATATAGAGGGGTGAGGCACAGCTCCTTCATATGGTCCACATCATCACGGCTAACTAAATAAGTGGGGTAGAAAGGTCTTACTTATATGCGGCAGTGTCAAAATCCTTCTCACTCTCAGTTCCAAAGAGCTGTGACCTTTTGTTAATGGACAGGCTATTGAGAAGTTATCTTGTGAGGCACCCCTGGCAAAACAGCTGAGGTGCAGAGTGGCCTGCAAACTGAGGACCCCACCCTCCCTGGGCCCCTCCTGCACTTCAGGGCACACCTCCCCACTATAGCGATCTGTGGGTTTTAACACAGAACCTAGCTCCTGACACTATAAACATCTGGCTGCAATCCTGAGCATCTGCCATTTGGACTACCAGACTCCTGTGGGTGGGGATTCAACCTGATTCTGCAGATCTGGGCTCTGAGTGAGGAGAGCTGTCACTTCCACTGGACCCAACACCTCTGCAGACAGACAGAACACCCTGACAAATGTCTTTGAGAACATTGGGACTAGTGTTCCCTTCACCACTGAGATGGGCTGCTGTCAACCTCTCGTGGATCTTGAGCAGAAGAGGCCGTAAGTTCAGTCAGTAGACATGTTGGGATTTAAACTCAGTTTTCTGATTGCAGGCGAGGATCCTTCCATCATGCTCACGACGCAGAGGAGACTGGACTGCACACGTTGTTTTCACTGCTGTGCTACCACGGCTCCCCTGGGCCTTCAACTTGTTTTAGATCCAACCGGACTTTACCATTGGATATGGAGTAGAACAGGCCCTGCACCAAGCTATGTGCTTTGAGCTTTCTGTGTGCCAGGCCCAGGAACTAACTGTTCCGCCTGGACACTTTCTATTTAATCTTTCAAACAGCCCCATAAGAAAGGTGCTAGACTATACCCGTTTAACAGATGAGAACAGGAAGTTCATGAAGTTTTGGTCACTTATTCAACACCCCAAAGCTAGTAGATGGCAATCCAGATTTGAACCTGGGTTTCTTTCTCCTTCCTTCCTTTTTTAAAACATTTATTAATTATCCCATGCCCTTCCTAAAAGGATTTGCGATTGGTATTGCCAGCAGTGATAAATCACAGATGATGTTTTTATAAGAACTGATTCTAGTGGAAAGTCAGGGTTGGAGGGAGGATTCCTGGCAGGCTCAAGTACATCATCCTGCTACAGGAGTTGACACCTCTAGTCTAGTCTGTGTCAAAGACTAATTTAATGTAGGTTGTTAACTGTAAATTAAAGCAATATTTTACAGGGTTGCCCAAGCTTGGAATCATCAATCACTTCTCCCTTCCCCACACCTATCTGATCAAGAGTTAGGACTCACTCTTGTCAAATGTGTTCGTCTTTCCTCCTCTCACTTTTGCTCCCTCAGGTCAGGTTCTCATTATCTCTTGCTGAGTATTGAAGTTGCCCAACACATCTCCCTTCTTCTGCCCCTTTATTCTCCATAATTCTCTGTGTTAGAACCTCCAGAGTAAGGTTTCCTTTCCATTTATTTTCTGGTCCAGCTCAGACCCCATCACCACTTGATGGTTTTATCCTGTCTCCCTGACCCTTGACCTTGTCCCACTGAATCCACCCTCTAGAGAAAATATCAATTCCTTGCTTAAAATTACATCCTGTTCTCTTGTTCATCAAAAGATACAATAAGGAAACTGAAAAGGCAACCCATGGAATGGTTAAGAAAATATTTGCAAATCATGTATTTATAAACAATATCTAGAATATATGAAGAATTTCTACAACTCAGTAATAAAAAAGCAAAGAATCCAATGCAAAAGTCCCTATGCAAAGGACTTACAGACATTTCTCCAAAGACATACAAGTGGCTATTAGCCCATGAAAAAAAAAATGCTCAACATCAACTATGCATTGGAAATGCAAATCAAAACCACAGGGAGACACCCCACAGTATGATGGATACAATTACCACCCCCAACAGACGATAGTAAGTATTGTCAAGGATATGGAAAAATCGGAACTCATGTGCATTGCTTGTGGGAATGTCGCATGGCACAGCCACTGTACAAAACAATTGGCTTTTCCTTACCAAGTCAAATACAGTACTATTACTGTACAGACTCATCAACTCTACTTTGGGCTATATATCCCCAAATAATTAAAAGTGGGGACTCAAATAGATATTTGTACACCCATGTTCTCAGCAGTATCATTCGCCATAGCCCAAAGGCAAAAACAAAGTCCATTAACAGATGAGTGCAATAACAAAATTTGGTACATACACAATGGAATATTATTCATCTTTTAAAAAGAATGAAATTTTTGAAAATTCTTAGCCCGTAAATTCTATATTCTTAAATATATATATGTAAATGCATATATATATGAGTTGTTAATGAACCTTTATTTTATTTATTTATTATGCGTAGTGCTGAGAATCAAACCCCGTGCCTCACACATGCTAGGCAAGCGCTCTACCACTGAACACCAGCCCCAGCCCTTAGCCTATAAATTCTTATATAGGCTACAAACAGATGTACTGAAAAAATGCTCTAAGTGAACTAAGTAAGCTAGACCAAAAAAAAAAAAAAAACATGTATTGTAGTATTGTAGGACTCAACTTATATAAGGTACTAGAAAAGGCAAATTCATAGAGATAGAAAGTAGAATTGTGGCTACCGGTGATAGGAGGGTGGAGGAGGGGAAGTGATGAACAAGCAGAGTTTCTGCTTGAGGTGATGAAAAAGTTCCGGAAACTGATAGTGGTAAGATGATTGTTGTAGTACTGAAGGCACTTAATATCCCTAAATTGCATACTCAAAAATCATTAAAATGGGTAAATTTTATATTATGTATATTATTATGGTTTGGATCTGGAACGTCCCCCAAAGACTCGTGTGCTCAGAGGGGGCTCTAGGGAAAAGATTAGATCAGGAGGGCTTTGACCTCGGCAGTGGTTTGTTTAATCTATTCATAACCGATTGGACGACTGGGAGGAGGGACCTAGCTGGAGGAATCAGGTCACTGGAGGTGTGTCCCAGAAGGGTTTATCTTCTCTCCAGCACCTGCCTCTCCCTGTTTCCCTGCCTCTGTGAGCTGAGCAGCTTTGCTTCACTGTGCCCTTCCACCATGTGTTCTGTCTCGGCTCAGGATAGAGCAGTGAGTTGGCCAACCGTGGCTGAGACCTCTGAAACTGCGGGCCAAAACAAACCTTTCCTTCTCTATTTTGTTATTGTCAGGCATTTTGGTCAGAGTGATGCAAGATTGACTAATGTATTTTTTACCACAATAAAAAATTATCTACTTGCCCCACAAGATAAAACCAAGACTGGCCAATAGTGCCTTTCATGCCCTCACCTCGCCCAGTACCTTCAGCTTCATCTCCCGCCTCTTCCTGCCTGGTCCCTTGGAGCCAGTGAACTATTCTTCTTTCACTCTGAAGTTCCAGGCTTCCTCCTTCCCTCAAATCTCAGTTCCCACTTCCTCCTTCAGGAGAAACCCTTTCCTCCCCACTCCAGATGCTGCACTCAGCACCCTTCATCTGCTCTTTGCATGTCACTTAGACCAGCTCCTATTCATCCTTCAAGAGAAACCCCCTGAGAAATCCCACTTCCTTTGCTCAGGTTGCTTCTCCCAGCTCATCACTGATGTTTCTAATCCTCTCTATGCTCTTTTCTCTTTGTGGGGCCATTTCTACTGCTCTCCCACTAGCTTGAGAGCTGCTCGGGGGAGATCGCAGCACCTCAACTTGCAGCTTTATGATGGAGGGAGAATCCTGCTCAGAATCCCGTTCTGAATGAATGAATAAACCATAAATAACCTACTGCTTTTAAACTTGGACATGGGAAGAAAAGATCTTTGTTTTGCTGGGAAATAGAATAAGAATTTGTCGTACTTTTCCCACCAAAGCTGTAGTGGTCTTATTCCAAAACTGTAAGAGTAAACTGGGAAACATTCATGATTTATTTGATTTCAGTTTCGGTTAGTTGGTTTTCTTTTAGTTTTAAGGATATGCTGTGAAGACTGCTATGGTCTGTATATGGCTTGGGTTTGTCCCCTACAGGTTCATGCATTGATCCTCAATGGTGATATTGAGAGGTGGTAGAATCTTTAAGAGGCGGAGCTTAGTGCCAGGTAATTAGGTCATTGGGGGTGCTGTCTTGGGAAAGAGTTAGCATATCCCTTATGGGATCCTGTTTAGTTCCTACGAGAGTGGTTTTTTAATAAAAAAAAAAAAAAACTGGCTTCACTTATCACCATGTGACCTCTTCCATACCTACTCCTGCTGTTATGATGCCATCCACCACGAGACTCTCACTAATGCCAAACAGATGGTTGCACCATTGCTCTTGAACCTCCAGAACCGTGAACTAAATGAGCTTCTCCGTTTATATTACCCAGCCTCGAGTACTTCATTATAACAATAGAAAAGGGATGAATACAAATCCTCAGTTGTCATTATGTCTAGCTTTAATAAGAAAAATACTGGGGGAGGGAAAAAGAAAGAGAAACTTTTAGTAACTTCCTGAAATTGTGATTCTTTCAAGGAGGATACATTCCCTCACCTAATGTCATTTCTTCACATTTTTATTCTAACTTGTACTAATTAGCCAAACTCCACCTTCCCAACACAAATCATTACATCATCACTCTCGGTGGCTTTCAGTGGTCCCTGTCACCATCAAGTGTTTTCCTTCTGTCAAAGTCACTCTTAAACATAAACTTGTAGGAAAGCACAACAGAAAAAGAGAATAATAAGTACAAATTTTTAATGCCTATTATCGCAGGCATTGCCCTGTCTATACTGCTTATGCCACTTACATTAGTTTACTTTGCTAGTAAACAAAAAGACTACTTTGCTAGTCTTAACAAAATTCAAAACACCCCCTCAGTTAACCTTTCCAACAACCCATGGAGAAATGTGTTATCTCCGTGTTACCACAGAGAGGCTTAAACAGAAATAAATGTATTATCTCCCAGCCCTGGAGGCTAGAAGACAAGATCAAGTTGGTTTCTTCTGCGTGCTTTGAAGAAGGACGTGATCCATTCCTCCTCCCTTGTTCGGGTGGTCTGTTGGCAATCTTGGGTGTTCCTTGGCTTGTGATTTCTGACCTGTAGGCACTCTGATCTCTCCCTCAATCTTCACATAGTGTTCCTCTTGTGTATCTGATTAAAAATTTTCCCTTTTTATAAGGATACCAGCCATCTTGGAGTAGGATAGGATAGGTATACTTAATCTTACTTAATTTCATCCACCATGAACCTATTTCCAAAGAGTGTAACAATCTGATGTACTGAGGAGTTAGAGCTTCAATATATGAATTTGGAGGGAGACAAAATACAATTCATAACAACCCTTCATTTAACCTCTCCAACAACCCACTGAGAAATGTTTTATCTCCGTATTACAAAGGTTGAGTCCAAGGATCAGTGAGGCTGCATAACTACCTCAGCCTAGAACAATCAGTGGTGAGGAAGCTGGGATTCAAAACAGGGTCTGATTCCAACCCCCAGGCTCTTCTCGCCGTATAAGCAAAATACCTTCAGTTACAGTCTCTGCCTTACTTCTTTTAGGCTTGGTAAATAACTGTCAACTGATTGAGTCTGGGCCTTTTCACTATTACATAATGATTTAATTCCATTTCAAAATATTTACCAAGTGCTTGCTACTGTAAGTATCTTCAGGCCCTGGGGTTCAAAGATGATTTGAAACATGGACCAGGCTTCAAGGCACTTAAAATTAATGAAAGAGACATACATATAAGCAAGTCACTATTTCATAAGGAACATTAAGTAAGTGTTGGGAAGAGATTCAAACAACGTTGCTTGGAGGATTAGTGCTAATGGCTGGTAATTCAGCCAATCATTTTTATATCCTCACACAGATGACCAGGAACTGAGGAAAGAGTTCACCATGATGCTCTGCCATGTCCCCCCCTCCATGAAACTTTTGTGGACATGCTGTCCCACTGAAAACTTCATTTCTGAAGCAAGAAACCTGGTCTCAGCATGAGGCTCCTTCCTGTCTGTTGAGGTCATTCAATCGCTCTCAGGGAGCAGGTTCTGGTTCTTGAGACATTTAATCTTAGCAAGAAGCAGCCAAGCAAGAAGCAGCCTCTTTTCTCTGAGACAGATAATGAAGTTTCCACGAGAATTCAGGAAGACATTTTCTTTAGTACCCATGTATGCCCAAATGTCACAAATCTGCCCTTCTCTCAGGGAGAGGTACTCAGAGGTGAATAGAGCCAATCTTTTCTTTACTGTAGCTACCCTGTCTGCTGGCTGAGACATTTTCAATGAAGGCACTTCTTCAAAGCAATATTATATACAGTCTGTGCCTTTGAAGTTGTCCAATAAATACTGTAGAACTGGTATAAGTGTATCCTCCTCTTAACTGTGTACACTCACACACACACACACACACACACACACACACACACACACACAAATGTACCTATCTCCACTCTCAATGCAGTCAAGGCTTGTAACCAGCAGAGATGGAATTCTCTGGGCTTTAAAGAAAGATCTTCTTGCAGACATGAAAATGCCTGTTTTAAACATATTCACAGGGTCAGATCACTTAGATTCCAAAACTTCCAGAGAGAGCACACAGAACAAGAGAAAGGTGAGAGGACATTTTATTCTTTTTTTTTTTTTTGCAAGGGGGTGTTGGTACATACTTTTCATCCTTTGGTTTTTCATTAAATGTGGCAAAAACAAAACAAAACTAGTTTAGCATTTGGGTTTCTGTCTCAAAAATACAGCCATAAACATTTCACGTTCTCAAATCTCTCTGGTCTTCTATCTGCAAAAATAATTCACTCAACGCATTCATCCAGCATTTTTTGAATGCCTATTTTGCACAGGGCACAGAGAAGCTATCAAGGAGCTCAGACTGATTGCTTTGATGATGACAATGTCAAGGGTAACAACAACAGATAATGAAGATGCTGGCACCTGCAGGGTAAAGCCTGTCCTTTACTGTATCAGTGTCTGGCATGGATGGACTACAAAGTTAGTAGCTCAGTCACATCTTCATGAGTAAGAATGGCAAATATGAAGTACTCACTGAGACACAGCATGTGGAGACAAGCTATGTCAGTCAGGAGAAAACTAAGAAAGGAATGAAATAAAAACTCTTTCCCCGAACAGGTAAATCCCCAGTGCTGCTAAGCAGCTACTAGTAGGCATTAACTATAATACGAAGTTCTTTCACATCTAGTTATATGACTTATGGTGCCTTGGGACATTGAGCTCCTGGTGCTCAGTCCCTCTGACTCAGGGACTTATCCCAGCACCCCACCCTGACTCTTAGGCCTTCAGCCTTGGACTGGGAGTTACATCATCACCTCTACAGGTTCTACAGCTTGCAGATGGCAGATTGTGGAACTTCTTGGCCTTCATGACTGTGTGAGCCAATTCCTGTAATAAATCTCCTCATATATCTATATATATCCTATTGATTCTGTTTCTATGGAGAACCCTGACTAATACACTATTTGTCATGTCATGGCAGCTTTTGGCCCCAGACTTATTTCCCTGTTGTTGCAAGACGGCTATGGTAGCTCTAAGCATCATATCCTAATCCAACTGTCTCAAAGGAGAAACATCTTGGGGCCGGGGATATAGCTCAATGGGAGGGGACTTGCCTACCATATGTAAGCCCCTGGATTTAATCTCCAGAAACTCCAAATAAAACAAAACAAAAAGCTTTCTTCGCATTCCTTTTGAACAGCATAGAACTTTCCAGAAGCTCTCCCTGCAGATTTTCTCTAAAGTCTTATTGGCCTGAATTGCGGGTTCTATGCTTACTCCTAAACCGATCACTGACAAAGGAAATGGAATTACCACAATTTGTCTAACCATCAAGATTCAGCCCCTGAGACTGGAAAGGAAGCCAGGACTCCCTGAAGAAAATGGCTGTCAATTCCTGAGCAAAATGGGAATGCCTACAACCAAGACGACCCGGCAGTAGTTGGTGGGAGGAAGGAATGGGTAGATGGGAGCAATCACGGTCGGCCACAGCAGTGGCACAAGCAGAAGCACCTCCAGGCAAGGATCCTTTTCTGAGGACCACAGGGCTTGACCTTGCCTCACAGATGAGCTTCTCTTACAGGAACCAGTTTTGCTGATCTTTAGGAGAGCTGCTAAGGACACACTGTGCTGTATATTCTGTTGGTTCATATTACACCACCTTGACCTGAAGCCAAATTATGCATAAGAGTTCTAAATTGGTTTATGGCTAGAACAGGCGAGCTGATGTCATTTGTCAAATGAGGCACTCTAGAATTATCTTCCCAGCATAAAACTAGGCAAAGCTTTTTCCACAGAAGACTCGTAGGAGAAATATGTTTTTGAAACAAGAATGCAGCATGCTACAACTTACTCCATGTGGAATAACCAAGCAATGGAGCCAGCCCTTTGTGGTACTGGCGAAGCAAATGAGGCAGCCATGATGGTGAAGACATCCTTCAGGTTTAACCACATGAAATTTGGAAAAGGAAATTTGGGTGGTGCTTCCTGAGTTGATCTTTCCTTATAAGACTGAAATTATGAGCTTCCTTGAAAAGAAGCAGTTTGCTTTTTTTGCATGCAAATTACTCACAGGTAAATAGGGCTCAATATATTTTTTAAAGATCCCCAGTTTACCTATACAAGGCTTTTTGTGTAGTATCGGATAGCTCTCTTTTGATTAATGGCTTATAGTGAAATTCCTTCAAAATTATCAAAACTAGAAGACTCTCAAGTATTGCTTACTCTTGGCAATATTACCAGCACTAAATCTTTCTTTGCAGATGTGAAAGCTTTCTCCCAGATTTACACCAGGATTCTCAGCAATGGTTGTACACTGAATCATCTGCAGGTATTTAAAGTACATTGATGACTTGGTGTCACTCCTTGAGTTTCTGATTTGATACAGGGTGAAGCTTGGGGTACCGACATGTTCTAAATCTCCTCAGGTGATTCTAACATGCAGCCAAGGTTGAGCACCAGCATCAAAATCCCCTGGAGGGCTTATTATGACTCATATTTCTGGGCACAACTTTAGTTCCTGATTCAATAGGTCAGGGATGAGCCCAAGGATCTGCATTTTTAATGAGTTCCCCAAAGAAGCTGATGTTGCTGGTCCGGAGACCCGAGTTTGAGATCCATTGCTGTCCAGTAGAGTTCAGCAAACCCCTAGGTCACAGGTCTAATCTGGCTGGAGATCTGTTTTTGTATAACCCATGAGCTAAGAATATCATTTTAATAAAGTTGTAGAGAAAGAGAAACAAAACAACAGCAACAAAAGAAAGAAAAAAAAAAAAAAACGAAGCAAAGACACACGGCTTGCAAAACCTAAAATGTCTACTATCTGCCCTTTTACAAAAAGTGTTTATTGATCCCTACTCTAGAGGATCTTGAGGTCTTGCGGGGGCGGGGAAACAAGAATCCAATAGAGCATGGAAAAACCTTTGGTGGGGAAATATGTTCTTAAAGGCACAGGGGAAACTCTAAACATAGCTGAGAGATTATTAATCCCCTACAATGTGCCAGGAGAGTGGCCTAATTTCATTATAATTATGATAATACAGTTATCACTGCCCTTTAGATCAGGAAATTGAGAGGCTCCAGGGATATTAACTTGCTAGTATCTAAGGCTAGTGGAGTGATAGACCTCTGATTTAAACGTTTCTACTAATGATACTATGTCCTAGAAAAGTTCTGTTTAGCAGTGGCTGTAATTCCCAGACTGAGTCTAAAAATATAATAGGCGTGAGCATCTAAAGCATCTTTTTTTTTCCCTAGGTTAGGTTCAAATTCTTATTGACCCCAGACATTGTGCCAGGCACATGTGTTACAAAACCCTGACAATTATCTCTGCCCTCAAGGAACTTAAAGTCCAGTGAGAGAAACAGATATGGACAGAAGCCCAAAGTTCAGTGGGGTTCAGAGGAGGGAGTGGTTAGGTAAAGCTTTGCAGAGCAGAGGGTCCTTAAAGGATGCTAGTTCCCGGTTGGGCAAGGCACAAAGGTTTCCTAGAGGAGGAACCGCACTGATACTTCAATATAGGTAAGTTCCAGATGCAAGGATTTTCCCAGCTTGAGGAGACTCGCAGGACTCCTGCGGACTCCACAGCTCAACTTTGCCTTGGGCATCTGGCTCTACAAATAAGACACAATTCAGCAGCCAGCAGAAAGAGGCCCCTGGCCAGCCGGTGACCACAGCACTTAGTGTATGACAGTAAATGTTGATCCAATTTTAGTGAAACAAGAAACTTTCAATTCTATTCCATGGGTTTATGTAGTCATTTCCAAGCAAGGTTATTAAAAGAAATGCTTATTTGAGTTAATGCTTGGTCTGCTGACGGACCCGCCAAGTTGTAAAAGAACGTGATAATGACACAGGGTTGGGTTTCATATGGCCACTTTTTGGGCAGAATAATCTGAAACCTCTTATTTTTTATATGTGTGATTTGTTGCACTGAGCTGGGAAAGCAGGCAGGATTCTGCATCATCAAACTGATCCTTGTTCAAGAGACTAATATATCACTTCTCATTTGAATTCATTTCTAAGGTCAAGGTTCAGATAAAACCTGTAGGAAAGAAATACTTTGGGTTGCCCAGCATTGCATTCTGAGGCTACAGAGAGTAAGGAATCCACAGTTCTGTTGGGTGCAGGGGAGGAGGCAGGCATTGGAACCCAGAGAGCATCAAAGCAGCTTAGTAAATGCAGAGGTCAAGTTTGGACAGCCAGAACCCAGATGAGGTACTCTTAAGCTCCAGGGGACTTAAAGAAGTGTTGTGGGGGAGACTGCATTGAGCAGAAAATTTCTTCTGAAGTCTGATGGCAACCACTTTGACTATTTCTTAGTGACAGGTTGTCTCCTCCTCTCTCTCTTTCTCTCTCTCCCTCCCTCCCTCCCCCCCTCTCTTTCTCTCTCTCTCCCTCTCTCTCTTTCCCTCTCATTTCTTCTGTAGTGCTGGAGGACTGAATCCAGGATTTCTCCCATGCTAAGCATGCATAGTACCTCTAAGCTACACCCCAGCCCCAGGTTGGTATTTTTATTTGTTTGTTTTTGTTTTCTTATTACAAACCACATATCTGACCCTTCAGTTTGACCTGGCTCTTAGTAATGTAGGTGTAGTCTGAGAGGAATGGTATCATTTCTCACTGAAGTGCAGTGTCCCTGGGGAGGTGAGTTGAGACTGTTTTAAGGACATGACTTAAGACCAGATCACAGATCTTAGGAAAGGTACTGAGCCATAACTCAACCTAGGAAAAGCAGAACGTTTATATGGAAATACGCTAGAATCTGTCATTTACATCAGGTATTCCTTTTTTTTTAAAATTTTATATGCTACTTTTTAAAGCTTAGGAAAATAATAAACAATCATTGCAGAAAATATGGTGAATCAGGCAAAAGCACAAAGAAAAACATTTATCATATTAGCACAACGCAGAAGCAATATTTTAGTATTCTGGAATATTTCCTTCTTTATTTTTCCAGGCACATATAGATATATAGGGTTTAAGTAACCAAGGTTGTACTGAATACATAGACATACATAGCTTTGTTTTCATTTAACATTATTTCTTATGAATTTTCTCATTATTACACAATTCCATCAAAAACTTCCTACTTGAATGGTTTAATTATTTTAACCATTCCCTTTCTCTTCAAACATCTGTATTTTTCCCAGTTTTGGCCATAATGAGTAATGCAATGAAAATAATGTGATAAATATGACTTTGCCCTTGTTTGACTGTGAATTTTAAAGGTTTTTGGCACATATTATCAAAATGCTTTCCAGAAAATCTGTACTCTTGCCAGTATTAAGTATTATTATTTCTGAAATATGTACTAGAGTAAGAGATCAAACTGAGTATCTCATTTTAACTTCTGTTTGTGTTTTACTATTTTTTTTCTTTCAAACTAAAGTTTTTATTTTGTATTTCTTAGAAATAATTATTTTACAGTTGTTAAGACTTGAATTTTTAGTCATATAGATACAGAAAAAGGAAAATATTCATAAAATTAATTGGTTAGGTATTCTTTTTTTTAAATTTTTTATTGTTGGTTGTTCAAAACATTACATAGTTCTTGACATATCATATTTCACACTTTGATTCAAGTGGGTTATGTACTCCCATTTTTACCCCGTATACAGATTGCAGAATCACATCGGTTACACATCCACTGTTTTACATATTGCTATACTAGTGTCTGTTGTGTTTTACTATTAATGTTGACCATTTAAATTGTTTTTAGTAGCTATTTTTACCTTTTCTTCTTAAAATTGTGCCCTTTGCTAATTTTCTATTGAGGAATTAATTTTTATTTATTTATTTATTTTTTTAAATTTTTTTTGAGGAATTAATTTTTATACTGATTAAATTATGTGGGTGCTTTGTAACAGAAGCTACTAAATCTTTACATACCAATAAAAATATAGTCTTAATTTTCATTTGCCTTCAGCAATAAATAAATAAATAAATAATAAATAAATAAATAAATGTGACTTTGATACAATAAAAAATCTATAAATTTTCATGTTTAGGTTCCTTTCTCAAATGTAAGAGAAACATCTAAACTTTACTTCATTTTTAAAACCCTTGCTACGTTTTCTCCAATTATCTCTGAAATATTTTGGAGTTTATTTTGATTTACGATGTGAGGTAAGGACCACATGAATAACACTGATGAAAGCTTCCAAAGCAATATTCCAGGACCAGGAGGTGGGTTTCATTCTTTTTATGTGAAACTCAGCAAGAATCAGATAGCACAGGAAATCAGAATTAACAGGGCCAAGATTGCTCAGGCAATCTTTCCTTTACTTGAAATCAGTGAGATCAAGCTAGAATGTATGTTCCCCTGCATTTGACTACAGCGAGTCTAGAAGGTAAAATGAATTCTATCATCTTGATCTGAAGAAGCAAATTTATTATTATCAGAATTCAAATCATCTATTAGACAAACTCTTCCAAAACCTGGAGCATGTGGGAGAAAATAAAACAGTGTCCCTGACATTCACTTATTCAATGCATATTTTTTGAATGCTTATGTGTATAGGCATGTTCTATATCGTGAAATGGCTGGAATTATAATCGTTATGTTCAGGACACATCACCAGCATGTCCTCTACTGTGGAATAGAGAACCTCTGACATTTTGATCTGTTTCATATGTTTGAAAGAAGCAATTCTAAAATATAATTAGTTCAGAAATGCCTTCATATAGGACATAGCATTATTAGGAGGGAACGCAATGACAGAAGTTTCTAGCATACTCAACTACTTAAAAGGAGAGAAAAATAATATTTAGCCAGGTCTTACCCAAGGGGTATTTTTAGTATTTTTATTTTATTTTAGTATTTTTAGTATTTTTTGGTATTACACAGTCACTGGAAAGTTATACCACACTGTGGGCTGGCTGTAATATTCCAAACTTGGAAAATATTCTGCAAAACTATCAAATTCCCTTTGGTATTACCCACCCACAATTCTCAGTAGTCTAAGTTTATTTTTTTGGTTTCGAATTAGAACACATTATCTTGTCCCTCTCTGGAATTGCTTCCGTTGAAGTAAGCCTGAGGCCCTTGGCATTTACTGAAAGATGGTATGACCAATAGTCTTATGAAGTTCATTGCTGCATTAATCATAGAAATAAGGACATTGTCTCACATAGCACTTGCTGTGCCTCCTGTGATATTCCATCTCAAAACGTAGGGGGTAGCTCAGTGATAGAGCATGTGATTAGCAGGTGTAAGGCCCTGTGTGCAATCCTTAGAACCAGCTCCCCCAAAACCCATAAATAAAGTAAAATAAAATTTTTCCTATGTAGAACCATGCCTGTCACCCAACCCTTTTATAATTCTTCTGCCTAATTTATTTTCGCTTGTGATTTTTATTCCTGTGTTATTATTTGGGGATTGGTTGTTTCCTCTGATTTCATTCTTGCCAAGCACTATTCTAATAAATTATTACTTCCTGGGTAGCTTGATATAGGAGGAATGGCAAAGGCAGGGACAGTGTCCTCTTGCATAGCAGCGTAGATCAACAGCACTGGGTGCCTGGGTCACTATGCTAAGAAGGAAAGCAACCCTGTGCTCAGTGAGCAAGGTCTGCCCTGAGCTTAGTAGGAGAAAGCACTGGCACTTCTACCAGATATCTGACACTTATGTCTTAAATAAAACACACGGCTATTCTGAGAAGAGAAGCACAAACATGTTGTTAATGCCTTACTTTTTGACTTATAAGCTAGTAATTATCAGTTTCACTGGTTCAAATCCATTTCTAAAAGCATGTCTATACCTATGCAAAACAAGGTGTTGAACTTCACATTTACATGGGATCTTGGTCATAAATCTTGCTAGCACTGGCCTTGGGACAGGCAAAATACACTTTTTCCTGGAAGGGGAGATTTCAGGAACCTGGTAACTAAGTGTCCCTCCAACTCAGGGTACGAAAATTTATAATTAGAAGTTAATTTCTCTAGATTCTCAAAGCTGGTTCTTTATAAATTCTTTTACTACAATAAGTATTTAAAGGGATAACACTTGATCTCTTACCTGTTAATTAAGTGGTTGGCTACCAGTTAAGAGGAGAGTGGGGCCTGGAGATACAGCGGGGACGTGAAGAGTTCTAAGGAGGCAGAAGAGCTGGGATTTGCTTATTTCACAATCTTGCCTGGGTTAGTCCACAGCTCACTTGAGATAAGCAATGAGTAGGTACAGGTGCATCCTTTCTGGCCATAAATAATGAGGCATGCAGCCATTGTCTAACAAGGAGTTGAAAGGGACATGTGGGCAACCACCAATGACACAAAGAGAGTCCCGCGTGCTGACGGGATTCTTAATTTTTAGTAAATAACTTGTTATTCAACTTCTCTCAAATCCAGTAGACATGTTGCTGAGAAGGGCTTGTTTTTCAAATTGGCACATTAGGAGTCATTCATCCACTGTACCAAGAACAAATACACACGTTTCTCCTGGGTTTATGGGATCTAGCAGGCTGCAAATGATACTCGGGATGCAAAAGAAATGGGAGACCCAGCTCCTGCCTCTGAGGAGGTTACATCTGGCTGGGAGATGAGTGATGAGAACATGAAACAGCTGGCGAATAATACCAGGCTGGAAAAAAATCAAGCATGAGGGTGTTGGGCTCTGACTACAAGCACTGAGAAATTTAAAGATAAAAAAGATCACACAAGGAGAGAACTCAAAGAACAGACACGTTGAAAGGGATTGCAAGAGGCTGCTCTTCCTGTTTCAGGTGTCAGTAGCAAACTCTGGCTGTCCCCTGGGAACAACTGGAAACAGGACAATGTGATATTCCACCTCTGCCCTGGAGAGCCCAGCATCCCACCCCCAGAACATCTAGTCAACCACCTTGAGAAGGAACTCACGGACTCTTGAGAATTCTAGAATCATCCGCAATTTAAAAAGAAAGCAGTTACCTAGGCTTCTTGGTGTGTAAGTTCTTTGTTGCTAATTATGAAATTTACTATTCTGATCATCACTATTCTGGAGACATCATGTAGCGTAAGGATCTGAGGATGAGTGTAGCAGATACGAATCTCAATCCAAAAAGTCATGCTCATTTCTATTTGAATTTAGGAAAACATTGGTACCATTCTGTAATCTCACATGAAGTACCCACTTGAATGTTCAGGCCAGTTGTCTGGAACGATGTTCCTCTGTTTGAGTCTAACCAGTTGTTTTCTTCATCCTTTTTTTTTTTTAATGGATCTTTAATTAATTAATTTATTTATATGCGGTGCTGAGGATCAAACCGAGGGCCTCACACATGCCAGGAAAGTGCTCTACCACTGAGCCACAACTCCAGCCCCATCCTTAGTCACTTTATATTTTATAATTCAATTTCTGTTTGGTGCCTTGCCTGAATAGGGGAACTGAGGCAGCCCTTTCAGGCCCAAATGTGAAGATTTTAGTGTGAGACATGCTATCTCGACCACGTTTTCTAAGCATCACTAAAATTTTCGAAATTCTGTCTTTAAGAAGATCCCCCAAAGCTTATGAAAGATGCTAACAACATGGCCTCCTTTCAAATATACTATCTTCATTTTCCTACTCTCTCTCAGTTCACAACTGAGTTCTGGAAGCTTCCATTGTGCTAAGTTGTCAGGGAGCTTCTATGAGGAGAAGATCCATTTTCCTGAACTCATCTCTCCATGCAGCCATCTACTGACATGTCTTCACCGTGGTTGGTCTTTAGACATCGGTTCACACAGGCCAATTTGAAGACGGTTCACCAGGTCCATTCTGGACAGCCATGTCTTTCTACTGTTTGGGGAACTTGGTGAGTGAACCCACAGCCCTGACTGCCTGGGATTGGCTGCTTCCCTAGGACCCAAGGGGGGCAGAGTCTTTCTTTGTATGAATCGCTGACATGTCTATGAAGCCATTACTTGTCCTCATCCCCACCCTCCCACTCCTCAGTGCAGAAAATCCTTTTCTAGTCTGGGGCCAAGAAATCTTTTATGTAGACAGGTGGTTCTCAAAGTGTGGTCCTTGGTTCAGAAGCAGCAGGATCACCTGAGAACTTGCTAGAAATGCAAATTTTCCCCTCCTCATTCCTACTGCATCTTAAATTCTTAGGGTAGGATCTAGTGATCTTCATTTTAATAAACTTCCCCAGTGATATGGGATGCAAGAAAATTTAGAATCCATTAACTTATGCCTTGAGGTTTTTTTTCCTTCCCCTCATACACTGGTTCTTAAATTTTTAATATGCATCAGAGTTACCACAGATTATTGAGCCACACCTACAGTTTCTTATCCAACAGGTCTGGGGAAGGCTTGAAAATTTGCATTTTCTGGCAGGTTCTCTGGTGAAGATGCTGATTCTGCTGGTCTGGAGACTACATTTTAGAGAACCATTGCCCCAGAGCACTTGATTCCATTGCTGTCCATTCTCTTCCTTCTGTGTCTTCCGGTAGGAGGCATTCCATTCTTATTGATAATTTAATCAAACACATCTTCTAGAAATTTGCTTGTGTATAAATGCTTGCGATTTTGAGTCAAACGTCACCAATTTGTCGTGGGCATATATCAGTGTTCTTGGAAAACCACTGTCTGAAGCTGGGCCAGCAGCTCTCAATCTTGCCATCCCAGGTTCCCTTCCTGGGTCCAGGGCTCCCACAGCTGGTCCCTGTGCAGGAGAACATCCCACAAGACTCAGAAGGAGGTAAAGAGCCCACCGTTCACCTCATTAATCTATGTTTTACAAATAGCAGGTCTGAATTCGGTTGGCTTCTTTCTGCCTAGAACCCAAGAGAAAGATACTGAGCATAATGTGGCTCTAGAGGAGAGGGAAATCAGAGAAGGTGTGGGAGGGAGATTGGGGTAAGTGAGCCAACGCCTGGAGAGTCAAATGCTGGTTTCTTGAGGCAGAAATTTTTTGCCACGGTTTGGAGTAGAAAGGAGAACCCCACGGAATCTTGAAATTTAATTCTTGTTAATTAATATCCCCAGAATTTTGGAGAAGTGGCCACCACCTGGTTTCTGCTTTCTTAAATTTAAATCCTTTCCTCTTACTCTTGTTCTCTTCTCTTCCTCCTTCTCCTACTTTTTCTTTTGCTTGCAGAGTTATCAGAATCCCCAGTTCCTTTTACCCCATTTATGTTTTGTTCTTTACCTGGCTTTCTGAAGAGACACAAATTCTCATCATCACCATTATTACATATTTTTTGTTTGGTTACCACAGAACAATTACTTGTAGTCTTCAAGGCACAGCCACACTCTCAGCTAGGCCAGGGGCCACCCCCGATGGCTGCTTATTCTACATTTCTTAAAAAACAAAATTCTGTTTTGTTAAGTGGCCCACATGGTTCTGGATGGAAGAATCTACCAAAGAACATGCTGAATATTAGTTACCATGAGTATTTAGGTAGTTCAGCATCATTTATTAATACGTCCAAGCATTGCTATTATTAGGATGGCCCTGAGGGTTCCCAGAACACTTCACTTACAGTAAAGTTGTGAAGACTTTTCTGCTGAACCAACACTCCATGCCAATGTGGTGACAGGGCAGATTCTGTTCCTTACACCTGTGCTACAATAGAATGGGGCGATCTGTGCTCTTTAAATACCTGCTCTAATTTTCTGTTTCCATCTTTTTGTTCTCTCTGGTACTAATCACAGCACCTTATTTTTTTATAGGCACTGAGCAAATATTTATGGAGTTGAATGGAATTAAATTCAATAGAGACTTCTAGTTAATGATTGGAAAGGCTTTTCTTCTCCTCTCTTCCCTGTGAGACCAATGATAACAATAACCATAACAAAAAATAACAAACCACAGAGAGGAAAAAGAAGTCAAGGAAGGAGCAAGGCAGAAAATGATAATCTATGAAGAGTAACTTTCATGTAGAGTAACACATGAATCAAACACAGGGAACACAGCAAAAAGGAGCACATACCTTATGCCCCCAAGGGCATGTAAATATTTTAAAGTGATTGGCTGCCCTGAGGGTCACAAGGCCATCTATTGTGCATCAGTAGGTCTGGTGTGCAGGTGGCTTGTGGGAAAATCCCAAACCTGGATTCACATCCCAGAGTAGCAGGAGAGGAGGGCTGAGGGACAATCCGAGAAGGTCTGCTATATCTGCAAGAGCAGGGAGTCACATTGATGGGGTAGACAAGAGAAGGCAGGAGACAATCAATTTACCTGTTGTTGCTATTACATAAAGAAAACAATCAGAAATAATAATCACCAAATAGCAATTTAAAAAGCATATAAGAGACAGGTGGATTTTCCGCTTATTCTAAAGATGGCTCCAGAGTGTAAAATCTGAGACACGAATATGGTAGAACAGGGTGAAAAAGTTCTAAACCCAGTTTGCCTTCTGCCTTTATTCAGTTCATGTACCCTTCCCATACAACCTTTTATAAGTAATGGGTCCAGTTATATTTTGCAACTCAATTTCTATTTGGTGCCATCAGGCCAGTTGCCTGAATAGGGGAACTGAGGCAGCCATTTCAAGTCCAAATGTGAAGATTTTAGTATGAGACATGCTATCTTGTCCACGTTTTCTAAGCATCACTAAAATTTTCAAAATTTCTGTTTTTAAGAAGATCCCCCCCCCAAGTTTATGAAAGATGCTAACAACATGGCCTCCTTTCAAATATGCTATCTTCATTTTCCCACTTTCTCTCAGTTCACAACTGAGTTCTGGAAGCTTCCATTGTGCTAAGTTGTCAGGGAGTTTAGAACTGGCCTTAGAGTTGAGTTGTAACTAAAAAATTAGCCACAAAGAAAAAGGTACGAGACAAGCAAGAATCAGTTAAAATATACTCACCAAATGAAAACGTGCCACAGAATACGTGTTTCCTCTTGACAGTGAATAAGTAAACTGTGGTCTCTAGAAATAAATTAAAGGGGAGATAAAGGTATTCAAATAAAAGGTGCAAGACTATTAAATGAGACGAGGAGAGAACAGACAACCTTTGTGAATAATAAAGAGAAAAATAAAACCTTTGTACATAACAGAAATCACAGGTGCAGCAGGAAAGATCGATAATATTAGGGGAAAGAAGACAGGACAGAGACAAATAGGGAAAAATGCAAAAGAATACAATTAAGGAGGGTGAGACAAAAAGGAGCACACAGAAGACGGTGGAGAGCTTTACTACCCTTGCTGTACCAGAAGAAAAGAAGAGATGAAATAGGAAATGGAAAAGTTCTGAAGGTGTAGTAGGAAAAGCTTTGGAGGATGATGAAACCCTGAATCTCCTGCCTTCGTCTTCTTTAGCTTTGAGATGAAAGTGATGAAACAGTGGATGACCTTGTCAGCGAAGGGTCTTGCAGCCCTTCCCAATGTCTTCTGCAGTGATTGATTTATTCAAAGGTTTTCATATATTCTTCTTGGCATAATTTTGGTCATTTATATTTTACTAAGAAATTTTGTGTTGCTATATTTGCAAAGTTGTTTCCATGGAATTGCATGCAATTCTGTCTTATATATATATTTTTCCCCTTGAGTTTCTAGGGATCAAAGCCAGGGCTTTGAGTGCGGGGTAAGCACACCCAGCCCTACACCCTTGACCCTATAATTATTTTTAACTCTCCTGTACTGTAATTTGCTATTTTTTCTTCTCTCATTTCCAGTCTTCTCCATTTTACTCCCTCCCATTGCCTTAATCAAGTTTACAATAAATTATGCATTTTATTGGCTTTTTGGAAATGCCAGCATTTCCATTAACTTATCATTCTACTAGTTTTTGTTTCTCATTTCATTAAGTTCAAATTTTATCCCTAAAAATTCTCTTTTCCTAAATTACAAATAAAATTCTGGATAGATAGTAATTTTCTTCATCTTTTATCTTTCTTATTTAAAATAATACACAATAGAGGCATTATGGCTTCTTATTTTTGACTCAGAGTACGTCTTTGATTGTGTCCACAAATTCATGTATAAAGCGTTTTCCTTTTTTCATTGCCTTCTTGGAGTTTATAATTTTAGTTTTGAGATCTTTTTGATTTAATGGCTATTTAGAAGTCCCCTAATTTCAAAGTAGTTAATTTTTAAAAAATTTTTGGTTAACTTTTTATAATTTATTTCTAACTTTACTGGATTCTTTATAACAACATCTAAAGTTTTCTTTATATGTATATACCAGGGATTGAACCCAGGGACATTTAACTGCTGAGTCACATCCCCAGCCCTTTTTATTTTTATTTTGAGACAGGGTCTCACTAAGTTGCATAGTGTCCCACTAAGTTGCTGAGGTTGGCTTCGAACTTGTGATCCTCCTGCCTCAACCTCCAAAGCTGCTGGGATTAATGGTGTGTGCCACCATGTCCAGCTATTGTATGTTTCATTTTTGTAAATATTTTATTGTCATGAAAATTGTGTATCTTACACAAGGAGTTTCTAAAATTGTTCTAATTTTTGGATTTTGTGATGTATTCTTCAATTTCTCTTTCTCTTCATTTTTGAGTCTCATATTCCCTGATTCTAAAAGAAGTTTACTGTCTCACACTCCGGATGCATTTGAAATAGATTCTAAATAGGTTCATTTGCTTTATTTATTTAGCTCCTATGCTGTTTGGTATAAGAAAGTTTGTGATTATTGTAACTTTTTCATAAAAATGAGCATAAATGTATAAATTTGTGTTATCACATTTTGCTCAGCTATAGTCTTTTTAGAATTTTTAATCTGAGTTCCCTTCCTGCTTAATTCTAATGTTAACATTCTTTTGTTTGTTTGTATGTGTCTTGGAACACTTTGCCAATGTCTCTATTTTCAACCTTTCAAAATCACTTCGTGTGAAACGTCCCTCTGATGCTTGGGATATTCCCAGGGCTTTTCATTGTGCCACGTGACAGTCACTGTTTCCTTTACAAATATTTAACTGGATTATAGCATACACATGGAAAGGGCTCAAATCATTAAGTACACACACAGTTCATAGGATTTTTACAAAGTAGCACAACTTTCTAACAACCTCCAGGTCAAGCTATAGACTACTGGTACCCCAGAACCCTCCATGACCCCTTCCCAGTCCCTGCTCCCCCAAAGTCACCCATGATTCTGCCTTCAAAATTCAATTTTGTGTAAATGAAAATATACTACAAATCATGTTGTGTGTCTTTGTGTTTGCTTTATTTGTGTTCATGTTATATTTGTACATTTTATCTATGCTTCTGTGTGTGGTAGTAATTTATTTTTTTGTATGCTGTATGTCATTTCACAGTAGAAACAGGCTAAAATGTCTTTATTCATATTATGGCTGATAAACATCAGTTTTACTTTTGCGATTATGCTGCTGTGATAATTTTTTTGTACATGATTTTTTGGTTTGTACCTATGCAGGCCTGCTCTGCCATTTTTTATTGTTAAATATGTTACAGAAATACCTAAAATTTGTAGGTCTGTATGCCTAATATTATATACAAATAAAATTAAATATTATATATATACAGCGCTTACTTAAAAGAGAAAGAATGAAAATAAAACACAAATTACAAATAAATACATTCTCCACAAAGAGCCTATAAAATAATAAAAGGGAATTATAATGTTTAAAAACTTACATGTAGTACATAAGTACCTAGAAATTACAAGATGTCAAAATTGACATGTGAGAAAACGAGTTTAATAGACCAGAAGATACCAATAATTACTAAAGTGGTATCTGAAAGACATGTCACCTCTCAAATCCCAGGCACAGATGGTTTTTACATATTAATGTTACAAATATTTCAAATAACAGTCAATTTCTATCTTACAGAAGTACTTAAAGAACATAGAAAACTGAAATTGGAAGTACTTCTGATCCCCAGCATTTTGTTCACATTATTCTATAAACCTGGTATAAAACTGACCTCATAAGTCAATAAGGATAACACAAAAAAACGCATATCCAAAAGAAATAATAGATCTATTTTACTAATGATTACTACAATTATGTATGATGCAAAAAAAAAAAAAAACCTAAATAAAGATTTACATTTGATGGAAACATTCTAAATGTTTAAATTATTCTAAAGTTTAATTATTCCTTTTATATATGGAATGAAAGGATGGTTTAATCAGAAAATCTAGACACATAATTCACCACATTAGTAGAATAATGTAAAAATATTGAATGATAATCTCAATTGATGTAGAAAAAGCTTTGATAAATAAGTCAATACCTGGTAATGATAAACCTATTAGTAAATAAGGAACTGCAGAGACTCTTTTTAACATGGTAAAATTTTATACTGAAAACTCAAAAAAAAATTATATAAGTTTTCCTGGGCTGGGGTTGTGGCTTAGCAGTAGGGTGCTCGCCTAGCATGTGTGAGGCCCTGGGTTCAAGCCAATGTAAGACCCTGGGTTCCATCCTCAGCACCACATAAAAATAAATAAAATAAAGGTATTGTGTCCAACTACAACTAAAAAATAAATATTAAAAAATTATACTTATGGAAAAGCTCAAAATGCAGTCTCTTTAAAATTGGGGACAAGGGGCTAGGGATGTAGCTCAGTGACAGAGTGCTTGCTGGCATGTGTGAGGCCCTGAGTTCAAGCCCCAATCTGAATAAGATTGGAAACAAGACAAGGACACTCACTCTCACTGCTATTGTTGAAAATAAAACTAGTTGTCTTTCCCAACCTCTAAAAAAGGGAAAAGAGAGGTATAAGCAATGGGAGAAAAAAATAAAACCCTTGTGATTTGCATCCTAGTAGGGAAAAAATAATTTAAAAAATTCAGAAGAATAAAGCATAATGCAAAAATACAGCCAATTTTAAAAAATGGCCACCTCAATTTTTACCAAAATAAAGGATTACTAATCAATAAGGAATAACAAATAATGAACATAGGATAGTTTGGCAGAAAAATTCTTCATCATCTGACATACTATAGATTCAACTTGTCTCTTCAAGAGTTTTTTACAAATGGAAACAGGCACTGCACTGTCTTTTGTGTCTGACTTCCTTCACTTAGCATGCTTTTGAGATCCACTTACCTCTTCTTCCTGTTCTGAAACTTTTTTTGTTGTTCCAAAGTATTCCATTATATGGGTTGTTACAGTTGAGATACGAGGGGCCCCCCAAAGTGCATGTGTGAGACAATGCAAGAATTTTCAAAGGTTCAATGATGAGATTAGGAGAGTTATGACTTAACCGTTGGATTATTCTACTAATGGGTTAATTGAGTGGTAACTCTTGGTAGGTAGAGTGTAGTGGGAGGAGGTAGCTCACTGGGAATGTGACTTTGGGGCTTATATTTGGTCCCTGGTGAGCAAAGCTCTCTCTTCTTCCCTCTGCCATGCCCTCCCTCCATGATGTTCTGCTTCACCCAGGGCCCAGAGCTATAGGGTCAGCTGACCAGGGACGGAGACCTCTGAAACTGTGAGCCAAAATCAACTTTCCTCCTTTCAGTTGTTCTTGTCAGGCCTTTTGGTCATAGTGAGGCTAAACTGACTAAAAGATGGATATACCAAAAGTTTTCCTGAGGATATATTTTTGGGTCATTTCTACTTTGGGCTATTGTGAATGAAGCTGCCAGAGACATTTACATGCAAGTCTTTGTGGAAACTTATGTTTGGATTTCTCTTCGGGAAATGCCGAGGAGTAAGAATGCTGGGTGTGATAGTAAGTATATGTTTGCCTTTTAAAGAAACTGAGAAAATATTTTTATAGTGATCTTTCAATAACACCATGTGCTTAAGAGACTCAACACTTAATATTGTCTTTTTAATCTTAGACACTCATTAACTAGTACCTCATTATTATTTAAACTCACATTTTTAATATTAAGCATGTTTTCATGTGCCTATTGGCAGATATAGCTTCTGTAAAGTGTGTCTGTTCCAATATTTTCTATGCCTCAGTTTCCTTTTCAGAAAACTAGGATAATGTTAACCTCAGTGTGTTTATAAAGATGAAATAAGCTATTATATATATTAGCACCAGAACAATCCCTGACATCCAGTATTAGTTTCCTATCACTGCTATAAAAATTATATGAAATTTAGAGACATAAATTTATTATCTTATGGTTTTATAGGTCAAATGTTCCTCACAGGTGTCACTGGGTTAATTTTAAATAATTGGCAGGGTTGTGTTCTCTGCTGGAGGGTCAGGAAGGAATCTGTTTGCCCTTTGTAGCTTCCAGAGGTCACTCATGTCTTGTAGTCTCCTTTCTCATCTTAAAACCCCTATAATTGGAAGTCAAACGATAATGTTGCATCTCAGCTTCACCACTTACCCACTGTGTGGTCATGGGCAGGTGAACTCTTTGAATTGCTATTTCTCTAGCTGTGAAATATCAGATGATTTTATGGGCCATCCTTACAGGAATTTTGTGAGGAAGACAGACAGGATAAATGAGAGTTCTGGACGCCTGGCCCCAGGTCAACAAGGCCAATTCCCAGCTCAACTGATGAGCACACATCTTAGCCTCTAATCGAGCTCCAAAAAGGAGTGAAGGAATCAGTATATGAGAGAGAGAGAGAGAGAGAGAGAGAGAGAGAGAGAGAGAGAGAGAGAGAGAGAGAGAAAAGAAGGAGGAGGAGGAGGAGGAGGAGGAGGAGGAGAAAAAGAAGCCTGCAAATCGTTTGCAGGTGGAAAGGATAGAGGAGACAAGCAGTGGCTCAAGTCCTGGCAGAGGGGCTGCCACTGAGAAAGGCAGCATTTGGCATGTCGCATGCACAAGGCCCTGGGTTATAAATCCCCAGCACTGCAGACAGGAAACAAGCAAAAAACCCACCACCAACAACAAAAAGGGAACCCTCCCACACACTGGAAGGCAGAGAAGGCCAAGGTGAGTCTGGGGCTGTGGGGTGGGGATGAAGCCTGAGGCCGACACAGGCGCTGGTGGAAAGTCTATTTACTCCCTAGACTCTGTTAGGAGCCAGGTGACCTCAGGTACCAGCCGCTTGTTACAGGGAGAAGCTGAACCCAAGGCGAGCACTGTGGTTCATGAGGGACGTAAGGAACTCGGGGACAACCCAGAGGGCAGGCCACCGCCCTCTCACGCCTGCTGGCCACATGCACGCACAAACCAGGCTGGAACTTGGAAGAACCTTTCTCTACCGAAACCAAGTGTCCCCAGAGAAAAGACTTTAAGATACTGTCATATGAATTTCCTATTAAAAGGGCCAACTGGCCCTATTATTCTGCAATGATAGGAACTGCTAGCCCAATTTTTAGGGCTTAGCTTCTAAACATGAAGAGCCAAGGATCAGAAACAAGTGCAGGAAGTCTCCAAGAAGAAGGGCAGAGAAGAAATACACAAGAGAGAAGACTCATGTAAACAGGGGCCCTAATTGCAGCAAGATCAAATTGAAAAAATTATAATTACATTCCTAGAGAGAGAAGGATATTGCTCTACTTACAAGAACAATATACAGTAAAAACAAAACCCAGGGAATAAGAAAGAGCCCCTCAATACCAAATGCGCGACTACCACAAGTAGTTATACACTCATCTACTGTAATTGGAAGTCAATGGATAGTGTCAAGACCTAAAAATGAATAGGTGACAGGGCACTGTAAGCATGGTATTTGGATATATGCAGAAAATATGCAAATAATCAGTTACCAGAAATCATGTAGTTCTAAATGGAGCCCCTAGATCTAGAACTGGGAGTTAGAGATTGGTGGGGCAGAGGTCTGACACTTTATTACATTTTAACTTTAAACATTTTTAGCTATTTGTCTTTTTTAAAAAAATATTTTTAGTTGTAGGTGGACACAATACCTTTATTTTATTTATTTATTTATATGCAGTGCTGAGGATCAAAACCAGTGCCTCACACATGCTAGACAAGCACTTTACCACTGAGCTACAATCTCAGCCCACTAGCTATTTGTCTTTTAAGAAAAATCTCATTGTGGTGGAATACATATAACTTAAAATTAACCTATAGTGACATTTAGACACTGTCAGTGTTGTGCAAGTCTTACAACCATCTTGTACCAGTGTATTTTTATTAACATGAAAGAAAACCTCGAGCCCAATAAAGTAGTCACCTGTGATTCCCCTCTCCTCCTAGACCCTGGTAATCATTAATGTACTTTCTGTCACTATGGATTTTTTTGGCTGTAGATATTTCATATAAATGGACTCATACAATAATTGGCCTTTTATAACTCAGTTTTTCACCTTTAGCGCAATATTTTCAAGGTCTATCCACTCTCTAGGATGTATCAGCACTTCTTTCCTTTTTAAGAATACATAATATTCCATTGGATGAATATACACCTTTTTTTATTTATCCATCTGGGGCTGGGCATTTGGATTGTTTCTACCTTGGTGTTATTATGAATAGAGCTGCTGTGGACACTGGTGTGCAAGGTTTTGTTTTAACACTATTTTACTTGTTTTGACTTTATATACAAGAGTGGGAATCCTGGACCATATCATACTTCTATATTTAACTTAACGTGAACCACCAAATTGTTTTTCATAGCAGCTTCACCATTTCACATGTCCACCAGCAATGGACAAGGATTCCAAGTTCTCCACATCCTTACCCACACTTGCTCCTTGGTCCTTTTTATTTATTTTTGCTGTGCTGGGGATTGAACTCAGGGCCTTGTACTTGCTAGCTAATTGTTCTACCACTGAGTTATACTCCCAGCACTTGTACAATTTTTTTAACTGGAACTAAAAAACTTATGGAATTATTATTATTTTTATTATTACTACTACTATTTTGGCACTAGGAACTGAACCCAAGCTCACCCTATCACTGAGTTCATCCCCAGCTATTTTAAAATTCTTTTTATTTATTTTGAGGCAGGGTCATCCTAAATTGTTCCAGCTGACCTTGGACTTGCACTTCTCCTCCCTCAGTCTCTCACGTAGCTGGGAGTGTGCCAGTAGGTGTGCGCCATCCTATGAGCCTGGCAGAACTTACAGAACTTTCAATGGAACTGAAAACTGTGTATAAAGTACTGTGATAAACGGAAGTCATTAAAATAAAATCAGAAGATGATATTAATAATCGGCATAAGAATGAAAGAAAACAGTATTTAGGGACTGTCAGAGCCTTACCAGGTCTGTTAATTTCCTATTGCCACTGCAAAAAATCATCACAAATTTAGAGGCTAAAACCAACAGAAATTTATTCTGCTCTAGTTCTAGAGGTTGCAAGACCAGCATGGGTCAAATTGAGGTCAAATCAAGATATTGGCAAGGCAATGTTCCTCTTTGGGGTTTTCAGGAGAATCTGTGTCCTTGCTTTTTTTCTGGCTTCTAGAGATCACCAACATTCCTTGGCTTGTGGCCCCTTCCTTCACATTCACGGCATGGCGTCTCCTCTCCTCTCTGACCTCTGTTTTCATCCTTATCTCTGCACTCTCTGATTTTGATCCTCCTGGTTCCCATTCATAAGGATCCCATGACTACTCTGGGCTCACCTAAAGAATCATCCACTCAGAGGGCATCCACCTTCACTACATTTGCAAAATCCCTTTTGTCTTGTCAGGCCATATATTCACAATTTCCAGGGTTGAATATGGACTTTTCCAGAAGACTGTTATTTAGCCTACAACTCAGGGAATTTATTGGATACTAAGATCATACTCATGGAGACACAACCAGAAAAGGCTCTGTCAATTACAAAGTATCAATTAGAAAGTACTGAACTTCCCAAGACTCACTTTTCTTTCCTAAGGGGAAGCTGATAAGGATAAACATGTCATTTATTATACATTTTTTTGACAAGGGTACAAAATAATAGAATATGCTTCTCTATGCTACTCAAATTTCTTCCAAATACCCTTTAAGGCCTGTAGGAGCCTGCAGGCAAAGCTCATAGCTGCAAATTTCAGGCATGACATTTCTTTGAAGTCTCATGTTTTCTCAGAAATTCACGTGAATTATATATTATATTTAATAATAGATGTGTGTTTGTTTTAATACATAAATAACATTTTAAATGTCTTACCTGAAGGAACAATAAATGATTCTCTTTATTCTTTAATCTTGTATATCCCCCATCACCTCTCTGATGATCTCTGAGAAACATCATTAAATAAAAGAAAGCACATTGTAAACTATAATGAGCAATAATAATAAAACTTGTGTTTTTACATCCAAATATCAAATATTGACAGCATTCCATTGGCCTTAGATCCATAAAGTGAACCTAGGAAGAAAAAAGAATTTAAGAAGCTGAGCCAAACTGAACTCTAAAATAAATCTGAAATTAATACAGTATGACTTGTTCTTCAAACTGTGGTGAAGTTAGGTTTCTCACTGTGACTGTCTGCTGGGAGGTGGGAGGCTTTTTACAAGGAGAAATAGGTAAGGTGCTTTAAAATCAAAGTATGAGTGTGGGAGATATGGGGGTGTCCAACCCTATAATATCTATAAGCTTCTCAAATATCATTCATTGAGGTTTCCTCAATTTGCTTTGCAAATATATGCAGCTTCCAAAAGTATCCCATCCCCATCCAGATCACTGCCCTCTCTAGAATCCCAGTGTCCACATTTTCAAATCAAAAAGACCAATATACACATGGTGCTGTGAAAAGAGGGTCCGGGTTCCCTAATACCTCCAGGATAATGACCAACGGACAGATGCTTAGGAACGTTGAAGACCCTTCCAGACATTTGTTCAGAAACATAAAGTGGCCTTAGACCTACTCCCTGCATTAGCCAGGAAAGCAAGGGAAGGAAGCAGAGCTCATAAGGGGCCCCGGAAATAACTTCCACAGTTAATACCACGGAGGAATGTCTCCTCTGCTGACAAATTCTTTTTTATCTCACTTAATTCTATTAGAGACTGTCCTGAGTACGTGGACCATGGCCCCTTTCTTAGAAATCCTTGAAGAATATCCATGCCTCCCTCCCCCAGCAACTGCTTAAATACCTGTGAACATGTTCCTTGGAAGAATATCCCCTTGACACACATAAAGGGTGGAGCTATGTCACAAGTGTGCCTTTTATTGGGAAAGTTACCATCTAATTTTGGCAAAGATGAGCTGGACAACATGCAAACTTGTGGAGTTTGCACGGTTCAAGTGGCTGGAAAATGGAAGTCTGATGGAGATTTGTTATGGGGGAGAGGAAGAGCTTGGGTAATGGCAGAGAATTGGCAAAGGGACAGCATCAGAGCAGGCCTTCATGGGGGTGAAGGAGAATGGGCAGCACAGAGCAGGTGCACCCGGGCTTTTGTGGGGCATGTGATGAACCAGCCACAGGGCTGGGGTGAGGGGCAGGTGTCGCCTAAGAGGCAAGGATGCCCAAGAGAAAACATGTATATTAAAGCAGGAATCTGTACTCTCCATTCTGCTAAGTAACTCCTTGGTTATCTTTCAAAACAGGAAAGATGGTGCACATTTTTATTCCCCTGCCTTGTAAGAAATTAAATACCAATTCTTTCACCTTCCTCTTTCCGATAAATTATCATTTGACTTTGCTTCTTTTGGGCAAAATGAGCAAATCTAACAATGAGACAAACTCCCTTTTTATTCGGACTGTTCAGAACTTGTGTGCTGTTTGCTGTTTGTCTTCCAACAACCTGACCGGTACTCTATTTTTCCTCTCATTCCTGAAATGACTGTCTCTCTCTCTCTAGCATTAAGCAAGTGCTCTACCACTGAAGCCCAGGGGTAGAGCACCTGCCTAATGTGTCTCTTAATTTGCATTTTCCTCATCTCCATGAGCTCTAAGCGAGGTTTAGGGAGCTCTGTGGTTCACTAGGCACAGTATGATTCTCACAGCTAGTTACTCCTTTGGGCTTTGGTTCAAGCTTCCATTATTCATACATCAGATTGCTTCTAGGGTATGACACTTTGGACGTGATTAGAAGGCCAAGTGAAAAATATTTAGCAGTCTCACATGACAAGGCCACTTGGACAAAAGGACTTTGTACATGTGACTTCACACAATGGGAAATCGTGAACTTTCCCTCACCCTCTAAGTGGCATGGTGCCCGAGTAAACTTAGAAGCTACCCTCTGGCATGATTCTGGAAATCTTTTCGTTTTTGATATGTGGAATTTTTACACTGAAATATAAATTAGCATTGAGAAAAACTTAATTATTTTTTCATAGATTAAAAGTTATGTAAACCTCTAACGTTTGGCTCAATAACACTCTCCTCTTATAAAATAGAAATCTCATTCATTACTAACATTTTATTTGTTTACACAATATGTTGTCACATATGGGAACACATATAAAACATGAACACATGCTGGAGTAATAAGAATGGAAAATACAAGAGAATAGATTTAAATTCATTGTTCGTTTAATGAACAAGGTTTTTCATTTAAAAGTTGTCAATTATTAATGAAATAACATAAAGGACCAAAATTATTTCTGGAGCGTCTGTTGTGTACTCTGCTCTGCGTTGTATGTTTGGAGAATACAGGGGAGTTTAGAATATAGGATTAGCTGGGTGCAGTGGTTCACTCCTGTAATCCCAGCGGCTTGGGAGACTGAGGCACTTATCTCAGAACTTTAGATACTTTGCCTACTGTTTTGAAAGCCTCCTCTGTCCTATGTCACATCCACATGGAGGTCTGTATGTGAACTATCTATTCTGATTCTGTTGGCCCATCTCTACATTTTTCATTACTGAAGCTTTAGAGTGAAACATTGTATCTGATACAGCAAACCTCTAGTTTATACCCTGTGCACAGAAAGCATCTTTCAAAGTGTCCATGGAATATTTATAGAAAGAAATCATGCATTAAAAAAACAAATAAAAACTAATAATGTTCCAAAACATAGAATTACATAAACTACACTCTTTTTTTTTTCTTCCTGAACTGGGGACTAAACTCAGGCATTTTACTACTGAGCTTCATTTCCAGCCCTTCAATTTTATTTTTTAGACAGGATCTTGCTAAATTGATGATGCTGGCCTTGAACTTGCAACCTTCCTGTCTCCCAAATTGCTGGGATTACAGGTGTGCACCACCTGGTTCTGGGTATGGAACGTGCCAGATAAACTATGCTCTTTTATACAAAGTTATAGATGTGAAAATTAATAACAAATATTTAAATGAAAAACAACCCCTTGCCAACTGGAGATTATGTGTCCTTCACTGCTTTTTAAATGTACTTAGAAAATAATAAATAAACCTAGGCCTTAACTCAAGAATTAAGAAAAAGAACAGGAAAGGAACCATTGGTATGATAAAAGGAATTAACATAAAAGCAGAAATTAATTACTCAGAAAGCAGAGCAACAATGGAACTTAAAAAACCTACTTGTTTGTAAAACAATAGACTAAGGAAGGGAAGAGAGTAATTTACAGTGGAGAAATGGATACTACTACCTCAGCAATGATAAGTGATGTCACCAGCAGGTTCCCAGGACATGAAAGGAAGATAATGGCACTTCACCCCTGTGACCTGCATCCTCCAAATCCAAAACCCAGCTCTAATCATGAGAAAAATGCCAGGCCAATCCCAATGAAGAGTATTTTGAGAAATCCCAGACTAGCATTCCTCAAACTGACTGCATTGTCAAAAACAAGGAAAAACTGAAAACTGTCACAGCTAAGAGACAGGATGATTAAACGCGGTGATATCCTAGATGGGATCCTGGAACCGAGGAAAGACATGAAGTTGGTATAAAGTTAGGAAAGCTGAATAAATAATAAGTAATTAATGGGTCAATATCAGTTTTTTTCCTTTCCTTTTGGTTCTGGGGATGGAATGCAGGGCCTTGAGCATGCTCGACAATGGATCTGGAGATTTTAAGACTATAAGAGAAAAATACACATGAGCATAAAATAGTACATTTCATTAACTAGATGAAACGATTTCTGGGAACAATAGGATGTTCTGGAAAAAATATTAGAAAAAGACTCAGGCACAAATGCAAAGTGTTGTGAAAGCAGGCTCCGGAATGAGATGTTTTTTGATGATTACAGCTTCTATCCATTGAGTGCTACTAAGTAATGGATGGAGCTAGAATTTGAACAGCCTCTGTCTGGTTTCAAAGCCTGTGGACTTTGACAGCACCATTTGTTCCCGTGCATGTAGGGACTGGTCTTTTCATACGTTGGAGAAGCAGATTTTTTCCTAGTCTCTGTAGACTATGCCAGCATATAGAAAGCTACTCAACTCATGTTTAAGCCTCAGTGCCACATTGCAAGGCTGTAGAGACAGGATCCCCGCTTACACCATCTGGTCATGGCCAGCTCAAGAGCCCCTCTGGACCTTGTTTCCTCATCTGCAATTATAGAATGCCAAATCTAATCTGTAAAGTCAATGTAAGAATTATGTGAGGAAACTCACATATTTAATGCATCAGAACATGGGACAAGCTTACAAAATCATCCCAACTGCCATTATTATTATTACTGATGATAAAACCTAATAAAGATAGAAGAAAAAGAAAAATAACTTACATATTTCATAATTCTGAATAATTTGCCAGCTAATTGAACTAAGAGTATTTGAAAGGAATTATCCATCACAACCAAGTAGAAACAATTTGTTTACATCCTATCAATAGATCAAAAAAGAAAAATAATAAAAATCATTAAATTTTAAGATAGCCTTGAAAGTATTATAATCATTTTCATTAGAAAAGTCTTTTTGTTCCATATGAATAGAAGAGTAATTCCTTAACGTAGTGAAGAATATCTTACAATGACAGCCTGTGTTATTATGATTGGAAAATTATCATTAGAAGCATTTTTATTAACACTAGAAATAAAACAAGGATTCCTGCTATCTTCCCTGTTGTTTATATTATTTTATAAGTATTGCTTAGAGTGGAAAACAGAAGTAGGATGTGTGGAAAAGAAGGAACAAAGTCATCATTATTTGTAAATGGTATGATCATATGCTTAGAAACACCCTAGAAAATCAGAAAAAAAAATTAAAAGAGCATTCAGAAAGACGGATGAAAACAAGTTTGAATGGATTTCAACATACCAACACCAGTCAGAGAATATAATGAGGAAAAATCTCCTCTACAATAGTAACAGAAACATAAAACACCTAGAAACATAAGCTTAATAAGAAATGTGTCAGACCTTTGTGAGTGATATCACAGAACTCTACCAAGAAACATAAAATGAGGCTTAAATAAATGGAAAGACATACAGGGCGACGGTGTGGATGATTATAAAGATCTCAATTTTGCCCACATTAATTTTTAGGTCTAATGGATTCCAGCGCACTCTCAATGGGACTTTTTTTTCTTTGAGAGTTTTTCTAGAAGACTAAATAATGAGAATAGCAAAAGAGAACTTGAAAAGAAAAGCCAATGAGACAGGTCAATCTGAGAACAGATGGAAGTTATATTGCAAATCTACAGCAAAGAATGGTGTTGGGACATGCATGGATCGATAAAAGAGAGTAGCCCTAAAAAAAAATACCAAGCATCCTATTATATATATATAATAGCTTGAAACAGTATAAAGGTGACATCACAAGACAGAGGAAGAGATGGGTTACTCAATACATGGAATATGGAAAATCACAAGCTGGATCGTACACTACACTTGACACTCAATTCCAGAAGCATCTGAGGATCCAAGGAGAAAATCAGGGTGACTAAGGAGAAGGGCCCTTTGATCAAGGAAAAGACTGATAGGTTTGACAACATAGAGTTCCAAAGTCTATATCAAAACTGCCATTTCTAATACTAAAAAGAATATATTACCAAAAAAAAAAATAGGAAAAGTGTTTTCCACAGATGACAAAGAATAACATTTGCTTTTAGGGGTTTTTATAAATCTCTAGAAAAAGACCAAAATTTAACAGGGGAAAAAAAAAGGGTGATTATAAAAGAATTACAAATGGTCAATAAAAATGAGGGACAATCCAATTTCCTCAAAAAAGCCTAGACATCATATTTCATGGTTAACTGAAGACTAGCGAGGGTCAGTGGCTGCTGTTGTGGAGGAAGTGTGGAGGAAGTGTCCCCTGCTACTGTTTTCCTAGGGTGGGGTGGGTGGGGCATTTGGCAGAACTGTTTTCTTCAGAGCCTGAAGACCTCAGGGCAATTTCCAGAATTCTGTCACTAGGAATGGAGGAAACATGGACAATGCTTTCCACATAAGAATGTTCTTTACATTTCATTCATAATGTCAAAAACTGGGAAACACAAAATGATAGAGGGCATTGGTATGGTTTAGACCTCGGTACGTGGGTGGTTCTGAAGGATTCTGATTCTGAAGAAGTTGAATAGTATGATAAATATTCACAATGTAATTTTTAAGTAAAAGTATAGAATTTAAAACTGCATCCTGGAGAAATTATCTCTGGTATTGTCTTGTGTTAGTCAGCTTTTCTGCGCTGTGACCAGAATACCTGACATGAACAACTGAAAGGAGGAAAGTTTTATTTGGGCTCACAGTTTCAGAGGTTTCAGTCCATGATCCACTGGCTCCACGGCTTTGGGCCTGAGGTGAGGCAGAACATCATGGTGGAAGGGTGTGGTGGAGAGAAGCTGATCAGCTCATGAGAGCCAGGAAACTTAGAGAGGAAGGGACTAGGGACAAGATACAGTCCCCAAGACCTTGCCCTAAGCACCTACTCCCTTGAACTAGTTTCTACTTCTTAGAATTTCCACCACCTCCCACTAATGTCACCAAGTTGTCAATTTGTCAGTGGATTAATCCACTGATGATCTCAGAGCCCTCATGATCCAATCAATTCCTAAAAGCCCCACTTATGAACATTGCTGCACTGAGACTAAGCCATTAACATGAGACTTTGGGGGACACTCCAAATCCAAACCATAACAGGCAGTTAGGGTAAGGTATTTATTTTAGTTGGAACTCTTAAATATATTTTTAATACTTTCATGTTTTATAAATAAGATTCATTGCTTCTATGATCTAACAATAGGATATGTGGTTCTCTGTGTATTCAGATGAACTGTGATTGATCAATTGCTCTTCAAGGGGTTAATCAAACTTGGAAAATTAGAGGGGATTTCATTGATGTTTCAGAATGTTTTAGGCTTTGAGAGATGTACCCTTCTCTTTTTTTTTCCAAACTTGTTCTGCTTTTTCCAAGAAACACTGTCATAAATGCAGCCCATTTTACTTATTACCCTCATCTTTATTTTCTGCATGATAAAGGAAGATATTTAAGTTTGGCTTTTATTTTTACAAGTTTATGAAAAGATTTTCAGATTTTGCTTTGCTAAAAATGAAAAGATGTTAGCACAGAATAACTTTTTGTTGCCTAGGTAGCAGAAATGCTAACAACTCTATCAAATATAAGATTTCTAAATAAACCTATGCCTAAATTAAAGTGTTATTTCCAAATGGGTAAAAAGTTAAGAGGATGTGAAGAAAGCTGAAGAGGAAAATCAGGTAATGGCTTGGCATGATGAAGAGTATGGAGTGGATTTTCACATGACCTGTTCACATTACACAGCAAACGGATTTCTGGTCCTTACTGCAGCATCTGGAAAATGTTTGGCTACTTTTTAATTTTCATAACTTTCTACAATATATATATATATAAAGATTCAGGAACATACAGAGATTAAAAAATAATCAGTAATTGCACCATCTATGTAAGTCGAGTGACTTCCAATTTCTATTCTCTCTCTTCCTTTCTGTCTCTCTCCCTCTCCCCCCACACACCCTTCACAGGTTATTTTTAAAGATATTTACTCAAAACTTTAAATAAGATTTTTGTGTCTCAGGGAGAGAACTTGGATGCTAGCATTCCAGTATGAATTCTCCTCTGATCTCTCCTCTGGGTATCTCCTCCTCAATGGCGGCTCTCCTTGTGGACAGGGAAAGTGAAATCTGGACTGAAAAGCCCTACGTATGCAGATGTAGCACTAATTGCCCCTGAGATAGGAACAACCAAGACAATTTAAACAGATATTTATTAAATACCTACTAGGTGTCAGAGTATTGGGCATATAACAGTGAAAAAAAAAACACATCAAAATTCCTGCTCATTGGAGCTGATATTCTAGTGATGGAAGAGGAAAGAAAAAATAAGAGAATATCAGTATTTAATTCAGTTTTTAAAAAGTTAAAATTTTCTATGGACAAAAATGAGACAGGGCAGGAAGAAGGATCTAGGGCTGGGGCAAGTGTGCAACTCAATTTGATGGTGAGGAAAGGCCTTGCTCAGATGGTGACATTTGTACAGACACTAGAGAAACTCAGAATTCAGAGAGCCACTAGATGCCAAGAAAAGGCCACAAATGGTTATATTCAACCAGGCAACGTTTTGTGAATTTCTGTGTATGAGATTCTAGAATTTCCAGCAGGGGAGGATTGGAGGGTGAGGAGAAACATCACACCAAATGGATGAGATCCAGATTGGAGTGATATTTTTTTCAACAATAACAGTGAATGCTAAAAGAGAATGGATCAATGTCTTTGAATTATAAGAGAAAATGTCTTCAGTCTAAAATATAGTGCTCAGTCAAATGATCAATCCAATAGTCAGATATCCCAGGACACAGAGAAACTACCTCCTGTGAACCCTCATTAGGAAGTTACTTGAGGATGTGCTCCTCATCAAATGGAAGGTATAAATTGAGAAAGAGTGCTGGGGGAAAAATAAGTTGAGGTGTAACCCATAGAGGAAATAAAAATAACAAGTAATAGGAAGGAGCAGGGATAAGAGGTGAACCCTAGCCCTGCTTTAGCAGAAAGCCAACAAACATATAATGCCTAAGGTAGGTCAGTCAAGAAACAATGGTATAAGCTGAGAGATAAGAGATGGTAATGGCTTCCACCCCTAGAGTTTATGATCTTGACAGTGGAAACTTGAAATAACATGTAACCATCCCACTGGTTGTCAGTAGTGAGGACCTAAGAAGGAGGACATATGAGAGGGATAAAGTGGAAACCTTGGAAATCATATCAGGGTTTAGATGGTTTGAAGCCAAGTGGAACTGAGAAAACTTCCTAACCTAAATGGGAGCGCACTTACAAAAATCTTTTAGAGTGTGGGGCTTTGGTGAGAACAGAACACTTACGGTCATTTCCCCTGCCGGCTAACCGTGCTGATGTGTAGTGTAGGAAAGATAAAGCATGCCCACACGTTTTTTTGCCTGTAACTTAAATTGATGTAATTCTGTGAAAGCTAATTTGTAAACATCTCATTAATTCATTTAAGATTTTTATATGCCTTCTGTATGTCAAATGCTATTGAATTGATCGAACTATAACGATAAATTAAATTCTCTCCCAGTAAGGATAGCAGTCATCTTCTTAGGGATTCACAGACAGAAACCAGCAAAGGGAGACAGGCTGGTGATGATTCCACTCCTTAAAATGTTTTAGGCACCATGACAGGAATTATGCTGGGTCCACAAAGGACAGCAAGAGGGAGTGGTCCCTTCTGTCTGTGGGAAGATAAGCTCGAGAGCTGCCTGAGAGATGCAGTGAGAATTGTGCTGTTTTGAAAAGAAGTTTCCCTGCATATCTCTTTGAAAATACAATGACTCCCTTAGTGAATCTAGTCTAGGGAAGTAATCCTAAATAAAGAAAAATAATTAAGCATCATATTTTAATGTGTATTTATTTATTTAAAAAGTTTTTTTTTTGTGAATGAACTTTGGTAATATCCTATAGGGGCCATACCCCCCAATTAATCACCAATATTCTTTAAGGATTATGGTAAGAATTAGGAAAAAAACATACATACAGGTCTTAGTATATAATAAACATTTGTTTAGGGGGACAGTGATATTGATGCCGCTGCTGCTGCTGCTGCTGCTGCTGATGATGATGAAAATTTGAGCATGAGTCTTTGCCCTGGCACAGAAAGATCTAGAGTGAGTCCAGCTCCCCACACATGGCCTTTCAAGAGAAGCAGAAAGGTTGAGGGCTGCAACTGGCACGTGCCTCAGAGCTAAGTTCAGCTTTCTCACCTTGTTATGGAGGAAACTGAGACCCTGGAAGTTCAACAATGGATCTACTATTCTCCTGCAAAGTCTACCGGAAACCTGGGTACATCACCCTTGCAACCCTGGGAAGAGAACTGTGTGTCTTCAGGCAAGGGACGCTGGTGAATCTGAGTGCGTGTCTCATTTTTTTTCTAAATTATTTAAATCATGTTGTCAGCAAAGACTGACTTACAAATTGCAGACCCAGCACACCTCGGGAGTCTTCTCTTTTCCTGAAATCATTTATTAGCCCAATCAGTCCTAGCGCTGATTGTTCTCAGAGCTAAAGTCAGAATCATCAAAACTTAAGTGTTGGGGTACAAACGCTGTCTAGACCGTCGTGATGTTTTCCATGCTTTTAACATTTTGTAATGCTGTTAGGCATTTCCTACTGATTCCATATGTCCCAGAACTGGAACGAGGGTTAAAGGAAGTGTCAGGGTAGTCAGAAGGGGAAGCACTGGAAGTCCCGGGATCACTTTTTCCTTTGCACATCTGACAAGTATGGAGGAAATTAACTTTGTCAGCATTAACTCAGAACCACGGTCAGGGTCGATGCACCTCTCTGGCACACCGTGATCTCTGGGTTCCAGTCCTGTAGTGGAGGGCAGGAAACAGTCAATCAGCGCGTCTGTCACGCACATCCTTTCTCCCACCGTGTCCTGTTCAAGAGGATCCTGCCTCTCCTATCAAAGTCTCCTTCCTCCAGTGTGTTAAAAAAATAATGACCTTTCATTCTTTGAACTTTGATTGTCTTCATTCTAAATATGGGCTGTTAATATCTTCATTAAGGGTTTGCTGAGATAATTTAAGTGATCTAAAGAGTAGAGGCTACTGACTGTCTATGTGTTAAATAGTACTTAGCCTCATGGCTGTGCTTCTCTGGACCCCCTCCTTCTCCTTTGTTCCCCCCTGTTCTTTCTCTGCCTTCTGTCTCCTCTCTTTCCTCTCACGTCCGCACCACCATCCCCCCACACCCCGTCCCCCACATCGATCCTACTCACAGCATCTTACAATGGTCATGAGTCACATAACCACTGTCCATACTCTTTGTGGGATGTGTCTTCCCTTTCGTGAATTAGAGACGCATCAGTTAGAGGTTTGGATGGAGACCACTCATCTCTAAGGTTCTGAAAATCTTTTTTGACCATCATTGCACAGGATACCAGTGTTTCTAGGGATAGCCTGCTTATATATATATATATATATATATATATATATATATATATATATATATATATATATATATTTGCTTTGGGACTTGGTCTTTTAATTGTTCACTCACTCCCTTTTTTTTTAAAAAAATACCTTTTAGATAGATAGATAAATACCTTTGTTTTATATTTATTTTTATGTGATGCTGAGAAAGGATTGAACCCAGTGCCTCACACACAGGAGGCAAGCACCCTGCCACTGAGCCACAATCCCAGCCCCTCATTACCTTTTTTTTTTAAAGAAAGAGAGAATTTTTAAATATTTATTTAATTTTTTTTTAGTTTTTCATGGACACAACATCTTCGTTTGTATATGGTGCTAAGGATCGAACCCAGCGCCACGCGCATGCCAGGCGAGCGCGCTACTGCTTGAGCCACATCCCCAGCCTCATTCCCTTTTCTTAAGAGAGAGCTAGAAAGGTGCATGGCTTGGGGAGAACACACATTTCCGATGTGGCCTTTTGTACTGTTTCAAAGGCAAGAAACTCAGGTTGATTGATGTTTCTTCATTTTCTAAAGAGAAGGATGAACACTCCATGTTCTCTTTTTACCTACAGCAGATTTGGTGTTGGAACAATTCTTCAAGGAGATATATATCTTGAGAAAAAGCCAGAAAATGTAATGTAAATGGGTTGTATTTGTCACTAGACTTTCCATTATTCTGAATTCCTATGGAACTACCCATAATATGCTATGGTATTTAGCATTTCAGTATATATATATATATATATATATATATTTTCCTCCTAGGATTCGGAGACTTAAAGATAAAAACACAGTGATCAAAAAAGAAGGAATTCTTTCAAGTAGGACAATTATTTATGTATGCTAAAGGTCAGTTTCTTTGCATTAGTCCCCATTTCAGGGAAAGAATATGATTTAAGTTCATCATAACAGTAAAAGAAATGCCAGGAGCTTGGGGACTCAAAGAGGAGCAAGAGAGAGACTTAAAGAGGAAGAAAACGGAAACAGGTGAATGAAGATGGATCTCCTGGGCACAAAAATCCTGAACCATGAATGTGCACACTTTGCTTTGGGGAGATGTCTAAATTCAGGGAATACTATTCACCTTCTCCCCATGGTAGGTAATTGTCTCACTCAACGTAAAGGCTTAGGGTTGGGGTTTTGGTTAGGCCCCTGCAATTTCCATGACACACCTAATATAGAAGAAGGAGCAGATGCTAGGCAACCGTGCTGGATCCCTGTGAGGGGGAAAGGCAGGGAGGCTGAGGGTGGCAGAGCTGTGTTGACTCAGCACTAAGCTTTCCTGGGGCCTCTGATCCTCGACCTTTCATTCCCCCCCACCTACCCCCCACTGCCCTGCCAATGAGCTCTCAAGGTGCTTTCTGAAGGAAAATGGCCTCAGTGACATTTTCATCTAAGCATTGATACAATCAAAATTACCTATTAGTCATATAATCAAAATAAACCCCATGTGATATAGATGAACAGTAGAGTATTATTCAGCCTTAAAAGGAAAGGGAACTCTGTCACAGGTCTACAGCATGGATGAACCTAAGGACATCAGGCTGAGTGAAATACACCAGTCACAGCAAGACTGCATGATCACATTCACAAGAGACATGCAGAATGGACAGATTCATGGAGACAGAGAGTGGAGAGGTGGTGGCCAAGGGCTGGGGCACTGGCCAGAAGGTGTGGGTTCAGGAGATAGAGAGGGGCAAGGTTGGATAATAGTGTGAATGTGTTCAAGGCCATGCCACTGTACATTTAAAAAATGGTTAAGATGATTAAATTTATTTTATGTATATTTTACCATGATTCATAATAATTAAGTTACCTGCTACAGGTAACTTATTATTACCTGCAATGAAAAAAAAAACAACAAAGAAAAATTCCTTGCAGAAAATAAGCTGCCTCTAGACAAACTATAATACAGTAAGTAGAGGAAACTGTACTGTGGAAGACTCTTGCTGTCTCTTATATAGGTTAATGTTCTCTCATTCAGCAAAAACTCTGTAGGGCAAGTATCATCAGGAAACTGAGGTTCAGAGGTTACTCGCTTGTCTATTCTTAAAACGTGGAGGTGGCTACATAAGGAAATTGATGAGGCAGCATATGACCAAGACCACACTCTCCTCCATTCTGCACTCTCTCCAAAGGCTAGTTTTTCACTCACTTGGAAATACTGAGGATCACAACTCCATAGAACTACTTAAGAAAATGTAAGCATGGCTCAGTTGTGAAAGAGAAAGTAGGGAGGAGTGATTCCTAACCAAATGAGAAAGCTAGATCATTTAAGGTAGAATAAGAACCTCTTCCTTTACTCCTGGAGATCATTTCGAGTTTCCTATCTACTTTGATTTCCAAATTTGAAAGCATATAATATGCTACTTATGCCTATACTTCTAAAGCTAGCACAAAAATGAAGCCACAGCTAGCCTTTTCTGAAAGTTAATAATGGAAGGTTCAGTATTAGCTTTAATAAAAGACAGCATAGCTTAAGATGGAATTGGAAACTTAGGGAAAGGGTTTCACTTTATCCTTCACCTTAACAATACCAACCACATTCTGATTGTCTTAATGAAAGGAGCAAATTGTCCTCCATAGAAAAAGCACTGCTACTGGAACCATGAGGTCTGATCTGTCATCAGCTGCTTTACAGTCACCTTGAACCTCCCTCTGATCTTCTCTGGCCTTAGTTTCCTAGTATATAAAATGGGAAAAATAAAGCCTGAAATACAAATTTGTTGAAGGATTTACTTACATTTAATAAGGTAGCATATGATAGACTGATTAAAAAATATCCCCCTGTACATCCTTTAGGATCACCGGTAGGCAAAAGCTACTCAAATTTATAAGAGAAATACTTGATAGCACAAATATTTTATTTACTAGTATTCTACAGGGGTGGCGTGGGAAATAGTTCACTTGACTTGAGCCAGGGAGTAACTGGGTGGATTCAGAACACATTTGTGCAAAGTGAGATTAATAATTAAAATACAAAGCCACCCCTTCTTTTAAAGCAACAATTATTGGCTTCAGTGGAGTGAAAACTCTCTGAGTGACTGGCCTTTATAGTCTCTTATCAAGCTTTCTTTTCAGGAAATGGGGGTGGTTTAGATAACTAGTTTTGAATTCCTGATCAGAACCGTCATCCATATTATGCCTGGTAGGTGTGAGCTGGAGAATGCACAAGTTTATGCTTTTCTTCTTGTGAAAATGTTCTGTATCAGTATCTTCGGTTTGCATATGCTCTCTGGGGTAGGCAGAGTCACAGAGGCCCCCAGTGAGACAGGCCATCTTCCAGATTGCTGATTACCCATCCTGCTTCAGTGAGTGGCAATAATAGCTGGGTAGGAAAATCATAGCAAACCTGCAGAAATATTTTTTAAAAACACACAGATATTTAGTTCCCAGATGCGTAACTGTTTGCAGGCTTTACAGTCATGGAACTCATTAGCTTTTTACTGGTAATATGTTTTGCTTCTTGCCTTCCTATAAGAAAGTGTGAGGCAAAGTTAGCTTGTCAGTAGTTTTAGGAGAAAGGAAGCAATTGCCCCTTAGCTTCTTGTCAAAATGAAGTTTAAAAGAGAAGAAGTGGTGTTGCATTTATCAACATAAAAATTTAAACATACTGTGGGACCTCTAGATTAGAAAAGCTGTTAATTCTTAAAGACAAAATGGCAGAATTTGGTTTTGATCCTTGGTCAATAAGCATTTAGCATTAGTTCAAATTATAAGGGATGAAGACTGAAGACTGAGGTGTCAAATAAGCTTCTCTATGGGTTACGGTAAAATTATGATGTGTTTATTTGTTGAGAGCAACACTTAAGGTCTACTGGAAATTTGGTATCATATTATAGATTTATTTATTTTTCTTTCTTCCTGGTGAGTTAATCTTCATACTTCCTGAGAGTCAGAGGGAGGGAAGAAAGCAAGCAAGAAACACAAGAAATCAAAACTGGGCATTTCCCCAAAATATCTAATTTTTTTTTGTGTGTGTGTGGGGGGTTGGGTACTAGAGCTTTAACCCAGGCATACTTTACCACTGAGTCACATCCCCAGCTCTTTTTTATATTTTATTTTGAGACAAGGTCTCCCTAAGTTGCTGAGGCTGGCTTTGAACTTGTGATCCTCCTGCTTCAGCCACCCAAGCCACCACACCTGGCCAGATATCTAATTTTTACATGTCAAAATGTTCCTGTTAAATCAGACTCTTCTTTTTCCCTTCATTCCCTGCCTGTCCCAGGCCCAGAGGTTGGTGGCGAAACAGTTCAGGACCTGTGCTAAATGTGACCCATTAATGTGATCATCTAATCATTTGGGGTCTGCTGTCAAAATTCCAGTAATTCTTTGCATGAGACAAAAAGCCACTCATAAGGAAATGATTTCATCTTCTCTGTCTTATCTTTCCTTTTCGTTTAATGGCCCCTGGACTGCACATCTGTTCCGTTCTAAGACCCAAGGGCCATACCTTAATCCCGCCTCTCTGGAGGCTCTCATTCCCTTTTCTAGCTTATTTTACACATAAACAGACTTCAGTGGTTCTCTTTCTACACTTCTGAAAGAATTGATTTCCGCTAACTTCCAAATGATGAAACTAAATGTCACCAGGTTTGTTTTTTTTTAAACTGCTCATTCCTTATTGTAGTTTGATATTGTTTTCCAACTACTGTAAATAAATGCTAATTAACAAAATATTAATTGACTTTCAAAGCAGCTGCAGATGGCTTTTACTTTTTTTTACTTTTACAGTTTCATCTTTAACAGCAACAGATGAAGAACCACCATCTCAGACACCATGGCAATTCATTGTGGCTCCAGCACATGCATTTTAAATTAGGCTCCATGCAATGTCTCCTGAATGGTATATTTTAATTGACTTAATAATGCCTAATGGGGTTATGATATATGGGCCTCACTGGATGGATTCTAAATATAGTTCAAAGATACTTTTTAAAGGAATCACAAAAGAAAGGGAAGGATTGCAACTGGTATATGAATAGATTTATATAGATTTGTCTCATATTCCTCTCATTTTGAGGTATTTTTGTACAAAAGTATAGGTTCAAATGGAACCAAAGCACACACACAAAAAAAGTGTTGGATCCAAAAAACCATTGGTAGAATAGATAAGGAAACTCCAGGAAGAACCTCACTAGGTTAGAAGAACTTAGCAGTTAGCAGAGAATAACCTGAAGCTTGAAAACACAGAATAAAAAATAGGTCTTTCCAAACATTAGACAAGGGACGGATTGAGATAGGACGGAAGAGTTGAAAAGATAGGCAGAAAGGAGACAAAAGGAAGAACAAGGAAATATCACTTTATTCTGAAAGCCTCATGCTAAAGTTCCACATCCCTGTCCTCCTGGAGCCAGTTCTGTCTCCCAGATCTGTCACTTTCAAATTTATGGGAGGTCTGTAAATCTTAGCGTTACTGCAAATTCACCCAGTTATAAAACTAACCTTGCGCACTGTTGATCAGCTCATGTAATAGATAGACTAAGCAAAGAGAGAGACCATATTTTAAGAAACCTGTCACCTAGGGTTTCCAATATTATCTACTGATCCAGTAATGGAGAGTACATTAGACCAAAGACCCAGAGAATTCCTAGACCACCATAAACTACTTTGTCATCACCAGACTGATGTGTCCCCACATACCTTTCCATGCCTACCCCTCACCCTGTTTCCTTTAAAGGAAGAGCTTGAGAACCCCAAAAGTGTCTCTTATTCCTAAATAAGTTTTGCTGCCTTTGATACATCTTTTAATTAAAATTTGTGACATTTTTTCAAGAACTTCAGTCATTCTAAGTTGAGGTCCCTCTCTCTGGGAACCCCTCCAGTGACATTTTAACTCAGGAAATGTGACAGTCATTCTCTTATTCGAAGGTCTGGGTATAATCAGAAGAGTGAATGGGGCAAGCCCAGCCATGAAGTGCTGAAGCCATCTAACATTTAAGCAGCATGGGAAAAGATTCTCACATATATAATAGACAAAGAACTGCATTTCCTAGAACCTGACAAAAGAAAAACAATGGAAGAAAAGATAAAAATTATGTGCTTCAATTACATGAAACATTTGCTACTTCTGATTTTGATGGAGTATCTTACAGTAGACCAAGTATCCTGTTGAAATGTCCACATAAAACACAAAATACATATATATATATGAATGATGTGCTAGGCAAGTGCTCTACCACTGAGCCACTACCCCAGTCCCACAAAATACATATTTTTGTAAGGCATCCTTAAGCCAGGAATTGAGGAGTCAAGATTCCACAGAGGAAAGAAACTCATTGAGGTGAGCCCACTATTCTCTGTGCCATAATTAGGGAAGTAGCTGATTTGGAGAATGGAAGAAGAGGTTGAAAATTGGAAGGAAAGGTTGAGAATTCAAAGCAGAGGTTGAGAATTAGAAGAGGCAAAGAAGCCAGCAGTGCTTTTAGTAATCTCACACCACCAGGCCAGCAAAAAGTGGAGTTCAGGCTGACACAGAAGGCAGGACCTGGGAGGCTAAGATCTCAGAGGGAAGAGAGGTATAGAGGAAACTCTGGTTTCCACTAGAGATATTTTCTAAGTATTCAAGGTACACAGGCAAGGAACTAAAAAGGTAAAGTGGAAAGGAGGTATAAAGCACAGAAAGGTTTGGGTAGTGTTGTGGCAGGAAAGAGATAAAAATAGAGCCCAGGACCTGTCAAGGAAGAGGAAGGAGCTCCAGTAAGAACCTTAGACTCTCAGTTGGTGTCAAAGGTTCACAAAGCCTCCCAAAGATTGCTACTCACCTGAGTCAGCTCAGACCCTGGTCATGTCAATGTGGTTTCCTAAAGTACAGCTGTCTACACAGCAAGAATAGATCTTGTCTGAAGAAAGATACATTAATCCCAAACATACCCAATTTTTCATAAACAATGTTATTCATTTGATAAAAAATTACCAGACAAACCAAGGACCAGAAAACAAAAACAGACAATAGGAATGCATCCAACTTTAATCCGGATATTAGAATTAGGAGATAGGGATTTTTAAAAAAAGCAGATTAATATATTCAAGGGGAAAAAAAGTGCCAAGAGAGAGAATTTCACCAGTGAACTGAAGTCTATGAGAACATCAAATGGAGCTTCTAGAATTGAAGATACAGTGAGTGAAACAGGAACTTAATAGATGGTCTTATTGTGAATTGGACATAACAAAAAAGGAGGATTTGTGAACTTGAAGATGTGTCAGCTAACATATTCAGATTGAAGTACAGATAGCAAAAGAAGAAAAAAAGGCAGAAATACGGTAAGTCCTATCCGAACACAGAGGAAAAGTCCACACACCTGTAAGTGAAGTCACAGAAGGGGAAGACAGAGAGAGTAGTGCAGAAGCAATGTTGGAAGAGAGAATCGCTGAGATTATCATAGAAGTGCTACAAACTCCAAGTGGGATAAATACAAAGGAAACAGCTATTCAGTTTATAACTGAAGTTTCTGCACACCAAAGTCTTAAAAGTACCCAGAGAAAAAAAGACACATTACCTTTAAAGGAACATCAATAAGACTGACAGCTACTTTTTTCAAAAGAGAAATAAAAGCCAGAAGGTAATGCAACGATGCCCTTCTAGTGCGGAAAGAAAAAACAGAAACCAAAAAATGCCAACGTGAAAAATCCTTCAGATGTGAAAGTGAATTATGCATCTTTCTATACAAGCAAAACAAACAAACAAAATCACCACCACCAACAACAGAAAATTCACCAGGGAACTTGCACTAAAAGAAATGCTAAAGGGAATTCTTCCCCTAAAAGGAAAGTTATTTCAGAAATCCAAGGAAAAATGAAGAGCAATATAGAGAGTAAGTGGTAAAGCCTAATGCATACTTATCATCTTATGTGGCTTAAAATATATACAAAACCGAAAACTCTGAAACATAATCAGGAGGAGAGGTGTTATCAGAATTAGAGTATTCTATAGTCGATTATAGAAGCAAATATAAATAAATAATCCTACTGAATTGGTCAAGCTGATCCTGCAGGTCCTTGTGAAGGCTGTGGGATAGAGCTTGGCCAAAGTGCAGTTAGTTACAAAGAGGTCAGAGTAAATAGAAACTAAGGGTAAGAACTTGAACTCCATCACGGCACACCAGGAGAATTTGCCCAGAAGACCAAATTCCTAGACAAGGCAAAGATATCATGTCCTGGTTGCTTGATGGGGAGTTTGTAGGTAGGATGAAGAAAGTGGGTCCAAAACTGAATGGAAAGTTACCAATTTAATGTGGGAAAGAAAAGAAGACAAGTTTTCCTTTCAATGTTAGCAGGATAACACATATGACTACAAAGGTGGCCATGTATTGAAAAGTCAGTGGGATTTTAGGTCCAAGGAAGTAAACCTATCATTTATTGAGCACTGTTTATTGTGAGATATTTGGTAATGTCTCAAAAAATGAGGCTTCTAGAAGATTACTACTAAATAGGGAAGAGAGGTGGGAGGGAATGGGAGGGAGAAGGGGAATTGCATGGAAGATGGAAGGAGACCCTCATGGTTATACAAAATACATGTATGATGATGTGAGGAAAAAAAAAAGAAATGTGTCACATTAGATTGGGTACAGAGAGGTAATGGGAGGGGAGGGGAGGGGAAGGGTGGGTAGGAAGGACAGCAGAATAAAATAGACACTAGTATTGCTGTATATACATACGTGTCTGTATAACCAATGTGATTCTGCAACCTGTACACTTGGAAAAATGAGAAATTATAACCCATTTGATTCAAATGTATGATATGTCAAGATCATTGTATTGTCATAACAACTAATTTTTAAAAAATGAGACTTCTAATATCTAATTCTTTCTTTGGGTATATCTAATCTACTACTAAAAATTTATTAAGTTTTGAATTTTGATTGTTCCGCTTTCCCTTTTTAGATAGAAGTTCTATAGGTTCTTTAAAGAAAAATCTGCATTGTCTTTCTTTCTTTCTTTTCTTTTTTTTTTTTTTTTTTTTGCTGGTGGTACTGGAGATTGAACCCAGGTCCTTGGCAAGCACTCAAACAACTGAGCTATATCTCCAGCCCCCTGCATTGTCTTTTTGTAAATGGCATTCTGCTACTAAACCAAATATTTCTTTTTTTTCTTTAAGAATAGTAAACACTCTTGCTCTATACTGTGTATCTGATCATTTTAGTTAGCTAAAGTGTTTGCAAAATTGTTCTAGTTACCATCATGGTATTGCATTTGTTGGTGTACCTAATTTTTTTTTTTTTTTTTTTTTACTATATGAATGGTCTTTTGCTTGGAAAATCATTTGTAAGAGTCTTTAAGACCTAGGATTAAATGAATGCACCTTCTTTCAGAAAGGTTTTATATTTGCTTCTGAAAGATGTCTGGAGGAACTATCAACCTTAATGTCAAATTCAAGACTCGTCTTTGATCTTCCAGGAGAAGTGAGATCTACCTGCTTATTTGCAGCAAGGCTGTGTCACTTCTGATTTTTCTTCTTCTTTTTCTCCAAGAGTTATTTCTTTGAGGTTCCAATTTATTGCAGGGATGAATTCTATTTTTCCCCCACATTTTTATTGATGCATTATAGTTGTACATATTGATGATATTTGTTGTTACATATTTGCATATGCATGCAATATAACAATATCATTTGGCCAGCATCACTCCCTAGCATTTCCTCCCCACCCCCACTCCTAACCTCTCACACTCTGGTCCCTTTTCTCTACTAATCTCCCTTTGATTTTCATGAGATCTGTTCCCATGAAATTTTTATTTTTCCTTTTGCCTCTCTAGCTTCTGCCTAGGAGAGAAAACACATGACCCTTGACCTTCTGAGTTTGACTTACTTCACTTATCAGAATGGTCTCTAGTTCCATCCATTTTCCTACAAATGACCTAATTTCATTTTTCTTTATGACTGAATAAAATTCCATTGTGCGAATATACCACAGTTTCTTTATCCATTCATTCATTGGTGGACACGAGGCTGGTTCCACAGTGTAGTATTGTAGATTCTGCTACTATAAATGTTGGGATGCATGTGTCACCGTGGTATGATGACTTTAATTTTTCAGGATAAATACCAAGGAGTGGTATGGCTGGGTCACAGGGTGGTTTCATGCCTAGTCTTTTGAGGAAATTCCATACTGATTTCCATAGTGGTTGTACTTATTTACAATCCCACCAGCAGGGTAAAAGTGTTCCTTTTTCTCCACATCTTTCTAGCATTTATCATTATTTGTATCCTTGATGACCGTCATTCTGACTAGTAGGAGATAAAATCTCCGTGTAGCTTTGATTTGCATTTCCCTAATTGCTAATGATGTTGAACATTTTTTCATATATTTGTTGGCCATGTGTAATTCTTTGGAGAAGTGCCTATTTAATTCATTTGCCCATTTATTAATGGGGTCATTTGGTATTTTTTATAAAGCTTTTTGAGTTCTTTATATATTCTAGATAATAATCCTCTGTCAGAAGAGTAGCTGGCAAAGATTTTCCTGCAGGGATAACTTTTTTTTCTTTTCTTTTTTTTGTACTGGAGAATTGAACCCAGAGGTGCTTTACCACTGAGTCACATCTCCAGCCCTTTAAAATTTTTATTTTGCATCAGCATCTCACTAAGTTGTTTAGAACCTCACTTAGTTGCTGAGGCTGGACTCAAACTTGTGATCCTGTTGCCTTGGCACCCCACCCCACCCCAGAGCCCCAGGTCTCTGGGATTACAGGTGTGCACCACCACACAGGCTGGCAGGTATGAATTCTTAAGATGATTTTTACTTATGTAGGGCCTGGACTTTTGTTATTGTCCTGATGACTCCATGAAGACATCAAAATGAAAAGTTCAGTTTTGCCAAGATCAGCAAATGTATCAAGGCAAACATAGCTTCAGTGCTTGTTTAATATTGCCCTTTATTTAGATCTGGTAATTTATGTCCACCTTTTTAGATCTTAGTTGCTGTATTATATTCAGCATTTCAATAGAACAATTAGTCTGTATGACTAACTTGCTATTCCCAGAAACTAGAAGTCCAGCATAATATGCATTACATTACTATCTTATCAAATTGGAATTCAAGTGAATAGTGTACACTTTGTATGATTAAAAACAACTGCAAATTGTCATTTTGAGTGTTGATAGAAAGTGGAAGAAAGAAACCCCATAATTGTGTACTGGCTACCAACCCACCTGGGGAGGCCAGTCCCACAGAATAGTGAATGCCCAGAGTTCCCATTCAGTATTTAACTAAAGAAGACAATCTATTAGGACTTTACTACAAATCAAAAGCCAATGAACTAAGTCAAGTTTGTGTTGCAGCCTGTTTTTATAAGTAAAGCTTTATTGAAACACAAACACATTCGTTCCTTTCTGTCTTGGGTATGACTGCTTTTACATTTCAAGGACAGAGTTGAATAGCTACAGCAGAATTTGAATGGTCACATAACCTATAATGTTTACTCTGTGGACCTTTTCAGAAAAAGGTTGCCATTCTCTGTCATAAGGTGTTATTCTTTAGAAGTCTTGCCTTGACCAGTTTAAGTTCTGGGAGCAAATAATTTTCTGCATGATTTTCACACAGTTTTGAAAATTCTGGAAGCTTGAACTTAGTATGATAGAACTCTTCAGTCACTTGGAGAAACTGAAACAGGAAATAGCACTAAAATGCAAAACAAGAATACCTCCAAGTTGTAATATGGTAATTTAATCATTACCTTTAAACAGCTAACAGCCCAGAAAAAACATTTTCCTGCATCATTAGTTCACTGGGTTTTTTTTGTTGTTGTAGTTGTTGTTGTTGTTTTGGTTTTTAAAGCACATCATCTTCTTCATCTGTGAAGTCAAAACTCTTTACTTTTTCATTGACTTGTACTTGTTGGGGATAAACAGCCTGGAGAGGGCTTCAAAGCACTGAAAATTCACAGCCATCAAGGACAGACAAATCCGGGCCCCATCATGGTGGAGTGACTGCAGCAGATTTGCAGTTCCCTTCCTCTGCTCTGAGCTGGCAGTTTGTGGGGCAGTGTGGACCTGTAGGACGTTCATACCAAGGAGCAGGATAGTTTTCTGAGACCACTCCTGCTTCTCAGAAGTAATGACAGAGATCTTTATGGAAAAACTGAAGACAAAGAAGCTGGAAAAGGAAGTTAGAGTTGAAGCCCAGGACTGTCCTGCTGCTCTCCTGGGCACTAGCTGTAATGAGCAGATCCTGCTCCAGCCACCGTTGGGGTCAATTATGCTATTGTTCCAGCGCCTGGTTGCCGAAGGGCTTTCTATAGGTCGATGGGGGTGACGCCATTCATGGCAGTCAAGGTTGCCTCTGTGTTCATCTGCACAATTTGGCTTAAGGAGGAATGCCAACAGAGTCAAGAAGGTGACCTGGTTGAAATGTGTTTTTCCAAGATCAACCAGGGGTTATGAAAAATGCACTAGTCCCATGGTGGACATGTTTATGCTAACAGATAAAAACAAGGGGGCAGAGTATTTCCCTTGACCCAGACTCCTGTTGGACAGATGCCTTCCAAGATGTGAGGGTGTAAAATAGGCATCAGGTCTAGGAGTGAAGAATGAAGAAATAATGATATCACTTCTTCACAGAGAACCAGCTGCCTTCTGTGCACACCACTTTGTTTATTAATCCATCAGAAAATTCCCTGGGGATTTGGAGTTGGCTTTTTGCCTGCTGATGATTCTGTGACTCTGGGACAATTAACTGTAATGGCTTCGAGACAGACCCTTCTCAATCACAGCCTGGTCCTGGGCTGCCAAAAGCCATCTGCACCTGGGTGGCTGGGTAACAGCACCCCCATTTTATTCCTCCTTTCATGTGGAATCCACTGTCCTCTGTGTTTGTTGGGAGCCAGCATGGCTCTAAATTCCCCTCTATGATGTGGAGTGGTAGGAAAGGAAAGGGGGGTATGTGGGAAAGGCTACGGGGCTCCCTTCTCTAAGATCACAGTACAAAAAGCCCCTCTATTCCTGGCCACCTGGACTCGCCAGGCTCGTTATGTGAACACTGGAGAGTTGGCCAGGCAGTCAGCTGACCAAGGAGAAGAGCGTTCCTATGTGGCCAGTTCCAGTGCCCCCGGAGGGAGAGGCAGAGGCTGCTGGTAATTTTCCGGGCACTCAGCATGCACCGGGCTGCCCCTCACCCAGGCATGATGGCACCACGGCCAGGGAGCCAGATGGGCCCTGTTCCACGAAAAACAGAAAAGGGAGGAGAGTCTGGTGTCCCGTAGCCCCTCACCCTGGCTGCTGGCCTGTCTTTTGACACTGGATTTACCTTTCATTAGTCCCCACAGGGAGGACGCATCCCAGCTGGGTCCTCTGGAAGCTATGGATTTGCTGATTTGCAGCCTTCTCCTGCATATTTTTTATGTGGGCTGGGAAAACAGATGGCTCCATCCAAGTTGCTGAAAACCCAGCTGGTTATTGCTGCACTAGAATGACCTGAGTTTGGGGATCCGAGTTCTCCCTGCCAGAGCCTTGGGCAAGTTGGGAAATATGTTTGTCTTTGAATTAGAGCACAGGCGGATGAAGTCCAAATCGCTGCATCCCCACGGTGTCCTGTGGGCCGTGGGAGTACAGGAAAGGCAGCATTAAGCACAGCACATTACACACGGCACCCCTGCTCCCTCACTTCCTTTTTTTTTGAATTAGGCAGGTTAAAAATTAATTAAAAGACAACAATAGAGCTGTCTTCCTTTCTCCTACTTTTTTAAAACCAAATGCGTACTATTCCCCATTCTAGGTAATGCTGAAACGGACTTTCACAAATCATACCAATTTCACCTTTATTGAGCACCTACTTTTATTGCAGGAATTATCCCAAGTGCTGGAAATTTAAAAGTGAGTCACATATGGTATCTATGACAGGAGACGTCTGGGTCTAGCTGGAAGAGAGATGTGCAAACACAGACCTGTGCTGAGATAAACGTAGGTACAGAGTGGACAGGAACATAAGGAGGGACAATTTCTTTTCCTTGGAAACAGGAAGATCCAGTCCTAGAGTGGCGATGCTTGAGGGAAAATGAGACTTCACTCATGGCTTGAGGAGGGAGAGAAGGCCCAGCTCTTCCTTCCTGACCTCTATTCTGGTGCCTGCCTCTGCTCTCATGATCCTGGGGAAGTTGACTCCATCCCCAGCTTAGGGGCAGATCCCAGTTAGTCTAATATAATCATGGCAGGCACACTCTGGTGAAGATGGATTTAAAGATGGAGATTCAAATTCTGGCCACTGTGACATGAAGTCTCCCAAGGAGAATCTGGGTGAGTTTCGTCAACACCCTTTCTTCTCACAGATGTCCTTCTGTCTACGCAATGGGAGAGTTCTCAGCTGGGAAGAAAGATGTTTAATTTGTGGGTTAGGTAGATGCAGCCAGAGCAGGAAGCATCCCTGGGAAGAGGCTGGACACATCTGCTGAAGAGCCCTGGGTGCATCGTGGTTCTGCTTCCCAAAGAAGGTGAATGGGGTTGCTTCTGCAGTCCTGCTCACCGCGCAGTGACAACTAAGAATCTGGACTCCAGGTGACCTCGTGCTGGGGTGTCAGAAAACACTGAAGGCAGATGCTGCTCCAGGACTGGGGTGGCTCCTGTCCAGCCAAGATTCTGGTGAAATGACACCCGCTCTGGAAACTCTGAAACGGCACCCGGTCTTTTCAACCACGACCACGGGCTTGAGTTGCAATCACTCCATGCTGAAATGACAAGCGTCAAGTGCTTAGTGCGTATCACCAATGTGCTGAGAGCTCTCTCTGTCCATGTTAGCTACACGCATTATCCCAGACCACAAGCAATCTTTCCTGGATGCCAAGGAGAGCAGGATAATCTGTAGAAATAATCCCAGGGGGATGTGTTTCCTCTTCCTTGCCGATCGTGAGGTTGGTTGGCCTAGTTGTATTCTTATTTCAATTCTAATGCTTCCCTTATTCTTCTAAGTTTTCCCTTGTACTCTTTCACCCATTGGGCCATGGTTCCAGCATGGCTCTCGCTTCAGGCTGCATGTGGCCTGATGAGACCAAGTTCTTAAATTTAGCTTGCTGATCCCACAAGCATGAACTTATTGGCTCCATGTCTGGGCCTCTCTGCTTTCAGTGAGACAGGAAACCAGGGCTGGGCAAGCCTCCAGGGTTTCAGATTGGCCTTCTGTTCAGATAAGCTCCTAAGGATGTTTCTACTCGACAACACTGACAGCTCAAGTTCTTTCCTGGGTTTTGCGCTTGTGCCTTTGTGACATACCAACAGATTTAGAACTGACGTTATAATTGGAGTGAAAATGCCCACATGTGACTTGGATTAAACAGACCTCAACTGATGGGAGACACAGGGCAATTAATCTCTGGGTGTTAAGTGGAAATTCTCTGAGAGGCACCAAGCAATCTACTCTAGGAGAGATAAGGAAAGGAAAGGAAGTCTTTGGCCGATGTGCTTATTTTTAACTGATTTCAGTTTCATGTTCGGATACAGAGCAGCATCCACAGTATCTTAGAGATATCACCCAGTAGGGTCAGAAAATGGGCTGTAGAGTTATTTGGCCCCAAGTTCAAACTCTTGCTCCCTCTCTTGTCAAGTGTAACCGGGTCATTTAATTTTTTCTAAACCTCACTTTCTTGACTGAAACTGATGATAGCAATTCCTTTCTCATAGGAGGATCAAATTAGATATAAGCCAGATGACTAGAATATAATAAATGCTTAATAAGTAGTATTATTTCTAGGTCCCCAAAGAGAAAAGATTGTTTCTGTATTAATTTACTTTACAAGTTCAGAAAAAAAATCATGTTAAGGAAATAATGAAAAGTAGCATGAATCAAGTTTCCTAAGTGCCAGACTCTCTTCTAAGCACTTGCATGTAATAACTCACTGAATTCTTTTTTTAAAAACATATTTTTAGTTGCAGATGGACATAATACCTTTATTTTATTTATTTATATTTATGTGGTGCTGTGGATTGAACCCAGTGCCTCACACATGCTAAGCAAGCGCTCTACCACTGAGCTACAACCCCAGCCCTCACTGAATTCTTATAATACTTTTTATTACTTTTATTTTACAGATAAGGAAACTCAGGCACTGGGAGATTTAGTAACCCTTTGAAAATTGTGGTTCAGTACATGCCAGAGCTATCAGTTCTTTTGATGGGCCAGTTTGCTCAAGGGAACGAATTATTTTGGACATTATGCTTGATTCTTTCTGGAACTTTCATACTGGTTATCCAGGCTTATGAATCTGCCCACATTCTCTGGAAGTGATACATTAGGACAAGATCTTTCCAGCATTGCTAAAACTAATCATGGTGTTTTCCAGATTGATTGGGATGTATGCACCAAGCCCTGGGGAAAGGAAATTCTTATTTCAACATTTCAACATTGCAATCAATTCAACTATATTAAACACACACACACACACACAGTAAAGCAAACAAACAAACCTTCAAAAACCAGATAACTATGAACAAATTGACAAAGAATCTCTGTCCTTACTCAACTTGTTTCCTGTTGGAAACTGCACAGACCTGCAGACACGATCGTCACTTGGTTCAGGTTCAACTTCGTATAAATGTGTGAGCTGAAGTATCTGTGAGGATTTGTTCAGCAAATGATCTCTGAGCATCTACTATATGCACAATGCTGAAAGAATCAGGGATTGTTGAGAAAGAATATATGTGTTAGGTCAGGTTTGAACTTGAGGAACTTCAAGATGAGGCATTTCCAGCCAGAAATCTGAACATTTAAAGATTCAAGATTGCTTACCTGTGGGAAGCATCACAAGCCCGGATTCTAGGGTCTGGCACCTTGAAACATGTTTCTGAGCCACCTCTTACCCATTCCTCACCTCTCCTTTTCTAATTCAAGTCCTTTGCTTTTGTCTTTTATGAATTATCTAAGAAATAGTTCTCAAAATTGAACTCATGGGACTGATTAGTTAGACCTGTTCCCTAATATTTAAAGCATTCATACTTCAAATTGGTCAATAAACAGTACATTTTCACGACACGTAAATCAAGCCCTGATTCCACGTGTCCTTTCATAAGCCAAGAGCCAACAGAAATCTCTAACAATTTTAACACTATGATAGCATTACTCTCTTCTTGCTAATTTAGGTGAGGTGTTAAAATGCTTCTGAGGGGGAGCAGATGCACAGCAACATCTTTTGCCCCTCATATCTTTTCCAGGGTGGAAGCCTAAGAAGCACTTGTTTAATAAATACCCTCTACCTGCCAGGATTGCCGTTAGTAACTGTAACCAAATGAGCCTCTGGAAGTGCTGCAGGACTGTGATGCAATTATAGCTGACTTGTTCTAGCTGCTACCTGGGCATTGCTGGCTTTGTTTTCAGCTCAGAGAGAGGAGCATGTTGTAACTATCCAGAGAAAATGAGCACAAGCTACCACATCCAGTTAATATTAATTCTGAATAAATAAATGCAAACAATGGAGCCGCTTGTGACTGTGAATTCCTTTGATTTTGGCCTCCCTTGTTTGCTTTAATACCAGTGGGCACTTTTGCTGAAGACTCAAGAAATGGTTCATGTTGGTGGCCTCCTTTGACATCCTGTCACTTCAACCCAGCACAAGTTTGTCCCAGTTAACTCTCCAAGCCCCCATCTGAAAGTCCATCCTGTACCAGCCAGGAAACTCCAGAGGAGATCTGCATTCTCAAAGCATGCTATCTGCTTCCATGACAGTGACAGAAACATGCAAATACATATTTTAGCAAAATTCCACACGTTAAGAGCAAACTCTTGGTTATCTGAGATGTTCCACAGTTTTCTGTTCTCTTTGAATTATTTCTTTCAAGTCTAGCATTTCCAGCAAAAAGGAAATTGGTTACCTTAAGCCAGGTTTTCACTTCTCCAACCTTCTGAGGGAAGGATGCCACAGAATTCTGCAAGAATCTGCTACCAATATTTTCTCAAAACTGTTTTTTTTCCTTCTATTAAAAAAAATTCAAACTTGTGAGGCCTCTTCAATCTGAAACTGATGAACTTTTAAAACTTCCATGGTTTCTGCTACTCCTTTCCTATTCCTAAGACCTTATGTTCTATCTAAATAGCATATAACTAGTGTCTAAAAGCATCCTCTTATTTCAAATTCCACAAAATTTTCTTCTCTTCATCTATGACTCTATTTTATCCTTCCCTGCATCCTCAATACCCTGCAAGGTATTGAAAATCCTGTGCCTTCTATCAAGGTCCTGATTCTGTGAGTCTTTCCATAAGCCAGAAACCAAAATAAACTTTAAAAAAATTACTACTATTATAATATTACCCACAGTCTGCTTAATATAGTTATTTTCTGCTTATAGTTTATTCATTTTTGAGATTCCCTAGCTTCACCATACCATAAGACTGGAACACGGCATATACTTAATAACTGCTCTCATGTGTAATGAACTGAACTGAAATAATGATTAATTACCATTATTGCTATTATTATTTATAGCATTGTCACAAAATTTGGTCCAACAGTATCTTAATTATATAAAAACATATTCACATATATGATTTTTCTACATGGACAATTTTATTTATCCCATATAAATTCAGAGATTATTTATTGGTATTTTGTATCCTTTCATACTGCTCTTTTAGTTTTCATGGTGAGTAAGGTATATTTTCTTTTTCTCTTTTTTTTGGTATCAGGGATTGAACCCTGGGCTGCTTAACCATTCAGCCACATCCCTTTTATTTTGTATTTTTATTTGTGATGATTATTGTGGAAATGGATTGCAACATTGGTCCAGACAAGACACAATGGAGAAATGAGGCACTCCACTCTCCATCTTTTTTTTTTTTTTTAAAGAGAGGAAGAGAGAGAGAGAGAGAGAATTTTTAAAAAATATTTATTTATTTTTTTAGTTTTTGGAGGATACAACATCTTTGTTTGTATGTGATGCTGAGGATCGAACTCGGGCCGCATGCATGCCAGCGGAGCGGGCTACCGCTGGAGCCACACCCCCAGCCCTACTCTCCATCTTAAGGGGGAGGGAAGGACGTGAAGCCCAGGACAGCAGGGGAAGGCTTGGAGACTCAGGGCAACTAGAAGACATTCCACAGAAGAGAAGACCCTCTCTAGGGAGAGCCAGGGTCAGAGAAGGACGCAGCTTTGCAGCCTGGCAACTTTTATAGCAAGGAGGAGTGACAGATTGACTTTTTTTTTTCCCCTTTCTTTAGGGTATAAGGAGAAAATGTTCTTAGAACATGGTATTTTTGGATGATGGGCAAACGATTATATATTCAGTTTATAAACTGATCAAAACTTATTATTTATAAACTGCTTAAATGTTGTGAATTCATAAGAAAATAGGCACAAGTTCTGTCCTCAAGTGGTTTAGATTCCATGGTAGGTGTGATCGTGGGGAGAAACAGTAGATGGTATCAGGACATCGGTGTCCTCGGAAGGCTTTCAGAAGGTAGTGACCTAAAGAATGGCAGCAGATGGTAAGTGAAGATGGCAGGTGTGAATGAAAACTCTCAGGTAGAGGAAGAAGCTCGAACCAGGATGCACAGGGGTGAAAAACAGGGCTACTAAGTGGGTTCTGATGATTGCCACCATACATTTTGCAATCTGTGTGCCAGCCCGATCCTTTGATAAATTTCATTCCTGCCTCATCCATCACCCAGCACCTATGGCAGAACTGCAAAGGAATGTTAAAACAAAACCCAGGTTTAAGTGGAAACAAAGAACTGGCTCTGAAATTTGCCATAAACAATAAAAGAGATTTTTGTTGTTTCACTATTTACGTCTTTTGCAATTGATCTTGAACTATTTAATGGTGCGTATACAGACAGGGTGAAAATGTCCTGCAGTGAGAATAAAAATGTGAGTGAGCCCTTTGTCTCTCTGACAGATGAGGTAGGGCAGGAAAAGTGTCAATGGAAATGAAATCCTGTAAATCTGCACCACAGCCAGAAGCCCCAGTGGCTATGAAATATTGACTTAACCCTACCCCCCTTCTAAGTTCTGAATAAATTACCCCAATGTCATCTGAATATCTAGGGGACTGAAACTTGCAGGGGAAAGATCAAAAGTTGTTTTATTGGCTATCAAAAACACACTGAGCTCCTACTAAGTACAAAGCATTACAACAAAATCACAATGGTGGGGAGAAACTTTGACAGAGTGAGGGGAGGCCAAAACTGATCTGCAAACTTTTTTTTTTTTTTTTTTTTTTGCAGAAAACTATTTGAGGGCCCATGTTCCTCAGGCCCATCTTGTAATCCAAGGTAATTAAAGGTTATGTTACATAAAAGCACTGTATCACAAGTATGAAAAGCAGCACAGGAAGAGTTGCTAATGAACCCAGGGCCTCACGCATGCTGGGCAAGTGCTCTACCACTGATGCGTACTCCCAGCCCAGGAAGAGAATTTCTTAAGGAGTCTGACATACGTTAGGGACATGGCATTGTAAGCTGGGGTTTTTCTTTTCCTTTGTGTTTCCTCTGATATGTTTGTATGTTTTAAGTTAATCTGTCACTGGAAGCATAGAGTGGTTCATGGTGGATTGCATAGTGTAAGAAAATTCTTTCTAGAATCCTAGAGATACTGATTTAAATCAATGTTGGTGAGGCCTGGACATGGATATTTTTAAGTCGTCTCCCCAGGTGATTGCAATGGGCTGCCAAGGTTGAAAACCATAAGTTCAGATCAGAGGCACAAGATAATACAAGTTCAGACAAGGTGGACGTTTGGACATTGGTGTTAACCCCACAGGTGAAGTCTACATGGCCATCACCCTGTGCTGCGGCACTCTGTGCAACCTGACCCTGTGCCTTTGAACCAGGGTGGCCACTCACATCCCACGCAGTGAGGACTGGGGCCTGGCGTTGTGTTTTCCAACCATTGTTTAGACTGTTCCACTTTTTTCTACTCTCACTCCCAATTCCTGGCTCCTCCAAAGAGGAATTCAAACATGGAGGGATGAGAGGCAGAAGTTTTAGGCTAATGCCATTAGAGGCTGGGCACCTCATTAGGCTTGTTGGAAACCAGGCTACTGCAGCTGGCCGGTGCCTTGGGCTAACCCTGCAACATGACTGGGCAGGGCAGGGCTTTCCTGCACAAGCTCCTCCTCTTCCATGTCCTCAGGCACCTTGTGTCTCTTTTGAGAGCAGATAAATGACCATTCCCATTTTGCCTGGCCCAAGGGAACAAGAAGGTCTCATGGTAGTGTGGATGAGACAAGGGGAGGGAGCTCTAGGGATGAGAATTGGGGCTTCTCATTTCTGAAAGCATCAGGAGCAAAATATAATTTCAGGGCTGGGGCTGGAGCTCAATGGTAGCATCCCACCCCCAGCACTGCAAAAAAGTAATAATAACAATAATAATAGTTTTATACAAAACCCTGAAGGATGAGCTACATTTGCTTTCAGAATTCTGCTCCTTTCGTTTGATTGGGGAAAGCCCTCTTCTGTTCTGCTTTTGCATGATAGTGGGGACGAGACAAGGGCTGCTGTTGTCATCTACAGGAGAGGGCATGGAGCTTCTTGGAGGCCAAGGACAAGGCTTAAGTCACCTGCATTTGGTGCTTTCCTTGTCTCTTTTAACCTTCTCTGCTAGATATTCTTTTCCAGCCCTTCAATCATCTTGACGATTTCTCTCCGAAGCCTGTCCAAACTCTCCTGCCCTCTCAGCTGTACTCTTAGAATTAGACACATGACCCCAGAGGGGTCTGATTTTATCTCAGTTTAAGGAGAAGGCTGCTTCAGGACTCCTCCATTCTAGGCATGCATCCAGCATGACGCTTGTTGGCTCCAGGTGTTTATTTCTGACCATGACCCTCTGGGCTATTTCTGACAGGCTTGAACCCATCCTCCCATCTCACACGTATCAGGCCTGGTTTTCCTCCCTGAGCCACACCCCCCAGATGATGAAACCTCAGGTGTTCAAGCATTTTTCTTTCTGGAAACTCAAATTGCCTTTCCAAGACTAGTGACCCCCTTGGCATTCCTGTGAGGGAGGATCCCAGGAAAACAGGAAAAAAACCAAAAAAACAAAACAAAACAAAACACACATACACACATCCTGTTGGGGAGCTTATGGGTTCTCAAGGCCATGAATTGGAGTTGACGCTTTCAAAGAGCCACTGTCTCCAACACTGAGAGCTGAGAGTTCTCCCCACCATCTCATGTCAAGGGTCATGGCATGAGATACTGAGCAACTGTGACCACAGAGTGGACCAGGAAGTAAGTGTCACGGTTTGGATGTGAGGTGTCCCCAAAAAGCTCATGTGTGAGACCATGCAAGTAAGTTTAGAGGAGAAATGATTGGGTCATGAAAGCCTTGACCCAATCAGCAAATTGATCCTCTGATGGGATTAACTGAGTAGGTAACTGAAGGTGGGTAGGGGGGCTTGCCTTTGCAGTATGTATTTGGTGAGCTGAGCTTAGTCTTTCTCAGCTTTCTGAGCATCATGTGATCCTATTTCCTCCACCACACACTTCTGCCATGGTGTTCTACTTTACCTTGAGCCCCGAGGAATGGACAAAGACCTGTGAAATTGTGAGACCCCAAATAAACTTTTTCTCCTTTAAATTATCCTTGTGTCTTTTAGTCACAGCAGTGAAAATGTTGTCTAAAACAGTAAGCTCTAAGCTGACCCCAAGAACTGGATGAGTTGGGCATCTGGCAAACTGTCCTCGAGAGAGAGGACATGGTTATCAATCTTTATTGGTGATTGTGACCATGACATCCTTTCTGTCTTCCTAGAAACACCCAAAGGAGGCCTGCTGCAGTTTCTCTTAAATCACAAAGTATGAAACCACACTTCTGAGGACGCAGAACTGGAAACCCTGAGCTCTCTTGGGACAGTGCCTGAGTGAGGTTCTGGGAACACAAAATATTTACATAATCCCTGGGGTGAGACCATGGACGAAGCAGCAGAGGTGAAATCCCAGCGAGGCGCTTGTGATTCTGGCCTCTGTTTCCCTCCTTTCCAGCAGGGATAATAAATAAAGCCAGCATCCATCCCGTCCCCTGGAGCTCTTCCTCAAAGGGAGGGGTGGCTGTCCTGTCAATCAAAGGATGACCCAGGGCTCAGCACTGCCACAAATTCAGATAATGTGGGAAGACTATGTTGCCAAAACAACCCTAGGAATGGCTACACCCACTGAGCAGTCTGAGGAGTCGGGCTCCTTGCCTCAGTTTGTCGCATTTAAGCCAGCCCTGGGGCCATGGCAGGTATGGGGGAATTCTAACCCAGGATAGATCAGGTGTCCTGGGAGCATCTTGTTTCCATTCACGACATCGCCTGTCTGATGGTTGGCAAGGGAGGCTTGGCAGGATCAGATCCAAGGAGTCACCAAGGCAGGGATGGAAAAGTAGCAGAGTCAAGAGTTCACGGGGGTGGGGGTGGGGGTGGGGGTGAGGGTGGGTGGGGTGGGGGGGGTAGGGGGGCTGGATGCTTTATCCAACAGAGATGCCAGCTTCATCAGGGCGATGCCACACCGATTAAACTTCCTTAAAAACTCTTCCTCCTCTGGAATCTGAGATGCACACATGTGTTTATGTGTGCACACACGCACACACACGTCGTGCACACACACGTCATGCACATGCACACTCAACATAAAACAGAGAGTTCACTGAATCCGAGGCACAGACAGCCTTCTGTTCCCTTCTGTTTTCTGGGTTTCTAACAGTCTGCAATGTGTCCCAGACAGAAGAATTCAACAGACTGAAATTTCAAAATTAAAGTTAGTAGTAAGACCCAGAGAGAGGATGATTTTGAATGAGAAAAAAATCTTAGTTGCTTTTTTTTTTTTTTTTTCTTTTCCTGGAAAGCACCTCAAAAGAAAAAAAAAACAACTTTTTTCTCAAGCAATTTGAAGTAAATGTTGAGACACTGAACTTGGCAGTATGAGACATTAGGTATGAAAAAAAGTTTTGCCTGCTGCATAGAGGAACACACAGTGCTCCCTTCCTTAGCCCTGATGGCTTCTGCCTGGGCCCCAGTGCAGCTTATCCATCCTGTTAAAATAATTCCCATAATACTGTATTACACATATTTCTTTCCCCTTCTGGACTGTAAACTACCTAAGGGGTGAGTTTGAACCTCCTTTACGAGTTGCCTGTCTACAAACATTCTAGGAACTCAATAGTTATTTGCTGAATTAGCCCATGAATTTATTATTTTTGATACCTTCCTTCGAAGTCAGGCAGGATATATTGCTTCTTTCTACACCTGAAATTTCCATTTCAGGGATCATGAACTAGTGTGAACTTAGAAGTTGTTCTTTAAGACAGTCATAAAATGAACCCATGCTTGGAGATCAAATTGTGCTTGGTTTAGTTTCGATTCCTGGTTCTGCCACTCACTTGATTTTTTTGACTCCTCCGCTTCCCGTTAGTAAGACAGGAATTCCAGGAACATCAGAACACCATTGCATTAAATGAGATAGTGTTTGGAAGACGTAGTATTAGTCTCAACCTGACAGCCGTAGTGATTGTTTGAAAATATACATCAGTCCACGTCACTTGTCTGCTCCCATCTCTCCAGAGACTTATCATCTCACTTAGAGTAGAATTCAAACTCCTTGCATTGGTCTGATAGGCTCTACAGGATCTGGTTTCAGATTATGTGTCCTGACTCTCCGCTGCCCAGCCACACTGGCCTCCTCAGTGACCACTGAACACTCCAAGCACCTTCCTACCATAGGGCCGTGACTCTGGCTGCACCCTCTACCTGGAGCCCTCTTCTCCAGGATGCTGCGTGGTCAACTTCTCTCAGCAGGACCTCTCACCGTCATCATGCAATTAAACATGGTAGTAGAAACCCCACACCACAGCCCTGGCCTGCTGTCCTCTGATCCATCGTTTCTCCATGGCTCTTAGCCCCTTCTAACATATTCTCAAAGTTCCCTATTTATATATCATCTGTGCATCTCCAGGGTCATTCTCTTTCCCCAAAGAAGCTTCATAGGGAATTTTTGTACATTGATTTATTTCAATGTCCTGGCACACAGTGTGGGCACTCAATAAACCTTTCTTGACTGAATAAAGGGCTAATGAAGATAGCACCTCCAAAATGGCAGCTATCCTCCTCCTGATCTTTGGTGCCCTAGCTTCATCTGACTGAGCCTGAGAAGAACAGGGGTGAAGGTCTGAGAAGCATCCAGCACAGAACCAGTGCGTATCAGGTCCATGGGAAATACTTCCTTTCCTCTTGTCTTTTGTGGCTTTTTATGCTGTTTCTTTTTTATAGAGGACCCTTGGGACAGAGCTATCATGCAAAACCAGCTACTCAGTCCACATTTAAGTGTCACGTAGGGACATTTATAGAGCACTTTGAAACTGTTGATTCGTTATTTTACTGGTACTATCAGCCAAGGATTACAAGAGAATTTCTGTGACTTCACATTCTCTCCATCGTGTCTTCCTATAATGAGCTCACGTTCTCCAGCTTTTTCGACAACTCAATGAAAAAAGAATAAGGAGGAAAAGGAGAAAACACACAAACAAAAACAAAGACTTTGCTTTCAAGATGGCTGGGTTCACATTTAGACTAGGGGGAAACGTACCTAGAGGGAAAGAAATTTTTATTCCCAAGTGAAAACTAAGCATTCCCTAGAAAATTTTAAAAACACCATCAGAATAAAAATGATGCCCCCCAATACAAAGATGCATGCTTCATGCCCGTGGCTAGGAATGTGGGGCTGTTTTCCAGCCAGCAGAAGCGATCCCTTTGTGTTTTACCTTTTCTTTTCTCTTTCCTCCTTCAGCCTAAAGGGAACTGTTTTGAATGCTAAGCATGCGGTGGCTCACAAATTCAGCCTGTTGATAGTTACCATAAAACACAGCAGTGACAGCTCATCCTTCCTGCCTCCTAACCATGCAGACAGAGTGGAAAGAACACTGGGGAAAGAACACCCATCAGAACGAGTTCTCTCTGGTTGTCAAATCCAACGTTCACTTTAGGCTGGAAATCAGCAAGCCCCTGGCCCTTCTTTCCCTAAAATTCTAGAAATTAGCACAGGGAACTCTCTTCCTTATACTTCCATACAGCTTATTTCTTATTCTTATGGTTTATGTTCCAGATCAGTAATCCTTGAATGCTGTAGGGAATAGCTCCAGCAATTGTTGATGGAACTCTCTTCACTGTCAGCCCCTCGTGCTGTTCTGTTTTTCTGTAAAAATGCTTTTACAAGAAGGCATGCTTATCATGTCACATTAGAAAGTCAAATGGCTCCCTTATAAATTCTATACTGCTTTAGTTGGAAATCAGGCACACATGCCAACTCTTTTACTGTGCCAAAAAATGATACACTCTGCATAAAACATGGTTTAATTTAACTTTCTATCTGCCAACCTCCTCCGCCAGCATAGGGGATGGTCAGGGTTAGTATAGCCACAGTGACCTTTGGGAACCTGCCACCAGTGGTGGTTCCCTGAGGCTGAAGCTAGGATGGGAGTCATACATAAGCTTAAGTAAAATTCAGGTTCAAATGGTAAACAATGCAGACATTAGTTCTAACGGTCAGAGGCAGGGCTGAATTTAGGATCAGAGCCAGGAGTAGGACTCATGTGGAACAACAATAAACCAAGAAAACAGGATGCTACACCAAAGCTGCAGAGCACAGGGGAGTGAGCGAGTGGGTCGGGGGCAGTTGCAGGGCACAGGGGAAGGCGACCCCGTGGGCAGTGTTTATGACTGATAAGCGATGGTCGGTTTCTTTCTTTCTTTCTTTTCCTTCCTTCCTTCCTTCCTTTCTTTCTTTCTAATAAAAGACACCAAATACTATACACAAAAATCAATTCCAAATGTTTTAAAGACTTAAACACAAGTTCTGAAACTGAAAAACTCTGAGAAGGAAACAGAGGGAATGCTCCTGACCTTGGCCTTGGCAATGATTTCTTGGATATGACACCAAAACACAGGCAACAAAAGCAAAAACAGAGGACACATGGGCCTACATCGGACTGTAAAGCTTTTGCACAGCAAAGCAATCAATGAAATGAAACGTCTGCCTCTGGACGGGGAGAAAATATTTGCAGACCATACATCCAAAAAAGGGTTAATATAAAAAATATATAAGGAACTTAATGGCAATAAAACAAATAAACCAATTAAAAATAGGCAAAAGACTTGAATAGATTTTTTTTGAAGACATGCAAATAACCACATGTGAAAAGATGCTCAGTACCATTAATCATCATGGAAATGCAATCAAAGTGATCCGATATCACTTCACACCCATCAGGGTGGATATTATGAGAAAACAAAAGATACCAAGGATGTGGGGAAAGTGGAGCCCTTGCACGCTATTGGTGGGAATGTATATTGTTGCAACAATTATGAAAAATGGCATAGAAGTGCCTCACAAATTTAAAAATATACCTACTCTGTGATCTAGCTGTCCCAGTTGTATTTATCCAAAGGATTGGAATCAGGATCTCAAAGATATATCTGCTCTCCCCTGATCCTTGCCATATAATTCACCATAACAAAGATGTGGAAAAATCCTAAATACAAAGACATCTTTTATTTTATTTTTTAAAGCACCTTTAAGTTTATGGAAAAAATTGGAAGATAAAAAGACTTTCATATGCCCCCTGTCCTGAACACGCACAACCTCCTCATTATCAATATCCCTACCAGAAAGGTGCATTTGCTAGAATCAGTGAACCTACACGGATATATCATTATCTCTCAAGGTCCATGGTTTACATGAGAGTTCATGTGCAGAGTGGCACATTCTATAGGTTTTGGCAGATGTATAATGACATGGATCTATCATTACAATACCCCATTAAATAGATTTGCTGTCCTAAAATTCCTCTGTGTTCTTCCTGTTCACTTCTCTGTCCCCACCTGGCAACCACTAATCTTTTTACTGTCTCCACAGTTGCACATTTGCCAGAAAATCATACAGTTGTAATCGTAGAGTATGTAGCCTTTCAGACTGATTTCTCTCCCTCGTAATATGCATTAAGACATTCTTCCACATGTTCTTCCTTGGTTTAGTAGATGGTTTATTTTTAGTGTTGAATAATATTCTGTTGTTTGGAGATACCAGAGTTTATTCATCCATTCATGCGCTAATGTATACTTTGGTTGCTTCCAAGTTTGGGCAATTATTAATAAAAATGCTATAATATCTGTTTTTTTGTGTGTATGTATATGTAGACATAAATTTTCAACTCATTTGTACAAATAACAAAGAGCATGGTTGCTGGATCATATGGTAAAAGCATGTTTAATTTTGTGAAAATTGCCAAACTGTCTTCCAAAGTGGGTGTGCCATTTTGCATTCCCACCAGACACTTGGTCTGCATTTTTTCTGAATCTTTTTCACTTAATATTATATGTTGGAGATCTTGTCATCTGAGTATAGAAAGAGGTTATCATTTTCTTTTTCTCATTCGTGTACTACTACATTAAGTGTGTATGTTTGATTTAGTTCACCAGCAACTTATAGAAGAACACTGAGTTTCTGGTCTTTGCTAGAACAGACAATGAATGACATTTGGAATGGGTGCAGGTGTTTCTGCAGGAGACAGCCTGCATCTCACCACCATGCTGTGCCCTGGCACCGTGGGAAGAGCTGCTTCTTCACTGCACATCAAACAGCACATGGGTTGTGAGTGTTTTGGAACTCTCAGGATGCCATCAAAGTCATAGACATCTCTGTGTTTCAGAGACTAGCTGTGGACCCCGAGGGAAGCACTTCAGCTCTGCTCTGAAGACATACTGGCTTTCTGGTTCCTTCTCCACGGGGCTTTCCCACAAGTGGGCCTCTTACTCTTCCCTTGGCAAATTCCAGTTCACTTCAACGTAAACGCCACCTTCTCAAGGAAGACATCCCGTCTTTCCATAAGGTATTGCTTTCTTCTGTTGCCCATTCCATAGCTCCCCAGCCCTCACCTTTGTAGGACCTCCCACAGCCCTGTTTATTTATGATATTAGTCTGTTATTGCCTCTTGATGTCAGTGACCATCAGTGACTATGTCTGTCTTATTCTAATTATCTCTCTGCACCCCTGGCATCCACTCCAGGGGCTTGATGGTAGCAAGTAATTGATTAATGTTGGTAGAACAGAGAAATGGGCTTCAAATGGATTGGGCAGCAGTCTTCTTGTCTGACAGGTTAGTTCTACCTTTCAGAAAACATCTAAAATTTAAAAAAATCTTGCATGTAATAAGTCATGTTTGAAAAAAAGAAAACAGTTTCAGATTAGGTGACATAAGATTTTAAAAGAGACAAACTAAAATTTAACTTCCAGAGTGGACAGAGGTTATGTTATGCTTATATGTTTTCCATAGATACTTAGATTGGCCACCAACTACAACAGGACTTGGGCACTGGCCAGCCTTGCTGGACAAATGTGCTTTGTGTGCCAGTTCTTTCTCCATGTCACAGCTCAATTCTAAATGGTTAAATAACCATTTTGCATCTTAGGGCAATGACTGCTGATCTCTGGTAATTTCTGGGATAAGGGACGTGAATGTGCATATTATGGCCTCATGGGCTGGTGATTGAAAAGACTAGGAGAAAAACAAATGTAATTTTGCTTCTAAATAACTGACCTATTCCTGGGGGAGAGAAGGGAGTCACATGTTCAATTCCTAGGCAGATCCTAATTCTCTGACAAACAGCTGGAAGCAAAATTGTAATTGTCCACAATGAATAAGAATTCCAACAACAAAAAGGATGACATGTGGCTTTTAAAAAGTTCATGTTTCTGAATATTGGAAAAAGGACACCACAAAAGATGCTGCCAAATCTCCTGTATATGTTTTCTGTGCAAACAGATTTATTCTGATTTAGGGTCAATGACATTTTCTTTTTCCCAACCTTTTCCTCTCATGTAAATAAAGCTGACTCCTGAGGTCCTCCAGAAGAGGTCAATGATTTGGTTGAGTTACTTCTCCAGGGGCATGAGGAGAGGTTCAGATAGCTAGATCTGGTTTTTTGTAGGAGAGCCAGCTTGCGTATGTGGACACATTACCTTCTCTGCCACAGAGGCCCTAAAGGACACGATGTGGGAGGGAAAATAAGAGACTCATTATGCTCTTCTTCCTAAGCAGCACTTGTATTTCAAAGATAAAAAAAAGCAACTTATTATTAGAGTGTCACAGGGTCAGGGAACTTTAAACAAAATAAAAGATTTGATATTGATAAACAGGGTGCTTCCTCCTTGGAGGATCTCTCTCTCTCTCTCTCTCTCTCTCTCTCTCTCTCTCTCTCTCTCTCTCTCTTTTTAACCTGGGATTGAACCCAAGGGCACTTACACATTGAGCCACATCCCCAGCTCTTTTTAAATTTTTTTTTTTTAATTTTGAGACAGGTTCTCATTAAGTTGTTGACAGCCTCACTAAGTTGCAGAGGCTGGCCTCAATCTTGCAATTCTCCTGCCTCAGTCTCCCAAATCACTGAGACTACAGGTATACACCAGCACACCTGACTCTAGGAGGATCTTTCAAGAATGTATGAGGCTTCCTTAGCTCTGCATATGCAATCCTTCTGATCACAGACTACAGAACACATTTTCTAGGACATTAAATGGGATTTTTATTATCTATTTTTCTGTATAGCTGAACCAACCAATCCATAGCCGTTTAGTGTCCTCAGTGTCCAGGCAGAGGTAGAGGCAGTGTGCGGATGTGACAGAGAGCACAGGTTCCAAAGGCAGGTGGAAGTGTGCTTTCTCCTAACTGTGGGACAGTGGGCCATTTATAGCCCTCTCTGAGATTTAGTGTTTCCATCTGTATATTGGGTCCTTTGCATGGAAAAGGAAACAAAGATTAGAAAGTGTTTACCACCTTGTCTGGCTGAGCATATAATTAGCACACAATAAAAAGCAGCTATTAGAGTTCTAGAATCCAGTGGCAAAGCAAGACTTTGGTAAGTACTAGAATAACTAGAAGTGCAAGGTATTGCATGACAGTACAGCTCTGAGAAAGTCTCCTCAGCACCCTGGGGGTGCCCCTGAGTCCTGCCATGCTCTGTCATTGGATGGGAACTTTCCAGGCTTAGAGGGTTCAGGTTGAATGTTGTGGTGGATTCCACACGTATTGTACCAGACGTGTGAGTGAACTGAGCCCTCAGCAGATCCTGAATGATGGGGGATCTGAGTGTTGGACCTACTTGGCTGCCACAGAGGGACTGCCTGGTGGTATGGCCAAGGATGATTATGGAAATCAGGCATTTAATTGAAGAGTTGAAGAAATATCTCAGAATATAGAATAATAAGTCAAAGAGAAAATATAAAACATATGAAATTTGAAAATGAGACATTAAAAGAACATTCCAAGAAATCCATTATCCTATTAATAGGAGTGTCAGAAAAAGAAAAGAGAAATAAGGAAGGAAATTATATTACACATAGAAGAGAAATGACTAGAACTGAAAACTAGACTGTTCAGTGCAACGAATAAGAAAAGACCTATGCTTGGATACATCTGCGTACAATTATAAAACACTAAAAAGAGAAGATCCGAAAAGTTTTCAGAAAGATAAAAGAGTTCACTCACCGATGAATGGATATCAGACTGCCATTGGACTCCTGAAGAGAAATGAGATGTTAGAAAAACAAAAGAGGCAATGCTTTTAGATACTCCAGAGAAAATTATTTTCATGTTAGAACTGCATGTTGGCCAATAGTGAGAGACGACTAAGGCAAGAAAGCACTTAGATAATGTAATTTGCTCGCAACTTGTCTTGGTTATTGGAGGATGTACGCCAGCATAATTTGGCGGGGAGAGGGGCGATTTGGAATTCAACACAGTGAATTCCACCAAGTAAAACAATGATGGGAACTTTCAGGATGACATTTGCTGTAAATATAGAGAGCTTTAGTCTGGACTAGTGAGAGAAGACACAGGGACCTGGGAGGGAAGTCTCAATGGAATCAAATGTGTGATGGAAACTGATAATAATTTCATACATGATAGAAGTCTGAAATGACCCTGTTTTCTCAAAGAAGAAAGAGGCAGAAAGGATTCCAGGAAAAGCAAATACTCTATAGGAAAATTATGGTGTAACAGGAAGCAACCCAAAATGTGGTGTTAATTTAGGCAGTGGAAAAAAGGAAAATCTTATTTGGCTTTGATGCTAGGAAAAGTCTCTTTAAAGTGGCTGAAGAGCTTTGGCAGTGACATTGTAGAAAATGAGAAGTAGTCTAATATACTTCTTAGCCAAGCAGTCAATGATATTTATATTATTTTACTCATGCAAGAACTATTTACTTATTTTCAAATTTCAATCTGGGGACAAAGCAGGAATGTTGGTAAAATTTCAGAACAAAATCAAGCTGTCAATCAATATGGGACAATGTGAATACTATGTAACGGACAGAAGATGGAGAGTGCAGTGGGCAGGGGAGAAATGGAGAGGAAAGAAAGTCCACTTTCCAAGCTGGGATGACACAGATGACACTGATGGAAGCAAATGTTTAATCCTGTTGTTTAATGTTATGAAAGTCATGGAAGAGTTTAGAATCACAATGAACACTCAATGTTCGGAAAAGGATGGAAAAGAGGAGGTTCGTGTGGTATAAATTTCCATTTCTTAGGAGTTAGTTGATAATGAGTATAAATAAAAAAAATCAGAAGATACAGTTATACTAACTACATGTGTGAATGTAGCGAGCTTTTAATTGTGGAAACAATTAAAAGAGATGAGAATTTATCAAGAGTTGGCTGGGGAAATACCCGTTTTTGTGAGTTCTCCAGCACCATTTGAATTTTTACTAAGTACAAGCATTGTTTAAATGAAATTAAGAACAAATGGAAACTTTAAAATCTTATATAGTTTCAGGCAATAGAGATTGTGATTTTAAAGCATGTACATCCTAGAAGAATAGATTTTAAACTTTTTTATATTTTCTGTCCCTTTAGTGGACCAGAAGGTTGAGTGAATCATCTGATTCTTCACTTCTTGAACTCCTCCCACCTCACTTGCACATGCATGTGAGAGTGTGTACACACACACACACACACACACACACAATGCTAGAATGGATGAAAAAAATTGGCAGACCTCTTAAAGAGATGCAAAATAGGGTTCACTATTTTTAATTGCTTGCCATAATTAAATTATTATTTCATACTCAAAATTTAAATTACAGACATTGGCACATGGCGAGCATTACCTTTATGGTAACCTAACAATTAGAAGAGTGTTCTGCAGCCACTCATCTGGATGCTGTCCAAGTCTCAAGCTTGTTTCCTTACATGGCCTTCTCTTCAGGTTTTTCAGGACACAGAACAAAAAATGTATTGCTTCGAATCTCACTTTTGGAGCAACAGACAACTAGGTTGGGAGACAGCTGCCTTTGCTAATGTTGCATCACAGTGCAAGGACAGATTCCCCTGCTCACCTTGCCCCAGTGTCTTCCTACAGCATAATGGCTGGATCCAGGGAAATCCAGAGTAGAGCCTCCAGACACAACTGGCCCAATAGCAAACCCGCCTTCCGCTAGCTTGCACTCTTATGTTTGTAGAAGCCAGAAAGAAAAACCATCGCTGCTCCCTGTGCCCAGCTTCAATCCATCAGAACACTGTTCCCGTCTTTTAGTCTGATGTTCATGGATGGGCACGTATTCACTGGGTGTCTGTGTGCCCGTCACTGTCTTAGGCAATTTGCATGGGTCATCTCGGTTACTTCTCACAATCATTCCAGGAGACAGGGAGCATTACAGCCAGTTTTGGAGTATAAAAACCAAGATTTGTAGATATCACATAGACAGCAGGCAATGAAATCATTATTTTTGCAACTATTTGCTCTGTACCTTTTTCACTTTCTTTTCCTTTTGGAATTTTGGTCACATGCATTTTTAATTTTCGATAATTTCTATGAGCCCTACTTCTAAAGTTGTAGGACCCTCCATCCACTGTCAAACCTTATAGTTTGTGCTTATTATCGTCCTTACCCGGCTCTGTATTACTTAGTATAGACATTCTTTACTTCAGCAGAAACTTTAACAAATGTATTATTTTTCTTTGCTTACGTCAGGTTGTTTGGGTCCTATAGGTACAACTGACCAAAATAACCTTATAGATTCAGTTATTGCCACTGATCATGCATTGAGACTAGATCTGTCTTTTCTTTTCTCAGCATTTTGCCATTGTTAAATTTACAACACAAAACCTCAAGTAGGGTCTGCTTTCATCCACTGCTGACGCACTCTTTGGAAGGGAAAAAGTTCCAAATTATCTTAGCTATTAATGTAAATCATTTTACTTCCATATGAATTACCTTAAGTTTGTATATCTTGGATAAAATTCTCAACCCCTTTTTTAAAAAATATTTTATTAGTTGTTGATGAATTTTTTAATTTAGTTATTTGTATGTGGTGCTAAGAATTTAACCCAGTGCCTCACACATGCTAGGCAAGTGCTCTTGCCTACGTATTGAAAATCGTAGACATTCAAATAACTTATGTTACTTGCCTTTTCCTCTTATTTTATGATACGAGAAAAAGCCACAGTCCCAGCTCCCTTAACACATGTTTTAAAGTTAAGATGAAATTTTATGTCACATCTAGAATGTCAAAGTTTAATTTTTTTTTCAGTGCTGGGGATTAAACCCAGGACCACTTATAGGGTTGGCCAGCTCCACTGAGCTACATCCCCAACCCCAAAGTTTTAATTTTTAAAATAGCAGGCAAGAAACAAAATGGTAAATTAAAAATATAACACTGTTTTTAGAGCACTGTCATACTCATTTATAATCTGCAAACATTTCAAAAGTGGAATTATATTTGCAATTGTAAACAATCTGTGTTTTAATGAATGATGTATGTGATACAGCAATATACAATATCTAATGCACAAGGGCAGAAACTGAGACATTCTATCAAGAAATTAATCATTCTGTTTCAGTAGAAAATGGTATGTGGGTGTGTTTTATGTGAGTGAACTGGACTAGACTGAGGTCACATAAAATAAGAGAAAAAGACAAGTAACATAAGTTATTTGAATGTCTGCAATTTTCAATATGTAGTCAACTTCGCCCTTTTACAGAAAGAACATAAGCCAGATTTATATGAATGAAAATGTTGAGACTAAAGACACGAAGACAAGGTAAGATGTTTAAAGTCATATCTTAAATATCACCTCTAGTTTTGGAAGTAATCTTGATTTAGAAATAACAGGCATACTAAACAGACATCATAAAATGTATGAAGTGCGCAGTGTGATGAGTTCTGATAAATGCATACGGCCGTTTCATCACCCTCACAACCAATACATAGAACATTCCTATCATTCCAAAATTCTCATGCCTGTGTCCAGTCAATCTCTCCCCACCACCCTGAGGTCCAGGGAAGCAGTGAACAGTTTCCTAAGGCCCTGCGTTAGACTTGACCTCTCACACATGGCTCTCAGCAGTAATGACGTGTCTGCGCGAGGTTTCCTTGATGTTTATCCTGCTTAGAATTTATTATGCTTCTTGAATCGGCAAATGTTTGTCCATCATCGAATCTGCAAGAATTTGGTTCATTATTTTTACAACTGTTTTCTCTAAACCTTTCTCACTTTCTTTCCCTTTTGAGATTTTAATTATATACCTTTCTAATTTTTGATGATTTCTATGAGTCTGTGTTCAAGTTCACCAGTAATTTGTTCTGTCATCTCCACTCTGCTGTAAATCCTTCCCAGTGAAATTTTCAGTTACTTTACTTTTTAGTTCTAGAACTTTTATCTGGATCTTTCTTCTTGTTTTTATTCCTCTGTTAATATTCCCTGTCTGATCCCTCAGTGAGACCCTATCTTATTTTAAATCTTTGAAATTCTGCATGATTGCTGCTTCAAGTCTATCTGTGAACCAAATTTTTGGGCCATCTGATAATCAATTTTTGTTGACTACTTTTTTCCTTGACTATGGCTTATGTTTTTTTTGTACTAGGTTTTACATTTTATTATTGTTTAAACTATAGACATTGCAGATGACATGTCATAATCCTTTGGATTCTATTATCATCCTCTGAAGAGTATTGATTTTTGTTCCAGGAGGAGGTTCAATTTCTGTTGAGCACATTGATCCTGTATAGACTTATTTTGCACTGTTATTTCAGACACATGGAAAGTGCAAAGTGTTTTCCAAGACCCTCTAACCTGGGTATAGTCAGCTTCCAAATTTGAAATCCCTACACATCTGAGTCTTTTTTTTTTTTTTAAGTTTTGCTAGGGTGGGCCTATTTTAGGCCTTGTTGTAGTATGATCCTTATCCCTAGAGCATGACCTTATTGGTGTCTCTGTTGGACTCAGGGTACTCGGAGGTCCCAACACTCTGGATGGGTCAGAACTCTAGTACCTTCTAGTGATACTTAATCTCCGATATTGCTTTCCCCACTCACTCCCACAGTACCCACTCACAGTGATTCTAGTTTGGTCTCTCATCCTGAGAACCAGTTTTATCTTTAGCCAAAGACACATGAAAAACGTCCACTGAGACTTTTGAGTCCCTTTTCTGGGAAGCCCCTTGCTTTTTGGTGTCTTGTTTTGCTTTAAAGATCCCAGCCAGTTCAGCATCTCCGAACTCCGAAGCTGTCCGTAGGCAGTCATGGAGTTATGGAGTTCATCTTGTGACTTCTTCTTTCAAGAATCACAGTCCTGTGCTGTCTGCTGTCCAATGCTTATAAAAAGTTGTCTCATGAATTTTGTAGAGACTTGTTTGTTTGTTCGTTTGTGGCTGGAAGGTTAATCCCACAGCAGTTAGTCCTTTGTAGTTGAAGGTTTATATATGGTTTTAATGAGATGACTGATAAAATCTGAGGTCTATTAGTAATGACATCTGAGGGTTTATAAAGACATTCGGGTAATTGAGAAAGGAAGACATAATAACAAAGTTTTAAAAAATGTTGGTCAAAATGAAGTCTAGATAGTTATGGGGATTCTTAAAATGGACTTCTACTTTTATCTTATAGTATACCTTGGGGTGACCACCCTTTCCCCACTTTATGGATTATGAATGATTTTCAGCTGCAATGTCTTTCCTAGTCCCCTCCGTCCCCAATACATACGTGGGCACTGTGCCCTGGGTGAGCCAGTCAAGCACGCCACTCTTAGGACCTCAGTGATAGGTGTGGGGAGGAGCAGCTGAACAAGAGTCATCAGAATTTCTCCTGAGCTTAACAAACAGATGCATTAACGAGTCATTCTTTACTATTAGAGTTGCTAACTAGGAAGGTATAAGCTGGATTTCTTTCTTTCTTTCTGTATTTTTGTAGTTGTAGACGGACAGAATGGCTTTATTTTATTTATTTATTTTTATGTGGTGCTGAGGATTGAACCCAGTGCCTCACGCATGCTAGGCAAGTGCTCTCCATGAGCTACAGCCCCTGCCCCTAAGCTGTATTTCTTGACAAACACCTTGCTTACCCAAAGGACACCCTGTATAACAGGGGTGTTTGTCTTTCTTGGGCTACCCAATAGACAAACCTTCTTCCAGTTTGGTATGTCTATTGTGTGACTCCTGGCAGGGACACAGAGTCCTGCCACCCACTGTACTAACAAAAGGGCCACACATTCATTCTTCTTACCCTCCTGGGAGCTTTAACTCAGTCGATCAGATTGAGTCTTATCAATGTGACTCTCGTTCAAGAGTTCAGGTATAAAGGTTGTGATGTAAAGATGAAGAGGAGAGATTATTTCCAAAATCTTGGTACAGTAGAAAATTGAATGACTTTTTAGTTATGGCACTGTCAGACATATTTGCAACAATATTCAGTGGTAGCACCCACAGAGCCTCTTAACTAGACCATTCCTGGGGCTTGAATTTGGTTGTGTTTACTCACAACTGTCTGGGAACCTTTGGATGTTGTCTGCTTTCTATTCCTAGTTCTTAAACCTTGTGAGATAACAAAAGTTAATCTAATCAATATCTTTCTTCTTAAAATTGTTCAAAGACTGATAGTTGTTCCCACAAATCTTTTTCTCTCTTCTCCTTAAGCAGCTAACCACACAGATATAGACCATGTTTCCTGGTGGTATTAGTCAGATTTCCATTACTATAAGTGATACCTGAGACCATCAACTTATAAAGAGAAAAGGACTATTGTGGTTCACAGTTCTGGAGGTTTCAGTCCATAATTGGTTGACCCTGTTGCTTTGGGGACTATGGTGAGGTGGCTCATCATGACAGGGGCACATGGTTGAGCAAAACCACTTACTTCATGGCCCTGAAGCAAAAGAAAGAAAGAGGAAGAGGCTGATGTCCCACACTCCCCTTCTAGGGGACCCCTGCAGTGGTCTGAAGAGCTCCTAAAAGGCCCCCCTCTTGAAATTTCTACCTCCCAAAAGTACCAAGTTGAGACTAAGTCTTTAACACATGGGCCTTTGGGAAATCTTCAAGGTCCAAACAATAGCCCTGACCTTGGCAGATCTGTGTGAATAACTATGTGAATACATTTAGGCCAATGGGATATGAGGAAAAGTAAGGTGTGAAACTTCTGGTTTAATTTTAACTTAAAAGGACGTTAAGGGGCTGGAGTTGTGGCTCAGTGGTAGAGAACTTGCCTGGCATGTGTGAGGCCCTGAGTTCAATCCTCAGCACCACATATAAATAAATAAAGTAAAAGATCCGTTGACAACTAAAAAAATAAAACATAAAAAGTTGATATCCTTTCCCCCTGTACTGAAACTTAAAACACCTGCATGGTTGTGACACATCTTCACACAAGAACAATGCAGACGAGGACAGGTTGTTGGATACGATGGCCTGAGATAACAAAAGTTATTCACCAGAGCTTCCTCTGAAAGAATAAGACCAAACAAAAATATTTGGGGTATTAAGAATGTTAAAGCAGGGCTGAGGTTTTGGCTCAGTGGTAGAGCACTTGCGAGCATGTGTAAGGTACTGGGTTCAATCCTCAGCACCACATAAAAATAAATAAATAAAATAAAGTTTAAAAAAATTAAAAGAATGCTAAAGCAGATTTAGATGGTGAGCCTGTACACATACCCTCTAATTATATTTCCAAGGATGTCTAGGTCTCATTAAATCCTTGAAAAACACATGGTTGAGGGCTGTTCTTCCAACATCTGAGAAAGTACTCTCGTGGCTTCTCTCTGCAACCTAGGGATACCCAACCATGGCGAGCAATGTTGAATTGTTAAGGGTCCCATGACATCAGGATCCTGGAAAGTTGGAAGTCAAATTACAGCCTTTAAGGAGAGACAAAGCAGATGTGGACTCCATCATATGGCAGCATGTCCCATGGGGGTAATCTGAAGACCTTGAATCACCTTTGTTAACTGATCACAAAATCCCTAAACTGAAATACATGAACAACCACCAAGTCTCAATTTGATTTGTTTCACTAAAATCTTCAGTTTGGTTGCCAAGAGGTCTTACTTGAACAAGGATGATTCTCCCCATTTCCCAGATCTGAATCACTTCCCAGAACACTCTGAATGAAGGGGGCTCTGGGCGCCTTTACTGAAGTACATACTGTGAGTCTATCTCCAAGAATTCCCCAGTGTCCTGCAGGGCAATTGCAGGATACTTCTTGGGGAGGAAGGATCATTGGATCCTGGCTCTGAACATTCATTCCTGAGGACCCAGAATGCCACTGCCATACTAGTCATGGTAGACGAGTATAGAATGAGCCTGCCACCAGACCCAGCTTAACTTGAGACACGTATTACGGTTGCTTTCTTAGTTCCTGAGTATAGAACTAGGATATGTTTTAACTACAGATACAGAGAGAGTGATGGTTGGAAGGTACCCACTCTGACAGCAGCTAGGGTTAGGCTGTGTACCATGTGCAGTTCAGCATCTGGTGATGATGGAGTCTTTCCTGTGCTTGCTCCTGCTGGAGATCTCTGCTTCCCTGTCTCTTCTACTTGCTGACTTCTCTCCAAGGCTGCTTTTCTACCTTTCACTTCCGTTCTGTGTATTACTCAAAATACTTCCAGTGAATGTCCTTTCTGTTTAGTTTAACCAGAATTGACTTCTGATTTTTGTGACCACAAACCCTGATTAGTACAAACTGCATATAAAACAAAATCAAGCAGATGTAGAAGAAATGGAAAGAAATAGGAATTTCCTTTCTCTTGGGCTCAGTGCTTTATTGACGGTACGTGATGAAGTAGGATTTCCTAAGCCCCACCCCTTCTTCAGGATGTCTGGGATAAAAACTGTGAAGAGGGGAGATACTGAGTGTTCTGGAGGACCAGGTTAGGGGAGGGACTCCCTGGCAGCTGAGGGCCTCTTTTTTCCTCTCATGTTTTGGATGGGGCTGGTGGTCCAGCGGACTCTGACTTCTTGGAGGCCATGTGGACAGTAAAGTCCAACATCTTTTTGCTTTTTAAATTTATTGTGATGCCAAGAAATGAGTTTGACAAAATGGTCATTGAGGGCAATGCTGACTCTGCATCAAAGGTGGAAGAATGGGCAACTTTGTTAAAGTTTCAGGAGACAACTTGGTCCTTGGGATAATCCAGGATGTCCTTCAGGGGGACCTCTAATTCCTGCCTCATGTTATCATGTTTGGCGGCTTTCTCCAGAAGACAAGTCAGATCCATAACTAACACATCAGGGCAGGACACACAGAAGGCCATGCCAGTGAGCTTCCCATTCAGCTCAGGGATGACTTGGTCTGCAGCCTTGGCAATGCCAGCAGGCCTGGGGGTCATGTTCTGGGAAGGCCTGTGGTCATCACACCACAATTCCCCGCAGGGGCCATTCATGGTCTTCTGGAGTCCATGGCAGGGACAGTGGTCTCAAGTCCCTCCACATGCCAAAGTTGTCATGGAAAACCTTGGCCAGGGGGCTAAGCAGTTGATGGTGCAAGAGGCACTGGTGATGATCTTGAGGGGATTGTCATACAGGTGTGAACGCCAATTAAAAACATGGGACAACAGCAGAAGGGGCAGAGCGGAGACCTTTTTGGCTCCACCCTTTGAGTGAGCTCTGACCTTCTGCACAGTGGTGGAGACTTCGGTGGACTCACAACATATTCAGGACCAGTCTCACTCCACTTGATGTCAGCAGGATCTCGTTCCTTGGAATATGGAGATGGGCTTTCCATTGATGACAAGCTACTTGTTCTCAGACTTCACTGAGCCGCTGAACTTGCCAAGGGTAGAATCATACTGGAACACGTAGACCAGGAAGTTGAGGCTAATGAAGGGGTCATTTCCTGGAGCTGAAAGCAGCCCTGGTGACCAGGTTCTGAATTAGCCAAATCTGTTCTTCAGCCTTCATCGTCTTGTCCCAGGCATGTGGCTGGTACTGCATAAGATGATGCCATTGTCTGTAAAACAGGGAGGAACAGAGCTGAGACAGAGATTTCTGATGATAAATTTTTATCTCTTAGTTCTTGTTTTGTCCAAATCATTCGAATTTAGTAAATAAGCCAAAATTACTCTTCAAGTAGCTTAAGTACCCAGAATTAGGATTCTTTCATGTGATACTGAAATAAATATGAATTGTATCTCCTCAAATTTCTGGTTTCTTTAATTTATAGAATTTGCAGGTGAGGACTGTATTTAATGATTAGCTGCATCCCTGTGATTAAAGTGTAGGTCAGTAATGTACCAAGGAAATGGGGTTCACCTGAAAGACTGAGTGGGTAGGAATGTTTTTGACAGTCTAACTGGAGACAATCAAGCTTCATAAGGACAAGAAATTACTCTCTGTACAATAAAGGGGAAAGACACAAGAGAAAAGCAGGCAGACAACACCCATTCTTCCTTTAGAATCAGGCTGGCTTCATTGTCTATGTGGCAAAGGTAGTAAAGAGCTTGTTTCTACGTTTTACATATTCCCGAGAATTTTGAGCAAGAGGTAGAAAGGTAAGGAAGGAGAAGGATGCCATCTTCAAATATTTCAAGATCCTCATTATCGGGGGTGAGTCATATGCACATACACACACCTACTCGCGTAGACTACTCTTCCCTCCACCTTCACAAATGGAGATGCTGCTGTTTAATTTTCTCTACTATTACTGGATGATGAGCCTGCATAAATAATATACAGCAATTTGCTACACATTTGAATGTTCTGACACTTGGCATGTCTTAAACACACCGTCTCCCTTTCCTGGGCATTTCCTGCTCTTTGATTAAGGGCTAAATGGATGTCTCATCCCTCTCTTAGGAATGGACTCCAGGGAGGATACTCTGCCTGGCAGGGTCCTTTCTTTTTTCATCCAGGAAATTAACCTTCCTAATTCTGGCTGCTTCTCTGTCAGGCTTTTATTCTGAACAGCATTAAGGAGCTTTAATGGTAGGCTGAATGGTCATCCTTCACAGAACGGAGCTCACTTCTGAGATACTAGGCAGGTCGACAGTGACTTAGGCCTGATTTCCATAAGGTAAGGACAATTAGGATCTGTGTGCCCCAGGAGTAATCTGTACAGTTTTCTTTCTTTCCTCCTTCTCCTTCTCCTTCTATAAAGTCAGTGCCAAGACTTTTTAAAAACTAGTTTTGGGCGGGGCGAGAAGGCGCACGCCTGTAATCCCAGCAGCTCGGGAGGCGCAGGCAGGAGGATCAGAGTTCAAAGCCAGCCTCAGCAATTTAGTGAGGTGCTAAACAGCTCAGTGAGACCCTGTCTCTAATAAAATACAAAATAGGGCTGGGGATGTGGCTCAGTGGCGAGTGCCCCTGAGCTCGATCCCTGGTACCCCTCCCCGCCCCCCTGAAAACTAGCTAGTTTTGGCAGAGCACCTATTCGATGTCCAGCCCTGGATGAGAAACCAAACAAACTTTAGAAGAAACAAAAGAGTCATGTCTTCCCACCCTGTCCTTAGACAAAGGACATTTAGGTTTTTCTATTTCCCAGTGTCTTCCTTTGCTGGGGAAAGGAAACAAACAGCTGATCCCGCAGCTGACGACAGAGCCCTTCTCAGAGGCAGTTGCCAGAGGACCCTGAGGTGGGAAGCAGCTGCTCCTTGTCCTCTGGGAAATCTACCCAGCGCTGGCGGGAGATGGGACGGAGGCCAGCGATGCCTGCTTTGCTCAGCAAGGGGAGAAGGAGACCTCAAGAAATAAATTAGAACTGATTTCCATTCTGTACATTTTTGCTCTTTTCAAGAGGGGGAGAAATACCTCTATGGACCAGAAATGCATTACCCGCAGGAACATTTTGGTTTGTTTCTTACCAAACGGTTGATTTTTCAGAGCCCCCCAAGTGGCATCGGTTATAAACATTTGAAATTACCCTGGGCAAGGTTTTCCTCACTCGGGATTGAATTGGCTCCCTAGAGCACATTCTTTGCTAGGCTAATTGGGACCCTGGATTTCTAGACACCGAACTAGGGCTAGGACTTCTGGGATGGGCAAAATGGAACTAGGACTTCTGCCCTGTTAAGCAAAGGTGCTAATGCAGAATATTTATCCAAAATACCCCTGGATAATACAGTGTTTAGAGACCCTGCCCAAGGTGGCTGGAATTATTCAGAACACCAGGAGACAGGCATGCCAGGAGCCTTATTTCACAGACCCCTGTGTGTCCTCTGCGCTCAGTGAAAGAGTGAGGTGTCCCAAAGCAGGTGGGGCTCTCTTAGGCAGGACAGCCCATCCGTGAACTGGTCCAACAGATTAAAACGTATGTTCACTAAGTGTGTCCCCAGAATTCCCGTGTTGGAAACTTAATTCCCAGATTAATGATATTTGGAGGTGGGACTTTAGGGAGGTGGTTGGGTCATGAAGGCTCTGTGCGGCTCTCGAATGCATTCATCCATTCATGGATTACTGGGTTAATTGCTTATTGAGAAAGTAGTTTTGTTATAGAAGTGAGCTCTTTCTAGCAAGCTTATTCTGTCTTATTCTGTCTAGCAAGCTTTGGCTCCAAAGAATAGAGTTGGCCGTCTATGGACTGAGATCTCTGAAACTAGGAGACCCCCAAATGCACATTTTCTCTTCTGATGGTTCTTGTCAGGCCTTTTCATCACAGTTGACTATAACAACTAGGTTCCCTCACCTTCTAGCTTGGGCAGGTTTGGACAATGGGCAGCTCTGGGAGGAGGTCAAAGGGTAGAAGGAGAGAGTATTGAGGGCATTTCCTCCCCTGGGTATGTCCCTACTGGGTCGTGGTTCTGTTCTGGCTGGGTTCCTTTCTCTAAGGCCACACCCCTCAACTGGTTCTTGGAACTGCTTCCCCCAATCGTTGTCCCTTGCCACTGTTACTGTTTTTAGGGTACTTCCCCCCAACCTACCCCCAATCAATCCCTTGTTGATTTTCCTTATCCTATCCACAGCTTTGTAATTGTCTCTTCATTACCTGTTCTTCAATCATCCCTCTTGAGTGTGCCATTTGTTTTCTGACAGGATTCAGACAGAAAAAATCATCCCGCCCCTGGAGATGGCCTCTAAAGTGCTCTATGGGATTGTACTGTGTGATAGGCTGAATACTAACCCTCCAAAGATGTTCAGGTTCCAAGCCCTGGAATCTGTGAATATGTTATGTCACCTGGCAAAGGGGAATTATGTTTGTAGATAGAATTAAGGTTGCCAGTCTGCTGATCTAGAGACAAAGAGATTATCCTGGATATGCAGGTAGGCCCCATGTAATCAAAAGGGTTCTTGAAAGTGGAAGAGGGAGGCAGAAGAGTTAGCATCAGAATTATGTGATATGAGAAAGACTGAACAGCTATTGCTAAATTTGAAGACAGAAGGCACCATGAGCCAGAGAATGCCAATAGCATCCAGAGAAAGAAATGTCAGGCAATCAGGTTGTCCCCCTTGGGTCTCCAAAAAGAATAAAACCTGAATTTTTGCCCAGTGAGGCCTGTATCAGACTTTTGACTTACACAGCTGTAGGCTAATAAATAGGAGTTGTTTTAAGCCAGTAAGTTTGAGGTAATTTGTTGCAGCAGCAACAGGAAACTGATACGGGTTGCTAACGTATCTGATGAGAACATAGAACCTTCTTGTTGTAGGAAAATGGGATGCAGATAACCCATGGTATGTTATTCCAATTATTACTAGGAACAGGGATTGGGATGCAGAGCAGGTGGAGGGCAAGGCATTGAAAGATAATTAGCTCTGGTCCTTAGTTGCTATGGTGACAATGGTCATTATCAAGATTGTGGTGTGAGCTGGCATTTTCTATCAGTCCTAAATGATGTCCACAGATAGATTAAAAGTTTTGAAGGTTTAGCCAGGGCACAAGTAGAAAACCTGTGTAAAAGCTCTAAAGCAGTTGCTTACCATCTTGAGCATGTTACATAGGAGTTAGGCTCATTCCAGTGTCTGCGAACTGCAACATCAATGTCTGTTTTGTTATGAAGGAGAGAAAAAAGTAGAACCTTGAGACATGGAGGGGAAATGTTTGGGCAGACACAGGCAAGACTAAGGATTTTGAACCCCCAGATTATCTTAAAACTTTCTTACTAATAAGGAACCCAATCCGGCAGAGGGGCTGGAGAACAGGGCACTGATGGTGGATACCAACTCCATGCTTGACAACTTACTCCTCTTGCTCAGCTCAGAGACAGGCCAAGCAGCTATGTTCTCTGTCCATCATTCCTATTTCCACCTTGTTTCTCTGCCACCTTATATAAAAGGCACCAGTGATGTCTAAGCTTTTAGGTTTAGATGGGGGTGTGATTGAATTCACATCACCTACAAAGAAATGGTAGCTGGTAGGACTTTAAGGGTCCTCACTTTGGGAGATGCATGTTTTCCATCCAAACAAAAGATGCTAAGGTGAATTGTCTCCTGGTGATTATAGACCTTTCTACACTCTGCATACGTAGAAGCTGACCTTTGTGTCAACTAGACTTTATCAACTCCACTTCCTGTCTTCTGGCTTCTTGTAGGTTGGACAACTTGAGGATGTTTGTACTTGAGTCTGATGTTTGTACTTGAGTCTGGAGGGAAGAACAGCTATCTGTCTGGCTCTTCCTCGCTGGTTGACACATGGCTCTGTCTGCCACAGCTACTGTATCAGAAGCTGAGCTGGTGATTCCAGCTCTTATCCTTCTGTTGTCCTCTGCAGCTTGCCCTGCCTCCGTCACCCAGCTCTGGTTGGTTTTCCTTCAACCTGCCCTCACTTTTCCAAATGGTGTCTTCGTTAAGCTCTCCTTGAACACCCCTTTTTGTCTTGCTGCAGCTCTGACTGATACCGTCATTGCAAGTCACATTTATGAAGCATGCTATTAAATGCCAACCACTGTGTCCACACACCTTACATAAATCAGCTCATTTCACTCTACGACAGAGACGCGTGGCTATCACCACTCCCTTTTATAGATCAGAAAACTGAAAATTTGAAATTGGCACATAGCTTACCCTAACTAGTAAGTGACTGAAGCAGGATTTGAACTCAACCTGTAGAGATTACGGAAATAAACTCAAGTACAGAAGTAGCTGAGTTTTGAAGGCAGAGAGACTCAAGTACAAACATCAGAAGGTGACGTGAGTCAAAACACTTAATCCCTCTCAGTTCAAGTTTCTTAATTTTTAAGATGGGAACTACTACAATGCTGCTATCAGGGTTTTTGTTTGTTTGTTTGTTTATAAGCACCGTACAGTCAAAGTCACAGAAGTCCAGAAAGGAGTCTGCAATCACTGATTGAGGGTAAGGATTCCTGGAAAAATCAGTGAGTTTTTTTTTTTTTCCCAAAAGCAGGTTAAGTGATGCTTTGAAGACATGCACAATATAAAACCTGTTTTCAAGTTTGCTGTATAAAGAAAAGAACAGGATGTAAGGAAAATGATTGGCACCGAGTCCAAGGCTTTCTCTTCCCTTCTGCCAGAGGGTTCAGAGAGTAGGATTTTGGTTGAAGCGGCAACTGGTGGTGGAAGGAATTCACGCTCCACCCGCTGTGTCTATTGCCTGTCTCTCAGAATCTACTTGATGTCTATCTCTTGTTTTGCCCAGTGAGAGCTGCCGAACCCCAGCCCATGATGACTGTGCTCAAGTAGATTCTCCTCTCTTGTCTGTAGGCTTATGGCAAGAGTGTGTCTGGGTACTACCTCTCCTTCATCTGGTTTATCCTTTTGTTAGTCAAGATTTTTTCCCTCCAACATTTCATTTTGAAAATTTTCAAATATACACAAAAATTGAAATAATTATACAGTGAACACCCATAATATATCACCTGGAATCACTGTCAGTATTTTAGTTTATTTGCTTTATTGCATTTCCATCCAGGTATCCATCCATATAGCTAGCCACCCACCCATCCATCCACATAGCCAGCCAGCCACCCATCCATCTCTCCATCTATCCAGTGTTTGACAACATCATGTCTTAATGGGTTTATAAAGATTTTCTTTTATAAGGATTCCAAATCATTGCATCAATTAGCAGACAACTAACAGGGATCTCAGCAACTTTTAGGGGCTGGGAAAGTATCTCTTGGTTAAGGCTTTGAATAGGTGGAAATTTTTTTTCTTTTTTCTTTTTTTAATTTGTTTTAATTAGTTACACATGACAGTACAATGACCTTGACACATCATACATTTGAATCACATGGGATACAATATGGTGGAAATTTTTTAAAAAAATATTTTTATTAGATGTTGATGGACATTTATTTATTTATTTATTTATGGTACTGAGAATTGAACCCAGTGCCTCACACATGGTAGGCAAGAGTTCTACCACTGAGCCACAATCGCAGCCCTAGGTGGAAGTTTTTAAAGCTTTTGTTTCTCACAAAAAGTAATCATCTTCTTTTTGTTCTTTCTGACGGATTTCTTGACTCCTACTCTTTCTAACTATGCCTCTAAAATAGATTTTCCAGAAAAATGCTTTGAGTTCTTGGAAAATATTCATTCTATGAAGTGACCAAAAATTAGACTATGTGAACGGAGCACATCCTAGGTAACAATAATAATAAAGATAGGTTTTGAAAAATGTTCAAAATTTGTACCACAAGAGTTTTTGATGTCTGATTACCAAATCCTGGAGCCGTCTAAGCTCCTAAGAGGGAAACACCTAATCTTGGAAATCTAATCACCTCAACTCCTGAGGATGGCTGGAATACCGCCTCAAGTTGCATTAGAGTCTCGTGTGACTGGGTTTCACTGTGAGGCTCATGGTTCAGGTTCAAGTTCCTAAATTCAAGATTCAAACATCTTGGTTCTTGCTGATTCTCTCACTTGTTGAAAGATGATTTTGAGCCAGTGCTGGTCAAATTGTAGGTACAGGAGAAGGTGACAGAGTAGAAGAAACATACCGTAGGCATCTCTGAAGTCTACACAAATATCAGTTTACATTCAGCTCTAAAACACGGAGCACCTGGTATTGGTGCCATTGGTCTGTGTTCTGGCACAAAACTTCTTATGTACCTTTCATGCGGAAGGATGAGCAGGCATGGCAGGGTGTGTATGGAGATTAACATGGGGACTGAGGAATCAACAGGCGGCTGAAGAAAGCTTGCTGAAAAACTAAGGAGCATGAGAACGATCCTGCCACTAGTGGATAGAAGGTCTAATCTGTAGGACAGAGTATGGGAACATAAACAGAATCCCAGGACCTGTCAAAGGATGTGTTAAGTACTGGTCTTTAGTGACAGGATGCGAATGGAAAGGGGTGGGTGCGAATGACAGTTGACTTGTTACTTGTTTACCTTTAATTTTTTTTTTCCTTTCTCTCCTATCCCTTACAAAGAGTATCCCAAATTATATTCAGGTGTTCACCATTGCCTGATGCCTCATGTAATATATCTCAGTAGAAACTGAACTTGCCCGTACCTCCAGGAGGGACTCTCATTGGCTTAAGCCAATTAGCACAGCCTGCTGTCTAGTCACAGTCACTGACTCAGGGATGGTTATGTGACTATTATTGAAATGCTTGGAAAGAAAATGATCTCTCCTGGATGTGTGTGTTTCTTGGATGTGAAGCTTGGAATTGCTGCAGCCGCATCGGCATCACGTGAAGCGTACCAGTGGAAGGCAGGAAAACCAGGTGATAGAGGACAGCCCTGAACCATGGTTTGAATGACCCCTGAACGCAAACAAATTTGATTTCATCATTATATAGCTACTTGATATTGATGGTGGGGTTTCTCAGAAGGTATTAGCAGCACAATTAGCAGTGCAAATTTTATTCCCATATTACAGAATATCTTCTAACCCATTATCAGGCACACGGAGGTTATTCAGTTAAAGTATCGGATGGAGGAAAAAGCTGTCATTTCACCCAACACATATCATTGCTAAATAACTGAGGTTGGAAGCAAAGATAAGGTATTACAGGTTGTGTTATCAATCCCATAGTGTGGAGGTAGTAAGGCAGCTGTGGCCATGAGAGGCATGAAGGAACTGAGGGAGAAAAATTATATGGGGTGTATTTTCTCCATTCACTCTCTGTGACCAGAGAGGAAGTGACTGAGGAGGAAAGAAAAGTGATCAATGGACAGGTTTTCTCACCTTACCTAGGCTGCTTTCTCAAGTTCTTTCTATTCCTGAAAACTGACAGCTCACAGGAGGGAGAAGCAGGTGTCTCTTCTTATTTTTTTTCAAGACAGAGAAAATGATTTAAAAGGGAAAAGAAGTTAGTGTCACACCAGAGCTCATGTCTGATATTGGCTCCTCTGAGACACCACTGTGGCCCCAATATTCTCTCCCTGCTGTTGGAAAGTGTCCATCCATTTCCACAATGTGAATGACAAACCAGAGCAGCTCTGCTGAGATGTTTGGAGACTCTTAAAATATAAACAACCTGAAAAATATTCAGGTACTAGCTGCTTAGAGAAGGAATTATGCCCCATGAGAAATAAAAATGACATTTTCCTTGTCTTCATCTCTAGGACTTATGTGCAAGTATGTAAGTTATCAGTGAGTGACACCCAGGAGCCCGTTGCTAATGATCCTAAACATATTTCACAAACCAAACAAGGCACCATTCTGGCCAAGAAATGAGATCATAAAGTGAACACACCAATTTCTGAGCAACTATTGTGTGTGGGGGGAATACTTTCTTTACAGACTAAGCACATGAACTTGTATTGTGACTGATTCCCTTCTGAAAGAGTAGTGCATCTCATTTATCAAGACTGTGTACAACCCGGGGTATGCATTGTGCTAGTGGAAGACAGAGAGTTGGTGAGTACAGGGCAAATTAGAGTAAGGGGCTCACCTGTGGAGGGAGAGAATGAGGTGAGCAGGAAATGAAGGACAGGGGCTGCTTCCTCAAGGCCTGTGGCACAGCGTCAGGATCCTCGAGGCTGGAAGGAGGCCTGGATGTAAACCTCAGAAAGTCCAGGACTTGGCCACAAAGTAAGTATCTGCAGACTTCCAGGACTTAGCCCTGGAGAACGTGGGTCAAGGCTGCCATGGAAGTAATTCATCAAAAGCCTACATGCACCAAGTGCGCAGAGACATCATGAGAGGGGCTCTGCCTTCCCAAGGCTCATGCTCCTTTAGGGAGACCAATTATGCACCCAGAGAGATGGTTTATCATGCCCAATGTTGCCCCTAATGGCCAAAGGAGTCCTACTCCTGATGTTGCAGGAGCCAGGGTAGTGCCGTGGGCTTGGGTAGTTGGGGCGGAGACCATTGGTGATTTGGAGCTGGGCTTTGCAGAAAGAGTAGTGCTAAATGCCAGGTGGATGGGAATGTGTGAAAGGACTCAGGGATAGGTAGAAGGGGCAGCCCTGGTTTTTCTGGGGCATCCATGGACCCCCGGCATGTCCCCCAATTTCCCCCTCACCTTTTCCGTTTAACCAACGACATTGTACATAAACAAAGATGATACAAACAAATAAGCCAGGAGCCCAGGAGGCCTTCTGGAATGCCTTCCCAAAGCGACTCCAGAGTCACGCCGACTTTCTGTTACTTCTACCTGGAGCCTCGCTCTGTCAAGGCAGAGGACAGGAACAGAGGGGAAAATGCAGGTGATCTTCACAACTGCAGTCCTCCTGTGACTAAGACACACAGACGTCATTCTCTGGAGACTGAGAACAGCGGTGATGTCACCCAAGAGCTGAGCTTGCTTCAGGTACCGTTTTCAAAGGAATCTTCTTAGGGGAAGGTTTTAGGCCAGGAATGACTTATTCAAGGAATTTGTCATTAAGCACCAGGGCAGAGCCACTCACAGCCCAGTCTTGTCATCATCTGCCTATTCCCAACTCTGACCTCAACATTATCATGGGGACAGAAGGAAAAAATCAGCAATACTGGGAAACGATGACAACATTTCCTGTAAGTGTCAAAGACCCCAGAGGTCCTCCCGGCATGGCCAAATGATTTCCATCTTCTTAAAGGGTGACAGCCTTTGAGGCAGTAAGTGGTTGGTGTCACTGGGACTGTAGGGTCCTAGTAAGGATGAGATCGACATCTCCTCAGCTGCCCTCTGAGGTCATATTCTTCTCATTGCTTGAAGGGTACAAAACTGAGTCATGATTTTATCCATTTTATTTCTTCCCTCACCCAGAGGCCTGTGAGGTTTTTATGATTTTTTTTTTTTTTTTTTGTCATCATTGTGCAGACAAGGAGACCCATATCAGAGAGGTTAAGTAATCTGCCCAAGGTTACCCAGCTAGGAATTCTTAGGGCCGGGATGTGGACCCAGGCAGTGTGGTTCCAGGGCCAGCTTTCTAACCACAGGCTCCACCGCCTCTTACAACACATGGAGTTACTGCCCAGTGAGTCCATTCAAATGAGGATAAACTGATCAGGTTAAGGTTCTCATAATCCAGTCATTTTACCTCTGAACATTCCTGCCTTAGCACAGGAGGTTTTGGGGGGCACTTCATATCCAAACCATAACGCTCCTCAAAGGCCCCACATCCAAAAACCATCCCATTGGGGGTTAGGGCTTCAATGCATGACTTTGAGGGGCTCGGGGAGGTCAGAGTTCAGTCCACAGTCCTGGGTCCCAGGACTGACTCAGTGAGCTGAGGATCGTGGAGGGCGAGACCTGAACGACTGTTGTGTGAACGGCAGCGATTTGGGCAGCAGAGGACATGAGCAAGCAGTAGCTTAGGTTCCAATCAGATTCGCCATGGAAACGACCTGGCTGAGGCGGCCGGTTATTTTGTTGTTGTTGTTATGAACAATTTGGCAAGAGTCTCGGCCTCGAATCGCAGTGGAAAGATTTCCTGCCATCCTGAGTGGTCAACTTGGTGAAAGGCATTTGGTTCGCTCATGTTTATTCTGTGCTCTGTTGCTAAGGAACAGGTGATGCAGCCCAAGGTGAAGGTGGGCGACGGAAGCTGAGCCCCGAAGGCGCTTCCTGAACAAGCCTTTACCATAGCACGCAGTGTCTTCCAGCCCCTGTCAGTAACCGACCTCGTAGTTATGTGTTGTCTTCCCTTCAGGAACAGGCTCACGGGGACCAGAACTTCATCTGCTTGCTTCCAGGCCAGATGAGCTGGTGAAACAGGACTTTCTCAGCTGGTGGTGAGTATTTGTTCAGTGAGCATTGGACAGTTTTCCAGAAAATGCAAGAAGATACTTCAATGCTATCAGTCAGACCTCATTTTGATAAAAAACAAAAGGTTCAATGTATAACTCTGTCAGGAGAAAGCAGCCCATATAGGTGTGGAATCAGAACCATTTGCTGTAGCCCCTGAGCACAAAGGCCGTTGGAGACATGGCCCCGGGTGAGGACACTCAGAGCAGACATCTGAGCACAGCCCTCAATGAAATGGTGGAAGTGGAGTGTGGATGGGGCACCTTGGGTAGGAGGATCCAGTGTTTGAAATTCCTTTCAGTTTAATACCAGCCAAAATGTTGCTCTCAAAAAACCATGAAGACTTAAGTAGCTCCATGCTGGGATTTTTTTTCCCCTTTGGTTCTTTGGAAGATTGGAACCAAACTGAGTGCCCAGTACCAGTGAGTGACACTGGCCTAGGCTTTGGTTTTAGAATATTGATTTCTGTCTAGGTATGCTTTAGAAATCAATTTTTTATTTTAATAAATTCATACCTGTTTCTTTTACTGTAAATCTTCTGAACTTTAGAAAATGGGATATAAATTTAAACTTGAATAGCTGAGTAGAGATACAAAGAGCACTCTTAGAGAACACCAGTCATGACGGGGTGGGGGGGGGGGCGGCGGGGTGAGTGTCTGGCAGCCCTGGAGATCCCTCCCCTTCCTGGTCCCCTGCCTGGAGTGCATTTCTGCCCCCTCTGGTCCTCATGCTCATCCCTTGCTCCAGATTGGCGGGAGGGTCCCAGTCAGCCCATGCATCTCCTGCCACCTCTTTTGCTATGTCACGTGTCACAGCCATGCATCCAGCCAATCTGCCTCTGGGTTCCACATGGTCTCCTTCAGGACGGTCAGGATCCACTGAGACGGGCCAACCCTCCAGCTGTGTTCCAGGTCACGTCTCCCTCAAAATTTAGGCCACAAGACTCCATTTCCTGAGTTCCTTAGACTTCCACTTCTCTGATTTCCCTTGTTCCTCTTGAAACACCTCTTTAGTCTCCTGATATCTTTGGTTCAGTAAATGCAAACCTGTTTATATAAATGTGCCTCGAATGTCCACTGTGTGCCTGGCACTGGGTCCTGGGGCACGGGGCTGCCACGCCAACTCCCTCCGAGGCCTCTCTTTTCCCCAGGGCTGCCTCGTGGGCCTCCACTACCCCTCCGTTCTTTGGCTCTGGTCCACATGGTTGGACTTGCTTAATCTTATGGCCTATTTCCTCTGCTTGACTCTGAGTTCTTGGAAAGCAGAAGATTCATCTCTGTATCTTAGATATAGAGGCAGGAATAATGGGTGTTGGTACATACATTTTTTTTTTAATTGAATAAGCTAAGGACATAAGCAGAATGAGAAAGAACAGGGCCTTTCACATACTATGTGCTCACTAAATATTTGCCTAATAGAAGGGAACATGAGGTTCAGAGGCATCCAGTAACCAGGCCAGGGAAAGGGAGAAGTGGTGGATGGTGTGGATGAGTGACAGCGTATGTATGTGAGAATCACGGGTTTCTGTGAAGATGCAGTGACAGTGACTTTGAATGCATGTATCTAATTTGGTCCAATAAATACTTCTTGAATATCAACTATGAATAGGAAAGCAGAACAAGTGGCTGAGGTTTGATTAATAAGACACATGTATCGATATTTGCAAAGCACTATGGTATTACAGGCATGTACTCTGGGACCAGAGGAACCAGATATGTGACTTTGAGGCTTACATAACCTTTCTGGCCCTCGGTAGTTTTTTTGTATAAAATAATAGTTAAAATACCCAATTAACAATTGTTTATGGTTTAACAGGTGCATTATAATTATCCTCAGTAGTGGGATTCACTGTGGTGGATTTGTGCGTGCACAAAGCAGGATTTGGTCTGTTTCATTCCCTGAATCCCTTACCTTTTCCTCCTCTCCTCCCTCCCCCAGACCCTTCCTCTAGTCGACTGCTCCCTCATCTATTTTCACGAGGTCCCTTTTCTTTCCTTTTCCCTCTCCATCTCCCACATATAAGAGAAAACACATGACCCCTGACTTTCTGAGTCTGTCTTATTTCACTTAGCATGACGTTCTCTGGTTTCACCCATTTTCTTGCTAATGATTTAATTTATTCTTCTTTATGGCTGAGTAAAATTCCATTATGTACATATATCACATTTTCTTTACCCATTCATCTGTTGGTGGACACCTAGGCTGGTTCCATAGTCTGGCTGTGGTGAATTGTGCTGCTATAAACATGGATATGCATGTGTCACTGTAGTACAGAGACTTCGGTTCTTCAGGATGAATACCGAGGAGTGGTATAGCCGGGTCGTATGGAGGCTCCATGCTTAGCCTATTGAGGAGCCTCCATAGTGATTTCCATAGAGCTTGTACTAATTTAAAATTCCATCAACAGTATGAAAGTGTTCCTTTCCCCCATGTCCTCTATCTATGTATTATTACTTGTGCCCTTGACATTTGCCTTATGATTTTGAAATGAGACAATTCATGTAGTGTACAAGGTCCATGGCAAGGACAGTTTATAAAGGGTGATAGTAATGGCCAAATAAGGCATCAAGACTACTCTAGGTTCATGTTCACATCACAATGAAGAGCTATATTAACTTTTTAAGTCAAGATAAAAATGTTTACCAAACTCCCAAATACTTAAGTTGAACCATATGAAATCATTAACATTCAGCAGTTTTTGACTTATTAAAATGGCACTGTCCCCTTTAAAGTCCAATTTTTCCTGTATGGTACAGTCGGTCACGGGCCAAGCAGAAGCGAATCCCTTAGATCTCTTCTATCCACTCTGACTTCTTCCTCTTCCTCTCAGCCTACCTGTTCCTGTGTGTCCTGCCTGCTCCCAAAAAGGACCTGGGGAGGCTCACATCCCATAGCAGTGAGGCTGTCCTGTCTGTCTGGTTCATCTGGCAATTTAATCAGGTACATCTGTGACAAGCCTTCCATTACCTTGAACTGCCCCTGAGGTGCAGGACACTAACTCAGGAGCTGAACATGGGTCCTGGTGAGGAGGCGTTGACCATGGCCATCACCTGCATCTGAACCATGAGCCCGAGGAAGAAGACCTGTTCTATCTGATGGCAAGATGTGAAGAATTAGGACCCAGAGCCAGACACAGTGGCACATGCCGATAATCCCAGTCACATGGGAGGCTGAGGCAGGAGAATTGAGAGTTCAAAGCCAGCCTCAGCAACTTAGGGAGGCTCTAAGCAAACTCATGAGACCCTGTCTCTAATAAAATACAAAAAAAAAAAAAAAAAAAAGGCTGGGGATGTGGCTCAGTGGGTTAAGCACCTCTGGGTTCAATCCCCAGTACAAGAAAAAATAAAAAAAGAACTAGGACCCACAGGAAGATTCTGGAGCAAGAGGTGGGATCCTAAACAGGGATCTGAGGCATGTGACTGTACCTCACCTCTGAGGGGAAAAAAATAAAGACAGGGGTACAGGGCTGCAGATGAATATATATTGTACTTTCTTTTTTAAAAAAAAAATTTTAAATTGTAAATGGACACAATGTCTTTATTTATTTATTTATTATTACTTATTTTTTATGTGGTGCTGAGGATCGAACCCAGGACCTCACATGCGTGAGGCAAGAGCTCTCCCACTGACCCAGCCCTATACAATGGACTTTCTAGACACCAAGCCACGGTAGGGCAGGTGGTAGTTCTGTGGTGACTGACCAGCCATCCTGTGCCTCTTCTTTCCGTCCCTAGTGCTTTCTGTAGGGGCTATCCTCATGCCCTCCACAAGGTCTAGCCTTGCAGTAAGAACACTGTGTACTTGATTTTTATCCCTGGGGGAAGGACTGGCTCATCCTCATGAGGGTGGTAATCTTGGATAATCATGGTAGAGTCCCTAACAAGCTCTGCACCCCTCAACTCGCGGCTTGAAGGGTACATCCGGCAAAGCTGAATAGAAAAAGTGCCATGGCTGTCGCCATCGGTATTTGTGGAGCTTGCTTTTCTAGACTTTCTCCAGTATCTCTCTGAACTCTGCTTCATAGAGAAGATGTATATTTATTACCCATCTAATTTTAATGAGGACTTAGAGAGGTTAAGGACCTTACCTAAGGCCACACAGCCAACAAGGAAGGGGTAGCAGTCTGGTCTTTTGACTGCTGTCACTGACCTGGGGTGAGTTTCCTCGAATGAGCACTCACAGAAATCTGGAAAGGGAAGAGAAGACAGGGGACGGAACAGGAGCAGGAAGATTAGCTCCAGCCCAGAAAGCCTCCGATGGGGCGGGGAACCCAGCAAGTGAGGCTGTCATGGGGGAGGAGGAGGCCGTGGCCAGGAGGGCGCAGACATGCCGAGATGCTCCTACGGATTCATTCTGGGTGAGTGAGCCCAGCTGCGTCTTAAGCCTGGACAGATCTCCACGTAGCGACTGTCCCTGCTCCCGTGTGGCTGTCCTGGCTTGGAAACACTACACGTGCTCCTTCTAATTAATATGGGACCCGCGTCGCACAGCTACCTTGCAGCACTCTTGGGACTGTCTCTCTGCAGAGTGGAGAGCAGATGACAATCGGGCTCTTCCCCTTTCATGTGCCCGTGGAGACAGATACACCCAGGTGGACAATGGGCAGCAGTGGGTCTCTCCCTTCAGGCAAGAGACGCAACCTGTGTGTCGGGGGAGTGAGATGGCACCCTCTTCATCTCAAAAGCTTGCTTCTTCCTGTGCCCGGGGAATCACTACAGTGGCTCACCTTGTCTCCTGGGGGTGCAGAAGGGAGGCATGTGCCCCAAAGTGGACCCAGAGCACAGCCTTCTTGGTCAGGGAACCGCTTACCATGATCAATGCCTCCAGGTCTTGACTGGACTCCACGTTTACCTGGTGGCCTTGAGCAGGTCGCTAGACCTCTTTATGCCCCTGATCCTGTAAAATGCTGAAATACTGTTTCTGGAGTTCTTCGGTAGACCTGGGGTGAGTTAATAAAATGAATTGTGATACACAGAAACAAACATTAATGGAAGCTGGTAATGAGCATGGCTTGTGATTATCACCGTGCCCTGGGAAGAGAAGCTGACTGAGCCTTCTAAGTGCTTTCCATAAGGCTAGACCTCCTCCCAGATAATATTTATGAAACCATTATTATACAAAAAGACTGGTATTTTCATTTTTTTTTCTCTTAGCTCATACTGCCTTACGTCTCAATGGCTAAGGGACCATTATCAATACCCCTTAGTTGCAACTGGGAAAAAAGGTGGCTCCATGTGGTGCATGTCATTGATCCACAGCCTCTGTGTCCTGGGAGTTACGAGCATGCACACCACCTGGGCAGTCAGAGGGATGGACTTCTCCATTGTGTGCAGGGGACCACAAAGGGGCCAGGGCTTCCCACCCACATGCTAGTAAACCCCAGAGGCTGAATGCCAGCTTCTGACCAATTATGACACAGCTACCCCTTGAGGAGAGGCACATACAGGAAGTCCAAAAGCCTTTTGTCCTCAGTTTTTTTTTTTAAAGTTCAAAAAAGTCTATTCCTTCCGAGTTTAAGAAAATTTTTCTCCGAGGCTGAAGGGATTTGTGCATTCAATAATTCTTTATGGAATACATCCTGTGAGTATGAGCACTTTCCTCCATAGCACTAGAAACTGTAAGGATAAAAATACACAGTATATCCATTTGAAGATCTTACAGTCCATGGAGAAGGACAAATAAGAGAGAGAGATCTCAGCACAGGGTGGCATGGGCTCTGGGGAGGTGAGTCCAGGGTGCTATGGGAGACAGACAGGACCTCTAACAGCAGAGGAAGGAAGGACTCTATCTGTCTCTGTCTCTGTCTACCTAGGAGGGAGAGAACCGATTACCATCAATGGTTGTTATGGGAGGAAATTCTGGGAGTAAACCCATGATGATGTAGAAATGAGAAGTGCCCTCAGACAAGGCTTTTAACACACCTTTGGGGAAAAAAAAGACAGTGGACACAGGTGTGGTCAGAAAGAGATAAGTTGGAACACAGTAGAATGGAGAGGTAGAGGATGACAGGTAGTTAAAAAGAGCAGGATTTATTGAAAGCCTTTATGAGACTCTTGAAGAGAGCATTCTTGCTTCTCCTGCATGTGCAGCAGCTGATTGCCAATCTCCAAGTTGAATGAGGGCATCCTTCAAAGCCTGGAATGGCTCAGAGATGAATATAGCCTGTACCTTCTGGCATTTAGAAGTCCCTGGGAGAGCAGGCCTTCTGCTCCATCATCCAAGCGCTGTGGTTCTCAGCAGTGAATGATTTTGTCCTCTGGGAAATTTGGCAGTGTCTGGAGCAGGTGTCTGGAAGGACAACCAGCTTGGGAGAGGTGGTGCAGGTCTCTGGAGTATAGGGGCCAGGAATAATGAAATGTGTAGGTGAGATAGGGAAGAATTGTCTTGCCCCAATGTCAATAGTGACAGTCTAACATAAAGTCCTCAAGTTTACATTCCCCCCTTCCTGCCCACCAAGTCCAAACAGTACTCAGTAGCCATTCCAGCAATGTCCCATCCTGAAGGGTCTACTTAGCCAAGGGCCTGGCCTGGATGCTGTTGGAGATGTGCTATGCACATTCATGAGATGGTCATTGGGACAGGAAGAGGAGGGGTGTTTCAACCTTGTTTTGGAAAATTCTGAGACCGTGCAACCATATTTTTTAAAAAGAAGAAAGCATGTGAATTAGGAAAGAGAAAATGAACAGTTCCTGTGGCATGCCATGGGGTAAGAAAGGGCCCTGAAGGGTTGGCTGCAGTACCAGCATTGGCCAGCAGAGGGAAAATGGGACAACAGAGCAGAACAAGGAGAATGCTGCCCCTCAAGGTGGCAATTCCAAAGATTCTTAAACATCCACGATCAGAAGCCAGGAGTCCAACTGGAATTGAAAGCATGAAGCAAATAAGGCAGAATTGTCTGCTGGCTCCAGCACGATGCGAGTTTCCCACAGTTGAGAGCTGAGGCAATGGAAGAACTGGAGCTGAAAGGTGAGAGGCCAGAGGAAACATGGGGGTTGGGAAGTAGGAGCGCCTGATTCATTGCCAGATGCGACCCTTCCCCAGATCTAGGGAGAGTAGACCTCTGACGTGCCTTCAGGTGACAACTGGGTGTTGGCAGTGATCCCTCCTCCTCTGGGCATCCATTTTGCTTCTTACAGGGCCAGTGTCCCTAATATTTATTTGCATCCCGTAGGCGGTCACAGGACAGCTGGAAGGACTAACCTGCTGCAGGTGTGCAGTGTTGTGAGTGTGTCTGGAAGAGGGACTTCAGAACTGGCGGGAAGGTAGAAGCCTGTCCACCAGGCCCTGGTTGGAAGCGGGCCATTCCATGTGCAATTCTCGCCAACAGTGCCAGGATGGCCCCGAGACCCCTGCATCACATGCTCGTGTGCTTCAAAAGTCATTCCACAGGCAGTTTTTTATTTTGTAAAAATAAAACAGGAAGCATTAAAACACTTCCCACAGGAGTTCCAGGGAAGACCTGGAAGTACTCTGGACCAACGCAAGTTACATTCTCATCAGAGATAAGAAACAGATCCACCTTCCAATATTCATCTTACTACCGCTGATGATAGTTACTCATTCCATGTTTATTCATGAGTGTCTGCAACAAGATCAAGGTGACTATCTCAGAAATCTCCCTTATCTTTGGTGTGTAGCTAGCCAAGGTGGCAATGGGGAGAAGGTCCAAGGCCCAGGAATTTGGGCTAGTGATGGTACAACCTCTATAGTGCAAACAGGATACAAAATACTGGTCCATTCCAGAAACCTGATTAAAATTGCAGCATAAAACTCAGACCACAGGTTCAGAACATTGTGCTTTGTTTGCTGTCTTACAAAACATATTTTCCTGATATCTACCAGGAATAAACAACCCTCCCCTACCATTAGAGCGGGCAAGGAACTGCATGTTCTGTAAGGGCTGGGCACCATCCTTAGTCCTTTATTTGTTCTGACATCTGCTCCTCAGAACAGTCATTTGAGTTAGTATTATTATGCCATTTCATGTAATAAAATGAGAAGAAACAAAGGTTCTAAGAGATCACTGTTATAATCTACTGAGTTTTTATTAAGTGTCTTCTATATTAGGAACTGAGCCGTATTCTGGGGGGAAAATAGATAACACGACAGTATCTCCCCTGTCTATACGATGAGCACACTCACAATCACATATCAGAAATAGCATAATGGAAGTGGGAACAACCGGGGAACTGCCTGAAGGAGCCCGAGACAATTTCATAGTGATGTGATTCCAGATGACTCTGAAGGAAAGGGATTTTCCAGTCTTTCGCTCTGCCCAACGCCCTAATCTCATACTGTCGCAAAATGATATTTCCAATTTCCATGGAAACTCCCTGCAGGCTAATTAGAATACAGCTTATAAATTTAAAATAGAGTTTGATAGTCCCTGATGCATGCCACTGTCTCCTTCCTGCTGGCAGAGTTAAGTAGCCCATATAGAACATTTTGGGGATTCTCAGGATGGGACAAGACTGGTGGATGTCGTCACTCTCTTATCCAGCAACTGAATTCACCTGAAACACCACCTGGGACAACTGAGTCACCTGCGTCTTCCATCTACCCTAACCTGCAGCCACTTTGAGGGCTAGGTGCCCTCTTCTCTTCCTTGGTGGCTCTCAGGCTGGCTCTGGCCAGCCCACCAGTGGCCCTGTGCAAGTGTCTTCACTGGAGCCCATTTTTTAGAGGGCAGCTGAAGGAGAGAGTCCAACATTAGTCCTCAGTTTCTTTGTTATTTTTTGATTGTTTGTTTTTAAAGAAAGTCTATTCCTTCTGAGTTTAAAATAAGAAAAAATTTCCCCAAGGCTGCATTCAATAATCCTTTGTTGAGCACATCCCATGACTCTGAGCCCTCCCCTCCTCGACACCAGAAACCATAACGATAAAAACACACGATACCTCCATTCAAGGAGCTTGAGTGGGGAATCACACAGGTCTACCACGGCAGACCCTCTGATTTGATTTCTCCCATCACTAATACGCCCTTTCAAAATATCAATTGAAGCAAAGGGGAAAATCAGGACTGTAAGTGAGAAAGCAGATATGAGACCAGATGTGTGTTGGTCACCATTGCTGCCGTCACAGGGCTGGCTGGCCATGGGGTTATTATTACCCAGAAGACTTACTGTCACCTCACATCTCAGAGGATATCACAGTGTGCTTCTTGTTCCACTGGATTACTTTGAATTAATGTTAGTTTGTAATCCATACTCCACTGCCCTTCAGTGACTTTAAGTCAAACATTGTTCCCTGCAAGGAGTCAGTGCACGGCAGCAGCTATGTGGTTAAGGTGCCTGTGGGTCCTGGCTCTGCAGAATAAGAAAAAGCCAAAGCCCATGTGGCTTGCCTGGCGACCCTGCAGAATATCAATCTAGAAGGTGCATAATAGGCAATATAGTTCATTTTAATTAGGATTAATTTGGAAAGGATCCGTCAGTTCATCTGGCCTTTCACCTTCCTGTCCCCTCTTCCATGCTGGATCTTTCCCTGGGGTCTGCTCTCAAATGCGTGGTTCGTCTAAATTTAAATGACTGCAGCGAGGTTTACGTCATTCCCCTGGGGATGCTATTACACAGTCTAATGGATTTCTCCATGATTATTATTTTTTTTCCCAGAGATTCAGCCCAATTTTTTTTTGCTCAAATTTGTCTCCTTTTTCCTCATTATGTACCCTCAGAATCAGAAAAAAATCACAAAAATGAAGGTGAGAATGACCAAGCATCTGTTTTCTACTCTTTAGCAATAAAGATGGAGACTGGCCCTGAATGCTTTCTCAGTTTCACATTTTGTAGGTGAGCTGAAACATTTCCAGCCTTTTTACTCATGGAAGAGAGTCTCCTTTTCTCATAAAAGAAATCCAGAGATTTCCCGGGGTGGGGGTAGTTTTGTGTTCTGATGGTGGCCGTGCACTTGACGTGACTCATGCCACCTGACTTCTCTGACCCCATATGAACAATAATGCATTTGCCAACACTTGCAGACTTCTCTGTGTCTGGAGAATAGAAAAAAAATCTTTCCAGCTTTTGTGAGATGAGACCTACAACTTGACCTTCATTAGCACCAGTTTCCAACCAAGGAAGTTATATGGACCATGTCAGGATTCCTTGGACGACATCCAGAGAATCTTAGAACTCCAAGTTGAGTAGGTAAACAAGCAGGTTTAGATGGTGTCCATGCCATATGTCTCTCATGTGTGCACAGAGAGGAGCAGGGTCACCAGGGGGAATGAAGGAGAAATAGCAGGGCTGCAAAGGAAACACCCCGCATTCACCGTCCCCAGTTTATAGAAGAATAAATTCCCATGCAAGGTGGGACTCTGACTCCTTAGGCCTCCCTGGTGATCTTATTGCTTTTGATTATCATTGTTACTACAGTGTGAGAAAGACAGCAATGACCTGCTCTGAGAGGGGATCCTTCTTGTGGGCAATAATGATTCTGGAAAAGCACTAATGAATTCAAGAATGGTAAGGACTGAATGGTTGCGTTTTGCTGTCCCCCAAGCAAAGGTCTCTAAATGCAGTTCCCCTTAATTATCATACTAGGTGGCAACTCAGATAGAGTGAGGTGGATGGGCAGGAAATGACTCTTAAAGTGTGACGGCGCACGGTGTATCCATGCCCACACCTCTACTTCCAAGCCCCGGTCACTCCTTCATACATCCCTTCTTTCCATATTTTAGTTATTGCATGATGTTCTGGGCCCAGGCCTGTGCTAGATGCTGGGGATAGTTGATCCGGTCTATTGGAAGGAGGTGGAGACCACGCATCAGCATTTCAAGAGTAAAAAGCTGTACTCTCACTTTGCTTTGGAAGTAAAAGTCCATTGAAAATCTTTCTAAATGGATTACGAAGTTCCATAAAGATGTGCAAAGTGAGAGAATATAACATAATGAGCACTTATCTGCCCCTAACTATCTTCATATTTAACGTGTTTGCTTTCAGATCTTAGCATTTTGACATTTTTGCTCTGGCTTTTTAAAAATAATGAACATTACTACTATAATTGAAGCCTGCTGGGCACTCTGCCTACCCTTTAGCTAGCATCATTCCACACTGAATGTTTATCATTTCCATTCATGTTTTTACCCCTGTCACATAGGTGTCTTATGTATGAATCTATACATAATAAATAGAACTCTTGTATATGCTTTTAAACTTTATGCAAATGGTGTCCTATTATATCTATTCTGCAATTTGATTTTTATTCAGCCTTATATATTTTGAGATTTTTTATGTTGATACATGTAATTTTACTTCATTCATTTCAATTTCTGCATAAAATTCCATACTATGACTATGTCACAGCTTATTTAACTATTTTTTTTAAGTACTGGGGACTGAACCCAGGGCCATTCTACCACTGAGCTACATCCCATCTCTTTTTATTTTAAGACAGAGTCTCACTAGGTTGCTGAGGCTGGCCTTGAACTTGTGATCCTCAGCCTCCCCAGGAGCTGGGATTACAGGCCTGCACCACAGTGTCTAGTTTACCAACTCTTTATGGCCACTTGGTAGTTTCATTTTTTGCTTTTTCTCTCCATTACTAACAAGGTTAAAGTCAACTTTCTTCTATAAATCTTCCATGTAAATGTGACAGAGTTTTGTAAGATTATGTGCCCAGAAGTGAAATCTCTGATTGCTACTAGGTTCAAAGTGGTATAGAAGAGTTATTACCTATCACTGTCCCTGTTAATAATAACTTGATGGGTGAGTTATAGCACTTTACTATATTTTTAATTGTAGTTTATTAAATACTGGTACTCTAGAACGTCTTTTCACTTGATTATTGGCAATTAATGATTTTTTTTATGTTTTTTCTTTCCTTTTTGAGTTATAGTGCTTTCAAAATTCTTGGTCCCAAGCCTTTACAAGTTATTTGTGTTTCTTACAATTTATACAAAAGTCTTGGACTTACCTTTAATCTTTGTTTATGTCTTTCATTAAAAAGAAGTTTTAACTTAACATTAATGTAGTCAACTTTGTGACTATTCTTCCCTTGTGGTTTTTGGTTTTTGTGTATTGTCTGAGGAATTCTTCTTTAACCCTTAAGTCAAAGATGCTTTCCTATTTTTTTTTCTAACAGTATATTTTTGCTTTCCTTTAGAGCTATTTCAGTACACTTAGGCTTGGATTTTTGTGTATGTGTTTCTTGATTCTTCTCCACATGGATAACCAATCATCCATCTTTTTCCTATCTTATAATATTAAATTTTTACTTATACATTTTTGTGCTGTTTTTCCCTATTCTATGCTCTCTTTTTCTATTCTTGCACTAGTATCATCTGCCTTAATTATTATAAGACTGTGATGGTTAATTGTATGTGTCCACTTGACTGGACCAAGGGACCCCAGATAGGAAGGTCAAATACAGTTTCCGGGTATGTCCAGGTGATTCTAGAAGATATTAGCACTTGCATCAGCAGACTGAGTAAAGACATCACCTTCACCAATGTGGTGAGCATCATTCAACCTGTTGAGAACCTGAATGGCACAGAAAGATGGGGAGGGGCTGGAGCATCCACCTCTTACTGCCCTCAGATGCTGGTCCTCAGGCCTTCAGGTTGGGCTGGACCTATACCAATAGCTTTTCTGAGCCTTTATTTTGCAGATGGCAGATTATAGGACTTGTCAGCCTCCATAATCCCATGAGCCAATCCCTCCTAATATAGCTCTCCATGCCTGTGAATATCCATTTTCTTCCATCTAGAGAGCCCTGACTAAGACAACACTGTAAGCAATTTTGCTGCTCAGTGAGACGACTCTCTACCTTGTTCTGTTTCAAAACTTCCTTTCATCATCTTTTGTCTTTTGCTCTTGCATATAAAATTTGGGGCCAGCTCATCCAATGCCATGAGGGAATGAATCGACTAGTTCTAGAACTCTGGGCATTTGAGCTGCTGCATCTTTGCTCTGACTGCTGTGACAGCACAGAGGCACTAATGAGATGCAGGCTCATGCTAAGTGCTCTCATTATACACTCAATCATTTAAACCTCACAAGAAGCCTAGAAGGTAGGTACACATTATTTGTCCCTGGTTCTAGTTGAGGGAAGAGAGGTCTGGTGAGATTAAGTAATTTGGCCAAGTTCCCAGGGTTATTATGAGGCATAGCCAGAGTACCTGGGCTTAAGTCTATTCTAATCATATGCCAGGGCTCAACTTGACATCCAAAAACTTACTATTATGCACTTACTGACATCCTTTTTATTTTACCAAGGGAGGAACTAAAGCACAGACGAGGCACATAATTGATCTAATGTCTTTGTCAAGTCCAGAATGGAAGAAGACTTAAATCCCTTGGCCTTCCCTGTATAGAAACTCCTTCTTCCACTCCCACCTCCACACTTGCCCTCCAGCTCTTGCCTCTGTGCCTTTCTAGGTCAGAGAACTAGAATGCACAACCGAGAGGCATTGGGAGCTAGCTCCTGGCCTCATGGACTCTCCAGGTCTCATGCCCTCAGTGGCCCAGGGCACTGGGACAGGTGAATGCCAGCTCTAAAGACAGAGCAGTGTCTTCAGCCCGTGGTTTCTGGGATGCTTGGTGACACTTTCATTTCATTTCTCAAAACTCGTGGTGGTTCGGGAGTACAGACTGACAGGACAGAGATCTCTCCCCTCTGTGGCCACGCTTGCCAGATGACAGGCCGTGTGCACTTTCTGGGAAATCTGGGAGGAGAGCTGAGTGCTGGTGACGGCGGAGGTGAATCTGCAGGAGCAGATTACGTGGAAATTAATAAAGTAAGAAAACATGGGTTAGGAGCTGTCGAGGGAGCCAAAGAGAAAAGCATATTATAAAGAGATACTCATCGACGCGGGTTGATGGTTAGAGGACAGACCCTGTCATCTGCAGCTTTTGCTATAAATCTCAACTCGGCCATCAACGTGCTCAGCAACTTTGAGCAAGTCACTCCAGACAGCCTGGATGTCTCTGTTCCCTTATCTTCGAGAGGAGGCCCCTGGGGGCTCTCACTAAGGGAAGAAAAGCAGCTTAGTCTGAAAGAAAGAGCAGCAGCCTATTAGTGGGTTCCTGCCCCGCAGATATGGGCACACCTGGCTGCAGGGGGAGGCGAGGGAGTGAGGGCACAGGGGGAGAGTCACAAAATCAGGCAAGTTGACTCTGAATTCCTCCAAAGGGAGTCAGTTATAGACCAGAGACCTTGATCTCCACTTGTTTTTTCCTCTACTCTTGTACTGCAAACAGCGTTGGCAAACCATGTCATTTCCCCACATGTCAGTCCTTGGTCTCTGAGGCAGGATTAGAGTGCAGCCAGCTTAAAACAGGGCAGCAGATGTGCAAGCGAATGCGAGGTGCTGAGCATCAGCATCAAAAGCAATTAGAGGAAGATGAGGACGCAGGCGGGCTTCCAGGCGCTCTCCAGTGGTCTCGGCTCCTCCTCTAAGACAGCGATTCAGCCTCAGAGGGATTGCAGTGCTGGATGGAGGCCCCAGGAAGGAGCCTGGCCCAGCCCTGGAAGGAGAAGCTTTCCTAGTGGTTTTGATATTAATGAGGTAATTATTGTGCATGTTTACGCACCTGTGCCATATTCTCAGCCTCCCTGTGTTCTTTTTCCAAGGAACTGTGACTGCTGTGCCCATACTTTCCTCTATCAGGAGAGGAGGCACCAATGGGAACTCTTACGTTTCCCATGGTGTTGGAGATGACTCGGGCACATCAGGGGCGCAGAGCTAGCAGCACAGCTGAGAAGGTGGCGTCTTGTAAGGGGCACACACCAAGTGCTGTGGGTTGGAGGCTGCACACTGCAGGAGGGAGACCCTTTATGGCCTAAAAAAGAATTCAGATTGAGAGAAAAAGACACGGACCAAAGAAAGGTGGCTAGAGCGTTCTTGAGTCCCCCCAGGGGAAAGTGAGACTAGGAATATCAGAAGGGGCACTGCCTTGTGGGGAGTAAAGAGGATGGTTTATTCCCAGGAAGGTCAAAGGAGCCTGAAAAATCTTAGGGGACAGATACAGTTGAGTGTCTTCACTGAGAGATTGAGGAAGAGAGAAAGCCATCACTTCCTCTACCTTCCATCAGAGGACCATAAAATAAGACTTGAAAGGATGTACTTTGCATGCATTCAGGGTGAAGAGGAAATTCAGTGGTTCCCTCCATTCTTGGAGGATGTGTTCCAAGACCCCCAGTGGATCCCTAAAACCACAGGATGTCTGGACTGGTAATACTGAACTCTATGTTATACTATGACTTTCTACACATTCACGACCATGATGAAGTTCATAAATTAATGCAGTAAGAGATTAATGGTAAGAACATAATAAAATAAAACAATTATAACAATATACTGCAAAACAAGTTATGTGAAAATGTGCTCTCTCTCTCTCTCTCTCTCTCTCTCTCTCATTATCTTATTGCTGTGTATTTTCCATTCTTTTTCTAGTAATAATGTAAGAGAATGCAATATCTGCATGATAAGATGAATTGAGGTGAATGACATAGGCATTGTGACATAGCATTAGGCTACTATGTCAGGGTTACCTGTATTCAAACACCATGTTACCATGGCCTTGGATCTAGCAACTGAGATAGCCTCTAAGTGACTACTAGGCAGGTAGTGTATACAATATGGACACTCTGGATCATATCCTAAGTGGGACAGAGCAGAATGGTGTAAGATTTCATCATGCTACTCAGAATGGCACACAATTTAAAACTAATGAATTCTTTATTTCTGCAATTTTCCATTATATATTTTCAGACTGTTTGGGTAACTTTAACCACCACAGGTAGAACCACAAATAAGGGGAGACTACTGTACATCTGTAGGAGAAGGATCTTTAAACTGTGGTGAGAAGGTTTCCACCTGGAAAGAAAGGTTTGTCCTTACAGTGTAAGGGGGTGACAATACTTTATAGGCCTGAGGAGGATGACCATAGGAGGGGAAGATGGGCCTCACAGTGAAACACATGACTTCAGTCTCGGATCTTCCATCTCCTGACAGCAAGACTTCAGGCAACTCCTGATACCATTGGAGGTTTGGCTTCCTCACACCTAACCTGGTGGCCATGACTCCTGCCTCAGAAGCTGCTGAGGTCAAAAGAGATGAGACTGTGTGCGTGAAATCACCTTATAAATCCCAAGGCGTATGGGAAATGTTAGGAAAATGGTGTTTTAATCGTTTTATTCTGTGGGTGATTCCAGAAACAAAAAGTGGGACATGCTATGGGCTCAGTGTGTAGCCCAGCCGCCTGGTACTTGTCCCCCTTGGGTAAGATTGCAAAGCCTGGGAAATGGTGACCAGGAATGATGTTGAGGTGGGAGGGTGAGTGAGGAAACCCTTTCCACAGGGAATTCTCTCCTTCCCATGACCCAGTGAGAGGACAGAGATAAGGGGAGCGACCATAGTGATTGTCATGTTGGAGGAGAGGATACAGGATGTGGGGCTTTGAGGAGCCCCTTGTCATGCTCCACCTCTGAGAAACACTTAACCAAAGTTCCTTGGGGTCTAATAAACATTAGCATTAGGGAGAGTGTAAAAAATGCAAGCCTATCTGAACCTGGGTGGGGCCGGCAGGAGGAGGGAGACAGCACACACAACGCTTTGGTGTCACCAGGTGACGGGAGGATTTTCAGGTGGAGAGTTCTCTGTAGACCACACACCATCTGTTCTCAGCCTCAACTCAACAACTCTTCTGAGTTCTCCCACCTCTCGGGAGTATTTCCAAGACTCCGTGACTTCTGACCTGTTTAATTCTAACCCAGTAGACTCTTTTAAAAAGAAAACACATATATTTAACATCAATAGAAAGGATGTCTACTATCCAGTGGAGCTCCATAAGCCCCATTTTTAAAAAGGAGTTTGAAGTCCTCAAGGGATAAAGGAAATGAAATTTATCATAATCAGGTGACAGTTCCAAATCAGGACAGGTCCACATAGCTTGCCTCCTTCAAACCCTGAGCAACTGACTTGGCATTCCCAGATCCCTGAGGATTCCAGTGTGCATGTGCAAAAGCACATTCCTACCAGGTGGCCCCACTTTCCCCCAAATCAGCATCTTCTAGAAGGGCAGTGTGGCAGCCAGCACCAGGTGCCCAGGGTAGGCATATGTCCTTCAAAGTGCTCTGGCCACTCATGGAACAAGATCTGGAGATGCTTTCCAGATGGATAAAAGTGCCTTTGATGTCCAAAAGCATGACCTGAGTTCGTAACGAACTACATATCCAGCATTACCGACTGATACTGAAGGACACAAATCCTAATTCTCGGATTTTAACTTTGTATACCACAGATATTTTCAAACCAGTATGATCCAGGAGCAAATTAAATTAAACCCTGACGATTTTAAATAACAACCTGTCTCCAGATGGTTTGGAGGGTGGACGAGAGGTACAAGGGGCTGGTGAATGTTGACTTTGTAAACTGAAAAAATATAAATTGGAAGCAACGCCACAGGCTGAAGGATGTTGAAGGTAAATGTGGAAGTAGATAGGAGGTTAATTAGGTTTTGACAACTTTCAAGGAGCCAGCACATCTCATTATAACTGACAGCATTAGACTAGAAATCTGTGAATGAGTAAAACTGTTCAAAAGCCCCCAGTCAACCCCCTTTTTGTATAAGACATCAGGCTGATTTGGGGAGGCTGGGAGACATGGTAATGAACTTACAGTCCTCAGTTCTACCCTTATCTAGCTGATAAATCTCTTCCTTGCTCACTGCCTCAGTCTCTCCATCTGTCCCATAGGAACTGTAATGCCTGGTCTGCCTTTTCTTTCTTTTTCTTTTGGTACCAGGGATTGAACTCAGGGGCACTCGACCACTGAGCCACATCCCCAGCACTATTTTCTATTTTATTTAGAGACAGGGTCTCACTGAGTTGCTTAATGCCTTGCTTTTTCTAGGACTGGCTTTGAACTCGCGACCCTCCTGTCTCAGCCTCCTGAGCCCCTGGGGTTATAGGCATGTACCACCATGCCTGGCTCTGGCTTGCCTTTTCCTAATGGAAAAAAAAAATGAGAAAAAGACATCATTTGATTGCAAAATGAGTAGAAGCCAAACTTTTAATCAATTAACACTGACAAAGCATTTTCAAATCTTGTTGGCCATTTGATCCTCACAATAAAGCTGTGGATAAAACCCTCAGATATTCGACCCTCCGTATAAACCATCTTTTGTAACACCTGTCATACTATTACACGATAAAATTAACAGACAATACATCTTTAATTCAAGATATTCCAAATGATAATTATAATAAAAGGAAATAATTCAAAATTGTATAACAAGGCCCTTAATGAGGGTTGAAGAACTCCATTCAGTTATTTTACAGACATGATTGTTCCACAATTCTTGAAGTTATTTTCAAAATTGAGAGCAATTAAAATTAATATTCAAGCATTTCTTAATGCTACTGCTTTGGACTCCTCAGAAAATAGGAAGTCCCTGCCATTTCACAACCAGTTCCTTTCCTGCCAAGGCTCATCTGGCTGTGTGGGTCAGCTTTCCTGCAGTAAGGAGAAGCCTCAGTTCTCACTGGCTGCCAGCCACATGTATTGTTCTCTGGTGTTAATGGAGGCTGTGGATTGGCTGGGGCTTGCTACAGTCTGTGGCTCAGCTCTCAGCTGGGTGTCACCTCTGGTCTGCTCCATGTGGCATTTTCTTCCTGGGATCCAGGCAGAAGGCTAATAGGGTATGTAATTCCTCCAGCAGAATGAAATGACCAGGAGCTGCGGATAACCCAGATGCCTCTTCACAGCTTTTGTTGGAGTGATCTGCCCTTGGTCACACGGCAAAGGTCAGCGATACATAATCCTCTTAGAGGAAGGAAAAGTGGATAAGTGTGCCACAATTTGTCAAGATCTCAGTTCCATTACGGTACCACAGGCAGTCCTGCTAACAGACTTGAGTTGGCACATTGAGAAACTTCTCAACTTTCTTGAGACCGAAGGTCACAAATTCTATCACTAATAGGAAGTGATAAGAACTGTGGCATGGAAGAGGCCATACCCCTTATAAAGGTGCAGCCACCCTAAGTCCTAGCAAGTGGTATGATTGCAAATAGAAGCCCAAGTCCTCTGACTTCTCAATTCAAAAATCAGATATTTCTTCTTAAAATTTTGGCAAGTAGTTTCATTCAACAAGAGCAACTACTATTCTTTAGGCCAAACAAATATCCCAACTCCAAATTTGAACCAATGACTTGAAAATTTTCATTCTGTGCTTTAGGACCACACTTGATGTGGCTCACTGGGAAAGGGCAGAGCTATCCTAGTAAGGAGTTGGACAGATTCTTTTCTCATGTGTTTCTATGACCCAGAGTCAGTGCTCACCTGGGCTGGAGTCACTCAGACTTCATTAACTGGCTCAGGACTCGGGTTCTGGTCTACCCACGGGTTCTGGTCTACCCACGGCTTCTGTCTTTTCTGCCCTGGGCTGGGCTCTCTGAGTTGTGCCGTCTCCCAAGAGAAGCCTTTCAGGCTGATTGACTTAAAATTAGAGCTCAGATGGCAAAAGAAGAGGAGAATAATAGGGAGAGAGATTGCCCTCATTTGCCTCTTTAAACTTTCATATGGAGTGTGATTTGTTAACAAGGGGGAGGGCCTGAGGCATCGAGGGGCATCAATAATTCAGCAGAGGCTGTCAAGCTGCAAATAGCCCCATGGTGCCCAGCTGAGCTCCTGCCTGTGACATGGGCTACTGGGTCAGGCTCCAAGAGAAAGGGTCAGACTTCCAATACCCTACCCATCTCAGTCCTGTTCTCTGTTCCCAGTTCCTAACAGAACTGGAAAACATCCTAATGGAGGCATCTTAGGGAGCCAGCCCAGAACTCCACGGCTCTCAGGTTTCCTGAGGAAGATGCTGGCTACAGGAGCTCCTCTCTCAGTAGGATCCTTAGTGTTAATGCCGTCTCCCTACCTGATGCACCTACGCTCAGGAGTCAGTAAGTGACTTCTACCCACTCACCTCTTCACTCCCCGAATGAATGTTAGTCCTTCCAGTTTGCCAGGCCTTGTTTTCTTCCTTTCCTCAAAATGAAACTCAAACCTCAACTGGACCTGGATGCTGGCCTCCTGGATGATGGTGCCCCTTGGCCAGAAGTGGAGGGGCATGATGGTAACAGTCTCTCCTTGGCCAAACTTAGGTTCCCCTGAAGCCTTCCAGATTAGACCTTTACATCTTCATTGTCCAGTCTCAGCAAGAAGCTTATAACAGGTTAGAGAATCTCCTGCCCTCCACAGACAGAGCTCCGGATTCTGTAGAACTTCTTCAAACAGCAGGACAGGCCCAGTAACCCAGAGAGAGCAGGAAAGGGGCAAATGTTAACTAGTGGGTTCTGCCTAATGCCATTAACTTAACTTTTAGAGTTGATGCTATCAGCCAGCAGTAGATCTAGGAGGTGCTGCTTTCCATTTCTGAGTGAAGCAGGGAGCTGAGAGAATACCACTGTAACCAGGAGAGTTTTGCTCGCGACAAAAGGCCTATCCTCTCCCCTGTATGGTTGGGTCACCCACGTGGGAACAGGAAACTGAGCCAGGGGGAAGCACAGTAGGGAAAAGCACTTGTCCCTTAGAGAATGGTAAAAATCAGATTCAGTCTATAGTTTTAATAGTTTTCACTTTTACATTGTAATTTCCTTTGGATAATTTAGGGCTTGGATAAAAGTATGAGGTTCCTCTATTGCTTTGAGAAGTGGTATTATATCGAATAAAGGGGTGGAATGATATTGGAGGGTTTTCTTGTCCCTCCTTCATGTCCTCTCTGGCTCCTTGCTAGGAGAATAGACTCGAAGCCACCATCCAGGGTTTCCAGGTAGTGAAAGGCTGTGAGATGACTGGTCGCCAACTTCGGAGTTAGAGGGCAACTGAAGACCTCAGGAAATACATGAAATGAGCCCTTTACTTTCCTACACATGCTGTGAGAAGACAATTGACACAAGGAACAAGGGCTGGTAGGAGGAAAGGAGAGCAGAGAGTCTGATGCTTGGGGTGATAACATTCAGTCCTATAGATGCCACTCAACACAGGGTGGGGCCATGTCCTGAGAACACCACTGTAGCTTAAGAAGATCCTAGGTTTCAAGTGCATGTACTAAGCCTAACCTACTGAGCTTCATAGCTTAGCAATGCACACAGTACCTTATAGAGCAGGGTTTGTTTGGTGTCATGGTCATGTGGCTGACGGAGCTGTGGCTCAGTCTCACTGCTCAGCATCATGACAGAGGATATCATCAGCCCCAGAAAAGAACAGAATCCAAAATTCAAAGTGGAGTTTCCACTAAATGAATATTACTTTTACACCATTGTGAAGTAAAACAAAAAAAAAAATGGCTAAGTTGAACCAACGTAAGTTGGGGACCATCTGTATAAAGAAAATCAAAATATAAAAGATTAAAATGAATATAATCTGAATGTAATGATCTTATCCCTTAAATATAGACTTATGCTTCTCCGTGGAAGGTCATGTCTACTCAGAACCATCTACACTGGCCTAGCACAGTATAGATAGTTCCATATTTAACTGGATTTTTTTTAATTTAGAAAGAATGTTCATGTGGAAAAATATCACACACTGTTTTGACTCACAATAAATATGAATGGTGGGAAACACAGGCACAAATCTCTTAATTCTGTCCAATGTGTCCATCTCTTTGCCACAACTTTGTGTGCTGTCCCCTTTTGTCCCAGACTGATGCTGCAGTCTCCTTGTGGCCTCCCTGCCCCTTCTTCATGGGACAAAGGCTAGTTCACATCCCACTCCCCTGCCTCAAATTCTCCAGTGCCTTTGGGGAAGGGATAAGCTAAATGACACGCGCGACCAACAGTCCCGCCGCCCCCCCCCAGATTCACAACTCACCACCACCATCACCCCATCCTGGGCACTGGCCGCAGCGCCTCTTGCCCTCAACCTTCTGCACCTACAGCTCTGTCCTCCTTCCTCATGGGATCTGATGCGAGTGCCACGGACCCCACACAAACCCCAACAGCACCTGCCATCCTTTGCTTCCTGGTCCACCTCTCCCCTTGGGCTGCATATCCCTGAAGGTGGGATTCCTTATGTCTCCTCTGCTTCTAGTATAATTGAATGAATAAAGTCATAACTTTGATTAGAAAACTAATCCTCAAAGGAGTGCAGGGTTACTCAAGGTCACGGAAGCTGTACTGCAGGCTATGCGGTTCCTTTAGTTCAGACATTGATCTTTTCTTCCTCAACAAGACACAAAACCTTCATCAAGAAGGAAATGTTTGCTTATATGACAAGGATGTCATAATTGGAGTTAACAGAAATATGATGGATTGAGAGAAAATATTTACAACACATAGAACAAGCAAAGGATTCAGGACCATACTCTCTAAAAAGCAAGGGTAAATAGAGAAGGAAGATCATCAGCCTTTTATAAAAATAAGGAAAGATAAACAGTTCATACAGGAAAGTAAGCACTAAAATGATCTTTAGCCTCAACAACAAAAATATCATTTTCGCCCACTAAATTATTAAAAACTTAAAAAAGATTGATGAAAATCCGGAGGTGGTAAGGGTATCACCACTTACACAGGTAATAGAATTGTAAATTGAAAAAAACTTTTTCTTTCTTTCTTTTCACCATTATCCATTGAATTTTAAATGTTCATTCACTAGGACCCACAATGTTAGTTTTCTTCTTAGCAAACTACTAACAATTTAGTGGCTTAAAACAACACAAATTTATTACACTACAGTTCTGTGGTCCAGAAGAACAAAATGAGTCTTACGGAGCTAAATCAGGGTGTTGGCAGGGTGTGTCCTTTACTGTCTGTTTTCTGAGGACTGCCCACATGCTGTGGCTCACGGTGGGGGGGGGGCTCCCTTCTTCTTCAAAGCAGCACCATCAGGCCATTCCTTCTCACAACGCCATCTCTCTGACTCTGTCTTTCAAATCCCTCTTCTACTTTTAAGAACTTTTGTGATTACATTGTACCCTTTTGGATAATACAGGATAACCTTTCTACTGCAAGGTAGAAAGGAACCTTAATTCCTTCTGCAAGATCAATTCCCCTTGACATGCAAACCTAATATATTTGAAGGTCCCAGAAATTAGGACAGAAACATCTTTGGCAAGAGGCATTGTTCTACCTACTACACCAGGCAATTACAGTTCCAGGAATCTATTCTATAGAAATACGTACATATGCCTCAAATTTTTTATGCTGGAAGTTATTTTATGACAGTGGTATTTCTAATACTAAGAAAAATAAAAGAAGAAAAAAAGAGAAAGAACCTAAATGTCCCTCAAAAGTAGAGTACTTACATAATCCTATATGGTGGTTAATTTTATGTGTCAATTGATTGGATCATAGGTGACTGGATAGTTGGTCAAGCATTATTCTGAGTGTTTCTGTGAGAGTGGATCAGATAACCACTGAAATCCATAGACTGAGTAAAAGATTGTCTTCCAATCCTGGGTGGTTACATCCAATTAGCTAAAGGTCTGAATAGAAGGAAAAATCTAAGTCTCCCCTGAGAAAGAGAATTCTTTCAACTGGCGGCCTTTATACAGGCTTCTTTCCTGTGTTCAGACTCAAACGGAAACACTGGATCTTCCTGGGTTTCAGGCGTGTTGGTTGTTGGACTGGAACTGTACTAATGGTTCTCTTGGGTCTCCAGCTGCCAATTCACTCTGAGAATCTTGGGAATTCCCAGCCTCCATAGTTGCATGAATCAATTCCTTAGGATGACTTTCAATATCCTATTGGTCTCGTTCTGGAAGACTTTGAGTAAAATCTTCTATTTTTATGAAAATGTAGCCATAAGGAAGAGGAAGGCTGAGTTTTATGAACTACCCATAAAAGGATCTTCATGGCATATGATTATGTAAAAAAGGAAAATGTATAAAAATTGAAAGGAACATTTGTGAAATACACATCTTTATATATAAATGTACAGAAAGTGACTGAAAGATGCAGATTGAACTCTTAACAATAATTATCTCTAATAATCATCATATAGTGAGGCTGGTGGCTGGGAGTGGGAATGGGAGCTTGGAGTCTAAAGGGTTTTTATGTATTCTTCAGTTGTTTGGTTTTCTTATAATGAGAAAGTGTATATAAATTGCTTGTGTTATTTAAAACACTAAAATAATCAATGATCCATTAATTGTTGGGCAGGGGAATTTTTTTCTAAGTATCCAAATTTAAAAGAAACTGGTTAACCAGCAGCAATACCAATGGATGAACTTACAATAAGGAAGGTTCCTTTCTATTGACCGAAACACCAACACCCATTAACAAGAGATTTGCACAGTATAAAAAAAGTATGTAAGGAACCAAATTAGTGAACAGAAGGGGCTTAATAAGCATGAAATCAGAGCACAGGATGTCAGATGTCCTTGAGGGATGGCCTATTGTAGCTGAGGTTTTAACTCCAATGAATTATCCAACTGACCCAAACACTTGGGCCCAAGACCCTGCCCCTCTTTCTAATAATATCTGCCCCTCTGCCTTGAAGAGTCACTGGAAATCACGAACAAACTCTCACTGTCATTTTGTGACTCTGCCTCAGATCCACCTTTTCTATTTGCACAAAGTCCTGCGTCAAGCCTGGTAGTTTGACGGATTCTATCAGACCACTTTCCATTCTCCTCTGGTGTTGTTAGCTTCCTGACAGTGTACAAAAGATCAGCTGCACACCCTCAGTAAACCCAGATAAAGGGGTTAACCTCAGAGGCATTTTTTTTTTTGCCAACAACAAAGTCCATTCATCCGTTTGGGCTCTTCCTTAACCTTGCTGACATCATCCCTAGATCTCTGATGTTGGACTTCCTTTGAGGAACTGAACTTCCATTGACTATACTGAATTGTGTCCTGGCTGAGTGACTATGGGCAACAGCATTACTCTTTGCCATATTTTTTTTTTCGTTTTTTTGTCCAAGATAAGGGAGTGAGAGCAGTGAAATAGGAATAACACTGAACTTTGGCCCTGCCGGACAATGGAGAGATCAACACAAGGAATCATCCACCCATTTGGTAAATGTTTGCTGAGCTCCTTACTTTGTTCAGCTACACCCACACTTGGATCTGAGGACAGAGTTTCCAGGAGGACATACTGTGAACAATTACAACCTAGGATGCTGTGCTACAGCCTGGGGGCTCGGGTTAAGAAAGGTTTGGAGAGTTAACTCCATTTCCTCTGGTGTTTTTAGTTTGTTGATGGTGTAGCAAAGGTCAACTGGAGAAAGAGCAGGAAATAGGACAACGTGGAGGAAGGTGTCCAAGACCAAAGGAACAGCATGTGAAAAGGACAGAAGCAGGGACAGGATCATAAGACCTTGACTAAAGGCAGATGCAGTAGATTTAAGACAACTCTGAATCCTTTGACATTCCCTTCAAGAGGTGGTGTCTATGTCCCCACCTTTAAGTGGTGGGCCCTGTGGCTGCTTGACCAATAGGAAGCAGCAGAAGTAATGCTAGCCCAGGCCTCAAGAGACCTGTGTATTCCATGCCTTTGCTCTTGGAACTCAGCCATTAAGTCATGAGGAGGCTCAAGGAACTTCAAGAAGAGCCAAATGGAGAGGAATAGAGGCTCCCCACTAAGCACCTGGGTGAACTGCCCAAAGACAACTGGCACCATCCTGACAGCCAAGTGAGTAAGAAGTGTTGGAAATGGGTCAAGACATCTCAGCTAATATCATGGGAAGCAGAAGAGTCATCCCTGCTGAGCCCTGCCCAAATGGCAGATTCATGAGCAACAGGAATGATAGTTGTTTTTTTTTTTTTAATTTTAATTACTTTTTATTGAAACTGCACTGAACGCTAAATGTCCACCTTTTACAATAAACAAGTACAGTAACGGTAACTCACACTAAAACAAAACATACTTCTGATAGCCATTTTTCCTTTTGGGACAGGTTAAAGTTTTTCTTTTGTCACAAAAACAGGAATGTACCTATACAAAGGCTCAAAATAGGCCATCTTTTTAAACAAAAAGGCAATGATTCACAAAAGACTATGAATAGAACATGTAACTAGTTGATACAAATCTAATAACACATCTGAAGTGTTCTTGTATAAAATATCACGTGAAGAAAAGAATTTATCAATGTCTAAGAAAGTGGGTTTGTTCATAGACAATCTGACAAGTTACCATAAAAAGTGTTTCCTGAGACATAAGGAAATGCAACATTATTCTTGAACCCTTAGCAGTTCAAGACTTTCCACTCAATAAAATAGCTGAGGATCTGAAACTGAGAAAATATATTTGAGTACAAACAGCTTGTGAAACTTAATACTTTTTTCTTTTTTGCATCATCAGAGGGTACAACTGAATTTACAACCAACTTGCCTGCTCGGTATGCAGTTCAGCTGTGAGGGAGACACTTCTGTACAGGAGCCTGTACTGTCTTCAATCCTATGCGTGCAGGTGTCTAACACAGGCAAACAGTTTTTTCCCCATTTTTGTAGCAATTTTGTCTTCCTATTAGCAAAAAGAGGTAACAAGCCCCTGTAGACCAAAGGGACTAGAGTCATAAGATGGGGATTTCCTCTTAATATTTTTTTATTTTGATGTTTGGAACTCTTGATGCAACATTCTAGAGCAAGGTGCTCAGGACCTGCTGTGCCCAAGGAACTGATAAAGGAAAAAGCTCTATTATTCTTTGTGATTTGATGCACAGATGGAAAACTTAACACACAATAACAGAAGTTGGTCGTTAATAAATCACGTCCTATTCTTTCAGCGCTTCCGGAAGCAGAGGACATCTTCAGTTTTCTAGCTCTTGTAGCTTTTAACACTGCAACACCAACGATGCATATGTCCAGGGTCAGTTAAAAAGACTGTCAAATTCCTTCTGTTAGTTCATCCATTTTCACTGTCTCTTGGTCCCAAGTTTATCTGAATGATTACCTTTCAGCATTCTCTGCTATTGCTCGTTGGGGTGCTCTCGATTGTCCCCATGTTTTGTAGGCTGGTTGGGAGAGGGAGCTTGGGAAGGATGTGCCACCGTGGGGAGGTTGTGAGTCACTGGGATGCCTCCAGGGATGATCCCTTCCATGGCTGCAGGAAGTCCTCCTGGAGCCACGCCTACTATGCCCGGCGGATACCTGTATGTGGCACCATTGAGCTCAGGATGAATTGCTTGCTGGTCTATTACTGACCAAGGAGCTGATGTGACAAAGAATTCCTTGTTGACACAGTTTCTTAAGCTTTCTGGGATGCGACCTGTGATTGCTCGGCGGATCTCTGTGGCAGCTGCCTCTCTCATCTCAAGTGATGCTTGTTCACTATACCAGGCCGTGTGAGGGGTACAGATGAGATTTGGTACATCTTTCAAAGGACCCTGAGCAAAGCTAAAGGGCTCCGATTCATGCACATCAAGGGCTGCCCCTCGTATCCTGCCCTCCTTAAGGGCCTGCGCCAAGGCCTTCTCGTCCACCAGGCCACCGCGGGCTGCATTAACAAGGAATGCCCCTTGCCTCATCTGCTTTATAGTAAAGTCATTGATGAGGTGGTGGTTATGTTCATTGAGATTGCAGTGCAAGGAGACACAGTCGCTCTGATACAGCAAGTCCTGTAGGGTGTAGACCCTCTGCACGCCCAGGGATCGCTAGATCCCATCCTGCAAGTAGGGGTCATAAAATATGACGCTGAATCCAAAGGCCTTGGCTCGAACAGCAACCGCCTGCCCCGTGCGACCGAAGCCGATGAGGCCCAGTGTCTCCCCACGGATTCGTGCCGCTCCTGAGGCCACCTCGCAGATCTGTTCCACACTCTGTACCCGCGTGCCTTCCCGCAGGGCCTGGTACAGCCACGTGTTGCGGCGGTATAGGTTGAGGATGTGGCAGATGGTGGAATCGGGCGTCTCTTCCACAGCTGCAGATGGGATGTTGCACACAGCGATCCCAAGCTCGCCGGCAGCCTTGATGTCCACGTTGTCATAGCCACTGCCGATCCGCACGATCACCCGCAGGGCCTTGAACTTCTCCAGGTCTTCCCTGGTGAGGGTGATAGTGTGGTACATCATGGCGCCCACGGCCTCATTTAACACCTTCTCGTGGATCTCCTGAGTGGATTGTGCATCGCAGAAGGCCACAGTGGCCAGGTCCTTCAGGATGGGCATCTCCACGGTGCAGTCTCTGCCGTCCAGCAGTGCCACCAAGGGGCGGGGGTGCAGGGGGCCGTTCATGATCTGGGGGCGGATACTTTCACAAATCCTGTCCAATCGCTGCCGCTTCACTTTGTGCGTATCCACAAGGGCCATTCTTTATCGAACTTTGCAACTCTGAGTCAAAAGGCAAAGCGGTCCTCTAAGAACTTAGGGGAACTCGCAGGAGTCTGCGCGCATTACGCCACTATGCACCCAATATAAATCTGTCTGCAAATTCTACAATTCACGCGACGGGCTGTCCGTCTTATTAAGGGGATACAGCTTCATTGGCTCAAAACCATTTAAGGTGGTGGAACCCTCGTCCAGGGCCGCCGGCGTCCACCGCGAAGGGCGCCCACCCGGGAGGCGGCGGCGGCGGCGGCGCTCCAGCACCTCCCACCCCACCTGGCGGCGGTGGCGGTGGCGGTGGCTGTCGATAGTTGTTTTTTAAGTCACTAAGTTTTACCTCAAGAATCATCAGTTAATTAGCATCTGGAAAAAAATGGAGATAAGAAAAAGATGGTCAAGCATGACTCCTAGGTCTCTGGCTTAAGTAATATGATGGAGAGTCCTTTCAGGAAAATGAGATTTATAGATGGAGCTGGTTTGATGAATGGGAGAGAAGGGAGCACTAGACAGTGATAATAAATTCAGTTTGGGACTTATTGAGTTTGTGGGGCAGTGGGATTTTCTGGTATAGAGAGATGGTATTGTCAGGCATATAGATCTGAAGTTGGGGAGAGAAAGAGAAAGAAGGAGAAAGAGAGGTATGGAGGGACCTATTTGTAAGTAATATTGATGGAGGCAGAATGCATGATCATGGATATGAACATCTTTGGGGGATATATACAGTGAGGTGAAACAGGACTGAAGGGAATCACCACAGTTAAGGACATAAACAAAAGAAAGTCTGAGAAGACATCTAAAACAAAATGGGAATAGGAGCATGGAGAGTTGATTCATTTTGGCCCTAATGAACCACCACCTAACCACAATGGAGGCCTGCACTACGCAACCCAGGTTCAATGCTGGTACTATACCTTGGCAAGCACTGGCTCCCTGAGCCCTGCCTTACTATTTATGGGGAAAGTAAGCTCAGGCTGGAGCTGGGAGGGTTACAACCAGCCAGCGAACATGTGAAGTCTTCCCCCTCCTCTTTATCTCTTGTAGCCTTTGCTTATACAGATAGCTTCAGGGCTTCTCCCCATCCAGGAGTCCAGGAAGTCAGCCCCATGTGTACTTTTGGAAAAAGGACAACAAACCAAGAAATGAATTGGTGTTCTGCCTCTGGTTAAAACTAAAAAGAGGCTTCTTTTCAATGTTGTGTGAAGCTTTTCCTCTCCAAGCTGAACACCTAAACAGATGAGGGAGCAACAGCTCATTGATGCAGTGGAGTGGTAACTGTAAGAAAGAGAGGATGAATATTTCATGGGCACCAGTGGCAGTTAATAAATCATGAGGTGCTGCAGATGAGTAGGTTGCTGGATGATGGGGGCTCAGCTCTGGTCAAATGGAACCTCCCTTTCTGGCATGTCCAGACTGCCCTGCGTCTATGGGCCTTGATTTCTCAATTAGTGTGTGTCTTCATCTTTTAGCTACAGTCAACTAGATAAAGATATGCAATGGGGAAATTCAGAGGAAACCAACTTAAGATCACACCATTCTGTGAGTCAGAGTTTCTTGAAGTGACCATCAATGACTCGTGATGTTGAGTGATGTACTTTGTAAACAGTTATTGAAAAAATTTTCTGTGCTGTGTGCTTTATTCCTGGGGAATATTGGTAACCCCTTTCAATGACTAGGGATATGAATGCACTTAGTTAGAAAAGAAAATGAAAAGCAAAAATATAGTAGCAATGAAAAAAGTACAGAAATAAGAAGTACTATTTTGCCAAACTCAATATTTCCAGTATATTCATTTAACTATTTAGGATTTAAAAGTTTGACTACATTCAAAAAGAATTTCAGCTGACTTTGTCTATAAGGAAATAGTAACAATTGGTTACATAAATAGTAGTTTTAGCATTGTTAAAATTGCCATTTTATTAATAAACAATAATAATATTTTACCATTATAATAACGATAAAAAGGATACTACAACCATGGAATTCTCAGTCTATACTGAGCTCTATGCAGAATATTTTATAAATATTATTCTATTTATCCCTAAGTATTCTCAAAATAGGTATAAGAATACACACTGATAATAAAATTGGGCTGAGAAAGATCAATTTCCTTGTTCAAACCCCCAAGTAGTAAGGGGCTGATATGAGATTTGAACCCAGCCTTTCTGATTCCAAGCATACAATTTTGTAATAATAAGTAATAGCTAGAACTTACATTGTATTCACTATGAATTAGAAAATATTCTCAGTAGCTCATTTATCTGGATTATGTTCACCTTTCATTTTCCCTAAGCTATTTTACAACTCTGTCAAGTGTATAACACTGATGATAATAATACAAAGGGTTCTTGGTAATAGAAATGCAAATTAATTGATTATTGCCCTGAGGGTAGATATCTCTTACATCTATTTGTAAATTCATTTCTGGAGTCCTTATTGCCTATTTATGTGTAGTTCTTAGCATTCTTTAAGCCAGTTGTAATGTCTTAGTGAGTCCCTCATTTATTAATGAGCTAACTATAGTATTTGACATATATTAATTTTCTTTTGTATGACAGTCATGATTAAAAAATAAAAAGAAAACATTCTTGATAATTCTTTATGGACAGGCACACATGCACACACCCCAGGAGATGAGTGGGCCAGGCGTCTCTCCACCCACACCATCCCTCCTGAGATGTGCTGGGGTCCTCCTGTAGGCTGGTTGCTACCAGGCCTGGGCTGCTCTGCCATGCTGGGGTCCTGACTTATGAGTGTCCCGCTCTCTCACTTGCAACTGCTCTGGAGTGTGGTTAGCTCTGCCTCCTCATAATCTTGCACTTGCTTCCTGGAAGTTCATTTTGATGCTTTCCCTGCCTGCTAGTCAGTTCTCATCAACAGCAGGGTGACCTCTATACAGTATGCATTTAATAATGTCACTCTCCTATTTAAAAAATTCTTCTGCAACTTTTAGATTGATGGTCTGAGCCCAGTGGTCCAGTTCAACCTCATATTTCACCAAGCTCCCATCCTATTATAAATAATATTCCAGTATCTCCAAACTGCTTGCAGATCCCCAAATATAACATATTCTTGACCATGCCCACATCCCTTTCTTGTGTGCCTCCTGAAGCCCCATTCACTCAGCTAAGTCCCTCCTCCAGGGAACCTTGCCTGAGTCTCCCAAGCAGCTTTCAGTGCCCCTCTCGTGCATCCTCCTGACACATGATCAGAGCCCTTCACAAAACTCTGTCAGCACAGCCCATTCGGACCGAAAACGTTTAGGAAAAAAACCATATTTTTGTGGGGCCTGGTGATACACGCCTATAATCCCAGGTTCTGGGGAGACTGATTGCAAGTTTGAGGCTTGCCTGGGCAAGGTAATGAGACTCTGTCTCAAAATAAAATTTGAAAAAGGGCTGGGGATGTAGTTCAGTGGCCGAGTGCTTGCCTAGAATGTGCAAGGCCATGGCTTTGATCCTCAGTACTGTAAAAACAAACAAACACCCTATACTTCTTTCCGAGTATTTTCTGGTACCGCTGTCCTTCCCTACACTTAGGGCAGAAAGGCAGTCTATACTCACTACCCTCCAGAGCAGAGCTCTGTTAAATAAACACTTCACAAAGCAGGAAATAAGTTAACATTAGCTTTCTGAGTTTCCCAAAGCAGACTCGAGATGGCAGTTCACTGTTTAAAGAAGAATGTTTGAGAGGACTAAAAGCCCAGGGTCCTGAATGTCTTATTGCTCAAAATTTATTCCTAAAAACTTGATTAGGAGGCTGTATGGAATAGCTGCAGAGAAAAGGGAGGCTAAAGGGGGCAGGAGCAAAGAGAGCCACTGGCTGCGACTGGGGTGGGTGAGGGCCAGGAGAGGCTTTGGGGGAGCTGGCCCAGAAGCACAGGGCATCTAAGAGTTCTACTGAGGAAGGGAGCTGAGGGGGCTGAGGAAGAGTCTGTGGCCTCAAAGGGGACTTTCAGGTGGGCGTGGGAGGGCACATGCACCTTGCATGTACTGTTAACTAGAAATCAGGTAAGAGCTCTGACCCCAGCAGATGCCCAGCGGGACTGAGATGCAGCCCTGGGGAGAAGGGCAAAGGGGAGAGCCCTGGATCGCCTGAGATGACTCTGAATTGGCTTAGAGTAAACTTCTACAGGCATGACCACAAGATGGTAACTAAATGTGGTTATAGAAGAAGAAAAAGGAGAGAGAAGCAAAAGTAAAGGTTAACACTTCTTGCTAATCCTGAGTTTGCCGCCTGGGATGCCCACTTGAGACATCTGTTTAGAAGCCAGCTTTCTCCCCTGAACTGGAGGGTCTTTGAGGACAGTGACCCCTTGCATTTGTCTCTGTAGTTCCAGGCCTGACTCACAGTATCTACTCAGTGAGTGTTGGTCAAGTGAAGAAGGATGAAAGGTCCAGCTGGAGGCCAGGGCTGGGGATCTGACAGGTCTGGGCCAGGGCAGTTTCGCTCGCTCAGACACAAGGTTCCTTAATGGAATTGGAGGTGAGTATTAGAAACAAATTTTTTTATCATCTGTTCTTTTCTCTGTGTTACAAATAAGCTTGTTCAAATTAATTATTAATTAGCCTTTTCCTGATGCTGTGTGCATTTAGTCATTCTCATTTAATCTTCTCGTGGGCATTACTATGACAACTAAATGGGAGAATTGTCATACTGCCTACTTGTTAATGTTGTCTAATTTACTTTAGGATATTCCTTCATACATATTATGGTATGAGTCAGTGTGTGTGTGTGTGTGTGTGTTAGTTTTAATCTACATGCTAGGGGTACCATTAATTGGGAATAAGCTATCTTGAGCTACTCAAAAGTTTTAAATTTCCTATGAAGAGCCTGAACTCCAGAGCATGTAATGTAGGTGCTTCTAGTATATCCATCCACATTGGTAGTAGAGAGGTTGTTCTCCAGCAGAAGTATATTTAGAAACGATACTCTAAAGATAAGTGGAGTAGTGTTCAACAGACATGAAGTGATTAGAATTGTGTTGATGCTGCTGTGTGAACGCGTATAGAAAATCAGACACCTCCCTGTGATGCGCCAGGCCCACATGTCCCATTTGGTCCCATGTCCCATCTCTTGCAGATGATTTTATGTCTGCTTCAGACCAGATAGCTAGCTGATCCTCTCAAGAGAAAATTGCTCTATCTGTCACAAGTGATGGGCATGGAAGGTGTCTGGCAGAAGCATCAAGGAGGGGAGCCAATAAAAGCATATTGTAAGACACTTTCTGAATCTGTGTGCTAACAGATGTGTGGAGTGTTGCAGGATTTGGTCTGAGATTTGCCTTCCTGGCAAGTTTGTCAGGAAGGAGACCTAGAGCCCTTGCCTACCCTTAGACATTGGAGGAAACCATCATTCACCAAAAGAACCCAATAGCTGAGAATGACCAAGTTGGTTTGGGTTAGGTGTTGTCAAGATAATGCACATTATCAATTCCTTTTCTTGATAACATTTCAGTTTTTTATACTGACAGACACACACATATATGTTACAAGCCAAGTTTCCTATATTGTTTTACCTCAACTCTCATATTGTTATATCATGGCTGTCACCCACTGGAACCCCACTGCAGTCCTCATTAGAACTTCTTTCTGGCTGGGACTAAATTATTCATCATTGAATGGCCCTCTAAGCCTGCTATAGTGTCTTGCCTGGAAGATGCTCTCATTAATACATGTTTGCTGGCTTGAATGGGATGAAATACACCCCTCTATCACCCTGTGGGATCACTTCTAATGCCTACAAGAAAGAAAGAGGAAATGCAGTGTTGTCTGGAGGGGTAGGCTGAGCCCTAGAATAGTCGGAGGCCAACTACAGTACAGATAGACAGAGGCAGAGCCTTCCCAGGTCATGGGCTGCCTTCCTATCACTTGGTGGGCACAGACTAACAAGGAAGAACACATGGAGGGAGTCATGGATATCCCAGGGCAATATCTTTACTCAACTAGATTGTCCAACCTGGTAGCCATGACTGCCAATAAAATATGAAGTTGAAGCATGACTGTTCTACTTGCCACAAAACTTGGGCACCAAGAATGATGGCTCATTATCACTGGGCAGATGTTGCCAAGGAAAAGCTGGATGCAGCAGGGCCCTTAGAGGAGGAATTTGCGTCTCTAGCTCAGAGACACAGAAGGGTACTCAAGTCAACTCAGTCATGGTCATCAAATGGCCAGCACCTGGTAGCAGGGCATTATTTTAATTAAAGCCATTTGGGTTACAAACTTACCCAGACTGTCTTAAAGAAAGAAGGCAATTTGGGAAAGATATAGGCAGAACTTGCAATCAGACCATAAAGGAGAAGCAGGCATGGCTGTTAGAATAAGCAGTTTCTCTTTCCTTGTATTCAGGGTCCCATGATTGCTCCTCTTGGACTGTCATCTCTGCACAAGAGCTTCCGTGCACAAGAGCTTCACTATTCCCTCTTGGATTTGCTCCTTGTCTTCAGATTGGCTTTGCTCTCTCAACCCTGTGGGAATACTGGGCACAGACCCTCAGAACTGAAGGAATGTTGCAAAGTCAAGGACAAGCCCTCACAGTGGGAGCTCTATCCTAGATCCCCAAGTAACTCTGAATCATCCACCTCTATCCCTTCCCTAGTCACTATCCCTGTGCCATGACACCATCACCACTACCAAAGACCACATCGCTGGCCAGTCACCCCAGAGCTGAATGTCCCAGACTTACCAAATCATCAGAGTCATCCAGGGATACTTCTTAAAAACATACACCCTCCGGCTCCTCCACTGTTCCTTCTGGTGTGGGCCCAGGAGTCTCTGTCTTTAATAAGCATCTCCTGGTCATTCTGTAATTGGGGAAACTTGGAAGCCACACAAGCAATTTTAAAACTTTAATTAGCATCAGAATAACTTGGGTGTTTATTACAATGCACATTCCTACCCTCACCCCAAAGATTCTGCTTCTAGTAGCCCTGGGGGGATCCCTAGGAACCTGCATCTTTACTCATTTTTTTTTCGTTTGTTCTAATTAGTTATACATGACATTAGAATGCATTTTTTAAAAACTATTTTATTTATTTTTTAGTTGTAGATGGACACAATACCTTTATTTTATTTATTTATTTGTATGTGGTGCTGAGGATCGAACCCAGGGCCTTGGCAAGTGCTCTACCACTGAGCCACAATCCCAGCCCTAGAATGCATTTTGACACATCATACATAAATGGAGTATGATTGCTTATTCTTCTGGTTGTGCAAGATGTAGGATTACACTGGTCTTGTAATCCTATATGCACATAGAGTGGAACCTACAGTTTTTAAAAAATATATTTTTAGTTGTAAATGGACACAATACCTTAATTTTGTTTATTTTTATGTGGTGCCAGGATGGAACCCAGTGCCTCATGCATGCTCAGAAAGCGCTCTACCACTGAGCCACAACCTCAGCCCCAGAACTTGCATTTTAACACTGATTATGAGAGATGGGTTCCTAGGCTACAGTTTGAGAAATGTTATTTTAAAGAAATTCCATTTAGTTTCAGAATCTCCACTGAATCAGCCATTGTGATCTGGAGCTAGCCCCATCTTCTACCCTATTCTAGGACCCGTGGACCAGAGAAGGATTTTGATTCTTGGAGTTCAGGAGCCATAAACCCAAACCACTGGGTAGGAGGCAACAGATAGAATGATTCAAGGGGTTGGTCACAAAGGAGGAAGGTAACTCTTCCATTTAACAAAAGAAACAAAGCAAGCTGCCTTTAAATCGAATGTGGGTAAAACAACCTTTATATATAAATAATAACAGAAGAATAAGAATTGGCCACTAATGTACTAAGAGTTTACTGTGCACTAAATGCCTGAGGTATGTTGTTGAATCCATGAAGAAATTTTAATCTATATTTTCGAGAGGATAAAAAAGTATATACAAACACAGCAAGTGACAGAGCTTGGTCTCAAACCTAGGTCTTTTCTGAAGTCAAAGCATATGGATGTATTTAACCATCATAGTCGGTGTGTTGCAGCTAGGAACAGGCATCACTTCCAAAGTCAGGAAAAAGAAACCCATAAATGCAAAATTATATACACAGGAGAATGATTGGCTAATAAAAGGGACCTGAAGTTGATCGCACAATCCTTTTGCATTTTTTAAAAAAAAATCCACTCCCATAATTTACCAATTTGGTAAACTTTTATGAATTGTGTTTTATTAAGCTAACACACCTGTAATGCATGGGAGGGCTCTAGAGGTCCCCGAAAGTGCAAATAATTGAAAGATACAGAGGTGATGTAAAAGGAAACCAGCTAAGGATTTCAGACTAAATAACATCCCATTCCCGTGGAAACGCAGCCACGGAAATAAATCGCACAGCTGTTCGCACTGTGACCTCCCCCGCTTGAGTCACAGCGCCCGGGAGCCTGCACCTTAGCTGGTCGGCACCCGCCGGCTGCTGCGCCTCACTCTGCGGAGGTGGGAGGCAGCAGGGCTGCGTTCCTGGCCCCCTTGCGGTTCCCATTCAGGCCACGCGTTGGTATCCAGCCTGCTCCGCCCAGCCTTGCGGCGCCGGTTTATCCCGATTTGCACCAAGAGGCGGGATCCGATCTCTAATTTTCTGCGAACTCAATGTGCTTTGCGAACAAATAGCTATAATCAAAATGCCTCCTGTTGACTTTGCAGAACCTTGGAGGAGGAGTTCACCAGTGCTAAACACACAGTTTCCAAATCCTCATCCTCAAAGCAGTCCTTTAAGATACCAACGTGTAGGGCCTGGGAGGGAAAATCCAGAACAATGTAGCAAGGTGTGGGGAGGGTGTGGAAAACTGAAAAAGAGAGGCAGGCAGTGTCCCTAGTCCCACTTCCTGCCCTCACTGCCTCCTCCATCCTTTCCTGTGGTTCCTTGACACAGAGTTTTGGATTCCAGGGAAAGACCTCAATTTTGCTTTCTGTCTAATCACAGCAAGCACATGTAAGGAACAAAGATTGTGAGACCGGTGTCAACTTCAGGTTTTGAGACTGGATAACAAGAACCGTGACATACAAGTAGCCCCCCAAACCACAGATCCGAGGAAGCAGCCTGAATCCTAAACAGTTCAACTCTCTGATTGTTGCACGAGTCACTTTAGCAACAAGTGTTTACGGGCTAATCGGTCTGTAAATTCATCATTAACTTGAGCAGGAGCCAGAACCGCAAGACCTAGATTTGCCTTTAAGAAGCTCCTGGTTTAGAGGAGGGCAGATTCATAACAAGGGAACACGGTAGTAGACTAGATTATAAGGGGAAGTTCTATGAAAGAGGCGGGTTTTGAACTATTAGGATTTGGAGAGCAAGAGAAAACCATGCTGAGGTCATTCCAGGAGAAGAGAAAGGGCTTCAATTCTTTCCATTTATCAAAAACTTCTCGGGCCAGAACTCAAATCTGGCTTGCCCTTTCAGTTTTCCACCATGAGGACTGAGAGGATGAATGCCTACAGACTACTTTAGGACTTCACAGAAATCAAATCGGGTTTATGCAGAGTTACATAAAGTGTCAGTGACATGAAATGACTTCAATTGCAATTTAAGTATTATGCCATTTATAAAGATAGCATCCTGAATTCAAAACAGCCTGGACTTAGAAAAACCACCTGCCGAATACCTTTCACCCTTCTCTTTGCTTGGATACCTTTAAAATATTAAGCTGTAGAGCAAATAATTAGTTGGATGAATAAGAGCAAAAACTCCATTCTATATGATTATTTTCTCTGTACCATATGAACCAGACAGCTGCATTTAAAATAGATGCATGTGATTCCATTATTGCCTAAGCTATCACTTTGGAGGAAATTTTTGAAACACTGAAAATACAGCTGAGAAGATAGTTTGCATCCTTTGGTTCTGAGAAGGCAGCTCTCTATGAGTTGGGTGAAAGTGCATTGAGACCCTACACCTGCTTGCAAATAGAATCTTAACTGGCAATTTGGCTTCTAGGTAGTGTATTATGACTTAGAAAATAGATCAGTCTTTTTTCTTTCATAAAGAACACGAGGCCACCATCAGTGCCAAGTCTGTTCTCCACAATAATTTGGCAGTGTGCCCGGATGCTCAGCAGCCTTGCAGCCGAAGCTTCCCGGCCCATTTGCTATGTGGTGCTTTTATTTTTTGTCTTCCAGTTCAAGATTGCAATATGTCCCACCCTTCCTGGTTTTTTTGGACAATAGTATTTTCAACTCTCCCTTAATGTCTCATTTTCCTAAACCGGAGGTCTAAGATTAACTGTGATTCTCTTTAAACTCTTATGGTTCTATTATTCATTTAGATAAGCCCTTGTGGACTCCGATTCAACTTAGAAGGTGTTCTCCAAACTGTTAAGTTTCTCAGGATATTAATAGAGATTTCATGAGATAAGGGTTCTGATGTCCAATAACAATAGGAAATGCCTCAAACCTTCTAAGTATCCACTTAGGGTTTTAAAATGGACATCAGATAAAAAAGAAAAAGAAAAAGAAATCAAGCAGGAAATATGTTTATTTCAAAACTGCTTTGTTTATAGAATTCTCTCTCTCTTCTTTCTTTTTATAAGCTCCCTAGAATATAATGAGAGCTAATATTTATAGCTATTTCTATTCCTTTAGTGATTACCTTATAAATTGTAATATGAACAACTAACAGACTTCAATATTAAGAGCTTTACTCTCCTTCTGAGCTTTATGAGAATCTTAGAAATGCTGTCATGCCAATCACCACCTACCCTAAATTATATGTTATCCTCTTTTGATATTTTTGCCTCAAAAATTACACATTAATTGTACCATTCTTCATGGTCAACATTTATGCTTTTCGTTTTTGTGTGTTGCTAATCTTCCTCCTGATGTTATAAGGAGGTACCTGCATTAGAAATTCATTTGTGAAGATTCATTGGTACTGAATTCTCTTGGGTTTGTGTCTGAAAAGGCTTTATTTATTTTTTTTGAAAGATTATGTTGCTAAACATAGAACTGTAACTTCAAAGTTATTTTCTTCCAGTATTTTGAAAGCTTATTTTCTATTCTTCTCTCTTCCATTGTGTTGGCTAAATAGTCAACCATCAGTCATTGACGGTTTTTGGTTTTTGGTTTATTGTTGTGTTTTCTTGTTTAGTTGATTTTAGTATCTTCTCCATCTATTTATTGCTCTGAATTTGTTACTGTGTTGTCTGTTTCTTTTCATTTATGGTGTTTGGCACTTTGGGGAACTTCTTTAATCTGTGATTTGGCATTTCTAATGTGTTTAACCCCTTCTGCAAAACACTAAGTCACTGTGTCTTTTAATATTGGATCTACCTCATTCTTATTTCAGAACTAAGATCATGTGTGTGCTGGACCTACTTATTCTGCCTTCCATGTTTCTTAATCTCCTTTTCGTATTTTTCTTGGTCTCTGTCCCACTTTGTGTGTAACTTCTTCAGCTTTACTTTCCAAGTCACTAATCATTTCTTTAACTGTGTTTAATAAAATCTTAAATCTATCCATCTAGATTCTACTTTTAATTATCATAATTTTCACTTCTGGAGATTCTTTCCAGAACTTTTTCCAATTTATTTCTTCATATATATTAATTTATTTATACATTTTAATTTTATATCATATACTTGGCATCTATTAATTCTAATAACCTAAGTCTTTGAAGGTCTGATTTTGTGGTTTACTATTTTTACTGAATCTCATTTATGGTTGTATGTTTCCTAAGTGTACAGTGAGCATATACAACATGAAATCCTGATTAAGGGATTTCTTTGAACCCTCACGGTAAGTGAGGTTTGTTCCTTCAGAGAGGATTTGTGTTGGTTTCTACCTGACAGGACACTTGTTCTAATATACATAATGCTTATTATAAAGCTGTAGTAATTAAGATTATGTAGTGTTAGCAAAGGGATGGGAAACTGAGCTCATAAATAGATGTTCACATATATGGTAAATTGTATATGACTAGTAGCATTACAGACACTGTACAAAATATGAACTATTTAATACAAGTTGCAAGATAATTAAAGAAAAAAGGTGTTTCTTTATGGGACTACAACAGGAAAATGTCTTACCCATGTCTGCTTTTTCATTATGAGGGACCATTATAAAACTAAAGTGAAGAAAAGTCATTTTTACATTAAGGATTTGAAAATCGTATTAGCTAAGGAAAAAAAGATTAAAAAAATCAAGCAGGAAATATGTTTATTTCAAAACTGGTTTGTCTACGGAATCCTCTTGCATTCAGACAGACATATTGACTTTCAGAATACGTGTGAGCCCTGAGAGTGTATGAAAAGATAGCATATGTCTGCATAAAAATGAAGGAAAAGTAAGATATACTCATGTCCATGTCCCGTGTGGGTAATGGAAATGGGGTTCCCCTTGGTGGAATGGGCTGGCTGAGAAATAAAAGCTAAGAGAAATAAAATGGTGAAAAAAACTACAGAACACAGAAAGTAATATCAAAAGTGGGGGCAGGATGGGCAAGCTGACAAGACGGATGGAGCTTCTAGACTCTGGCAAAATGGAGCCCGCACCTGCTTTAATTATATCAGGAAACATCAAAGGCCTTCCATAGAATGTTTTTTTACCATAAATGGTTAAAGTTGGGCTGTCCAGTTGCCAACAGGTTACACCCATCTCTGGAGCTACTATGAGGGATTTTCCTAGTAGAGCAGAGATAAAGGTCACCACATGCATTGGGCAATCTATTGATACCAGAGAGCCATGGATAGTTCACAATGCAAAATCTAAATCTCCCTGGCTACCATACCCAGAGAAGACTCCCAAGTTATTCACAGATGGCTTCCTGAAGTATATATTTGCAAAAATGTTTCAAACTGTTTTTGAGTCATCATACTTGCCCAGGCCATTTTAACAATGTGTGCCCCTATCTCAGTTGGGTCCCCTCATTAGAATATGGAAAAGCAGGTTCAGTATAGCCGTCCATGGAGAAGGGATTTCAGGAAGCATCTTAAGGGAATCAGAAAATGATCCAGGGAAGGCAGAAAAACCAATAAATTGTGGGTTAATGTACAGGTTACTGCCGCAGTCCAGCTGCAGCAAACTAACCGGGGGGTGACGAGCAACTTGTGTAGATTGATACAGCAGGAGTGGGAGCCGTTTATTGTAGGACAGGAGGGGTATATATACATTCCACACAGCTTATCTTAATTAACATAAACTAGATACAGCAGTCAACCAATAAGGAATCTCCACACTTAATGGCTCGCTGGCATTACTTCACAAACCACTCCCTCTGGCAAAATGCCAGGCGCCATCCTGACTTGTTTACAGACTCTAACAGGTTACCATCATGTGTGACTGCGGCTTAATAATTCTGGAGCCATTTTAAGAAAATGGACGCGAAACACCCCAGAACTGCTCCCCTGAAGGAACAGAAAGTTCAACTCCCACCCCTCATTAGTGGAGACCTGCTCCTGAGCACTGACTCTCGGGTTTGGTTGGCCTGCCTGCCCTACTCCTCAGCACGCCCGGGAGCATGGACAAACTCAGTCCTGCAGCTGGACAGTGCCCAGGCAGAGAGCCACAGTAAGCCAACAGAGTGTGTGAGAGCCACTGGCAGGTGACCTCCGGGGTAAGTGGAGGGGATGTGGGTGGAGTATCTACAGAATCCCCCTTTCCATGGAAACGGGAACTCACGGAAATCTCTTGTTTATCCCAATCAAGCACAAGCACATTAGGTATCAAGAAAGAAGATGGGTAACATAAGTCAGGCGCTCGCCGAAGGGAACTTGACCCTGCACAAGGCTGTGGGTGAACGCAGAGACAGTACAGCTACTCACCATTGCTAAAAGGGCAAAGGTTCAAAAATACAGCCTGCAAGCAAACAGAACTTTGGGCCTCTTCAGCACATTCCTTCATTTAACTGTCAGTGCGTCTGGCGTGAGGTCTGTGGTGCAGTTGGGCCTCCCCAGCAGCGAGGCTCTTGGCTGTTGTGATCATATTAGGAGTGGGTGTGGGTGGGGTCGTTTTTAAAGGGTGACTGCTCTTACGTCTATTCCCAGAGAATGTTGGGGTCACGGTGCTTTCAGTTCTTTAGGTTTTTGACCAAAGGATGTGAAGAAAGAGGGCACAAAGACCCTAGTCAAGCCAACAGAAAGTCACGTGGCCATGTTGATCAATTTAATGCCCAAAAGAGACCTGTCCCAACCAAAGCAATACAGTCACCCTTTTAGCGTTAATTTTAATTATTCGGTGACTCCTTGAGAAATAGTTCTCAGGAAAAAATCAATATGAAGGCAAAGTCAGGGACCCTGTGAAGAATTCCACAAATATATTCACCCTTTACTGTATCGAAGGTTTAAAGCTTCTTGATAGGAGACCGGCCTTTATTTCTGCAAGGAGAGAGGTGGTCTTGTGATAGGCGACCATCATCATGGACTTCACTCATTTATTTATTCAACCACGCCAGACCCTGTTTGAAATGCTGGGGAATTGTAGTGAGCAAAATAACTAAAGTTTCTTTCTTCGTGTGGCTTAGAGTTAATTGGGAGGGACCAACAATAAGGAATTACTTACATGGACCATAATGAAGTGACCATAATTGCTAAAGCTCACAATAAATCAAGATAAAGGAGACCAGGAAAACTGAAAAGACAGGTTGCTATTTTCATTTGATGGATTCTCTAATAAGATGACTTCTGAGCACCGTCCTGAAGGAAGAGAAATTGTTAATCAGGCATCAACCTGGGGAAGAATGTTCCAGACTGAGGGATAGTTTGTGCAAAGACGCCGAGGTAGGGCTGGGTGATAAGCTCAAGAACACCAAGGAGACCAAGAACAAATGAACTAAGAGAGGTTGTGGGAGAGAGAGGGTAGAGGGAACGTTGGGTCAGGTTGGGGAACCTGCCAAAAAACAAGGAGCCTGTGAACCCCTGAAGAAATGTTGTTAGTAACTGAGTGACATTAGAAGCCATTGGTGGATTTTGACTTAGGTTTGAAAATATCACTCTAGTAGAGGAGGGAACAAAGCATTTGAGATGCTGTTACAATCATTTAGGCAACATGGTGGGGGCTTGGACCAGACCAGAGCAGTAGTGGTGGAGACAGTGTTTATAATAGAGTCACAGGATTTGTTCACATGAACACGGAATGACGAGAGGAAGAATCAAGGATGACTCCAACGCTCTTGTCCTGAGCAGCTGGAAGGGTTGGGAACGTGCCCTTCACTAATGTGGAAGGACTGTGAGAAGCAGATTCAGTAGGCAGAATCATACCTTTGGTTTCGGTCATTGTAAATTTGACATGTCTCTTAGAATTGCGGTGGTTTTAATGTGTGTTTACACCCCCCACTCCCACCCCCCAAGATTTATGTGTGGAAATAATTACCAATGCCATGGTATTAAGAAGTGGGGCCTTTGCTGGGCACGGTGGCATTCACCTGTAATCTCAGTGGCTCAAGAGGTGGAGGCAGGAGGATGGCGAATTCAAAGCCAACCTCAGCAAAAATGAGGCACTAAGCAACCCAGTGAGACTCTGTCTCTATAAAAAACAAAATAGGGCTGGGCACATGGCTCAGCGGTCAAGTGCCCCGAGTTCAATCCCTGGCATGCGCGCACACACACTCGCACACACACCCACACACAAAGAAAAAGGAAGTGGGGCCTCTGGGGAATCATGGGCATTTGGGAAACCTGAGGTAATATGTTAATCCATTTTTAGTTGCTATAACAAAATATGTGAGGTTGGGTACTTTATAAAGGAAAGAGAATGGTTTGTTTAGCTCACAGTTTTTAAAGCAGATAGTCCAAACAGTATGGTGTCAGCTCTAGTGAGAGCCCCCTGGCTGCATCACATCATGGCAGATGGCATCATGGTGGGAACATGTGTGAGTGGGAGAGATTACGTGATGAGACAGAAAACCAGAGAGACTGGGAAGAAGCCTGATTCCTTCCTAACAACTCTCTTGTGAGAACTGCCTTAATTTCTTCCCAGGGCAGCACTCCCAGTGACCTAGTGACCTTGCACTGGGTCTTGTCTTTTAAAGGTTCCACCGTGTCTCACCTTCACTACACTGAAGACCAACTTTCATCACGTGAACCCTTGGGGGACATGCTCAAACCACACTTAAAGCCTAGCCGGTCACCAGGGTCTCCACACTCTTATACATTAATCCCTTTCAAAAAGAGGCCTGAGGGAGCTTGGGTACCCCAGTCACCATGTGAGGTCACAGAAGGGGCCATCTATGAGAAACACGCCCTCCCCAGATAAGAAAACGGCTGGTGTCTTGATATCCAACTTCCCTGTCTCTAGAAGAGCGAGCAACACATCTCTGTTATTTATACATGACCAGGCTAAGGTATCTTGTCATAGCAGACCAAAGACAGCAGGACGCACATCCAGATGTCAAGAAGGCAAACATACGTGTCTGGAGTTCTGCCTGGAAAGTTCTGACAGGAAGTACAATTAAGAAGTTGTATTTAAAGCTCTGTCACCACAAGGACTCACCAAAGGAGTGAATGTGGTAATGGAAGAGAAGAGTCCAGAGCTCTTCTTCCCTAATAGCCACTGAGGGAGAAGGACAAAGGACATGGAAGAGAGAGAGAGAGAGAGAGAGAGAGAGAGAGAGAGAGAGAGAGGGGTCGGGTGGCCAAGGGAGGGATGTGTTTCTGAGGAGGGAGGCGGAGAATGAGTCGTGATGTCAGATGCTGCCAAAGGAACAGGGAGAGGAAGATGGGGAGTGAACACTGGGCTTGGCTTCTCTGTCCCTTGGAAGTAAGTGACCCTGACAAGTCAGGATAAGGCTCTTTTCTTCAAAATAGGTTCCTTTATAAATGAAGGGAACTTAAAACCTAAAATGCAGTGGAGAGGGAGAAGATGAAGACTTTACAAGGAAGGAAGCCTGAGGGAAAATAAACTTCAGTGACGACAGGCAATGTCCCGTGCTTCCTTGGCCTCTGGGCTGGTCACCGCCACATGAGAGGCTGGTTTCTATCCTAAGTTTTCTCTTCTGAATAATGGGAGTAATAACTGTAGGGTTATGCTTGGAATTCAGTGAGTTAAAACATGTGAAGCCTTTAGGGTACTCATGGACATCCTAAGTGCCGAATAGACTTTTGCTGTGGTTATTGGGCTGTCATCGTCATGTCCAATACACTGTGTCCTCTTGAACTTGGAGTATTCGTGACTCTGTGTCATCACCTGCTTGCCAAGGACCAGCCATCCCTGGTGGCTAGTTCTGTGTTGTATTGCCGTAGCAGGGCAGACTTGCCCCCTGACCAAGTATTAGTCATGGCTTCCCGGTCATTTTCTCAGCCAGATTCAGTATGCAGAGTCAAGTAGGTAAGAAAAGGAGTGGGGAGTGGGAGTTCCGTGAGTGGTGCTTTATTGACATGCACAGATCAGTAGAGAGAGCGGGCTGTGATCGTGGGCTTTCATCTTAGGTCTCCTTGGCTTGACAGAGAACACTGTCTTGGAAAACTGGCTGCCCGGTTTGCTGTGGCTTTCAACATGCCTGCTCTCTGCAGCCTGGATTTCTTTGTCTGATTGTTTTTGAAGTGTTTACACTGCTCTCTCCAGCTAAAATTGCCGGCTGCCTTTGTTTCATCTGGACCTTATAGTACACCATAATGATTAATCCACTTGGTCTTTGCCTGAGTCAGCTGGCATCTAAGCACCACTTGTAAATTCCACACCCATGGAAGTCATTCACCCTAGCTTGGAGTTTGCACTTGACATACCTCCAATTCTCACCTACGGGGCACCCGAGACCTTGATTAGAGCATCAAAATAGTGAGAGATTTTGGAAGTTAATTTTTTTTTTTTTGCTGACTTTTATCCTCTATCCAATTTCCAAATTTGAGGAAGGAGTTGCTTTATAGATATGGGACTGAGACTGATAAAACTCAGAAAGGGCCAGGAGAAGACGAAATTGGTCTCATGATTTGCTCTGTCTTCCTCCCCTGAGGCATGGATGGCAGGATGGGGCCGGAGTACAGCTGCCACTGCACCAGGCACGTAGTCATTGAGGTGTGGGCTGTTGGAGAGGAGGGGGTGGGGAAGCCCTTGACTGACCTCCACTGTCCTGCTTCCTCAAAACAAGCTGGGAGTAGTAAAGCCAGGAATCCAGACTCTGGTCAGCCTCATTCTGAAGTCTATATTCCTAACGATGCCTCCTGAGTCAATCTTATTTTTTTTTTAAATTGTGCATATCAGTGTGTTCTCATATATTCAAGAGTTGTGCAAACATCAACACAATTTTAGAGGCTTTTCATCACCAAATAGAAATCCTGTACCTATCACCTTCTAAACCTGACATTATTCCAATTACAGGCAGCCACTAATGTACTTTCTGCCTAGATATTTGCTTACTCTGGACATTTTATATAAGTAAAATCACTCACTGTATTGGTATTTTGTGACTGGCATGTTTTTTCAAAGTTTGTCCATATCTTAGCATGCACAATACTTCATTCCCTTTAATCCCCAACTCTATCCCATTGTTTGGATATATTATACTTTATTTATCCACTCATCAGATGGTGGACATTTACATTGTTTCTACTTTCTGGATACAATGAACAATGCTTCTGTGAACCATCTGTGGAAAAGTTTGTACTGTGGATATAGTTTGATATATTTTGGGTACACAGGTGAGAGCAGAATTTCTGAATTACATAGTAACTATCATTTTGATCAAGTACTGGAGTGTTTTCTAAAGTGGCTATGCCATTCATAGGTCCACCAGCAACCAATGAAGGTTCCTTTTCTATACAGCGTTACCGATTTTTGCTATTATCTGTCTTTTCTATTCTAGCCATGGAAGTGGGTGTGCAATGGCATCTGACTGTGGTTTTGATCTGCACTCCCTGTTGAGTATCTTTTTATGTGCTTCTTCGTTGTTCATATATTTTCTTTGGAAAAATGTTAAGACTTTGTGCCCATTTGTAAATTGGAATTTTTGTCTTTTTATTATTAGGTCATCAGAGTTCTTCCTGTATTCCTGATGCAAATCCCTTTTTAAATATAACTGGCAAACATTTTGTCTCATTTCTGAGTTGTGTCTTTACATTCTTGTGGTGACTGTATAAGTCAGTTTAGGCTGCTATAACAAAATGCCCCCAAACTGGGCATATTATAAAGAACAGAAATTTATTTCTCACAGCTACTGAGGCTGAAAGCCCAAGATCAAGGTGTCTGCAGATGGGTGTCTGGTGAGTCTTCCTCACAGTTGACTCTCTTCACTGAATCCTCATACACATTGAAACTCAAGTTCTATGAAGGCAGGGGTATTTTGTCCATTGTGTGCACTGATGTATTTATAACACTTAGAACAGGACCTGGCACAGGGATAATAATAATCAATGGATACTTTACTTAAATTGAAAAGAATTGATTATATAATTAACAATATTCTTTAAACTAAATTATTATAAATTCTGGCTATTTTCAGACTTAAACAGTCAAAACAAAACAAAAAAAAAAACAAGTAGATGTCATATAAGAAAGAATAAAGTATGTACATTTTGACAATGTGCAATTAACTCTGATGAACTGAAGCTATGGTATGGGGGTGGCCATGAGAGGAGGGAGGGGACAGGCTGATGGGGCTGTTAAATCCCTCACTGTCTTAGAGGGAAGGCAAGAGAAACTGTCCAAAATTGATGAACCAAGAAATGGAGGGTTGAAGATGAGTGGATAAAGAAAATATATATAAATCACATTTATACACACACACATACACTGGAGTATTACTCAGCCTTAAAGCAGAATGAAATTATGGCATTTTCAGGTAAATGAATGCAGCTGGGGAATATCATCCCAAGCAAAATAATCCAATCTCAAAAACCAAAGTCTGAATGTTTTCTCTGATATGTAAATGGTAATCCATAATTGGGGTGTGGCTAGGAAAGAATGGAAGAACTTTGGTTAGGGTGGAGGAGAAGGAGAGGAGGGAAAGGGTTGTCAAGGTGGGAAGGATGGTGGAATGAGTGGGACATTATTACCCTATGTATATGTACGATTGCACAACTGGTGTGATTCTGCATTGTGTGCAGCCAGAGGAATGAGGAGTTGTGCTCCATTTGTGTACAATATGTCAAAGTGCATGGCTAACTAATTAGAACAACAACAACAACAACAAAAGAAATGGAGTGTTGAGTGTGAAACTATAGAAACGTCTCATAAAATAATGAAAACAAAATACCTGTGGTCGTCCTTGTTGAGGACTAAGTAATAAATGAACCCAGAGCTTTGTTTCTCATAAGAGGCCACAACAGATATACTTTGATGTTGATACATAAGAAATAAAGAGATAGAGAATTATTATTGGGGGGATTGGCCTCAGCAGGATTCAAAATAGAGAAGCATTATGCTCTCACCTCTGGGGGAATATCATGGAGAAGGGGGAGATTTATGTTTCTTAAAAAAACTGCTCTCCAGTCCCAGCTACATTTTGTGTGCCACGTATTCATACTCTAAAAGTGATATTTTTGATTTAAAAATAGTTTCTAGAGAAAAAGAATTTTTAGGACAGAAAAAAAAATGGATCCAACAGTTTGCAATTACATACTGCCTAGCAGCAAGGACCATCAAACATTTTGCAAACATTATCCGATGGCGAGTGTCAGAATCTACGTTTGCCAGATGGAGAAATCCAGACAAAGACGGGAGCCACTTGCCCATTTTCAGTACATCTGTGGCCAAGCCAGTGATAAAACCCAGGCTTCCTGGATTCTGAATCCAAAGATGGATTTGGATCGATCTCTCCTTAGAGAAACTACCACATATTGGTTCGACGACAGTTAAGGAAGAAATCCAAACTAATAGATGGCACACTCGGTGTTTGGGGCTTGGAAAATGCTTGTGTTTTTCCATCCAATAATCTGGTGCCAAAATGCACACTGCCTGTCAAGAAAAAGACCAGTGCTTCTCGGAAGCACCTGATGGGAACACATAACATTCGGGGGCAGTTATGTCGGCAAAGACAAAAAAAATGACAATGTCTGCAACAACCACAGTGAATTCTTAGGTCTCATAATACAAATACTGTGTCTCTCTCTGTGTGTGTGAAGCTCTCTGACACTTTATCACCACGTCAGAAAAAATCTCTGGTTAATGAGCTTGATAAATAATTCTGATTTTTCCTCCATATGCCTCTCTTTTTCGTTCAGACTCCTCGCACAGGTGGAAAGGAGAAAAAGCATATTTGACCGATCTGGCATCACTGAATCTACTGGTTTCATTTTAATGTGATTTTAAAATGTTTATTTATTTTTGTCTGGTTTCCTCACGTAGTGAGAAGACTGGAGGGAAGCGGTCATGAAATGACGACAGGAGAGGCCTCCTGCTTTGTTGGTCTGGCTTCCTCTCCTTCCCGCCTCCTCCGCCAGGCCTCTGAAAACAAGGCTGCACCAGTTGGCGGGGTCCAAGTGGCCCAAGTGAGAGCTGCATCAACTCTGGGCGTTCTGTGGAAAGTGAGCACTGAGACAAGGCTATTGCGAGACTTCCAGGGGAATTTGGAAGAGAGGATTATGAAAGCCCAGATGCAGTCTGTCTGGTTTCTGGAGTAAAGGAATTATAGCCAAATTATTGTTGGCTATAAAATTTTTAGTGTGCGATATAGAAACAGAAGTGACCAAGAAAGTAGGCGGACAGAGAGGAGCAAAGAGAGGGACAAATAGGGTGACCACAAAGTCACGGTTAGTTTTATTGTAGTCAAATATGCTAACATCATATTTGACACTTTGACCTCTGTAACCTCCCACCCCCGCTATTTTTTTTTTTTTTTTGGTACGAAGGATTGAACCCAGGGGTGCTTAAACCACTGAGCCACACCCCCAGCCCTTTTAAAATTTTATTTAGAGACAGAGTCTCACTGAAGTTGCTTAGGGCCTCACTAAGTTGCTGAGGCTGGCTTTGAACTTCTGATCCTCCTGCCTCAGCCTCAGAGCTTCTGGATTACAGGTGTGCACTTCCGCACCCTGCTCCACACTTTAACCCTTTTGAGTGTTCAGTTCTGTGTCATTAAATACACTCACCTGTGGTGCAACTATCTCCCCCATGCATCTCTAGAACGTCTTCATTATCCCAAAGCGAAACTCTTTACATCAAACAATGACTCTCCCTTGCCCACCCCCCATCCCCTGGTAACAACTGTTGTATCTTCTTTCTCTATGGCTTTGACTCTTCTAGGAATTAATCATTCTTACCAGGTTACTCCTGCTGGGAGTGGTATCCTTAGCAATTTATTGTCTCCCAGATCCAAATTTAGCTTTCCATGCAATATGGATGGAATTTTGTGAAGCACTGTTCCTCTATAGCATGCACCACGTCCTTCGTTCTCCACAGAGGGTGCTGGACAGACACTGCATGAGGAAGGGGGCTCTCTTGCTTTTGGTGGTTGCACCGTGAGTCAGCAGTGTGGGTGTGGAAACATCTGGTGATGCTCTAACCCAGACATAGGCCCGGAACCCATGTTCCCCTGGTGACCTGGAAGCCCTGGCCTGGTGTGGCCTGCTGACCATCTTCCCATGGCCTTCTGGGCATAAATATGTCACACTCCAAACCTCCTGCCTGCAATGGTGTCCCTGTGCACATCCACATGCCAAACGACTGGCTGCAGTTTTCCCATGTCTCACCGATGTCCCAGAGGGCTGTTTCCTGCCTGCCCAGGGACTACAGCTCTGGCCTGGGAAAGTCAGCAGAACTCCTGCCACCCAGTGGCTGCTATGCCAGCCTGGGAGAAAGGGGTTCCCTTTATGCACGTGTTTCCTTGGGTTCTCTCCCAGGGGTACCTTAGGGTACCATATACAGTTGGCTTATGTTTTTAAATTGTTCTGTCTTCATAATGTAAGAATTTTTTTTTTTAATCAAACATTCCCTGTTTCTGCTCCCTGATGTCCCAGGCTGGCAGAAAAGCAAAAAACAAACAGGATGACAGAATTAAACCAAGGCAGACCTGCCCAATGTGAGGCCACCTTCTTTGGAGCTGGGAAGGCGGGTCCCACTGCGCTGAGACTCTGGCTCTAGTTTATTTCTGACGCCCAGATATCTCCCGCCCTTGGGTTCTGAGACAAACCTGCTTCCCTAAGTTAAATTGTGTCTCTTTGCTTTAAGAAAGTTCAAGTGTGATTCTGTTACCTAAAACCAAATGAGTCACCTTTAATAAATATGCAATTTCACACTCTCTTAAACATGGTTCAGAAGAGGGGGTAGAGGGGTAAAGAACAATTCTAGAAGAATTAAAAAAGAGAAGAAGGGAGATTATGCTGAAGATTGACATGAAGGCAAATTCCAGTTCTTTAAAGAATCCCTTTGGGCTTCAGGTGATGGTAGGACTTCCAGTTTCATGGCTCACCCATGAGAGGCAAAAACTGCTCCTCATTTTCACTGTATTCACACTCTTTGCCATGTGTCTCCAAATCTCTTCCATGAGGAAGCGGAGTTCTTTCCTCATCCCTTGAAACCGAGCTGGTCTTGTGATTTGCTTTGACCAATAGAGTGTGGCAGAAGCGATATTGTTCCAGTATGAACATCAAACCTTCTCTGTCTGCCTGCCTCTCAGCCCACTGTGCCATGAGAACAGAATATGTACCTTTTGGCGGATGCAAGACACAGAGACCAGTGGAGCAGAGTTGAGTCAACCTAGTTTCTTATCCAGAGTCCAAGCTATGTGAGAGCCAGTCAAGGTCAGCAAACCTCTGTTGCCTTGTAGCTGACTTCAGAGGCAAGAGCATGTCCCACTCACCAAGATTGACTCAGAGCAGCAAAATCACCCAGTCAGTCTTTACACTCATAGGCAAATCTGAGCATTTATTACTAAATTCTACCGAGGTTTCAGGTTGCTTGTTACTCAGCATTATTGTGAAATAGATAGCTGATACATTCCCCTTGCTCAGTATTCTTCAGACTTTAAGAAAACACCAATTTTATCCCACTTTAGTCTTTGCACTTGTTCTCCCTGCCAAGAACATTCCACCTTGATCCACCTGCAGCCAATAGCTACATACCTTGATCCCCAACCTACTGCAAGTCTTTTCTCAAACATCACCTTCTCCAGGGGAACATGTAATGCCCCTTTCTTTTCACACCTCCTATTCCTCCTCCTTGGCCGTTAACTTTCTTCTCAGCATATTTTGCATTTCCTTCTTTTTCTTGTTTCTGATCTATATACTTGGAGAGAACTTGGAGACAGGAGATTTTTGCCTATTTTATTCACTACTATCTCCTCCTGGCCCAGAATAGTGCCTGGCACAGAAAACACACACAGTCTCATATGTGGAGTGAGTGTGAGAATGAGTGCAAATTCCTCAGAGAACAGTGGAGATGATGAGAGAACTTAAAAAATTTTTCCAACTGGTGAAGTTAAAGCTCCTCAGGTTTCACTTGTTTAACTCCCTCTCCTCCTGTCTCATGACTCTAGTCAGAGCTGCCTTCAGTTGGATTGTTGTAGTGGCCTCCTAACGAGTAGTTCTGCCTCCTTCCCTGTTCCCACAGTCTCTTTCTTCCCTCACAGCCAGGTGGTCTTTATTTAAAAAAAAAAGGTTTATTTTATTTTTATTGACATATAATTATAACATATATAATATATATTATATATCATATATAATATTTTTAAAATTTATATGTTCTTATATGGTGCTGAGGATCAAACCCAGTGCCTCACACATGCAAGGGTAATGCAATACCAACTAAGCTACGACCCCAGCCCTATATAATATTTTTTAATGGAATATGATGTGGGTTTTTTTTTTTTTTTTTTTGAAAAGGGAAAACTGATGGAGATCAAAACACTTAGCCTGGCCTTTATGACAGGTCCTGTATGAGTTGTAGAGCTCCTGAGAGCCATCTTCAGCTCACACATGAGATTCTCATTCTCTTTTCTCCCTCAATAATCTTTAAGGTATCTCAAAATAATCTTCAGGTACCTCAAAATATCCATGACTCTCAGGGATTTTTCACAAGCTATTCCTTTTTCCTGAGAGGAGTATCCCTGGGCCTCGTCAACTCCTTCTCCTCCTTCTGGTCTCATTTCCTCAGGAAAGTCTTCCCTAAATCCCCACATGCAAGTCCTCTGATAGTCTGTGCTTTTTAAAAAGACATCCACCACATCTTATAATTTTCTTTGTATGATTATTTGTTTAATGTCTGCTGTCCCCAACATCCTGTAAACTCAGAGAAGACCTAAAACCCTTCAATGGATCCTTGGGATAAACCTGGTCTCAGGTTCTGCTAAACTCCGTAGTTGAGAGACTTGTAGAATCAAACAGGAAACCGAAAGAGAAGGGCCTTTACATGCTGTGTTAAGTCTTCCAGGAAGGACTCAGCTCCCGGGATATTTTTATTCCCCTCTAAAGCTACAAGGCCTATAAACCACTCTTCCCCAGGACCACGACCAGCCCATTAGCAGGAGGAGACAGACTACGCACACTCTAAGGGCGTCGTATTGAAGAACAGTGTCCCTTGTCCTGCTTGCACCACTGTGATTTATGCAATCAAGAATTGCCTTTGACAGCAGCAATTAGGAGCCGAAATGGACCCTGTGAGAGCAGCAGACATTGCTGATGGGCTGCAGGTAGTGTATTAGTCTTCTATTGCTGTGAACAAATTAGCACAAACAGTGAATTAAAACAGGACACATTTATTACCATATGGTTTCCGTGGATCAGGAGTGTGAGTACCAGTTTAGCTGGACATTCTGCTGGGCTCTCCCAAGGCTGCAAATCAGGACATGGGCTGCTGGTCTCCCCTGAGCCTTGGGCTCCTCTCCAAGCTCATCATGTTATTCACAGGATTCAGTTCCTCGTGGTGGTAGGAATGAGTTCTCTGTGTTCTTGTGAGCTGCCAACTGGGCTCCTAGAGGCTGCTGGTGGTCCTTGCCACGAGCTCCCCATGGACCCTTCCTGGCGGATGGGTATCTTCTCCAGGCCAGCAGGAGGGCTCCTCTCTGACTCCTCTCTCTGCACCAAGTGGAGGAAGCGCTTTGCTTTTATTTAAAGGCTTACCTGATTAGGTCAGGCCCCAGCAGGACAGGCTTCCTCTTGCTGTGTCACATAATCAGAGAGTGATGGCTCATCTCAACCCACTCTCCACTCACACCCAAGGGGACTGACTCTCCAGGGCCTGCACAACAGGAGTGGAAATGCTGAGGGCTGTGTTAGAATCCTGCCTACTGCAGGAAAATCATCATAGTAACGAAAATAAAGTATTGGGTGTCTTCATTGCCGGAACTGTGTTAAGTGCTTCTCAGCTTTTAATCTTTAAAAAACAGACTACAAGGTCAATTCTCTTACCTTCTTTGCTTTATAGGAGAGGAAAGGAGGTTAAGAGGCCAGGTGACTTTGCCCCATTTCACATCCTCAGTAAGAAGCACATCCTGAATTTTGAATTTGGGTCTTTCTTATTCCAGAATGCGCTCTTACCCGCATTTCCTCATCTCAGCAGGCTGCCCGGCAGGAATGATGATGATCACTGTTAGGGGGATGTAAATACCCACTTGGAGAGATTAGGTAACATTTTCCCAGACCACCCAGTTAGTACGGGGTAGAGCAGTCTTCAGTCTCATCTCGTTGGTCTCTGCTCCTGACATCCCATGTTACTAAGGGACACTCCCAAACTGCTTGTCAGCTAGAAGAAAACTTGGTAATGAATCCTTCCCCAGAACAGGGGAAAAGAGCATGTCTTGGGGCTGCAAGACTTAGTGGTGTTACATGTCACATAATGCGTGCTGTTTAACCTACTTTGTTTAAGCTGTAGTGAGCGAGAAACACCAGCGTTTCATTCCCATGCTGGGGAATGATGGGAGCTAAGGGCCCGGGCACCTCCTCCCTCAGAAGTTTCATAACAAGCACCAGGAGAAGGCACCCCCTGAAGGGAAAAGGTTACTGATCATTAACTTCCCTGTCCTCTGTCCTGGGCCTCTGTGCATTTACATCTTTAAATGAAAGGTGTCCTGGGGTCAAAGCAAATGATTATTCAGAGCTGAAGATGTGTTTGCTTGAGACCAATGTCGTTTTTTCATTACTTCTTGCAAAGAGATAAAACGGTTTTTGCCCACAGGTGTTAACAAATACAGTTATTCATTGCACACGCCTTCACGCTGCCCCATCTTGTGCTGTTAGCAGCCAGAAGCTAGTTTCCCCTGATAGTGGTGTCCCCTTAGTTGCTTCTCAATGCCTGTGAATGCCAATGGCAAAGCCGGCCACTAAAAAGGCATAGTTGTCTCCCATGTCTGATGTCTTACCTCCCCTGTCCTGTAACTGTGCTTCAGGCAAGAACTAGAGCACAAAGTTCCCCAGGAGTTCTCATTTCCTTTGCGTGTCCTGACAGGTCGTGGTTTGGTCATAACTGCATTCCTCGGTTAGTCTCCACAGCTCCTGTTGGGCACCTTCTCTCTCAGGGCTGCAGCTAGCCTAGGTGCCAAGAAGACCACTCCATCCTTCTGACCCCTAGGAGCAGGGATGGCAATGTGTCCCCAGAAGCTTCACCATCTCTGATGGTTCCCTTAGCCCTGCCCACACCAGAACAAATAGCTCCTTCTTAAAATTTTTCTTAAACCACGAACCCCAATTGAAGATCACTGTAAATCCTTAATGAAATTATTGATTTAAGCAAAAAGCTTTAGACTGGTGGTTAAAAGCATTAACACTGTCAATGGGGAATTGGCACTTGTATATTGCTCAAACAGCACCACATGCATAATTTTCTTGTCACAAGAGGGAAAACATAATGCTACAATAGAAGAATTAGACTATTGGTTGGTCAATGCTAGGATCCCCAGTGATGGATCACCAGAACATACCTATCCTCTGATACAATACAATATGGACGGTATAATTTAGCTACCAAGGCTAAAGCTGAATCTATCACAGCTTTGCATTTTACTTTCAGTTTATAAAAAAATCAGGTTGTTTAGAGAACATGGTAAATGACACCATAAGGAAGCAATTAGTCAAATCCAGAAGATGGAATATTCTATAGGTTAACTGGCCAAATCTATTTATCCCAGATCTATTTAATAAGCAAAAATGTCCTTAAAAATTTTTAATAAGCAAAATGTCCTGTCTATGATTGACATAGGGCTTAAGAAGTATACATGCAATATATAGGCCTGAACTGATTTCTAATTGGACAAACCAGCTACAAAGGATATTTTGGGGGATAAATTAGGTAATCAAACATAGACTGGGTATTAGATAAAATATATGGACAAAAATATATTGACGTGTGTTGATATGGAAAATTTCAAAACAGTATGTAACAATTTTACAAAACAGTATTGTTTTCATGTAAAATAATATATGTATATATATGAATAAAAATTATAGAAGGATATATAATAGGATATCTCTGGATGGTGAGAATAGTGCATTTTAATTTTCTTACTATTGAGAATCTCTTTATGTGCTAATGTGTAGTTACAAGAGGTTTTCATTTTAATAATGAGGACAGGAAAACCATCTGTACAAATTGTAACCAAAGCTACGAAAATAAGTGAAGTTGCCCAGGGGAGAGCACAGGAAGAACAAGAAGTCTGAAGAAAGGGCTTTTAGAAGCATCTAGACTTCAGAGAGGGGGCTGTGGAAGGCAGGCTGGTCAGAGACTAAGAAGTCCTGAGAGACCTGAAAAAACAGGAGAGTCGGAGGATGGTGTTTCCAGGAGGGGATTGTCGGGTGCATCAAAGGCTACAGAGGGGGTGAGAGGGAAGCCACAGAGAAGTCTCAGCAGGAAGTCCATGGGGACATGCCCATGACTGTCCTTTTGAGAAGCAGTAATGTAGGGAGAGCCACAGGCAGTAACTGAAGGAGCTGTAGTGTCGTTCTTTGCACAAGGAGAGAGTTCTCATCCTGGGTTTAGTCTATGTAGATGAAAACACCAGGGACCGCTGCTCCTTTACCTGGAATGCACGGTGAGTGGCGCCCCCTGGGGGATATAAATAGAAGGACCTAGGAGGCCAGCCAACCAAAGACTTGTTTGGAAATGGAGACTTAAGTAGTTTGTAGACCAATTGGGAAAGGCCAGGGGAAATAGATTAAAAAAAAAAAAATCCAAGAGGAAAAGGATCATTTATGGTCCAGGATCCAGGAGGTCACAGGTGAAGAGCCCAGAAGCAAGATGAGCATTGTGGAGGACTGAGGCGGATGGCCCTGGAGTCAGAGGGGAAGAGGCCAGGAAGGAATGTGCAAGTCACATCTACTCACACCTGTGGCAGGTGCCAGAGTCTGCTGGTGATCCGTGATTGTAAATATACTTTGAAAGCAACTTTCCAAGTTTCAGGGTGCTGCTTGGGGAGCCATTAGATTATGTGGGCTTCACACTTTACTGGGTCAGGGATTTGAAGAGTGGACAGAGACCTGTCACCCAGGGGATAGCTCCCAATCTGTTTGGTCAGACAGCATGGCCTCTGGTGTGTGCTTCTAGAAACTTCTCTTCCCAAACTATCCTTCCAGCAATGCCATGCAGGAGAGGAGTGGTAACCCCTGTTTCCCTCACAGATTTAAAAACTCTGGGGCTTTGTTCATATGAGTACACAGTGTAGAGGCTCCAGCCAAGAGAGGAGAGTGGGAAGGAGAACAGCAATGGCAGGGATTGGGGGAAGGTCCTGGGCCATTAATTACACTTCAGGGAACTCAGAGAGGAGCTCCAGGGCTCAAGCAAACAGGGGGCGGTTAATGAGAAAGTCCCTGAGAGGAAATGACTCAGTGGTATGGAAAGAGGTGCTGTCCATGGACAGGGAGGAAGGCCAGTCCAGAAGGGGCTTCCTGGGGGAGAGCAGGGACTTTCTCTTAGATGCCCAAGTCTGAGATGCCCAGCCTCGTTCTCCACTCAGGGTGTTGGGGAGGGGAGCTCCAGGGGGATTAGCTGTGGCCACAGGATTGAGGAAAGCATCCTGGCTCTCGGTGCCGGAGGGAAGCAGAGACCTTATTGTCAAGTATCTGCCTGGAGAAAGGTTGGAAGGTGCTGGGGCTGGGCTTGCAATGAGGGATGCATGAGAGTCCTCCCTGTGCCTGGGAAAGAGAACAGAAAGAAGGGAGGGAGAGAGGGAGGGAGGGAGGGAGAGAAGGAGGGAGGGAGGAAAAGGAAAGGAAAGGAAGAAGGAAGGAAGGGAGGGAGGGAGAGAGGGAGGGGCAGGGCAGGGCAGACAGAATAATTAGGACACAACATTTGCTCTGATCTGTTTCAGACTTGGTATGTACATCGGCGAGGAAATGCATTTTCTGATTAAAAAATCAGGGAATAGCATTTGACAAAATTTTTTTTTCTGCATGAAATGCTTTACAATGATATAACATAAAATCATATTGGGTCATAAATGTAGCAAAATAAATTTATTAAAAATCATAACATTGCACGACATTGAAAACACCCTGGAAAATCTGGGGTGAATGAACACCGTGTTCTGAAGGGAAGCATATCGAGAAGGGCTGAAGAACAAAACTGGATAAGTCACAAGTTGGTTAGTTGAATCAGCAGCGTTTGATGTGGAAAAGAGAGGGAAGAAGAAGTTCCTCTGAGGAGAGGAGGTGGAGAAGAGAAGTGGGAGCCCCTTCCGGTGTGTTTGTGGGAGAAGTTCCTGGAAGCTGGGCCAGACATCTGGAACTGACCTCGGATTTCCTCACTGTGTCACAGGAGAATCTGTTTCCTGATCTGGGAATTGTGGATCGCGCTCAGCTGGCTGGGGCTGGTGTCCCCTGGGCACGTGGTCCAATGTCTGGCACCGGTGGACAGTGTGCAGACACCAGTTCCCTTCCTCCACCCCGTCTCTGGTGATGTGTGGAAAGTTGCCCAGCTTTTGAAAGGAACCCAGTCACCAAAGACACCTTGCAATGTAGCAGACATCTGGGGACTGAGTAGGTGCAGCTGTCTCCTGTCTCCTGGGTAAGTGGGTGAGAGGAAACCCAGGGCAGGGAGAGCCAAGCGGCCTGTTGGCCAGCACTCCGCACACCAGTAATGGGCGGGAGAAGAAGCTGTCAGTGGCCTGGGCAGCGAGAAATTTTACTGTTGAGCAAGGGGAAAGCAGGAGCCTGGTAATTATGGAAGAGCAAAGATCAAAAGCAATAAAGAGGGGGCAAGTGTCGATGCAAATGAACTGGGGAGCCCCCAGTTTGGTTTGTCAGACGGAGGAAAAGCCTTGGCAGAAAGAGTACAGGAACCTCAGAAGATCAGAGGAACTTTGCAGCCTTCCATGATCCAGAGAGCAGCTCCTTCGGCGAATTCAAAGGCGTTTTATAAACCACTCACCAAGAACCTCCTGCAAGGGGAGGGGAAGACTCCTGCCATTTCCACCCTTCCACACTGTCCCTTCTGGGTACCCTGGCTTTTTCTAGAAAGGTCTCTGTCTCTTACATTCCATCATTTACACTACTTGCTTCGGTGACTCTGCACTTGGCAGGCTGCTCCGTGGTTTTGCTGCTCTCTGATCACACTGCACTTTGCTTGCATTACCTAGCAGGGCTTGCAGTCCGGCCTCAGGAGCAGGTAGCCAAAGCATCTCATTCTGTTGGAGGCCAGCGGGCGGCTCCTGTCAACCAAAACACATTTTCTTCCTAAGGTCTCTTTTCTCATTTTAACCAGCTTTGAAGAAATTTTCTATGACTGAGCCAAGGGAGAGATCAAATCAATTTAAATTAACATGCATTTGGGCACCTGCCTTATGTAGACATTCAGGGGAAGCCGAGGTGAGGTAACCCTTCCTTGCTGCTCTCCTGGGCTTTGCCACCTGTGATGGAGAACAGTTCCAACAGCTGTGGGTGGAGGTGACTGTGATGAAACAGTTCACTCTTCTTGCACTTATTCCAGAAATATCCTCTGAGCACCTACCATGGGCCACGTACCTTTCAATACCCCGGGGAATCAGCAAGGAGCAAGAATGTTTGATCTGAGCTTAGGCAGAATTGTGCCCAAGCCCTGCCTTAGGCATGACTATGTTCTTGGGCAAGCCTCCTAACTTCTCTGAGTTCCAGGCTTCTCATTTTAAAACATGAATCACAATAACAATCATCGTAATGTTAATAAGATGATCTATTTTTCAGAGTTCTTGTAAAGTCAAGAAGTAGTTACAGCTGGGCACAGTGTTGCATGCCTATAATTGTAGCAGCTCTGGAGGCTGAGGCAGGGGGATCACAAGTTCAAAGCCAGCTTCAGCAATTTAGCCAGATCCTAAGCAACTTAGTAAGACTTTGTCTCAAAATAAAACATAAAAAGGGCTAGGGATGTGGCTCAGTGGTTAAGCACCCCTGAGTTCAATCCTTGGTACCAATAAATAAATAAATAAATAAATAAATAAATGTAATTATGCTAGGCACTCAATAAATGGTGCTGATTGGTTGCTCTGTAATAGACAAACATATATGTATGATAGTTGCCTATACAAGGGGAAGGTAAAGAAAATTAATCTTATGTTCTGTTGAACCAAATGCATACACATGACAGAAGGAGAAATAAAAATGTACCCAGAGAATTGGCCTTTCAGATCACAGTGTGATGAAAGAAGTGTTCCTCAAGGGTTTATGAGTTTCTAAAATAATGTTTTAATTTGCCATTTAAAGTTAAAATTTGATGATTATCTCATGTAACATAGGTGTGCATATATACATGTATATGTATAAACATTCATATGTGTGATGCATATTTAGAAAATAGAGTATGTTTATTCTTATAAGCTTGTATATTCTAAATGATCTGAATGGTCAATATATCACACAGGGACTACATGATCCCCACCTCTGTTTGCTTTGTGGTCACATCAGTGCAAAGTAAAAGTCACTTTATCAGATTAATGAAGAGAGATAAACTTAACATATAAATGTGTTTACATCTGTTGAAAACTAAAAAACAGCAGGATGCTCTTTATCAAAACGAAGGGTTAGAAGTAATTTGAAGAGAGAAAAGCCAAGAGGGGAGAAAGATGTTTGTGCTAGTGACATGGTAATGTGGGTGCCTCATTTCTACAGAACTCAGGTTTGGACGGTCAGCACCAGATCATTTGCTGAGATTGCACTTTAGCAAAACAATATTATGTCACATTTCATTAATGTTGGTATCTTTATTTATACTTGTTTGGAGACTTTTTCATAATTTCAATCATATGAGTTTGTTAGTCTTACATAAGCACTAAAGTAAAGTGACTTAACACCTAATCTTATACAAATTTAAATAACATAGTAATAAAAATAATTGAAGCCTAACCCAGGGATTCACCAGCCCTTTAAAAGGCAGAATGTGTTCTTTGTTTAGGAGAAGGCTGCTGGGATCTCCCCTGGGTATGGAAGGAGGAAATCCTGACTCCTGTGGAGAAAGGTCAATGGTCTCTAATTCCTGGGAACATTCCAGAAGTCTAGCTATCCCAGAAGAATTTGAGAGGGTGCAAAGGAGCATGGTCCTCTTGCCCCCACAGAACCTCCTGAGTCTCCCCACCTCCTACTGCTTCTCTCCATTACTCACTCAAAAGGCCACAGGGTCCACACGTGCCAGCTACTGTGCGAAGCCCAGGGCCACAGTAGTGGACAAGAGGAACACAGTCCCTGCCTGTCAGGAGCCTGCAGTGGAGTGGACCTTAGAACATTTTATTTAAACTTTAATTCTCAGCTCCCACTTCTAGTCCTTCCCCCAGACCTAAGTCTGTAGAATCATGCGCCAATTCCCCACCCTACACCCTACTTTTGCAAATAAACAAACTTCTTTGGATTTATTCAGCCACATACCTAGAAGAGGGAGTGGCCCCGTGAGTCAGGAATCTTTCCTCCGGCTGTTGTCCTAGGCCAGGTACCTTCAGAAAGCAAGAATTTGGAATTAGGGAGCAGAAAAACTTGGGTCAAGTCTTTGGAAGCAGAACCTGAGGCAGGATTTTGAAGACACATGATTTATTAATTCATTCAGGAAAAACTTGTAAGGAAGGAAGGGAAGCAAGAAATGAAATGAACCAGTGGAGCAGGGATGTGGTCTCAGGAAGAAAAATCCAAATTTGATTCACAGAAGACTCTGAAGCATAAATGATATCACAGATTGTGTGTGTGTGTGTGTGTGTGTGTGTGAGTGTGTGTGTGTGTGTGTTGGGGGCAAGGGGTGATTCGAGGGATGACCTCTATCTGAGGCCGCTCTCCTCCGCTGTAAGGGTCATTCCCAGAGAAAGGGGAAGCTATGAGCTGTTGCTCACAGCCGCTGTAGAATGCGCGCACCAGCCCCATAAAGGATTGAGTCAAATCTCAAATGAACCCACTTCACAGAGGTTCAGATGCCTGGTTCACTGTCACCAGCTGGTGTGATCTTTATGTAAGAGGACTACGAAAAACACCTCAAGCAGTAGCTGTCCCTCCCTCTCCCTTAGGTATTATGGACAGATTATTCTTGACAGATGAGCCCCGTCAGAAACCTGATTTAAACTTCTGGGTAGGCAAGAAGGTAAACGTGGTTCATGCTTTAACCTAATACTACTCTGCTCACTCATTCCAACCACACGGAGGAATCCAACCTCCACCTGGCCCAGGGCTCACCTGGTGCTTTGGTTGATATCAGTGTCCCTAGAGAATTTATTTCTTTCCTGTCTAGAATTTATCCCTCTTGATACCTTTGGGGCAGTGCTTACCAAGCTGTATTCCATTAAACTCTGGTTTAGTGGGGTCAAGGAAGGAGTGTGACTTCAGACACAATAATGCACCCCTTCTCCTAATCCCTGGGACCTGTCACTGTGTTCACTTAAGTGGTAAAACAAATTTTGCAGATGAGACTAAGGTTAGGGACCTTGAGGTGGGAAGATTGTCCCAGACTATCCAGGTGAGCCCAATGTAACCAGGGTGACCTCAAAAGCTGAAAAAGTTTCCTGGTTTTGTCAGGGAGCAATAAGTCGGAAGAAGGAGGGAGAGAGTCACAAGGTGAGAGGAATTTGATGCACCTCTGCTAGGTTTGATGAGACAGGAAGGAGCCGTGGGCTAAAGAATGTGGGAGCCTCCAGAAGCTGGGAATCACCCTCCACTGAAAGTGCAAGAAAATGGAGACCACAGGCCCAACCGCCAAGAACACAAATGACCTCCCCTTTGGGCCTGAAGAAAGGAATGCAGACTCACCATACCTTAATTTTAGCCTGGAGAGACCATGTCAGCCTTCCAACCTACAAAAGACGCTCATGTTATCTAGCTGTTAACTTTGTGGGAATTTTTATTGAAGCAGCAATAGAAAACAAACACAGGGATTCTGGTCAAATAATTTCAAGAAAGGATGCTGTAGATCATATCAATCATTTTGATTTTGAATTTTTTTGTGTGTGTGGTGCTGAGTATTGAACCCAGAGCAAGCACTCTACCCACTGAGCTATATCCCCAGCCCTATATCAATCATCTTGTTATAAAAGAGTCATAGTAAAAATAAAATAAAGCATTAATTGAATCAAGGAGAAGGTCGTTTGTTTACCACAAAGGCAAAAGCTGACACTGCATTGATTCATAATTCTGTGGGTAAATAGAGGGCCACTGCAGCCCCACAGCATGCTACTCCGTTGTCATGGCTACCCTCTGAAGAGAAAGATGCCCTGACAAAGACCAGATTGGCTGCTTCGGAGTGGTGGGAAGTACCCCGAGGGTGGCCAGATGTTTCTACATTCATGTCAGGGATGTTTTCTGGAATTTGTATTCACTCAGCTCTGCCCCAAATGGAATGGTCATTTGCATTCAGAAAACAGGAAGTCTATATTAACGATGGATATCTTTTAGGGAGGAGGAGTTGTTCTTCCATCCTAAGACCTAGGGAAACAACTAGCAGCAAAAGCAATGTTTTGAAATGGATTTTGCCCTGAATTCAGTGTTAACCACTAGCCACTCTCACACGCCATTTCCTGTCCTCCTCCAACTCGACCCTCCACTCTAACCACAGGCTTCTCCCCACTCCTTGACCAGGCCAAGCTTTCTCCTCCACAGGGACTGTGCTCCGGCTCTCCCTCAGTCCAGGGTGCCCTTTCTCCATACTGCATGCTCCACTCCTTGCTCAAACATTCCCACTTTAGGAAGGCCTTCCTGAAGCACTTTATCTAAAGTAGACATCCCAGTATTGTTGGTGTCCTTACTTGAATTTATTATTTCCTCAGAGGGCTTCTGTATTTATTTGAGCACCAGCTTACTGTATCCCCACAGACCACGAAGGCCAGGGCCTTGGCTCTGGCTGTATCCCTAGTTTCTGGCACATAAGTACCATGGACATTTGTGGAATAGACAAAAGAACTGCTGGGACTCTTGATTCTCTTGACACTGGCTCCGCATAATTTGTTTTAAATCCAAGTTCTTTCCCTAGTCCAATGCCTTTGGTGTTACAAGTTGTATTTTTCCAGATGGCCACCACAGTATGTAGCCCACACCACAAGTCCTTCTTACAAATGGGTGTTGACATTCCTCCCTTTAATAAATACATCGATGTTCTCTCCTCTTGCATTTCTACTGACTAGGATTATGGTGGGATTGTACTGTGACATTGTGCAACTTCTGACAACTTCTAAGACTAAGGTCATAAAAGGCGATACAGAATTTGCCTTATTCTCTTGGCCTCTCTCTCCTTGTGGAAGCACAGTCTCCATGCTGAGGGGAGGCCCAGACCATAGAAGAGCCCATAGGTAAGTGTCCCGATAGACAGCTGAACAGAGGACCCTGCTGACAGCCAGTGGGGAAGTCTATGAGATGACTCTACCCCATTCATTGTCTGATGGCAACTGCAGGAGCCACCAACCAAGACCCGTCAGCCTCCCAAATCCATGGGAGATAATAATAAATGATGGCTCTAGTCCGAAACCACTAATCTTAAGGGTGTCTTGTTATATATGAATATATAATGAGAAAGGATGATGTTTGATGGTCAAAGATATGATTTTTAGTTTTATTTATGTGCCATTCCCATTCTTCAGTCTCTGGATGGCCCAGAGACTCAGTGCCCCACCTCCCCAAGCGTGCATGCAATCAGTGCTCCTAACCTTCATCCTAGGGTGAGATAATGAAAATTGATCTCCGGAACAGTGCTTATTTTTTTTAAAGTACATATACTTTTTGAGATTTTTCTATGATAAGAATTTAGGAATTTCCTGGGTTTAGCTACTCTCAAGATTGCTAGGTCACCCAGGACAGGGGGTCAATAAGCCTCCTCCCTCCATGGTCGGTCTTCTCAGTCCAGCCCCAGGCCTAGTGGCAATTCCTTTTCCAAGTGGCCCTTGCCATCTATGGAGCCAGATTCTGAACCCTTCTGAGCACATCTCTCAGAAGGCTGCTCTATTGTTCCCACCAACCTGTCCTTACCCAAGGCTGGGGACAACCCCTGTTGTCACACTACCTTGTTGTGCTATTCCTGTGGCACATGTGGGAGGGCTATCCAGGGAAGACAGCCTGGTTGCAATGGGAGCTGGAAAACAAACTTGTGGTCAGAGTTCCTCGAATTCAATTAAACAGTGAGCCTGGAAAATAAGTTGGAGATCAAAATACATGCAAAAAAATAAAAATCAAAACAAAAGAAAAAACGCTGCAGTCTATAACTGGGGGAAGAAACTGGATAGGTTGAATGTATAGAATTGGTCAGTACAAAAATGATGGTGGAAACCATGAGATCTGACGTTAGGTGGGCCTAAGTTTGAATTCTGAGTCCTTCACTTGCAAACAATGTGCCCTTAGGCAAGTCCACAACTCTCTCTAAGGCTCAGTTTCCTTATCTGTAAAATGGAACTAATATTAGAAGCTCCCTCAGAGGGAGGTTTATGGCAGAAACACTGGTGCAAGCACTGGACACTGGCACAACGGAAGTCACCAGTAAGTGGGAGCCCCCACTTTCTACTGAGATGGGTCAGCTGGGAGCTGGCTGAGCTGCCGGAAACTGTTCTGATTTCAGAGATGCAGTGGGGAACTCTGAAATGGGCAAGGCCGTCACTGCCTCAGGGATCTGCAAAAGGACCTTGGGCCTTTTCTGTTCCTTTCCTCTGCAACACCACTGACAACCACCTCCACCTCCTCTGACACTGCCACCCACAGATGACTTTTGAGCCACTAAAATTGAGGGCCCCTGGGACTAGCATCATGGGAAAACCCTGCCCCCATCCTCTTCCATATCTCATCTGAAGGTTGACTGAAGGGCCAACTCTCAACACAAAATAAAAACCAGAAAATCCACTTAGTGCCCTTGGTTTCCCAGGAGCTGCTGGTGGACAGTCGCATTTGCACAAAGCGGCGTGTACTAAAATAGGCAGTTGGAAATATTCCTGGCAGATGGTGCTAAATATAGACACAGTGACAGATTGGACCCACAGAACAGCTCTTCTCCTGCTCGTTAAGAACGTGCCGGAGCCAACAAGCTTCTCTTCTAGCTTCTCCTTCCTGGAAGATTGTGGCAACAGCCCCAGGATATCAGCATGCCAGAACCCAGCACCTTGCTGAGAGCTGCCCACATTACCCTGGGAAACTGTTCGGGAATAAAGAAAAGGTTGCAAACTTGAAGGTCTGGTGGACTCACCGCTTTATTGGCCCTCCTGAAGGATTCACTAGCCTCCCGAGAGATCTCCTACACCAGCAAAACTCTGTTGAATACCAGTGGAGGCAGCATAGAACAATGGTTAAGGGCAGAGGCTTGGGGGTCAGTGCTGGCCTCTGAGCCATGCTTTTGCCCTTTCCTAGCTGTAGGAGCATGGCCAAGCTATTTAACCACTTGATGCCTCCATTTTTTCATCTGCAGAATGGGGATAATGATAGTGTCCACTTCACATGAAGATGAAGTTAAAGCACGTAAAGGCCATGCACAAGGCCTGGTGTAAAACAACTCTGGCACAGATGGCGGCCATTTTACTCAATGGGACAGGGAGGAGAGAGAAAGATACCCCAAGTGACCAAAGGTTTTAAGGCTTAGAGGAATATTTTGGATACGAACAAAACTAAAGTTAAAATAAATTCAAGTTGCAAATAGTTTTTCTACATGCCAAGATCATATTTGAAATGGGCAGTATCATAAATACCCAGAGAAAGCTGCTCACTCAGAATAAGGTGTTAGAGTGTAAGAGTGGCTTTCCATGGGTAGAAGCCTCAACTGCCTCTTAAAAGGGAAGACAAACCTTCTTCATAACCAGTAAGGATGCCTCTGAACATTGTGAAATTTTCTCCGTGACTTCCTTACAATAAGACATTTAAAAGACCTAGAGGATTGTCCGTTAAACTTAGTTGACAGAGCTGGCCAGTCTGTGGCAAGGCATGAGGGGCCTTGAGATGGCCCTGGGCCCTGGTGCTTTCTCTGCTACATGTCATGTTCCTGTGTGGCTGTGCCTCTGATTTCCTTCTATCCCATTTTGTTCTCTTCATATTTTGGAGTTAGATTTTCTGAGTGTTGATTTATGCTTTATGTGGTGCTAGGACCACATTCTGAAGGCCAGGAGAAATGTCGGCTCGCGAGCTGTTCTTGAAGACTAAACCCAGTCCCCCAGAGTCAGAGGAGGCTTTCCTATACAGTTTTAGTGGGAAATTGCGATGGGGCAACATATTCAGGAGAATTATGGAACCATGTTCAGGACTCTGGCTTCCAGAATCAATAGTCCCGTGCATGGTCTTCATGGTACAGTCTTGCCTATGTCCTCACTTCCTGAGCTAGTTAGAAAAGGCTCACTCTGTGACAAACATACTCCAGCATTTCAGAGGATTAATACAGCAAAAACATCTTTTTTTTTTTTTTCCCCGCCAGCAAAATCCATTGACACTGGGATGGGAAAGAGAGGGGATGGGTAGTTTCTACTCCATTGAGTCATCCAAGGACCCAGGCTGCCAAAGGCCCTGCCATTTTCAACTTGTGGCTTCCAAGGCTGCCTGGATGTCATCATCATCCAGTAACAGACAGAGAAGGTGTGTGGGAACCACAGTAGGAAGATTTTATAACTCTAAAAATGGTGCACATCACTTCCATGCACATTCTATTGGCTAGTACTTAGTCATATGACCATATATGCTGCAAAGGAGTCTGGGATGTGTAGTTTCTCTGTATGGAGAGGGATAATAGGAATTCCAGTGATGATCTAATCCTTCTTGACTCATTTCATGAAGTGCTACTTCAAGAGACATTCTGCAGAGGAAGTTTGAAGAAATTTCAGAAGTGTTTCCAAATTCCTGTGTTGTTTTTTAAAAAAAAATCAATCTTTGACTTGGACTTGCTAAATAATTGCTTGTAATCTGTATCTCTTCCCACCAAGTCTTGAAATCAAAGAACATCACAGCTTCTCTCCAATGGGAGTAGGCTGATCTGTCCCTCATAGCCAAGGTTTCCTTGTAAATGACATGGTGAATGAGTGTCTCCTTTTAAGAAATAAACACCAATTATTCTTTCAAAGAAAGCTCATTTCTTTCAGTGCAAGACCCAGAGTTTTGCATTTTGTATCATTGCTGGAGTTTCAGTAGAAAAACCACTATGATTACTTTTCCAATGCTACTGGAACCTTCTGTGTCAACAGTCTGCAAAAGAGCTTAGTAGACAAAGGGGAAAAAAGAACGCTCTTATTTATGAAAGAACTAGTTCTGTAACAACATAGAATAGCTCCCTAGAGTTTTTAGTAGAAACTATCAAATCCTTTCCTCAATTCTACTAGAATAAGTTATATGCATCAATATAGTAATATTGTATGTTTATAGCGTTCTCTTACCTTTATGATCATTTTAAGAACATTCAAAATTTCTGCAATATATTAATAGAAATAAATCATATTGCTACAGCATTAAAACCCTAATAAAAAACTCCATTACCATTGAAAATCTCAATATATTGTTAAGTATACAGATTCTTGCTATGGTAAGACACAAAATTTATTGTACATTCTATCCTATATGTATTTCTAACACTCTTACATTTTATTACATTCAGTTTTTTTATTAAATGTTTTTACATAGACCGATGGTTATGTAACTTTATTGAACATCAGATCACATGAAAAGCATGTTATAAAAAATAGATTCTTGGACCCACTGAACGTCAGGGGTAGAGTTGGGATGTGTGTATCACACTAACAGATTTGCCAGTAGTTTTGATGCACACCAGAACTTGAGAACTAGGCCTTAATGTCTTTACATTCCCAGGGTCTGGCATGCAGTAGCACCTAGTATATGTTGATAGATGAATGAGTGAATAAATGAAGCAAACAAAATAGTATTCTCCTTACAAATTAATTTGCTACTGAGATGAAGGAACTAAAATAAAAATTCACTGGTGATTTATTACCACAAATATTAAACACAAAATAAGAAATGATTTCATTACCAGGAAACTTGTTGCAATAGTTGAACTTTATTTGTATAATTTTTGTTGTCATGTTTCACCAGTGTTAAATATTCAAATTACTACTACAATATGAAAATGTCATAGGTGAATAATGAGGTCATCAGTAGAGTATGTCACACTTGCAGAGTGACACAAAAGATTGGAGGACAATCATTTTCATGAAAACACAGAGTGCTGTTAACACAAAGTCTCCATGCCACTGGTGTTCTAGGTACCTCAGGCTGAGAACTACATGTCTGATGTCAAGAACAATTTCAATTCTCATTTAACTAAGGAGAATTTATTATTACTGGGAGTGTAGCTCAATAGTAAAGTGCTTACCTAGTAGGCATAAGGCCCTGAGCTCAATCCCTAGCACCACACATATAAAGAATTTATTATTAATAATAGGTGCTTAACCAGGAGTTAGACTCCACAAAGCAAGGACAATTGCAAGTTTTCAGAAAAGTTCCAATACCTTCCCACATATAATACCATCCCACTTTTCCTTCTACCTCTCTGGCTGCTCCTTCTCAGCATCAGGCTTATCATCCTCTACTCAGCCACTAAATATTATCATTCCTCAGTGTTTTGTCTTATGTGTTTGTCTCTTCTCACTCTCCATGGACTGTGATCCATCTTCACATCTTCAATTACTGTCTATTTATATATGGTGCCAAAACTTCCGTTCCAGGGCAGACCTCTCCCCTGAACTCCCATTTGTTATACAGGCTCTATAAGGGAAAAAAAAAGACTCAGGTATAACTTTCATGAGTAAAAGGAAAATATCAGCCAATCTTTTGAATTGATTAAGCATATGGATTATGCAAAGTATCTGGACTTGCCAGATACTTGTAAAGTATCTTGAAACATGCCAACCACCATTAACTAGCATATGCTGGATTCTGTTTTGTTTTTCCTTTTTTCCTAAGATGTTGTATAACATAGCCCTCCAAAGCAGGATAAAGTTTAAGTTTCAAAAGCTATGTCAAGATGTATATCTGAGTAGACATGTCAATCATGCTAGGATGGAATGATATTTGGCTGGAAAATGAACACTCAGTCTTGGACCTGCTTCCTATGACAGCTTCTTTAAGGCTCAGGAGAGGAAAGTACACATGCAGGGGAAACCTCTGTGTTCATTGCTCTGAAGGGTTAGCCCCTCTTTGTCCTCTCTGCTGGGAATCAAACTCTATTGAGCTGCACAGGGCCACAGGGATTCCTTTGCCTGGAGAATAAAGCCAAATAGCTTGGATCAAAATCAAGCACTGTGGTCTATTTCCTTAAGACCTGCACCTAGTTCTGGTCTTCAAGTGCCCACCACTATGATTACTAGAAAATTCAAGAAAGATAAAACCCAAGGACAAGCAATAAGGGAAAGGGAGAATTTCTTCCTATGGCTCAAAGCAGTGGGTATCCTTTATATCTCCCACCCTTTGCCCCAGTCCATCTCAGCATTCCATGGATATTAATCTATTTCAGATATCCTCCAGATGGTGAGGATGGAAAGTCTTACACTTCCCCGTTTGTTTGGTGATGCATTTATTCATCCACCAAATATTTTGAGTGACAAATACATGTCAGGGACTATTCTAGGTGATAGGTATATATCAGTGATGATATATTTATTTAGTATACAATAAAATAAATACTAAGTCAGATGATGATAAGTCCTAAGGAGAAAAATTAAGCTGAGATGGTGGATGGGGAATTCTAAGCTATTACAATAACCTAAGCAAGACATGCCAGTGCCCAAAAATGACAGTTTGAGAAGTTAATGTCACATTCTCAATAACTGATTGAACAACAGGATAGAAAATCAACAAGGATACTGAAGACCTAAACAATAATGGATCTCAGTGATGTTTGTGAACATTCCATCCAATGACAGCAGAATAGACCTTCTTTTCAAGTACACATGGAACATTCTGCAGAACAGACCATATGCTAGGCCATAAAACAAGTTTCAATAAATATGAAAGGTTCAAAATAATAAAAAGTATGTTCTCCAAACACAATGCACTTAAATTAGAAATCAACAACATAAGGAAGTTTGGAAATCACCAAGTTCTTGGAAATTAAACCAAACACTTCTAAATAACCCATTTGTCAAATGAAACATCAGAAGGAAAAATGTTTAAATATTTTGAACTGAACAAAAATGAAAACTTGGCCCATTCAAATTTATGAAATTCAGCTACAGCAGAGAATAGAGGGAAATATTTAGCTGTAAACACCTACATTAGACCAGAAGAATGACATTAAATCAGCATCTAAACTTCTACCATAATGAACTAGAAGTAGAGGAGCTAAATAAACCCAAATCAAGCAGATGAAAGAAAATAGAAAAGTTTAAGCAAAAAACAATAAGGGAAAACAGTAGAAAAAAACTTAAGAAACCCAAACCATTTCTTAAAAAGAACAACAAAATTGAGAATCTTTAGCTAGACTAAACAAAAAAATAAAACAAAGACACAAATTATTAAAATTAGGGGAAAAAATTAGGGTAAACACTACCAACCTCAAAATTAAAGGATTGTGATATATTGTGAACAGCTTTATACCAACAAGTTGGACAACTTAAGTGTATGGACAAATCTCTACAGAAACATAATTTACCTAAACTAATTCAAGACTATAAAATCCAAATAAGCCTAAACCAGAGAAATTAAATTATTAATTTAAAATCTTGCTCAAAGAAAATATCAGGCCCAAATGGCTTCAATGGTGAATTCTAACAAATGTTTAAAAAAGAAATAGTTCTAATTCTTCACAAACACTTTCAGAAAAGAGTAGCAGGAAACTCTTCCAAACACATTCTATGAACCTAGTATTCCCCTGATACAAAAATCAGGTAGACATCTCGTGAACAGAAAAATCTGACTGATATCCCTCATCAATATATGTGAAAAAAATCCTTAAATTTTTAGCAAGTTTAACCCAGAAACATAGTAAAAGAATTATGTTCTATCTCTAAGTGGAATTTAACCAGGGAACATAAGATTTAGTGTTTAAATATCAACTAATATAATATACTAAATTGATAGAATAATAACCAAAATTCATGTAAGTATCTCAGGAAATGCAAAAAAAGTCTTTAATAAAATTCAACATTCATGATAAGAACTATTATCAAACTAGTTATGCAAAGGAATTTTTTTAACCTGAAAAAGGTACATCTACACGCAACCTATTGCTCATATCGTACTTAATGATAAAATATTGAACATTTTCCTGCTAAGATTGGGAATAAAGACAAGCATTGTTATTTCTTTTATTCAACTTTGTATCAATGTCAGTTAGTTTAATAAGGCAAGAAAAAAAATCAAAGGCATATCAGTTGGAATGGAAGAAAAAAAACTGCCTTTATTTACAAACATTATAATCTTGTATGTAGAAAATCCTAAGAAATCTACACAAAAAATCTGTTAGTATTAATTAAAAAAATTTAGCAAGGTACAGAATACAGAAATGTATAAAATCAATTGTGTTTCTATATATTAGCAAAGAACAATCCCAAAATGAAATTAAGAATTCTATTTAGAATAATATCAAGAATAAAATACTTAGGAATCAATCTAACAGAACAAGTGCAAGACAGAAATTGTACAACAAACACCACAAAATATTGCTAAATAAATAGAAATACATTTTACATTCATGAATTATAGATTCATTATTATTAAAATAACAAGTCTCCCCAGAATGATCTATAATTCAACATAATACCTATAATGTACTCAGGAGGGAATTGTTTTTGTAGCAATAGACAAGCTAATTCTGAAATTCATATGAAAATGCAAAGAAAATGGAAGAGCTGAAACCATCTGGAAAAAAAGGAATAAGTCAAAGGATGTATACTACTCATTTTCAAGCTTACCATAAAGCTACAGTAATCAAAACATTGATTGTCAAAGGATGGGCAAAGAGATCAATGGAACTGAACTGAGAGTCCAGAAATAAAGCCTTACGTTTACAGTCAATTGATTTTTGACAAATGTGCAGGTCAATGGAGGCAGGATAGTCTTTCCAACAAATGGCATTGTGACAATTAGATATTCATATGCAGAAAAAGAAAAAAAATGTTGATGATACATCATACTGTGTACAAAAATCAACTCAAAATGAATTATAGACTTAATGTAGATATAAAATTATAAAACTTAGAGGAGAAAACATAAGGAAAAAACTTTAGTTATATTGAATTGGGTATAGAATTCTAAGATATGACACCAGGAGCATAATCCATTAAAAAAAAGTTGGATAAATGGGACTTTATCAAAATTAAAAATTTGCTCTTGTAAAAACCAGTGAGGAAAAGAATAGGACAAGGCAGTCACTGAGAGAAAAAGCTGTAAAACATAGACCTGATGAAGTACTTGCTTTCAGATATATAAGAAACTTGAATAACCCAATAATAGGAAGACAATCCAATTTAAAAATGGCCAAAAGACGTGAAGACCCTTCACCAAAGAAAACAAGGAAAAGCTAATAAGTGCATGAAAAAAAAATGCTTACATCCTTAGTTACCAAAGAGATGCAACTTAAAATCAAACTGAATTACACTGAACCCTCATTAAAATGACTAGATTTAAAAAAAAAACAATAACTCTTCTATGGAGGCATAGAAGCCTGGTCCACGTGGAAATGAAATATGATTGAGCCATTGTGGAAACAATGTAGCAACGTCTGATAAAGTTAATCATATATGTACCATACAATCAGCAATTCCATATCCAGATATCTACACAAGAGTTTCTAAACATGTGTCCACACAGAGACTTACACATTCACAGCAGAATTACACAAAATAGCCCAAATCCAGAAACAATCCAAATGTCCATCAACTGAAGAAAGGAAAAGCAAACTGGTCTAGCCATGCAATAGACAGCTATTTAAAAAAGAAAAGGAGCCAACTAGTGATACAGACTACAACATTAACACATTATGCAAAACATTATGTGAGAGAAGCCACACACAATATGCTACATATTGTATCATTCCATTTATATGAAATTTCCAGAAATGGAAAATCTGGAGACACAGAAAACCAATCAATCAGTGGTTGTCTGGGGTTGAAAGGGCAAGCAGAATTGACCATAAGTAGGCACAAAGAAACATTTTGGGGTGATAAAGTTATTCTAAAATGGGATCATGATGATGACTATATGATTCTGTACATTTACTAAAAATCATTGAATGGAATACTAAGAATAGGTGAGGTGAGTTTTATAATGTGCAAATTATCCCTCACTGAGTTGGTTTTTTTTGTTTGTTTGTTTGTTTTTTAAAGGAGGTGATATGACTTGGACCTTAGGTCTCAGAAGAGAGGTGATAATAAGGGATGGCAGGTAGTGAGGACATTCCACCCACAGATGTGGGAGATTGGGGTCCTGATTCAGGGCACCTCATAGATCAATAAATCCATGAAGATAACACTTGGTTCATTTTCCACCATGGACTATTACTGCAGATCTCTCTTCTGTAGGAAATCCTGAGAAGATGTGATAGAATGTTTGCATTCATATCTCCTGAGGCCCTTGGCCTACAGACACCCAACTCTACTGCTGAGGTCCCGGAGCCTGCGCTCCAAGCTGTCCCTTGAAATGCAATCCTTTCTCCCTGGCTATTCCCCCTGTGATGGAAATGGGAGTGAGGAGAAGCATATCACTTCTTAGAGGTCATTCTAGGTAACTCATCTGTCCAAAGTTACACCCACAGCAAAGTCCTTGCAGGGGTGCCCCATGATTTGTCCCCAGTGACTTCTCCGAACTTTTCTCTTAATGCCTTCCCCTGTCTCCCTCGGCTCTAGCCACATCCTTCCCCCGGTGTCCCCCAGCTCACCAGGCATGTCCTACCTCAGGGGGTTTGCCTGGCTATTTGCCCTGCTTGGAATGCTTTCCCCAAATACCCACACGCTAACCCTCTCACTGAACTTCAGGTGTTTCCTCAACAGTCTCCATTTCTGAGGGATCTTGTCTGATGGCCTTACCTCCCAGTCAGCTTGCCCTGCTTTGGGTGCTCCGAGCTACTTACCACCATCTGGCACATTTTGTATCTTCTGTTGTATCTTCTTTACTGTCTATTTTAGGTAGACAATTCAGCTAAGGATTGTCTTTAGAGTCTTTAGAATCTAAGCATACATTCTCTTTACCATAAAATATGTCCTTATGTTCTTGACTCTTTGGAATATAAGCTCCATGAGGGCAGGATTTTGGCCTGATTTTTTTCTCACCTCTTCTCCCAGAATCTGTGACAGTGCCTCATTCAGTAGGTGGAATAACTATTTGTGGAATGAACAGACAGCCAACAACTGGAGGACAAACAAGCACCCGTGGGTGGAGCTTGAGCCAACTGGCTCCTTCAGGGCACTCAGGGTGTGGCCCTAGAGGCCCTTTAAACCTGCATCACTTGTGGGGCTCAGGAAGTACTGTTCCCTCACCACCATGCCCACCCCACTTACTCATCCCATCAGCAATACTTCACCCCATCTCAGGCCAGTGTTCAGTGATGTTTTCACCCGGTTCTTCACACCTGACCTTCTTAGAGAGTTGATTAAAAACAGCTCCCAGGACTCACACCACTCCCTCGGCCGCTGCTCTTCGGATTGCCGTATTTTTCACTTTGCCGTTTGAATTGTGCAAGGCTTTTCTGCATTTCTGACTGGTAGAATGGACTGCCTCTGACTTGTCACCGTCCGCTAAGAACCAGCAACCCGAACCTGACAACCACGCAACCGTGGCATGCTATTTAAACACCCGTGCTCTGGTGGGAGTATGGTTTCCTCTCTCTTCTTGCTTTGCTAGCCCAATGTGCTGCTCCCCACAGTTCCCAAGGATGCATAGCTATACCCACCCTCATCGGGGCTCTGTTTTACACCCATGGCTTGCTGGAGAACCACCTACAATGCCAATCTCTTTGTCTAACTCAAGGTGTAAAAAAAATCTTTGAAGACTGATTTCCCCAAAGAAAAGTAGAACAATCCTAATGTAAAATTACTACGTTTCAGTCCCACCAGCAGGCATCTAGCTTTTAATCTTTTATTTATTGTACACATTCTTTCTGTACCTACACACACACACACACACACACACACACACACACACACACTTCCTTGCTTATTTGTTTGTGTTTAGTTTTTTTAGTTTTCAGTTCTATGTACTGGGGCTGAATTCTGTTTCCGTTTCTTAGTGATTTATTCGTGTCTTTGCCGAAGACACCACACCCTCCTGAGCTCATTGACCATTCCTCTTCTCTCTCCACACTGTTTTAATATGCAGAGTCTCACCACCAGTGTCACAGTCCCAGCAGCAGTCAGAGCTGCCCTAACCTGGAAGAGGAAATAAAAGAAATAAAGGAAAGGTTGTGGAAATACAATGTGGAGACACAGCCAGCCTTGGAATCATGCCCTCATTCATATTTCATGTATCCAGAAGAACTTTTCTGTATTTCTAATATGTGAGGGTCACTGTGGAGGTAGTTTAAGAAATGCCAAGATATAAAAGATAGACTTTACCTTCAAGGAAATTGTGGCAAGTCATGGATATAGGAGAGATATGAAAGAAAGGGCAGCAGATTATAAGTGGTAAGCACTTGAGTGAGTGGCAGGTTCAAGGGCAAGCTAGCTCACTTTCAGTAGGTCTGTTCGGAGGAGGAATCCCTGAGGCAGTGGCTTAGTGGTGGCATTTGAACTGGGCCTTAGAGGATGGATGAGGCTTTGAAAGATAGAGAAAGGGAGGTAGAGGAGAAGGAACTCTAGGGAAAGGGAGTAGTTTGAGCAAAACCATGGAAACAGAAGAGTGTAAATTGTTGAGAACCTCATCAAGGCCAGAGTCTCTTTCTTCATTGGGAGTATCCAGGAAACAGAGCGACAGCCCAGATGCACGAGTCTCACCCAGAAATTCAGTTGGAATGTTCTTTCTACTTCTATTTGTAAGGTCAGCTTTTTTCCTATACCTTTAACTCGGAGGTCATATATTATCTTCTCCAAAAAGACCTTTTCTGACCATCACATCTATTGTAGGACCTCTTCCTGCCAATGTTCTTTCTCTCTCAGCCCACGTTTAGATCTCAACATGTGCCATAATTTATAATCATTTTGTTGCTATCTTTGTTTACTTCTCTGTCTCTAATAGTAGCATCTAAAGCCTCTGATAATCGAGACTGTTTCCTTAGTGCCTGAAAAATAGCAGAAGTCCAATGAATATTTTGTTGGTTGAATGAATGAATAGTGAACGAATAAATGGAATTTGCATTATGACTTTTATGAGACTGAAACATAAATTCTTTCATGGGTTCCTTCTTTTATTAAAAAATACTCAAAATTACGTTTTATAACCATACTAGTATAAATGTTAATATAATCCAACTTGGATTAGGTTCATTTTTTCTTTTGACTTTAAAATAAACTAAAACATCATGGAACTCTAAAAAACATTATGGGACTAGGCAATGTGCCTCTCATATCTGATGGCTAAGTCAGCCTTGTGAATAGCAAAAAGCTCATAAAGAATTTGTAGGATGCATGGCTAGACAGATACTACAGAAGATAATTACAGAAGGTCTGGTACATAAGACTTTGAGTTTAGTAAATTTGAACTCTATTTGTCCAGCAATAAAAGTTATGGGAAGATTTTTGAGTGTAAGAAGGTTTCAATATGCCGGAGCCATTGTAGGAAGAAGAACTATAGGAAGAACAGAGAAGGAAGATGTTGGGAGAAGGTTCCAGAATATGGCCCAGACAGTTCCAGGTGGAAAGGCATCTGAATTGTGGTGGTGATGGTGATGGGGTTTTGGAAGAGTAAAAGCAGGCCTGGGTGAAACTGTGGACATCTCTCACACCTGATTCTAGGGAGGGTGGATGTCATTTGAAGCTGGACAGAGAGAACCATGTGACTGAACAGAAATAGGGCCATTAGGAGAGAGAAAGTAATCGATGGGGACCTTGATTTGGTTTGGGATTTGTTTGGTGGTAGGGGTGCTAGCAGAATAATCAACTGGAACATTGTAGTAGTCAGGAACTTACAAACATAAGACTAAAATTCTGGAGCTCCAAAATTTGTGAACCATGTTCAGCCAACTTCAAGATTTTTTAAATCATAGTCCATGAATAGTTAAATCCATAAAGAACATGTGTAACGAATCATTCAAGAAATAACTCTCTTGGGGCTGGCTGATTATTCCCAAAAACTATTTCTAGTTAAGAGGTTCCCTAAGTCTTCTCCCTTTTTGTTCTTCTAGCTAAGGAAAAGGGCGAGAGTCAAATGAATTATTCTATGACATAGGGTAAATATAGAATTCAATAGGGTAAATATAGAATTCAGTGAGTGTACTCCTACTCTCAATTAAATGAGAACAGGCCATAAATCATGAACATTTTATTTTTAATTAGTAGAAGCTTACACATTTTTTAGTGTGTGTGTGGTACTAGGGATTGAACCCAAGACCTTATGCATACGAGGCAAGCACTCTACCAACTGAGCTATGTTCCTAGCCTAATGTTCTTAATTCCATAAACCTGATAGGCAAGTGCGAGGCCTGCCTCATTTCAACAGGTTCCAAATAAGAGAAAGTTGATTGGGAGAAGAGCAACTTCAGCAGTAGAGGCTGAGGAATTACTAGAACTTGTGGTTCCCGGTCTCAAAATGTGCCTACTCTGAAAAAGATTCTTGAATGGGCAATCTCCCCCAAGCTCCATCCCTACTGTAAATGGCTGGGTTGCCATGGGTTTTTAGTATTAGAATGGGGCTATATTTCTGGAATGATTGGAGCAATAGCTATGTCTCTGGGTTGGGTTTGAGCAATCTATTCCTTTTCAACCAAGTTCTGAGTTATTCAAACATACACATTTTACTATGAAAGCAGGAGCAGGAGGTGTTATCATAAGTGTCTGTATCTTATTAACTAATATGTGCCTCTGTTGCCCTGTTTGGAAAATGGAGGGAATATTAGCGTGAATTTCAGAGGATCGCCATGAGGATTAAATGAGATGGCCAGTATTTAGAAGAGAGCACCTGTTTCATGGTCAACTCTCAATTAACGTTGATTTTCAACTCTTTGTCATGGTAGTTCTTGTTCAGACGCTTTCCCTTATCTACTACACTTTCCCCCTGAGACTGGAAATTTTACATGATCTGCATCAAAATCACTAAAGAACTTTTTGCATGTAGATTCTTGGTTCTTACCCTAGAACCATGGAATAGTGATCTCTTGGAATGGGGTCGAGAATGTTGCATTTGATCAACTTTTATAAGAGATATTTCATCTCCGTGGAGATTGAGTCCACTGGTGTACTGGATTTATATGAAGCATGGATGAAATTTGGATTAATATAAAGCATTCTACCTGAACTAGTTATGAAATAGGTTCCGACATCTAGAACCCCAAGACATGCAATAGAGCTGCAATGTCCTGTTCAAGACACGGTGGAGCTATACCACTCTGCAGACCACCTGATCCCTGTTGCACCCCTATCCTGTTCTGGAACCCTACCTCATGACCTGTCATGACCAAAACCCAGCCTGCAGTTGCTGGAGAGAGCCTGCCACAACAGCCAGCTTTCCTAGAAGGAAGTCTAAATGTCTAGAGAGCCTGGAACATGCTTTGAATGCACCTGTCACTGCCTCAATCAAGTTACATACACAACCTGCATAATTCCCGACAGCTCCTGACTATGAATTATCTGCTGCCCTGGCACATCAGCTTATCAGATGATTTAATTTGGACTCCAACATTCCGAGGTGGTCCACTCAAATTTAACCCCTTTAAGCAACCTCTTCCCAGAGCAGCTAATGCATGTCTCATATTTAAAGTATGAAAATCTTGCTACATCATCATAGCCATCACAGTACAAAACAAAAGTCCCATAGGACTGCAAGGATGGTTGTCAAGGTACTTTCCCATCTACTATCCAGCATTCTTTTACAGTGGGAGTTAGAAAAAACAGGTGTCTCTTTGCTTTGTAGAAAACAGAACCTCAAGGAGTTTATGAGATTACCTAAATTTACCCAACAGATTCTAGGCTAACATGACACATGATTCTTCTTTTTTGGGGGGAGAGGGGAGTACTAGGGATTGAACTCAGGGGCACTTGCCTACTAAGCCACATCCCCAGCCCTATTTTGTATTTTATTTAGAGACAGGGTCTCACTGAGTTGCGTAGCACCTTGTTTTTGCTGAGGCTGGCTTTGAACTCATGATTCTCCTGTCTCAGCCTCCTCAGCTGCTGGGTATTCAGGCATGCACCACGGCACCTGGTCAAACATGACACATGATTCTTGATGCTCTGATCCCTGGGCAGGGGCTTGGGCTGTTAGCCCACACTGCCTCCAGCTGTCAGATCATTGGTGTGGAGAAGAGATTAGGGACGCTGGTCTTGGACCACACTTTATACCTTGACTCCAACACCCACCATCTTTGTGGCCTTGAGAAAAACCCACCTCACCTCAGGATGTCGAATGCAAATGACTGTGTGGCCCATACTTCACACTTGGTAGTCGTTACATGTTATCATCATTGCTATTATTAGCTATAGACTGACAGTGATGGTCCTTCTGACCAATATAGCTAAGTTTCTAGTAGAAGTCTATCTCTTATTTTACAATAGATAAAAAGAATAAGATTAAAAATAGTTATTCATTTCCATTTTTGTCTCTCTCTCTCTTTTTTTTTTCTTGGTAAAACTGGTGGATTGAACTCAGGGCCCATGCAAGCTGGTCAAGTGTTCTACCACTGAGCTACACCCTGAGTCCTGCCCCCACATTTTTTTCTTAAATAAAATAGAGAAACCCTTTGGAACTTATTCTTCAATCGTCAAGAACTTCAATCTAAATTATCACTCTATGATAGTATACTTGACATCAGGAATAGATCTTTTTTTCCTCCCAGAGAAACAAACTTAAAATTCACCCTTGCTCCAAATCAAATGAATCCAGTTACTTTGTTTTGTTCAATTAGCTTCTTGGCCAGTATGGAAAATAAGTGCACAAGAGATAACACCAGGTCAGAGGAGTGGGTGAGCTCTGATCAGCCAAGGAGAAGTGAGTTGGACGAATTTCCCTGATACATGCTTGGCTTGCTGAATTGGTCCCTGACTAATTTCTCAACAACATCAAGAAATTCAGAATGAATACACTAAGTAAAGAAACAAATAAAAATATTGGTGCCCAGGGAACTATTTGCCTTGGATGATGTAACTCTAACTTTCAGTTAATTACAGTCATGGAGATTTTATGAACAACAATTCACTTCACTGCCACTACCAAAGATGTATTTTGTTCCAGGTAAAACACTTACTGAGAACTTAATAGGCCCTTAGGGGAGATTGCAAAGTGAAGGAGACAGGGACCATGGAGATTCTAGGTTCAGAACCAACTTCTAGCAGAGGCAGTATCCCAAGGATAAAGCTTAGCATTAACACAGAAAGCACTCTCTGTCCTAATGAGCATGAACCTCTTCCTGCCTGCCACTACCTGCCCCATCCAATGCCCCGGAAGCACCTGGTAGCATGGGAATTCCTGAGTCCAGGGAGGACCAATGAAGTGTGACACAACAGTTATAGAATCAGAGTGGCCATAATGCAGAGAAGTGACCGTGAGGGGAATGGAACTTCAAAAAAGAACTTGTGAGAAAGCAAAACTATGGCTGGGTATGGTGGTGCGTGCCAGTGACTCCAGTGGCTGAGGAGGCTGAGGCAGGAGGATCGCAAGTTCAAAGCCAGTCTCAGCAACTTAGCAAGGCCCTAAGCAACTCAGAGAGACCCTGTCTCTAAATAAAATATTAAAAAGAGCTGGGAATGTGGTTCAGTGGTTAAGCTTCCCAGGGTTCAATCCCGGGTACCAAAAAAAAAAAAAGAAAAGAAAAGAAAGAAAGAAAAAGAAAATAAGAAAGAAAGAAAGAAAAGAAAGCAAAGCTATTTCAAACGATAGTCTCAGTGGCACTATATTTAAGGTGGGGAAAGTATATAGAACTAAAAACCACATGAAAGTATGGAAGGGCCAGAAATATCATGATGGGAACTATGATGAAATAATATACAATTCTTTAAACTAACAAGTTTATGGGTTGCAAACCTGTGGAGATGTTCATATAAAACAATGTAAAATAGAGAGTCACAATGGAAAGCTAAAATTAATTTATGTATTTACACTGAAATGTTGAACAAAATGTTATAAGAATATGTCACAACCTGAAAGATTGGAATCTTTATGGATTCTAGCCTGTATCACTTTTTTATTTCTTTGTTTTTTATTCTAATTTGTTATATTTGATAGCAGAATGCATTACAATTCATATTGCACATAGACAGCACAATTTTTCATATCTCTGGTTGTATATAAAGTATACTCACATCATTCCTGTCTTCATACATGTACTTAGGGTAATGATGTCCATCTCATTCCACCATCTTTTTTACCCCCAAGCCCCCTCCATTCCCCTCCCAACCCTTTGCCATATCTAGAGTTCGTCTAATCCTTCCATACTCCCCCTCCCATAGCCTGTCTCACTTTAAATGAACCTCTGGACCCTGTTACTAGATTTCTTTAGCAAGGTCGTTTTCTCAGTCTGGTAACCTCTATTTCATGCTTCCTCCCCTCTCCAAACTTCTAAGTCCCCTTGTAACAGAATCCCAGGAGCTGTCTGGGACTCTCCCTCTGCCTGCTCACATCTGGCAGCACCATACCTAACTTCCATAAGGTCTTTTGGATCTTTGAATTTGCCATAGTCTTGAGGTCTTAATTCTTCTATGCATTTTCTGCTGCAGGGAAAGCCTTGCATCAAGTTGGTGAAAACTTAAGTGTCATATTTATAGGCTTCCACTATTATCCTCACTCTTGGGGGACCTGCATTTCCCCTTCATAGCACTTCACACACTCTTTAATTATCTATGTATTTGCATGATTATGGTTCCACTGTGTCTCTTTCCCCTGCATAGATGGTGAGTTCCAGGAGGAATGTGATGGTAAGTTTTATGAGTTAGTTTGATTGGGCTATGGGGTGCCCAGATACTTGGTCCAACATTATTTGGCATGCTTCTATGAAGGTGGTTTGAATAAGATGAACTCTTTGTTTTCTTTTTCTTTTTTTGAGATGAACATTTAAATCGGTAGACTAAGGAAAGCAGATGCCTCCCTAACATGCCAGGCCTCATCCAAGCAGCAGAAGGCATAAATAGAACAAAAAGGCTGACCATCCTACAGATAAGAGAGAATTCTTGCCTGATTGCCTTTGAACTGGCACAGTGGCTTTTCTCCTGCCTTTGGACTCAAACTGAAATAATGGCTCTTTCTGGGTCTTGAGCCTGCTGGCCTTCAGTGACCACACCACTGATTCTCCTGGGGTTTCCACAGCTGACTCACCCAGCAGACCTTGGGACTCACCCACGTTTACAAAAATTGCATGAAACAATTACTTAAAATATAGCTCTTTCTATAAATATATACATCCTTTTGGTTCTGTTTCTCTAGAGAACTCTGACTAATATAAGTAATATCTGGACTGTTCACAATAATACACCTTACCTACCATCCGTGCAGTGCTGGTCAAGCTGGTTGTTTCATAAAACTTCACTGAATGTATATATGAATGTATATGTGTATGCATGGGCAGACAGATGAATAAAGTGATGTGAATATAATTTAATATTCATTAAATTTTAATTTTTCCACAAAACACTATGTGGCATATGCAGACTATTGAATACATGTGTTCACTTGAGTAGTATTTTTCAAAGCATTTTCATATTACAGTAGTGTTTTTTTATTATTATTATTCTTAGATCCCTTTGATGGTAGACATCATTCCAACTTCATATTTGAGGAAATGGAAGTTCAGAGAAATTAACAGATTTGCCAGTGCTCCTATCGTGAGCCAAATGGCAAAGGCTGAAATTGAGACCTGATAAATTCAGACCAAGGATGTGGATCTTCTGCTTCTGTAGGACACTGTGTCCACTGCAGGGTGTTGGAAAACATGGAGGGCTGGAAGGCACAGAGACATTATCCTGACGGGTCTCTCTGCAGTTCGGGAATGGTAGGAGGTGACAGTGGTCTGGTCTGGGGAAAGGTCCTGTGATATTGGAATGATGAGGTCATGAGCAGTGGGCAATGAGCCTTAGACGTGGCTCTCAGGTCCCTCTTTCACATGCAATCCACAGTTGTCATGGCCACATTTTCAGTGAAGTTCTGGTGCTCGTGTAGGAGTCATATCAATCTCTTAATTATAACTCACAGGTGGCTCCATAAACACCCAATTTAGATGTAGGACAATGGAATGGGAAGCGCATGGGTTGAACCCAAAGGTGTGGTTGGAGAAGTCAAAGGACAGAGAAAGGTCCAGGAGAGCCAGTAGGTATATTCCCACACTGTCTGTCACTCTGGCAAAGCCATGACCTTGTTACCCTATTATTTGTCCTATTTGAACATTCACAAAAGACACAAGCTCAAAGAGCAGAGCTGTGATAGGGGAGGAAGGATGATATAAAATCACCCGTAACCAAGGGAAGGCCTGATTCTCAGCTTGGATGCAGAGAACTCCTCCCGGGGCCCTGAGCGCCTAGCGCACCTTTTCATCATTCAACTTTCACATCCTGTTGAAGCCTTCATCTTCTTTTCAGCCCCTGTCTGCAGCAGCTTTCTATAAAGAGCTTGATGACAGCTCAGTCTGCTGGGAAAACCACAACCTCCCTTTCCTCCTCAGAATCATCTTTGGACTGTGACACTCACCACCCTTAATGAGGTGGGGTTTTCAAGGCCAGCAGTGCAGGGGCTGGTTACCTCCGTCCTGACAGCTTCTGAAAGTCCAGCAGCTGCCTCCAAGCCCAATGCTGAGATTCACCAGACAAGGACAACCCGATAACCAGGAGCTGAACGCTCGTTGGCCTCTCATGATTTTTGCATTATTAAATTACTAAATTTTTATATTATACTTTCACAGTGCTAAAATCATAACAGTTACTTGAGGGACACAGTATAAGAAGATTAAAACAAATCCAATAATGAAAATAGCTACTCTTTTTACGCTTTGTCTAAGTTACATTTTTCATTTCTCAATAATCTATTTTCCTAATAAGGAAAATGAGTTTCAAGAGACACTTACCCAGCAGGGCAGGGAGGTGGAAGTTGGGAATTAAGAGTCTCTTGGCACTGAGGTTATTGGTTGGCTGTGTGGCCTTAGGTGAGTCTCTTTATCTCTCTGGGATTTAGTTTCATTTCTGGAGATAGGAAAAGAGCAAGTTAGACTTGAATATGGAATAGATCCTCTCTTGCTCTAAGGGTTCTCATGTTGAGTTTCATTGCTTTTCTTCGTCAATGATTATTCTCGTTCTTGTTTGGGTTTTTTTGTTTCTTACTTCCCTTAACTTTCTCCTCATCCAATTCTCAAGTTGTCACCTTTCAGAGAGCTTTTCCCTGGCTAGGCTAGTCCTGTGTAAACTCCTGCCCGCTATCCCTCCACTTGTGGTCATAGCTGATGGTTTCCTTTTCTTTTTTAGCTCATTTCCTTTCTAAACTTTTGTAATTAACACGTATTAATTGTACGTATTGATGCAGAACCGTCCGCCATCCCAACACGTTCCTACAGCATGCACTGATCAAATCAGGGTCATTCATATCTTTTCTTCATGTTTGGAACCTTCAAGCTCCTCTTTCCTAGGTCCTCATAAAATGTATAATAGGTCATCGTTAACCGTAGCCACTCCACTGGGCTGCTTTACACCACAACATAGTCTTTCTATCTAACTGTGTCATCCAACCTCTCTTTATCCCTCCCCGCCCCCCCACTAGTAGTGCCTAGTAAGCACTACTCTACATCCAGGTCAACTTTTTTTTAGCTCTTACATATGAGAAAGAAAATAACAAAGCAGGAGACATCACAATACCTGATTTCAGGACCTACTACGGAGCCATAGTAACCGAAACAGCACAGTGCTGGTGTAAAACCACACACATGGGCCAATGGGATGGCATAGAGAGCCCCAAATAAGCCACACATCTACAGCCAACGGATTCTTGACAAAGGCACCATAAACCTACACTGGAGAAAGGACAGCCTCTTCAACAAATGGTGCTATGAAACTGACAAGACTGAAACTTGACCCGTATCTCCCACACTGTACAAAAGTCAACCAAAATGGGTCAAGGACCTACATGTAAGCCATACCACTTTTTAATTGACTGATGCTTTTTAACACATGTCCCCAAAAACATAGGAGACAAAAGCCAGAATAAGCAAATGATATTATACCGAACAAAGAAGCTTCCTCACAGCAAGGGAAACTATCAACAGTGAAAGGCAACCTACAGAATGGGAGAAAATATTTACCAACTATTCATCTAATAAGGGATTAATATCCAAAATACATAAAGAACTCAAAACCTCTAACAATGAAACAGCAAGTTCTCCCATTAAAAATTGATTTGATTTTCTTCATGAACTTTTTTCTTTCTTTTTCACTCTATTGCTTCCAAAAAAATGCCAGCTCTATGAGCCCGGGATGTGTCTGTGCCATTCATACCTGATCACCCGTGCAGGAGCTCCTTTATCATGCTCCTTACAAAGCCTAAATACCTGGCGTTATTGCCACAAACTGGCCCCACTTTCCCACGAGGAACAAAGTCAATAATCAATAAACATTTATTGATTGAACTGGTGAAAAAATCCAACTGTTTGCAAGTACTTTGGATTCTACCACAGAAAATTCTGGAACTCTGTGGTTCAATATGGTAGTCAATGGTCACATATGACTATTTAAATTTAAATTAATTAAAAGTAAAAATCCAGGACCTCAGCCTCTCTACCACTTTTCAAATACGCAAGAGCCATTCGTGGCTCCTGGCTTGCCTAACATAGAGTGAAAAACAGAACGTTTCCATCCCTGCAGAGAGTTCTATTGGAGAGTGCTGGTCTACCTTCTGACCCTTCTTCTCCATCTCACTGTAATTGCTCACCTGGATTCTTGCAGTACCCTCTTCATGAGCCTGACAATGGTTTGTTTCACACAAGTTCTTTTTCCACATGGCTTTCTTCACTTATTTATGCCAGCTACCGTGTTAAGCACAGAGGACCAACTGGGGCCTGAGTCAGATCTGGTCCTGATGCAATGAACTTACAGGCCAGTGATGATGTGTGCATGCCACCCCTGAGCTGAAGAGCAAGTTGGATCCTCTTCCCCAAAGTCCCTCAGTGTCCCAGATCCCTGTTCTGTGCTTGGGGGATTCAGCAGAGCCCACTTTGCTGTGTCTGGAGGGATTTAGCTGAAATGAGGGTGGTAGGCATGCAGTGCAGGGTGGGGCATATGTGTGGGGTGCACTGTGTGGGAGTGGGGTGTGTGTGTGTGTGTGTGGTGGGGTGTGGGGATGTGGACTGTGTGGGCAGTTGCACTTGTGCCTTTTGGCCCTTGAGTTGGGTCTCACGGTGCTCGGCCCCATCTCTTTCTGGCAGCTTCTGACTGGCACTCCATCCTCTCACTTTATGCTCTTCCCTGATCTCTGCCTACCCAGTCATACCTCAGTGCTTTTGCACAGGACCAACCCTCAGTGAGATTTTCTTTCTCAATTGTTTAACCTATGAACGCTCACTTCAAATTTCACTCTCTATGAATCCTTCCCAGCCATCCAGAGATGTCAGGGGCTCTTTCTCTCTATGTGTCTGTGGGTATCTGTACTAAGCCCAGTACATCGCTGTGTTTACTCTAATGAGCCCCCTCCAGCAGACCAGATTTCCTCCAGGGAACTCTGTATCCATCATTTGATCCCCAGTGCAGGAGATGTAATAGGTCCCTAATCAATGATTTTGGACAAATGATGAATGAACCATGAAGAGACGGATAAAGTGAGTGAATAAATGTACAGATGTAAAAGTGTCCGAGCCATCTGCATCTCCCCAGGGAGTCTGCCTTGGTGCCAGACTCAACACAGAGGAAAAAGACCGTCATTGTCTGTTACTCTTATCAAAGAGAAAATCTTGGTTTCCATCTTAACATTTTTATTTCTTATCGTCAATGTTCCCTTCACCCTATTTTCACAGAGAACACACCTTTTAGATGCACCCACAAACTTTCCTTTGTGGCTGGCCACAATTCTAGAGAGATCATTCACTTCATTTCCGAATACAGAGACCTAAGGTGCTCTTGCTTCTGATTGGGGAAGTGACTCTCTGATATCAAAATGCTCACCAGCCCCTCCTAACTTTTACATAAGAATCTGAATCAAAACTGTTTTATAAGAAGTACACAACGTTTTCATTAAACGATACCAATCGGAAGCAATCTTAACGTTTCTTAATTTTCCCCAGCTTGTAAAAAACAAGCAAACTAAAGAGGAAACTGTGGCATTGTTAGACAGAGGTTCTCTCCAAGGTGCCCTTCCATTCAGCCACCCAGATTGTTGTTTTATAGTTCTGCAGAGGAAAGAAAGGGGAAGTCCCTGGCATCCCTTAATAAGCCAGTTCAGGAAGCCAGACATTGACTAACACATTCAACTAGTTTGTGTGCTTTCTGAGATTCAAATAGGTTATCCTGATCTTTCACGGTATGTTTAAATAAGCAGATTAATTAACTCCCTTCCCTGTTCTTCCAGGTGACTCTGAGGTACATCTTCAGAGAAGGGACCTGGGAATGTTTACCAAAAGTAGACAATTCCAGCTTCTTATTGCTCTCCCTTGAACTTGAAGCTCTGAGCCTGTCACTAGAGGTTGGGGGGACAAAGAGGGTTAGAACACACCTAGAATCACCACTCCCTAGGATGACTAATGTTAACTTTGCTAGTGTTGATCATGCAAGGACAATATGCCATCAACATGACACCCTGGTTGCTAAAATCTTTTACTAGTCACTTATTCAGTGATTAAGATGCTAAGCCAAATCTACCTCTTGTTAAGTCTGTGTGTGTGTGTGTGTGTGTGTGTGTGTATGTGTTAAAGCTTCTGGTTCTCAGTAGATATTAAACCACCACAGAGCAGGTGTGTCTGTGAAAACTAAAGGCTTGTCAGAGGCTCTGGACTACCCAGCTATGACTTTTCTAGAAATGAGGGAATCTTCTTCAGACTGAGAAATGGTTGCTGACTCTTAACTACTAAAAAACAAGTGATCTTAATATGAGGCAAGTAGGTTTTCGAGGAAACAGTGTTGTGTGAATCTGGTGTTTCCATGATCTTGGCTTAGCTAAGGTGGCCTGATATCCAGCCTCAAGTCTACATGCAGGCTTAATGAGGACACTGGACATCTTTTGTCCATCTTAGGGAAGACTTTTTAAAAACAAAATCAAGTTAAGTTTCAACCCATGAAACGTAACCACACTTAAGCGAGAACTGCTTGATTATTAAGCTGGTCTGTGTGGCTTTCCTAAAAACAACAGGGAATCTGACAAGTATTGTCTGAGGGACAATTTGTGGAGGAGAGAAAAGAAAGTAAGATCCACACGTAGTCTATGCTCTGCAAGAGGCCACAGTCTAGGTGGGGAGATAATTCACTCACAAAATTATGGTTAATATAGCGTGAGACAGTGTCCACAAGGGCTGAGTGAAAGTCAAACACTCAAAGAGGAGGGAAGATCCCCATGGTCTCTCCATGTTGAGCCTTGAGGTATGGAAAAGTTTTGGGATGAGGGGAGAAGGAGAAGGAGGAAGAGAGGAAGAAGGGAAGAGGGGGAAGTAGAGAAGGAGGAGGGAGAGAAAGAGGGGGCACTTCAAGAAGGGCTACTATACATTTTAAAATTGAGTTTGAAGACAAATGTTATGTGATTCTACTTGTATCAGGTACCTAGACCCAGAGAATAGAATGGTGGTTTCCAGGGGTTGAGGGGAGGGAGGAAGGGGGAGATATTCTTCAATTTCAGTTTGGGAATATGAAATCATTCCAGAGATGGGAGATGGTAATGGTTGCAAAACAATGTGAAGGTACTTAAGGCCACTGAAATGCACTCAGAACAATGGTTAAAATGATGAAGCTCATGAATATTTAAAAGAAAAAAGCTTAGGGGAGACAACCATCTGTCCCTAGAAGAGACAGGATGGATTCATACTGAAGGCTTTTGATCTTTTTCTTCTATGACTTCATATTAACTACATGTACAACCCATGTGACAGCAGATGTGAAATGATTAAATATAATCCACTCCTGGGGTGCTGCACATCAGGAGGGTATTTAGTGGCTGTAGTTAGCTCCCCAACAACTCTCCTCCTTCGTAACACATAAAATCCACTTTCACTGTAGAAGCCAGTTAGGTTCTCAGTTTCTTGAAGGTAAGGAATAGACTTGTGACCTATTCTGGCCCATGGTATTTAAGGGTAAATCTCCTAGGGAGCATATTCTTCAAAAACTTTTCCTCCTATTTAAGAGAGAAAGAGAGATAATTCCACTAAGATGCACCCTCTCCTTGCCTTCCTTTCGATATTGCTGTGAAATGACATAATGTCCAGCTAAAGATGGCTGGGGCGCCATTTTGCATCCACAGGCAAGAGCTAAAGAATTACAGAAAGTCAATAGGGAGTCCTAATAATCTCATTACTGTATTTAACCACCATCAAAAATTAGACCCTTCATTGTTTAAACCACTTTTATTGTTGCATTCTGTCTGCTTGTAGATCCTACCAATAGAATATGACATTACCAAGTAGCCCTGTGGCACATTGTGGTGACTCCATATTCAGTTGGAGTTCACTCTTTCCTCCAAAAAACCACCATGTTTATTGATTTTTTTCCCTTCATTTCATGGCAGGCAAGTGAAAGAATGCATAGAACATGGCACCAGGACAAAAAGAACATCAAGCACTGGGTTTGGAAAGATACCGTACCATCAGGAGGCAAGTGGGTGGTGAACAGAGTGAATAGCCAGTGTTTTGGTGTTTTGCCTTGTCTTGGAAAGAATCAAAGTCCTTAAAACTGTGAAAAGTCATATATAAAGGAATGCTGAATAAAAGCACTTAGAACAAAGACTAAGGACTCTGAAGATGATAAGGTCCAAAAGCAAGCAAAAGCAGTAATAGTCCAGTGAACACCAAAGGGAGGCTAACAATACAAGCTAAGAAGAGAATCAGGAGGTTCCAGAAAAAGAAAAACCCAACATCTACACCAGGCTACTGTCTTTTCTCAACCCAGCTTTATAGATTTTCTCAGCCATGCTTTTTACTTTTCTTATAAAGACCTAAGCTAAAGTTCCCCTGGACATACTGGTATAGATTCTTATGGTCTGTGTGGATCTGCTTTGATTCTTGAAATAAAGATTCTGGTGTTCTTCATGGAGAAATGCAGTTGGGACAAATCTGTTGTATCCTTCACATCTCTTTCAATGGCTGAAACTATAAATGTATTTTTTTCCCAAATCATGAAATAAAAAAAGATTCTGGTGTTCTTGTATCAGAAGATAGAAAAATTATCAGGTTAGACATCTTTCTAGGGCTATTACAATTCAGATGTTTACTAAGCACTTTTATCAGCTAGATATATGCTAGCCGCCTGTAAAGGTGATTAAAGAGGCACAAACAAGGAAGGGAAGACAGCTCCATCTGTCCATTAAAGATGCTGGCAGCCCTGAGAGAGAGGTCCAGGCATGGGCCAATCTGTCACATCCCAGCTATGCATGTTCTATGGCACTTAAAAAAAATTTATTGGTGCATGCTAATTATGCATAAAAGTGACATTCTTTGTGACATATTCATACTTTCAGATAAAATAATTTGATCAACTTCCCAAGTATCTCCCCTTTCCCTCCCTTTTTCCACAACCCTGATCCTTTCCTCTACTTCACCATTCTCCCTTCGGTTTTCATGAGGTGTCTTTTTTACTTTTTTTCTCTCTGGCTTCCACATATGAGATAAAACATTTGTCCTTGACTTCCTGAGTCTAACTTATTTCATCTAATATAATGCTCTTTAGTTTCATCTATTTTCCTGAAAATGACATAATTTTCTTCTTCTTTATGGCTGAGTAAAACTTCATTGTGTATATAGACCACGTTTTCTTTATCCACTCATCTGTTAGTGGACGTCTGGACTGGCTCCATAACTTGGCTATTGTGAGTTTCACTGCTGTAAACATGGGTATGCAAGCATCTCTATCATATGCTGACTTTAATTTGAGGGGGGCGGTAAATACTAGGGAACCGGATCACCATTCCTAGTCTTTTGAAGAACGTCCTGACTGACTTCCATAATGGTTATATTCATTTTCATTCCTATCAACATTATATAAGAGTTCTATTTCCCCCATACCTTACCAGCATTAATTGTTTCTTGTATTTTCTAATTGCTGCATTATAATTACACATAATAGTGGAATTCATTGTGCCATATCTGTATATGCACATAACATACTTTCATCAGTCTTATTCTCCAATACCTCCTTGTTCACTCCCCTCCCCATCCTTCTGATCCTCTTGCTCTACTCCACTGGAGTCCCTTCTATTATTATTAATTAATAACTCTTTATTTCATAGTGCATTATATTTGTACTTAATAATGGAATCCATTCTGGCATTTTCATTCTGGACATAGCATAATTTGGTTGATTTCATTCCTCAGGATTTCCCCATGCTTTCTTCTCTTCCTTCCTTCTTGATCCCCTTTCTCTACTTTATTGTTCTCCCTTCTATTTTATTTATTTATTATTTATTTATTTATTTTTGCATTAAAATTCTTAATACACCACTCCCTTCTATTTTAATGAGATTTTATTTCTTGTTTTTTTTCTCTCCAGTTTCCACATATGAGAGAAAATATTTGACCCTTGACTTTTTGAGTCAACCTTATTTCACTTGATGTAAAGCTCTCCAGTTTTATTCATTTTACTGAAAGTGACATTATTTCATTCTTCTCTGTGACTGAGTAAAACTCCATTGTGTATATTTTCTTAATCTATTCATCTGTGCATGGACACCTAGGTTGCTTCCATAACTTGGTTATTGCCAATTGCATTGCTGTTAACCAATGTCTGCATATATCACTATATTATTTAGTTCTTTGGGGTAAATATCAAGGAGTGAGAAACCTGGGTTACATGGTGGCTCCATTCCTAGTCTTTTGAGGAACCTCTGTGATGATTTCCATAGTGTTTTTACTAATTTGCTGTTCTACCAACACTGTAAAAGGGTATTTTCCCCCCTGCATCCTTACCAGAATTTATTGGTATTGATAATCCCCATTCTAACTGGAGTGAGACAGATCTTGATATAATTTTGATTGGTATATCCCTGATTGCTGAAGATGTTGAAGATTTTTTCATATATTTGTTGGTCATTTGTACTTCTTCTTTTGAGAAATTTGTGTTTAGTTCATTTTCCCATTTATTGATTGTTATTTATTGCAGTTCTTGCATGTTTTTAGTTCATTATATATTCTGCATATTAACCTTCTGTCAGAAGAGTGTATGGTAAAGATTTTCGCCCATTCTGTGGGCTCTTCCTTCACCCTATTGTTTCCTTTACTGTGTAGAAACTTTAAAATTTGATGCCATCCTGCTCGTTAATTTTTGGTACTGTTCCTGAGTTTTAGGGATCCTTCGGAGGAAGTCATTGCCTACGCCTGCACGATGCAGGGCTGCCCCGTGTTTTCTTCTAACAGTTGCAGTTCTAGTCTAACTCCTAGGTCTGCGATCCAATTTGGATTGACTTTTATGTAGAGGGACAGACAGGGATCTAGTTTCACTCTTCTACATAAGTACATCCACATTTCCCAGCAACATTTGTTAGAAAGGCTGTCTTTTCTCCAATGTATGTTTTTGGCACCTTTGTCAAGAACCAGATGACTGTATCTGTGTGGGTTTGTCTCTGTGTCTTCTATTCTGTATCACTGGTCTATGTGTCTGTTTTTAGGCCAGTACCATGCAGTTTTTGTTACTATGGATTTGTGGTGTGATTGAAATGAGGTAACGTGATACCTCCAGCATTGATTGCTCTTTTAGCTCAGAATTGCTTTGGCTTCTCAGGATCTCTTATTCTTCCACATGAATTTTAGGATTGCTTTTATACTTCTGTGAAGAATGTTGGTATTTCGATGGAGATTGCATTAAATCTGTAGATCACTTTTGGTAATATGGCCATTTTAACAATATTGATCCTGCCTATCCAAGAACATGGGAGGGCTCTCCATCTTCTGGTGTCTTCTATTTTTTTTTCAGTGCTTTGCTGTTTTCATTGTACAGCTCTTTTACCTCTGGTTAGATTTATCCCTTGGGTTTTTAAATATTTTGTTTTATTGTTCGTTTTTGAGGCTAAGTGGAATTGTCTTCCGATTTTTTTTTTTCTCAAACAATTCAACTGGTGCATAGAAAGCTACTGATTTTTATATGTTAATTTTGTATCTTGATAACGTTGCTGAATTTGTTTCTCAGCTCTAGAAGTCTTCTGGTGGAGCTTTTGGGATTTTCTAAGTATAGATAGGTTTCCCTATTTGTATCCTTTTTATTTTCTTATTTTATCTAATTGCTCTGGCTAAAACTTCAAGTACTATATTGAATAGGAGTGGTAAAAGCAGATACCTCTGTCTTGTTCCTGATTTCAGAGAAAATATTTTCGGTTTTCCCCGTTCAGTATGATATTGGCTTTGAGTTTGTCATATATAAACTTTATGATGGTGATTTTTTTCAGGACTTTTATAACGAATGGGTGCTGAATTTTGTTGAACACTTTCTGAATCTATTGAAATGATCATGTGATTTTTATCGTTGGCTCGTTTTATGTGATTGAGTTGAATATGTTGAGTTACTATTGAATCCTGAAAAGGAGACCAACTTGATCACTGTGTACAGGTTTGTAATGTGTTTCTGAATTCTGTGTTCTCATATTTTATTAAGGATTTTTGCATCTATGTACATCAGTGATATTGGTCTGTAATTTTCTTTCCTTAATGTGTCTTTATCTGGTTTGGGTATCAGGGTGATACTGGCTTCATAGAATGAGTTTGGAGGTATTTCCTCCCTTTCTGTTTCATGAAATAATTTGAGAAGCATTGGCATTAGTTCTTTTTAAAAGTCTGGTAGAATTCAGCCATGGATCCTAGAGTTTTCTTTGTTGGACAGTTTTTTTTTTTTTTTTTTTTTTTTAATTTCTGCCTCAATCCCATTGCTTGATATTGGTCTTCTTAGGTTTTCTATATCCTCTTGGTTCAATTTTGGTAGGCTGTATGTGCCTAGAAATCTGTCAATTTTTTCTAGATTTCCCATTTATTGGAATATAAGTTTTAAAAACAATCCCTAATGAAATCTTGATTTCAGCAATGTTTGTTGGGACATCTTTTTTACCTCTAATTTTATTAATTCAGGTCTTCTCTCTTTCTTTTGATTAGTTTGGCTAAGAATTTACCAATAATATTTATCTTTTCAAAGAACCAACTCTTTATTTCATTGATTCTTTGTATTTTTTATTCACTATTTTACTAATTTTTGTTCTGATCATCATTATTTGATTCTTTCTGTTGGCTTTAGAATTGGTTTGTTGTTTTTCTAAGGCCTTGAAATGACCATTAAGTTATTTATTTGGAAATTTTTCTGAATTTTTAAGTAGCACTCAAGCTGTGAACTTTCCTCTTAGAATTGTCTTTGTAGTATCCAGAGGTTCTAGTAGGTTATATTTCTATTTTCATTTGATTCTAAGAATTTTAAAATTTCTCACCTGATTTATTCAATGACTCACCTGTGACACTTTTAACAGGACCTAAGGTACCACAGGATACACCTGTCCCATACGAAGGGAGTTCCTTGACCTGAGGCAGCTAGATTTAGACACTTGTACAGAAAAAAAAAGAGAGAGAGAGAGAGAGATTCTATGAAGCCAGTATCACCCTGATACCCAAACCAGATAAAGACACATTAAGGAAAGAAAATTACAGACCAATATCACTGATGTACTATGGCCTACCTGTTTCCTCTTGTACACATGCTGGTTCTTTTAAAAAAGGAACCTCAAGTTCCCTGGCAGGAAGTGATCCTAATGGCTTTGCAAACGCTCCTAGGAAAAATTTGAGTCATGAATGAATGCATACAAATATAGTCATAAATCTGAAGCCCATGTGAAATGTGGCTGATCCCAAGCCTTCCCATAAGGCTCAACTTCCACATTAAGGTTAAACATGGAATTTGCAACTCCAGTTATATCATCTGATTTTGATCAAGGGCAGAGGATATTCTCTCAGCCTTCAAAGAATGTGATATTATTCCCCAGATAGCACACAAACACTCCATGATTTGTGGAGTCCCAATGGAGCTGTGTTTTGCCTCTGGTGAAAATGAATTTCCATGGAAAATGTGACACAAACACTACTTCTTGGGTCTCAACTGAATCAGATTGTACATCAGAATTTTCTGGTTAAAATTTTACTTTGGGGAAGTGAATCTCAAAGACCTGATGAGGACCCTGATGGTTTTCTAGGACTTTCCTGAGGCCCCAATGACCCGTTCTGTTAATTCAAGTTGTTAAAAGGGAGTCAGTCATGTAAATCAGGGAAAGAATGTGAATTCAGATCTGGGTTTGAATTCGTAACCTGCTACTTCCTTACTCTGTGATATTAGACAAATCATTTTTTCTGGGGACCTAACTTACAGGGTTGATGTGAGATCCTATGTTCTGTATAAGTACCGAATGCTAACCGATTGCGCCACTGGAGCATCCAAGAGATCCTATATTCTGTACATAAGATAATAAAAGGATTATGTGAAAGATAATAGACAAGAATAGGGATCTTAATCCAGTTTCAAACTTCACTAATAATTTCAACAAAATGAGCAATCTCAAGGCTGGGGTGAAGCAGGAGTAATATAGCTCCCAAAGTCCTATCAAGCCTCACCAAGATATCCTCTTGCCCAGATGAACACAGGTCTTCAAGCCACGTATGTGGTCACATTACCTCACGGAAAAGAGCCATCATGAAATATCTTCATATCATGCTCAGATATAGAACTTAATCATAGAACCCATCTCAGTATACCAATAGATTCTAGATTTGTTATAAATGAGCAAGCTAGGCCAACCAGGTACTTCTTTCTAAGAGAATTCCATAGATAAGAACCCTGGGCTAACAAATATCATTAGTGCGTTTACCTGGAAGTCTGCATGGTCACATGAAGACTGGTTTGTGTTCTTTCTCATGGATTCTCCCTTAATATGGAGAGAAAATTTATTATAGATATAGGGTATTGACAACATTTGAGCAGCCATCTTAAATGTTAACCACCATCTTATGAGATAAGTTTCACTTTCCTGTACTTCCTCTTACCTGAATTTCCCCCACCCCCATTAGTGACCTACCCCATGGTACCATAACCCTAAGTCAATCCCAGAAGGACACGACCCCTTTGCTCTGGAAAGCCCCATGGCACCATCACCTAAGCCAATCCCATGCTATTCCCACCCGCCTAGCTCTGATGCATGCACTCCCAAGCCTATCCCATAGCAACACAGCTACACCGCCAAGCCCCTGCCCCACAAAAGCTGAACCCCTGAACATCTCGGGGCCTCTCTCCACTCTACAGAGGGATGGCCTTTATTTGTCAGCTTTGATCTCGTCTGGTCTCCATCCTTCATTTCTAGCTCACCGGTCTCTCGCTTTCTCACTTTCCTTTCAATAGACCTGTTGCTAAACATTTCCTCCTCCAAACTTAACCCAGACTAAGAGTTAACATGTATAGATTTTAGCACATTATTGAGAATAGTCATGAGAAAAGGATTCTGTTTACATTTTCATTTCTGCTTGACTTCCCAGATCTTGTAAATCTAGCCTGCCTGTCTCCTGACACCATCCATCTAGGGCTCAGTTTCCCAACTGTGTGTGACTCTTATTTCTACCTTTTCTTCTTTTGGTCTTGCGTTCAAATACTACTAATCCAACCTGGCCCTGCTTAGCTTTGGAGACCAGATGAGATCAGGCAAGTTCAGGGTGGTAAGCCAACAGACTATCCTCTCATTCTATTCCATTGCTCTACCCATCTCTGAGGGCCGACAAAGTGTCACTTTCTCTTGGAAAACTTCCAAGCCTACATAGGTCCTCACTGATTTCACCGCTTTCTACCCTTTATGATCCATAGTCTAACACCGAACACAAGAGTGTCTTCTGAAGCAGTTTCTTACTTTTACATGCATGACACTCTTGTTCTCTAAAAGGATTGTAAGCTCCCTTAGAACTCAGAACTCCAGCTAACTTCATTGGACTCGTTCACATCTGGAAGCATCCCTTGATCCACTCCCCCAACAGATGTGGTCCCCCGATGCTGGACCCCTTAGCTTCTCACTTACCATACTGTGATGAGATCATAACGCCTGCTTTAATTATTGTCTTTCTTCCTGGGCTGCAAACTCTGCAAAAAACAGGGTCGTGTCTCTCTTGCTCACTCTTACTGCCTGACTCAGCACCTGACAAATAGAGATAATTAATAAATATTTGTTAAAGAAATAGGTTTTCTGGTGGTAAAAGGAGGTGGAGCAAGGAAACTCATTAATTTATATGATGAACACATGGAGAATCTGCTCTGGGTACTCAGAATGCAAAGATGAATAAGTCATGATTTCTGTCGTCTGGTCTCTGGTCTGAAAATGTTTGAGGAAATTTCTTTTGCATTAACAGTTGAGCCTCCAGATATGTACAAACAGTTGTGTGGAAAAAAATCAAAACCAAATCCTATTAATTAATACCAGTGATTTACTGGCAGAAAAAGAAAACAATGAGGGGGATGCAGACCTGGAAGGGTGTGGGTCCTCTCAGGAAGACTTCCTCCCTGGTGCCCCTTCTTTCTCCCCAGATGGCCACCAGACAGGGCTTACCACTGGCTCCAATTCACGTAAAAACAAATCCTTAAGTTTGAGTTTAAACTTAGTAGCTAGTATATCCTTCTCTTGCCCCTCGTCTCTCTTTCCTTACCCTACATTTGTGTAGATATAGGCTGGGACATGTCTCTGGAAACTTTTTTTTAATGATGCCATTGAAATAACCTTCCAACCTATTGGTCACAGATTTTGGCCACCAGCCAACAAATTCAAAGGTAGGCGCTAATAACTATAATGTTCAATTAAGATAATAACATATTTAATTTTATTCATCTTAATTTCACCCCTGTAACAAAAACCATCTTGATTGTCATTGTTTTCCCTAAGTCAATAAATTTCTCATGGGTTTTCTACAAGTTGACTCCATTCCCCAGTTTTCCAAGAAATAAGGGAAATAAGGGATATGGTGTCATTAGCCAGGTCTTATGGACACCAGAACGAAGCTCTGGTTGACCAGTCTCTCAACTCCTCCTTGGAGAAGGAGCTGAGATTATGGGATGGGGTTATGGATGGATTGGCTGATGATATTTTCTCAAGCCAGATGAGTAACTCCCTCCTACCTCCTTCCCTCCCTTTCTCCATCACTTCCTGTCTTTGCTTTGTCCCTCCCGTATTTTCCTTATTCGTTGTGTGCCAAATAATTGTTTCATCGACACCAGCATCACCAGCTGCCTTCAGCCATGCATCAAAAAGACTGATTCTGTCAGAACAACCTGCTGGCTGCTTCTTTATTTCCAATTAAATTGTTCCTCCCACAAACGCTCCTCTCTCTTTCTTCCCTCCTGGGAGGTAACCTCCAAGGCCACTGCTGTTCTCTTCAAAGCCTTTCTCCATGCCTCGCCCTCCTTGGTGGCCATATGTTAGTTACTATCCCTCTGCCCTCCCACTAAACTGGAGCTCTTTGAAGGCAGGATCTGCATCTCATTTGCTGCAGCGCTCCCAGGGCCTTCGAAGGTGGATGTTGAGTGGGTGTTTGAAGTTAATGAACACATCGAAACAACGTTGAGTCTATGAGCAAACACTTAGTGTCAGGGAGGTACAAAAAGAAGCAGGTTCACTGAGTCAGCGTTGGGCCTTTCATCCATCTGTGATGGAGGTACTAATGGCAAGTGCTCCTCTGGGCTGCAACATCCAACCCTGTGAAGTCAGGGTCACGGAGATTCAGTAAGAGGAAAGGACAAAAGAAATTTCAACAGAACCTATGGAGTCTCTGGAAACCACTGGACAGCCTTAATTTAAAGAAAAACTTGGGGCGAATAAAGCAAAAGAACACCTTCAACTGGTTTCAATGAAGCCAATGTAACCCCTCCCTACGTAGCAGAAGTCAGCCCATTTTTCCCTCTTTTTGCACCATTTAAAGCTCTGACCAATGATCCCAGATGGTTCTAGTCTCTCAAATGGATTTTAGTGCCATCTTTAAAGCATTCATTAGGATTGAACATGAAGGCAAAGAGAATCACGATTACTTGAGAAGCTTCAGCTACTTCCTCCCTCATCCTGTCTCAGGAGATCTGTAGCCCAGAAATCCACTTGGAGACCTTGCTTATGGGGTGTTCTGAGGAATGTAGACACTGTGAAACCAGAACCTCAGAGTGTCTTGTGCACAGCCTCTCCCTGATGTGCCCACGAGTCAGGAGTAGCTGGACCTCTAAAAGTGACAGATCAACCGTTGATCAAGGCTGACACGGATTGAAGTAAAATCTGCCTTGTAGTGTAAATTCAACCCTGCAATTCCTAAAGCCACTCAGCCTGGCCTGCTTCCTGACTGTACAGTCTAAACTAGACAGGGTGGAACGAATCCAATTATTTTATTTTATTAGTGGCTCTCTGTGCACAGTCCTAGCCTCAGGCACCTGGCCCTCTAAGACAGCCCATTAACTCATCCTTGGATGCAGACATTTGACCAATGGATAAGCAGTTGGCACAAGCGCATTAAGTCCCTCCGAGGAAGGGTGCAGTCATATTATTTGACACAAATCATCATGACTTAAACACAGAAACAGGATAGAAGAAGTTTAGTGGCTGTGGTTTGCTTTCTCTCTGATGCCCTCAATTGCTCATCAGAGGCTTCAAGTGGATTTGCAGCTATTTGGCCTTGGAGTTTCCAGAATTCTGTCCTAGAAAGATAAGTGTTTTTTAAGAAGGAATACAAACTGCTATCCTTAATGAATCTCTTACCTTGTGCCAGGAGATGTACCAAAGCCTTTTCCACAAGTCACCTGGGTATTAGTCTGCCGGGGCTGCCATAACAAAATACCACAGAATGGTGGCTTAAACAATCAGAGTGTGTTTTCTTACAGTTTTGGACACTAGAAGTCCCAGATCAAGGTGTAGGTAAACTCAGTTTCTGGTGAGGCCTCTTCCTGGCTGACAGAGACTTGATTTCTTGCTGTGTCCTCACATGGCCTTTCTTCCATGCACACCATGGGGGCAGGGGGGACGAGTGTCATGTCTGCTTTCTTCCAAGGATACCAGTCCTGTTGAGTGAAGGCTTCCCCTTCTCCCTCTCGATCCTAACTCCAAATACAGTCACATGGCAGGACAGAGCAACAGCATAAGGGGATACATTCAGCTCGTGATATCCTCATCGAGGCTTCATGACCAGCTGGCTGAGTCAAGGGCATCCTCTCTATTTGATCTGTGGATAAACAGAGTCAGTATCTTGCTGAAAGTCTCACTACCAATAGGTAAGCTGTGGGTGTGGCTTCTTTCCATAGAAGAGAAGTGGAGAGATGGAGGATTCTTTTAAATAAATGAGGGGCTGCTCCCAGCGAGGTCAGAAGGGAACTGGCAGGTGGAAACTAGAGTGGGGCACCGAGCCCTCGGCTGTTCAGTTCGGTTAAACGTGTCACAAAATCGTGTGACGGGTGTGTCCCAGGGCGCTGGGTTCCGGGAGAAGAAGGCAAGAAGATGTGGGCCTGTCGTCCAGGAGCTAGCCATCTCAGCCACAGGGAAGGACGGCTTCTTTTCCAGAGAGAGAAAACTGCCAAAGAGGAAAATATCCCCTTGGTTCCCTTCCTTCTCTGGGAGACACTTTTGGGTCTCTGTTTGATGTCTCTGTCCTCAGAGGCCACCTCCAATCTAACAGTGACAGCATACCCAGGGTCTTCATCAAGGTGACCCTTCTTTCCTTGTCCCCCATCCCACTATCCAGAATTGTCCTGATCTGCTTCCATCAGAATATCTTGGGTCCAAGTCCTAGTCCCCCAAGGCAGATCTCTCAGCTAGGAAAGGAAAGGTTCACTGGTTGCTTCTCCTGGGTAATATATTGATATTTCATTAGTGGTCTCAGGAGACTGGTGACTTGTGGCACAAGTTTTAGGTGTCACAAAGGGCAAAGTGGTGGGAACTTTCTGACGGCAGGTGGGTTTATCAACAAACCCACAGTGAGTGAGACGGCACCAATCCCGGGCTTTTCACAGATAAGGCTGTTCCTGCTTGGACCCAGAGCTGGGCCCAAGGGTGTGTCCCGGCCCTGTCAGTGCTTCACTCTTCGCCCTTAGACTGGACCTTCCAAAATGTGAAAGACCCTGTGCTTCTGGTCACCTGCTCCTCTAGGAGCAGCCATCAACCAGCCTCTCTGCAGAGGTAGGGCATCAATCCTCTGCTCCCTCGTCCCTTGCACAGGATGTTCCCAAGCACGTGGTGCTCCATGACTCCAAGTTTCCCCCGTCTCAGTCACTCACAACTGAAGCTGGCATAATGACACACCGTGATCGGCTGTCTCCCTTCCCCTCTGTCACTCTCTCACTGCCGAATAGTGTTTCCTGTACTTTACAAATCAGCTACTTGCATCCAGATCCTTTTCTCTAGGTCATCTTCTAGAGTATTCAAACTAACACACGGTGACAGTTAGAAAAGGGGACGGAGCAGGGCAGCTGGATGGGGACCAGCCAGGCTTTCTCATCAGCCGTGCCTGGTGGGCAGCTCCCTGTGGGCAGCCTCACCAGCACCACCCTTCCCTCCTCCACCAGGCCTCTGAGAGGGGGGAGCCCATCCAGAGCTGGTCAACCTGTGGGGACATCAGGAATGCACAGCCCCAGCTCACCGTGACTCTAACCTCTCTGGGTGGAATCTTTCCTGGAGTTGACTCTTCTAGGGCACAGGGTCCCTGGGAACTCACCTGTTTCCAAGGCTGTACGGAATTTGAGGTCAGCAATGCCCCATTTGGATTTTTTTGAGCTAAGTAACTACTTTATTTCTCTGGGCCTTATTTTCCTCATATGTAAAAAGGGGGTAATATTAGCTGCTATAAAATACAGTTGCAAAAGTGATAATAATAACTAATGAGATTCTCAGAGGATCACATATAGTCGATGGAGCTCAGCAGCCCTGTGGGGGTGTATCCCAAGGCCTGGGTTCAAATCTCTAGAAACCAGATGAGTCTTGGAGTTCAGCATCTGGGTTTAGTGAAGGCAACAGAGTGCATATAATATATATATTACAGAACTACCTTCAAGGTCTTGGGCAATCCCATAAATTCAAACATAAATTTTCTTTACCAAAAAAATAGTGTGTATGTATGTATGTATATGTATGTATGTATGTATGTATATGTATGTGTGTGTGTATATATATATATATATATATATATATATATATATATATATATATATCACTATATATATCACTATATAGGTGAAGGCTGCAGAAAGTTTCAATTTGGAGTTGCAGATAAAGGACTGTGGCTCAGAGAAGTTGAGCAATTGCTCAAGGTCACACACAGGGATTTGAACCCTGGACGCTGGCTAGAACCCCCGTTCTAACCACTACCTCCAGCAGACCATCCCTCTGACCTGGATGAGTGATGCCCCTGAAGGACTTGAACCTGATCCATAGAGTAAGTGAGAGCTGCTTCTTGTTCATACACAGATCACTCCTTCCAGAAATAAAATTAAAAATGAGATCACAAATTGCCACAAAATATTCACCTATTTCTTGAGAATGTGAGGAATAATTTAGATATGTTCATCTCACTGATCCCCATAAGAGCCCTATGAGATAGGTTTCGTTAGTATCCCCCCTTTGCATAGATGAAGACAAGTACTTTACCCAAGGTCACCCATACGAGAGAGGCAAAGCAGAGGATCTAATTCAGGTCTGCAGAACACTGTGCCGCTTCCACATTGCCCTGCCTCCAAAGGGCACTATGAGCTGCTGACCATCATTGTGTGGCTTGCCTAAGGTCACAGCTGAGCCAGTGTCTAGAGCACCAAGTGCCTGGGCCTTGTGACCTTAGAAGGCTTTGCAACAATTAACTTCCACTTTTGGACAGCTCTGCAAGTTCAATATCGTTTCTTTTTGCTGCCCACTCTTGCCACTCTGAGAAAAGAACAGTATCTCCTGTTCAAGGGAAGATGAAACAGCATTGATCATAAAGAAAATGTTATCTTACTCCAGTCCTATCCACAGTGTCCTACTGTTCTATATTTAGATAAACGCCCTGCACAGCTAAAGAGGCAATAAAGCAAGCTAAGAAGTACTAGGCGCATGCCAGGAAACCATAAAGAGCTGCGAGTTCTCGTTCTTTCCCAGAGAATGACTTTAAAAAGCAAGAGACAATGGGAACAGGCCGTCTCAGCAAGCAAATGGAGCTTTCAGGAGTGGGGCAATTCAGGATTGGGTGGAAATTGAAGGAGGATGGGGATAACGGGGCCCTCTTTCTCTCTCTCTCTCTCTCTCTGGTGGTCCTGGGGATTGAACTCTGGGCTTCCTGCATGCTAAGTAAGTGTTCTATCACTGAGCTACCACTCCCCAGGCCCTGTCTTCTCTCTTCATGGAAATGTGACTGTGTTATAATTTGGATCTGGAGTGTCCCTCAAAGGTTCAAGTGTTGAAGTCCTGATCCCCACTATTGAGAGGTAGTGGAAACTTCGGGAAATAGAAAGGAGTAGCACACTGGGTGCATGTCCTGAAAGGATTTATCTTGTCCTAAGCCTCTTATTTCTTTATCTACTTCTGAGTCACCATGAGGTAAGCAGGTTAGTTCCACCATGCAATCTCCACCATGGTGTTCTGTCTCAACACAGACCCCAGAAATGACAGAGCCAAGCAGCCATCAATTGAAATCTCTGAAATTATGAGCCAAATGAAATCTTCCCTCCTTTAAGTTGTGTATCTCAGGTATTTTGTCACAGTAACAGAAAACTGACTAACATAGCTTCTTAAGGGTGGAACCTATACAAATCTCAGTGTGGATGACTTGTGAAGTCAGGGAAGAACACAGATAAGGAAGGCATGGGCTGACCTGAGGCATCATCTCAACGCCCAATGTATCAAATCTGAACCACAGATCAGATTTGAACCTTGGGGCTTCAACAAGATGAAGATGAGAGTGAGAGACGACTGAAGTCCATTCATTCGTAGGTTTGAGGGATAGATGAGCAACCAAGTCCAAGTTCCCCAGTCCTCTCAAGAACCTGTATTCTGGGTTCTCTCAGAACATGGTAATTCCTGTGCTGTTCATAGTAATATGTGTCTTGATTGTGAATCATCTTCCTATACAGTTATTTGTACACATGTATTATCTCCTCTTAAATCATAAAGTCCTTGAGGGCAGAGATCAGTCCTTCTCTAGTAGCTGGAATAATTTCTAGTAGATTGAAATGTTTAAATGAACCTAAGCTATTCAAAGCCTTTTGCAGTCATACAGTCTGCAGATTGAGATTAAAAAAAAAAAAAAGTAGTTTACTTTTCCAATCCTTTGAAGCATCAGCTCTCTGAATTTTATCTAGTCTCTTTAATCTCCACACTCACTCAAACAGATCCTTGCCTGAGTGCACAGGTCTTACTATACCTTCAAATACAGTCCATAATAACCAACCTCTTCCCTGGAGATAGAGGCTTGTCCGGAACTTGGCCTTGCCTTGTAAATTATTATCAGCAACAGATTTTACCAAATGCTTTGTCCTCTTTCCACAGGTCTCCATCTTCTCAGCCTTTGATATCAGGATGTCTGCCATCCACCATCCAACTGCTAAGCCAGTGCAATATATTTAGTTTTTTATTACATTAACCCCACATCAAAATCCCAATTTATAAATTTACCAGGGTGATTAACACTACCTGCTATAATAAATGAACCTAATATGAAATGTTTATTTCTTCCTTATGAAGTAGTCCAAGGCAGGTGTTCCTGGGTGATGGGCAGCTGTCTTCCCAGGGGTGAATTAGGAACCCCAGGATCCATATCTCTTGTGGTTCCACTATCTCGAAGGACTTTTTTGTCTTCTACATCCAGCTAACAAAAGGGAAAAGATAGAATGGAGAAGACATGTTCTCTTCTAAAATCCTACCTCTCTGCCAGGCACAGTGGCTCATGCCTGTAATTGCAGGCACTGGGGAGGCTGAGGCAAGAGAATCGCCAGTTCAGAGCCAGCCTCAGCAATTTAACGAGATCCTAACCAACTTAGTGAGACCCTGCCTTAAAATAAAAAAAAAATATAAAGAACCAGGGATGTACCTCAGTGACAAAGTGCCTCTGGATTCACTCCCTGGTGTCTCACATAAATAAATAAATATAAAATCCTTACCCGAGAAGAAAACCACCACACTCATGTTCTATTGTCTCCATGTCACATGTTCATACATAAATGCAAGGAAAGGTTGACAGCTATTTCTGTCACTAAAGTCTAACAAAAATCACAAATTGGACACATTATGCATCTTTGCTTTGCAAATTGTGTACATTAATTATCTCCTATGTACAACAAAAAATGAAAAAATATAAACATGTATATCAATCTCAGAGCCTTGATGACTATAAATAATATACAATACTGTCCTGTACATGTATGTATTGGGGCTCAGAGGATTAATAATTTACCCTAAGTCCTGCCTAATAAGTAGTAGCTCATGTAAGCCCTCTTTACTCTGTACCATGTAGCAAGAGATAAATAGATGTGTTTTGAGACTGGTGAGAGCAAATTTTTTTTTTCATCATGAGACCTAATTAATTTAGGAAACAATTAAACATGACATGTATACTGACATAAAACATTCAGATTGATGTCAAACACACACACGCTCTCTCTCTTTCTCTCTCATCATTCAGAGTGAAGTTGGCTGTCACACTGTGGGGACCCTATACAAGGGCCCACATGGTGAGGAACCAAGGCCTCCTGCCACAGGAGTGAGCTTCCTTGGAAGTGGATCTTCCAGTCCCATTCAAGCTTGAAGACAATGACAGTCCCAGCCAATGTCCTCATCCTAGCCTCATAAGCATCTTAGTACCTGGCTAAGATGCTCCCAAATCTCTCAACTGCAGAAACAGCAGGGAATAAATGTTTAAGCAGCTGAATTTGGGGATAATTTGTGACCCTACAACAGATATCTAATCTGTCCACGCCCTCACCGCTGCATATCTACCTGAGGATAGGAGAAGAGAAGCGAGATAAGAGCTAAACTGCTTTGCCCACTAGCATATCAAGATTGGCTTCAAGATCAGCCTGTATGAAGCCTTTTCTAACAAGTTCTGACCAGTGCCTCATACTTGCGAGGCAAGCGCTCTGCCACTGAACCACAATCCCAGGCCCCAGGACTAATTTTTCTTTCATCCTAAAGGCTCTTGGGCACATGTTAATATATTTCTCTGCACCAAGCATACTAGGAAGAGACAACACGTACTATGAAAAGATGGTGGGCAAAGTGTCAGGAGACCTGGCTCTCCTCATCGCTTACCCTGTTCACTTGCTACTAAAACTTCACCACTCAGTGCCCTAATTTCTCCATCATCTGAGAATATGTTAATGATAACTAGTAAGTAACATCATGAGAATCACAATAAAGAGTTGAGCACACTTAGTGAATAGAGTGCAGCAGAACTATAATTTAGGGATTATACCTTATACTGTCTTATAATGCTCCCAAATCATTTCATACACAGGTTTTCTCCCTTTCTAGTCAATCACCTCCATGAGGTGCACTGTGCAATTTTTCTTGGTATCTGTCCCAACATTGAGTCCTCTCAGACAAATAATACACATACAATCATTGTTTAAAAAGTATTTATCCAAGTTGTTGAATAGTCTTCATTCTTAAGTAAACTGCACAAACTACATATGCCTCCTTCACAGCGTGACAAGTGTCCCTGCATTCACATTGATAACATGCTTCCAGAGTCTAGGTAAGGAGAGCTGTATAGTTGGCTATGTGTTCCTTTAGGGCAGGGGTCATGTCTCATTAATCCTTGTATTCCCAGCACTTACTATAGTATCTAAGCACACAGAGGGGGTCCAGTTGTTATGGACCACAGTATGTCCCTTGGTCCCAAATTCATAAGTTGATGCCCTAACATCCAAATGTGACTGAATTTGGAGACGGGGCCTGTAGGGAGGTAATTAGGGTTAAATAAAGTCATAAGGATGGGGCCCTAAGTGAATAGGGCTGGTGTCCTTATAAGAAGAGGGAGAAACTCCAGGACACGCCACACAGAGAAAAGGCCGTGTGGGAGCACAGCCAGGAGTTGAACATGCACAGAGCACAAAGAGCTGTGAACTCAGTCAGCTGGCACCTTGACCTAGAACTTCCAGAACTGTAAGAAAATAAACTTCTGTTCTTTAAGCCATTCAACCTATAGAAATATTTTTATGGCTGCCTAATTAAAATACTAGTAATGCCTTAAGATAAATTAATAAATAAATGATGTAAACTTTAACAAAATACTTTTTGATGTTCTCTCCACTCAGTAAGCCTAAAACCAAAAACTTAATCTTTGATTTTGCTTACACTGGTTTTTGGGGAAATTTCCAGATTCATATAAACATTATAATAGCACAATATAGCTGGGCATTATAATAGCCCCAGAGACATGTGATTTTTCCATTCTCCTTCCTAGTGAGCATAAGCAGTTCTTACTTAAAGATCACCAGGAGAATCAGACTGCTGGAATGGAGGTGGTAAGAAACAGAATAGTCATTGGCTAGAAAGGAGGGAAAACTAGGCTATTGCTCAGAGGACAGCATATTATTCTGTAAACAGTCAAGGTAAAACATGGCTGATGAATAAGAGCTTCTGGATAGAAGAACTATAAACTTTGGCAGGAACTGCTGAATAGTGCTGATGAAGAGGCCTCCTGCTGGGAGCTACAATGGAAAAAGTGACCTCAGAGAGGAATTTAACACAGAAAAGCACCGAAAAAGATGAAACACCATGGAGTTTTGATTAAGTTATTTGGTTCCAAGCTTATAAAACTGTAAAGCTGCTTCAGCCAAAAAATACCGATTACATGGACTTTATGGGAGATTACTCTTCATTCTAATTGTAGCTTAGAGTTCCAAAGTTTCTCTGCCTCTCGCTCTTCACAACGGATCCATGGCACTACAAACACATTCTTCTACAGAGGCCCAGGTAGGAGAAGCAAAGTAAGTTATTCTAGAGGCACTGGACCTTGAGGACTCCACGTTTCCTGGAGGCTTCCCAGCAGAGGGCACTCAGATCAGGGACTCCAGAAAAGAACGGCAAAGGCTGCACTAGAAAGAAATCCTAACAAGGCCTTTCCCTCTCTCCTGCCCCAACTAGAGAGGGCACCTCTCCCACAAAAAAAGAAAAAAAGAAAAAAGAAAAGAAAGAAAAAAAAAAGTTTAGATTTATTAGAGCAGCAATTTACATCTTTTACTACTGGTATTTAGCCAGTTTGAGGGAATGTTTCAGAGCGGGGTCTGTTGCTATGTGACTGATGCTGAAATTCATTGAATAAATCAGGCTTTTGTAAGGAAAAATGAAAGCCATAATTTCATATGGGTCTGAACAAAATCATAATTTAGGGAAAAGAGAAAAAAAAAACCACTTCACCATCCCACTCCAAAAAGGCTTTTGTTTTTAAATATAGATCTACATTTTGAGCAAAGCATGAATCAAGTCACATATTTAATGCCAGCAAAGTGTAATTTTAGAGGCCTGCCAGAAAGAGAGGGGGTGTGAGCACATAAAACTTATTTATATTTTTATTTATGCTACTTCCCACAGATTGAAAATAAATTTTCAAGAGCATTTCTCAAGCCAATCTAGTCCTAGTCTGACAATATGCTTATCTAGCAGTGCCCTCTGGTGTTGAACTGGGTCCTTTTAGTTTGCCTTGAGGTGAAAAGGCACCTTCAGTAGCACTCATTTGTTCATCAAGTATTTGCTGAACATCTATAATGTGCCTATTATGTGCCAATTACTGTGGAGAGTGGTGGGAGACAACAATGTATGAAAAAGTCACAGCTTCTTATTCTGTCCTTGAGGAGCTCATGGTCATTAACAAGGGAGACAAATGTACACTGAAATGCAAAATTATTTATCCAAACAACTTGACCTAGTTTTTCATTAAAATGAGGCAAACACAACTGGGGCTGTCTCCTTTCCTAAACTGTGTTGGACACTTTGACATTAGCAGGCATCTGGCTGGCTTTATACAGAACAACTTTGGCCAATGAAATAGGGAACATCATCTGAAATAGAGTAAACATCTCAGGACATAATAGTGGGATTGTCCTGGCTCTAAAGATTTGAGAAAGTGCCTTCCACAGTCAAGCCCGATGCACTTCTGGTGGTTACCTAGTCACCAGATCCAAAACATAAATACGACATGTTACACTTTTCACTTCTATCTGGAAGGATAGATTGTTCTTCTACCAATGTGATTAAAGTTCTCAAACGAAGTCAGATGAGACCCTAAAGTTATTAAGAGACCCTAGAAATTTATCATATACTATTTGAGGATTCTTGGGTCTGCAGATTTTCTGGTGTCATAGAAGCACACCCTGTTGTGAGCAGGTACATCTCCAGGACTTCTGGGAGAGCAAAGGAAATCTTAATTTGTGGGCACTTTCCATCAAGAATAAAAGTGAAATTCTAATACTGTTGAAATAAAGGAGCCAGGAAAATCAATGGATCAGGAATAATGCTTTATACCATTTTGTAATGCAAATTTGCCATTTTTTCCCCATTCTTGTTACTATTGTTTCCTAATCAGACCTAAGACCCTGGTGTAGGGGGGATCTAAAATTTGCTTCTAACCAATGGAACAGGGGGAAGAGGAAGGATGTGTCTTGGGAAGGCCTATGTGGCAAAGAGCTGAGAATAGCCTCCCACCATCCCATTGACAACTGAGGCCCTCACAAGGAAGACTGCTGACCACCACAGGAGCAAGGAAGCAGATCCTTCCCCAGGCAAGCCTCAGATGAGACTGTAGCCCAGGTAACACTTCCACTGCACCAATTAACCCATGCCCAGACCACCTGCCCATAAAAGCTATAAGATCATAAATGTGCAGTTTTAATCTGCTAATAGTATCATGCAATGATAGATAATACAGATTTTGAGGTATTTTTATTTTAAAATATTTCATTATAAAAGTAACATAAGTAAAAGCTAAAATATTGAGGAAAGATAAAGTTTTCCATTCATTGCTCTGCCATCCTACTATAACCAGTTAGTAATTTCACCCACTTTGTCACATTCTAACATGTACTTGGTGAGTTACTTGCAGCCAGGATTACATAATTTTAATGAGTACATAATATACCTTTCATAGATCTGTTTATTGACTATTTACCTTGACCAGGGGATGACAAAGTACAGCCTCACACTTGACTCCTGTTCTAAACTTCAAGTGACTCATAATTTGAGTTACAAAACAATACTGTTTGGAAAGTTTTTGTGCATATTATTTTCATACTTGGATATTAACAAAAGAGGAATAACTGGGTCTAATTGACAAAAGACATTTTTAATGCTGAAACTGTCCCTCACTCTCTTATAATATTCAAGCTATGATATAATATGGATGGAGGTGACAGGACGGAAAGGAAGGCCTGGCACTCTCATAGGTAAGCACTTCTCTGGTCCCTATTAATGCCGACATGTGGATTTACACTCTTGACAAGCATATTTTCAATTCTGATTTAAAATCAACTCAAGAGGGAAATAACAGTAAGTGCAACAGAAAAACAAACCCACTCAAATAAATCTTTTACTTTATACAAAAGATGGAAAAGCAGGCAGAAATAAACTCTCCACATTTCACAATATACATGAAGTGCCAGCTCAAGCTAGCTACAGAGGTCAGAAGGCGCTGGGAGAGCAGAGTAAGGGAAGAGGTGGTGGTTTCAATGACGAGCCAGCAGCAGCAGCTGAGTGTGGGTGAGGAAGAGGTACAGCGGTTCCACCCCTCTGAACACATCCTCAGCATAAATATGAGTACAACTGTAACTAAACTGTCTCTAATAAGAGTTCTAGAGCAACAACTCTATGGTTTTAAGCAATACAAAATCTTTTATCTGAAAAAGTTTTATTCTTCAGAAAGAAAACTTATGGAATGAGAAGAGCTAAATCGACTCTGACTATGTCCGAGATAAAAGATAAAGCAGTTAAATGGGTCTGAAATTCAATCTTTTATGAATAAAGTGTTGAGAAGTACAGATGTCATCTTCTAAGGGTAATATTCTGAAATATAAACAAAAAAAAGTTCAAAATGCAACTTTTTTCTGAGTCATGTAATTAAATGCAAAATTAGAAAGCTATTTAATGTAATTATCCCATTATGCCAACAAAGTATGAAAGAAATAATATACAAAACATTCATTTTATTAAAATGTCCCTGTTAAATGTCAATGAATTTAATATCTCCTAAAGAAGTGTTCTTTTAGTTAGAACTACTAATAATAGTAATAATCCTTATTACCTCCTCATAAAGATTATGTTAAAAAATTCAGTAAAATGTAACTAATTTCCCAACTTCTTTTAACATCGCATTTCAGTTACTCACTGAATAATTAAATGCATACCTTCATGAAATACTCTGGGAAACTATGAAATTCTCCACAGAGGTGGGGAGTCAAACAATTTTTGCAAAAATAATAAGGAAGATATTACTCTGTACAAAACAGTTTTCTGAAGTATGAAAATGTAACTTTTTTTCTTGAATATTTCTACGGCAAAAGAAGCAATCGTTCCATGAATGACTTAATTCACATTTTAAAATTTTGTCATGATTTTCCTTTTTCAGTTTATTGACAGTTATCTGAAAACTGACCTGAGGGTCTGGCAGCATAAACCCGTCAGTGAGTTTATAATAGACTATTGTAGAATCAGACTCCACGATGGCGAGAGTGAAAGACATCGGCAAATCCGGATTCCCTCGCAGTTTCTGAGATGCCTTCAAGATGTCCCTTATCCTGAAAATAAAGACATGATATACTTAGGAGTTACACTCACTCAGCTGAGAATAAGACTGAATACTGTGAAATCTTGGGAAGAGGCAGGTGATTATATTACAATGCTGAGGAAATGTCTGAAGGCTGAAAATAAGTATCTCAGCTCTTCTCACACAGGAAATCCTGCACGTAAGTGCTATCTGTTGACTCTGAGTCCTTTTCAAAAGCATTCCCCTTTTTGTCCTTATCAACTGTATTCTGTCCTTATCAACCTACTAAGGGGGCTAACACTGTCCTGTGTATATAAATTGACTAACGGCCACAGGTGTTATTTTTTTTCAATTATCCAACATGGTGTTATATAGTGGAACAATTGGTATTCAGGTATGGTTCTAAAAAATAGACTGTAATAAACTTCACCCCCATGTTTTTATATGGTGGTTATGAATTACTATCTTTCAATGGTTATATAACAATCTACTGATTCCTACTTCACCTAGTCATTTCTCTATTGTTATAAAGTTATTTTGGTTTAATTTGGGAGGCAGAGAAGAGTGATCCTAATAAACTGTCATGGTCCTCTTTGTACATACGACTGTTTCTTTTTTAATATTTCTAGTTTTCCCAAGTATCAGAATTATTAGATATGAGTAGAGATACTTTTGTGGTTCTCTGTATGTATTCTGACACTTAAAGAAAATTAAGAGAAAAATATACAAAGAAATAAAACTTAAAAAAATTTTTTTTGGTAATGTTAGTATTTCTGTGTGCTTGCTGTGGAAAATAAATAAACAAAATCTAATATAAAGGTCCTCAAAGGATTATTAGCCTTTGACCACACATTAAAAATCCTTATTACCTACTCATAAAGATTATGTTCAAAAATTCAGTAAAATGTAACTAACTTCCCAAGGAGCTTTCTTAAACAGGCAAATAAAAAATGGTCAGCTGTTTTTTTAATTAAGCCAACCAATTTTCTAGAAATTGGAAAAAGATTTGCTAGTATATTACTATTCTACAACTGAATATATATTCTGATTCCAATTACACATATGTTAAATATACTTGATATTATACTGAAGGTCTCTGATGATTTGTTTTTCTATTGATATGGGTGGATTTATGTCTGTCATTTAGATTCTTGTATCAATCTGTTTTGTTCCTTTGATCTTCTTTTACCATGTTCTTTTGTATTAAATTGATACTTTCTAGAGCACTATTTTCTTATTTGTTTTTATTATAGTTTCTAAGTCTCTTAGTGGTGTCTCTAGAGGTTACCATGGAATCTTATCACAATTTACCTCAGATTAATACTAACCTACTAAAATACAGAAACTGCTCCACTATACCTTTATTCCTTTTATATCTTTGTGCAATTATTGTTGTACATTATCTGTATGATATAAATTCATAAATACAATGTTATAACTATTTACATAAAACCTTCAGTCTTTTTTTTCAGTGCTAGGGATTGAACACAGGGCCTCGCTCATGCTAGACAAGTGCTACACCTCTAAGCTATATCCCCCATCCCTAATCTTAAGCTTTTAAAAAGTTAATAGGAAAAATAAGAAGATATATTAAGGTCTTTCATATTAACATATTTGACATTTCTGGCATTCTTCATTTCTTTACTCTCTGATGTCATTTCCTTGTTCCATATAGCTCCATTTCCTCCCTCAAGCTTTCTGTTAAAATTGTCATATATATTACTTGTTAATATGCTATAAACCTTGTCAGCTGACAAAGTGCAAAGGCAATTTAATGGGGAATATCTTTTCAACAAGTGGTGCTATAAAATGAAGATGGTCTACCTCTAAGTCTACATAACACTATAAAAAGGTTTTACAAGCCATCAAGTAGTCATTGAATACAAATACCAGTTTTATTACCTTACAAACTGAGACAAAATGTTTGTATACACCACTCTCTCCATGGTTACTGCTAAAAACAAATACTAACTCAAATATACTAAGGTACACTGTGCCCTTAGTGGAAATATAGAAAATGTTCTGTTACAGATAGCTGATCCCAGAATCTGACTTAGTCCTTAAAATATAATATCCCACCATGTTGAACTACATGACAGAGAGCGAGATTCCTACGAGCAGTTTACTTCAGAGAGATTCATACAAAGAAACTGCAGACATTAATCAGATACTTCATTACTCGGCACTAATGGGAAGTGACACTTGATAAAATAGCATTCCTTATATCATCAATGCAAATCTCAGTGTAATTAAACATTTTGCTTCTTCAAAAGTGGCAAACCAATATCTAAATTAATAGTCACAGGAAAAGATTAATTTTTATATAGTGCCCACCTTGTATTAATCTTTTTTTTCTAAAATGGTAAGAACACTACAAATTGACTATAATTTTAATTTATCTTAATTTTCTGTTGCATATATCCCAGTTATTTCTCAATATGCAATATACATAAAAACACTGCAGTGCCATAAGTTAAAAATTTGTTTCTCTAAACATCCCTAACTGGCAAATGAGAATAAGATGACACAAGAATGAAAAGAAACCTACCGAAATAATTTTTACACATTTTCTCTTCTTCAAAATATGATACAGTTTAAAGCAAAGGGAGTGTGTGTCTAAGGTCAACTGTGTGAGAATTCTAGCCCTTAAACTGAAATTTAGGATAGAAATTTCCATCTCATTCACTGTTCTTCTTTCATTCTCAATTGATACTTGTTTTCAGAGTTCTTTGAATATAAACAGCAAAACATTTTCAGAAATATTCAAAACACCCATGTGGGAAAGCTGAAGGCTTGAAAATTAGCTCAGAGTTGTAAAGGGGGTTTTGTTTTCAGAGTTGAGGGAAATCACTGTCAAAAATGAAATGGAAGTTCCCATCTCTGAGCTCTTATTATCCTATTTGGTAGTCTGTATATTGGGAAAACTACCAATGAATCTTCACAGTAATATCAGAATAAAATAGTTTTTCTGACTCTGTTACCTAAAGCACACTTGGAAAGTCTTACCAAGTTTCTTGTTCAGGATTTTAGCTAATCTATTTTTATTATACGTACCCACTGAAGACCTTTCTTGTTTGTTTCTATGAGATACTATCTATGAGATACTGCATAAATCCATAAAAGTATTTACTTTGTCTTTAAGTCAGCAGACGGTGTTTTCTCGATTTATTAACAACAATAACAACAAAGAGTTTTGAAGTTCTACTTAAAAACTCACACATACTTGTAAAGATGCTGAGAATGGCGAAGCATCACCAGAATGTTAAAACTCACTTAATTTCAAAAAAACTCATGGGAAAAGTCCCATCTAAAGAAAAAGATCTATAAAATCATGGCTGTTGATTATCAGCAACAAAATTTGTTGTTCACAGATTTTCCCCTCTCATAACTGTTCACTGACAAGCTCTACAAATTGAAGAAAATAAGGTGATTCTAAAGCTTATTATAACTAACTTGACAAGAAACCTGAAGTAAATACACAGTTAATGCTATTCAGCTAATGTCCTTAGCCCAAGTTATTTAAATATCTTCCACGAATCTTAACATTGTTTTTTTGTTTGTTTGTTTTTAGGGTTTTTTTTTTTTTTGGTAATGATCCTAAAATAGAGACTAAGTTATCTCTGGAGATTTAGAGTGAGGACAAGAAGTTGAAGAAAACATTACTTTTAACTATAAATCTTGTTGAAATAGAGTGCAGTATGGGTTAAAATTAGTATTCATTGCAATGCACAGAACATAGTGTTTCCTTCTGTCCTCAATGTGGCCAAACTGGTGTGTGCTGCAGCCTTATCAATAAAAGGTACTAACTCCTTGATATGCCTCAGGATGTAATGGGATGATACATATAATGCAACTCTGAAATACAATGCAAAATTAACTTGATGCCAGAGGCACCAAGAAGCCATATTCATCCACTAGCCAGTCCTAAAGGAAAGTTCCACAGATAACAGAACACCTCCTCAGGAATCATGCCAATCCCTTCCTAGAAAAAAAAAAAAAATCAAAGCAGTTGAAATCTCAAGAGGATTTACTGAACAATCAAGTGCCTGTGTGGCTATTCCCTCAGTGGGAAATTATTCTGCTAAAATAAATTAGAAGATCCCCCACACCCCCCTTTTTTTTGAAGGGAGGAGAAAAAGATGCTGTGTCAGTTGAAAGAAGCTGCCAGACTCGGAGGTTTCACCAGCAAGCAGACGTAGGGCGAGGACACACACATCCTGATGTGAAGGAAGCCAAATGACAGCAGGAACTTCACTAGTTATTAGATCTGAGGCATCAGATAAAACAGCGGTCATTAAATAAATTATAATAAGGACTATGCTTTTCAAAGGGGAATATTTTTCAGTTACAGGGAAATAATAATGGAGCATCCGATTTCAGTAAAATGTGTGGCATTTTAGGATTAAATTGCTTAACTAAAAATATCTCTGGTTATGTTCCAAAGAAGTAACTCAGTGCTTGTAACCCTTTATTCCACCATTAACACAGTTCTTTCCCCCAAAACCAGGGGAAAAAAAACAGGTACAAAAGGGTGGGGTGAATATAGATGAGGAAGAATTTAGCTAAATTCTTCACTAAAAGGAAAGGACAGCATTGGCAGTCTGCCTCTTCAAATTTGTGATTGTTCTCTGTCCTCCGATGCACATTATAGTTACAATGTAAAGTGTGGGAAATGGTGATAAATCCTGCAAGTAAATGGATTTTCCAGACAGTCTAAATTTTGGAAACTCTTGGAAGGATGCTTATAATATATACTTTGTTCTTTGGGCATTTTAGTAAGTCTCTGCTGCAGATATTTAGTCATTCAACAAATACTTACTTAGCACCTGGTATCAGATACCAGGCTAGGCACTGAGGATACAGTAATGTTCAGAACAAAGTCCCTGCATACTGCTTGGTGAAATTAGCCAACCCGAAAGGGCTACATTTTATATGATTACACCTGTTTAACTTTGTGAAAAAGGAGAAACTGGCTGCTTCTTGGACCCTGCTCCTACCAGAGCATACAACAAGCACTAAGCAGCCGAATTACGGCTCCCGGAACTGAGCCCGCGGAGACTGCTTCTTGGAGCTTACATTTATAGGAGCTTACACCGAGCACGGAGCGGCCGAGTTCCGGCTCCCGGAACTTCCCTGGCCCGGGGCTAGGAGCCCGCGGAAACTGCTTCTTGGTCCGGGTCCTGCTGAGGGCCGGTCAGGACTCACCCAGTGCTTTGGTTGCCCGGCAAGGGGAACGAAATGCTGCCATTCGCATAGGATACCAACATGGCAGAGATCTGATGTCTGCAGAAAGCGGCGGAGGAGGGAACTTCATCAATACCAGTGGTGACATAAGCAGTTGGTCTCCTGGTAGGGGGGGTGAGGCACAGTCACCCGAGTCTCCTCAATTTGTCGTCGAGCCAGAGGGAAGGAGCCGGGCCGCCGCCAGCGCCCGGAGCAGGCCCAGTGGCTCGCCAGCGTGGTGACCGCGTGACCCCAATTGGAGAGGGGGCGGAGCGGAGCCGCCACCCGCAACCGCAAGGTGGGCAGACCCGCGACCCAGTGGTACATGGGCGTGGTAGGAGGGGCAGGGCAGAGCCGCGGTTCGCGCTGTGACGAATGAGCGTGCAAGGTAAACAGACCTGTGACAGCCTGGCGGGTCAGGCCCAGTGGCCTGCCAGTGTGGTACACACGTCACCCCAACTGGAGTAGGGGCAGAGCAGATCCTTCTCCCACGCCCGGATCAGGCCCTGCCGGTGTGGTGGTCACGTGACCCCAATTGGAGTGGGGGCGGAGCGGAACCGCCACCCGTGCCCGCAGGGTGAGCAGACCAGTGATCAACCTGCAGATCAGGCCCAGGGGTCCGCAGGCGTGGTAGGAGGGGCAGGGCAGATCCGCCGCCCGCGCCTCCAAGGTAGGCAGACCTACAACAGACCAGCGGATCAGGCCCAGGAGCCTGCCGGCGTGGTACAAACACCACCCTAATTGGAGTAGTGGCAGAGCAGAGTCGCCGCCCGTGCCAGGAACAGGCCCAGCGTCCTGCAGGCGGGGTAGTCACGACACCCCAATTGGAGTAGGGGCAGAGCAGAGCCTCCACCCGTGCCCGAAAGGTGGGCAGATCTGCGACCGACCAGCGGGACAGGCCCAGTGGCCTGCGGGTACGACAGACACGTCACCCCATTTGCAGTAGTGGCAGAGTAGAGCCGCCGCCCGCGCCTGCAGGGTAGGCAAACCTGCAACCGACCGGCGGATCAGGCCCGGTGGCCTGCCGGCGTGGTACACTCGTCACCCCAATTGGAGTAGGGGCAGAACAGAGCCGCCGCCAGCTCCCAGAACAGGCCCAGTGACCTGCCGGCGTGGTAGCCACGACACCCCAATTGGAATAAGGAGAGAGCAGAGCCGCCGCCCGCACCTGCAGGAAAGATACGCAAGCAGTATGAAAAGACAAGGAAAGAAAGGACCACAAGCAATGCAGGTCAACGCAACTTTAGAAGAGGTAACAGCTGCAGCAGATGGAATGTCAGATAAAGAATTCAGGATATACATGCTTCAGATGATCTGGAGTATCAAGGAAGACATTAAACAGCAAAATCAGACAATGAAAGATCACTTCGACAACGAATTACGCAAACAAATCCAGGAAGCAAAGGATCAACTATACAGGGAGATAGAGGTGATAAAAAACAAACAAACAGAAATCCTAGAAATGCAGGAAGCAATAAACCAACTTAAAAACTCAATGGAGAATACTACCAGCAGAGTAGAACACTTAGAAGATAGAACATCACACAATGAAGACAAAGTATTTCAACTGGAAAAGAACATAGACAGCTCAGCAAGACTGTTAAGAAACCATGAGCAGAACATCCAAGAAATATGGGATAACATTAAGAGACCAAACTTAAGAGTCATTGGGATACAGGAAGGTACAGAGCTCCAAACCAAAGGAATGAGAAGTCTATTCAATGAAATAATACAAGAAAACTTCCCAGACTTGAAGAATGAGACAGAACCCCAAATCCTAGAAGCCTACAGGACGCCGAATGTGCAAAATCATAAGAGATCCACACCTAGACACATTATAATGAAGATGCCCAACATACAGAATAAGGAGAGAATTTTAAAAGCTACAAGAGAAAGGAAGCAGATTACATTTAGGGGTAAGCCAATCAGGATAACAGCTGATCTGTCAACACAGACTCTGAAAGCTAGAAGATCCTGGAATAACATATTTCAAACACTGAAAGAAAATGGGTTCCAACCAAGAATTGTGTATCCAGTGAAATTAAGCTTCAGGATGGAGGATGAAATTAAAACCTTCCACGATAAACAAAAGTTTAAAGAATTCGCAGCTAGAAAACCATCTCTTCAAAACATCCTCGCCAAAGCATTACAGGAAGAGGAAATGGAAAATAACAATGAAAACCAACAGTGGGAGGTAGGACAGTAAAGGGGGGGGGGGATAATCAAAGAGGAAAACAAACCATGTTTAGTAACAGAAATAAACAAATATGGCTCGAAGAACAACCCATATCTCAATAATAACCCTAAATGTTAATGGCTTAAACTCACCAATTAAGAGACACAGGCTAGTAGAATGGATCACAAAACAAGACCCAACAATATGCTGCCTACAGGAGACGCATTTGATAGGAAAAGACATACATAGGCTGAAGGTGAAAGGTTGGGAAAAATCATATCACTCATATGGACTTCGGAAACAAGTAGGAGTGTCCATACTCATATCAAATAAAATAGATTTCAAGCCAAAGTTAATCAAAAGAGATAAAGAGGGACACTACATACTGCTTAAGGGAACCATACACCAACAAGACATAACAATCATCAATATTTATGCCCCAAACAATGGTGCAGCTATGTTCGTCAAACAAACTCTTCTCAAGTTCAAGAGTCTAATAGATCACCATACCATAATCATGGGAGACTTCAACACACCTCTCTCGCCACTGGACAGATCTTCCAAACAAAAGTTGAATAAGGAAACTATAGAACTCAATAACACTATTAATAACCTAGACCTAATTGACATATATAGAATATACCACCCAACATCAAGCAGTTACACTTTTTACTCAGCAGCACATGGATCCTTCTCAAAAATAGATCATATATTATGTCACAGGGCAACTCTTAGACAATATAAAGGAGTAGAGATAATACCATGCATCTTATCTGATCATAATGGAATGAAACTGAAAATCAACGATAAAAGAAGGAAGGAAAAAGCATACATCACTTGGAGAATGAACAATAGGTTACTGAATGATCAATGGGTTATAGAAGACATCAAGAAGGAAATTAAAAAATTCTTAGAGATAAATGAAAACACAGACACAACATATCGGAATCTATGGGACACATTGAAAGCAGTTCTAAGAGGAAAATTCATTGCTTGGAGTTCATTCCTTAAAAAAAGAAAAAACCAACAAATAAATGATCTCATACTTCATCTCAAAATCCTTGAAAAAGAAGAGCAAAACAACAGCAAAAGAAGTAGAAGGCAAGAAATAATTAAAATCAGAGCTGAAATTAATGAAATCGAAACAAAAGAAACAATTGAAAAAATTGACAAAACTAAAAGTTGGTTCTTTGAAAAAATAAACAAAATCGACAGACCCTTAGCGATGCTAGCGAAGAGAAGAAGAGAGAGAACTCAAATTACTAGCATACGGGATGAAAAAGGCAATATCACAACAGACACTTCAGAAATACAGAAGATAATCAAAAACTATTTTGAATCCTTATACTCCAACAAATTAGAAGATAGTGAAGGCATAGATAAATTTCTTAAGTCATATGATCTGCCCAGATTGAGTCAGGAGGATATAGAAAACCTAAACAGACCAATATCAATTGAGGAAATAGAAGAAACCATAAGAAGACTACCAACTAAGAAAAGCCCAGGTCCAGATGGGTATACAGCAGAATTTTACAAAACCTTTAAAGAAGAACTAATACCAATACTTTTCAAGCTACTTCAGGAAATAGAAAAGGAGGGAGAACTTCCAAATTCATTCTATGAGGCCAACATCACCCTGATACCTAAACCAGACAAAGACACTTCAAAGAAAGAAAACTACAGACCAATATCTCTAATGAACCTAGATGCAAAAATCCTCAATAAAATTCTGGCAAATCGGATACAAAAACATATCAAAAAAATTGTACACCATGATCAAGTAGGATTCATCCCTGGGATGCAAGGCTGGTTCAATATACGGAAATCAATAAATGTTATTCACCACATCAATAGACTTAAAAATAAGAACCATATGATCATCTCGATAGATGCGGAAAAAGCATTTGACAAAGTACAGCATCCCTTTATGTTCAAAACTCTAGAAAAACTAGGGATAACAGGAACATACCTCAATATTGTAAAAGCAATCTATGCTAAGCCTCAGGCTAGCATCATTCTGAATGGAGAAAAACTGAAGGCATTCCCTCTAAAATCTGGAACTAGACAGGGATGCCCTCTCTCTCCACTTCTGTTCAACATAGTTCTCGAAACACTGGCCAGAGCAATTAGACAGACGAAAGAAATTAAAGGCATAAAAATAGGAAAAGAAGAACTTAAATTATCACTATTTGCAGATGATATGATTCTATACCTAGCAGACCCAAAAGGCTCTACAAAGAAACTATTAGAGCTAATAAATGAATTCAGCAAAGTGGCAGGATATAAAATCAACACGCATAAATCAAAGGCATTCCTGTATATCAGCGACAAATCCTCTGAAATGGAAATGAGGACAACCACTCCATTCAAAATATCTTCAAAAAAAATAAAATACTTGGGAATCAACCTAACAAAAGAGGTGAAAGACTTATACAATGAAAACTACAGAACCCTAAAGAGAGAAATAGAAGAAGATCTTAGAAGATGGAAAAATATACCCTGTTCATGGATAGGCAGAACTAACATCATCAAAATGGCGATATTACCAAAAGTTCTCTATAGGTTTAATGCAATGCCAATCAAAATCCCAACGGCATTTCTTGTAGAAATAGAGAAAGCAATCATGAAATTCATATGGAAAAATAAAAGACCCAGAATAGCAAAAACAATGCTAAGCAGGAAGTGTGAATCAGGCGGTATAGCGATACCAGACTTCAAACTATACTACAGAGCAATAGTAACAAAAACAGCATGGTACTGGTACCAAAACAGGCGGGTGGACCAATGGTACAGAATAGAGGACACAGAAACCAATCCACAAAACTACAACTATCTTATATTTGATAAAGGGGCTAAAAGCATGCAATGGAGGAAGGATAGCATCTTCAACAAATGGTGCTGGGAAAACTGGAAATCCATATGCAACAAAATGAAACTGAATCCCTTTCTCTCGCCATGCACAAAAGTGAATTCAAAATGGATCAAGGAGCTTGATATCAAATCAGAGACGCGCCGTCTGATAGAAGAAAAAGTTGGCTACGATCTACAGTCGGTGGGGTCGGGCTCCAAATTCCTCAATAGGACACCCATAGCACAAAAGTTAATAACTAGAATCAACAAATGGGACTTACTCAAACTAAAAAGTTTTTTCTCAGCAAAAGAAACAATAAGAGAGGTAAATAGGGAGCCTACACCCTGGGAACAAATCTTTACTCCTCACACTTCAGATAGAGCCCTAATATCCAGAGTATACAAAGAACTCAAAAAATTAGACAATAAGAAAACAAACAACCCAATCAACAAATGGGCCAAGGACCTGAACAGACACTTCTCAGAGGAGGACATACAGTCAATCAACAAGTACATGAAAAAATGCTCAACATCTCTAGCTGTCAGAGAAATGCAAATCAAAACCACCCTAAGATACCATCTCACTCCAGTAAGATTGGCAGCCATTAGGAAGTCAAACAACAACAAGTGCTGGCGAGGATGTGGGGAAAAGGGTACACTTGTACATTGCTGGTGGGACTGCAGATTGGTGCAGCCAATTTGGAAAGCAGTATGGAGATTTCTTGGAAAGCTGGGAATGGAGCCACCATTTGACCCAGCTATTCCCCTTCTTGGTCTATTCCCTAAAGACCTAAAAAGAGCATGCTACAGGGACACTGCTACATCGATGTTCATAGCAGCACAGTTCACAATAGCAAGACTGTGGAACCAACCTAGATGCCCTTCAATAGACGAATGGATAAAAAAAATGTGGCATTTATACACAATGGAGTATTACTCTGCATTAAAAAATGACAAAATCATAGAATTTACAGGGAAATGGATGGCATTAGAGCAGATTATGCTAAGTGAAGCTAGCCAATCCCTAAAAAACAAATGCCAAATGTCTTCTTTGATATAAGGAGAGTAACTAAGAACAGTGTAGGGACGAAGAACAGGAGAAGAAGATTAACATTTAACAGGGATGAGAGGTGGGAGGGAAAGGGAGAGAGAAGGAAAATTGCATGGTAATGGAAGGAGACCCTCAGGGTTATACAGTGGAGGAGGTAGAGAGAGAGGAGGGGAGGGGAGCGGAGAGGTGGGGAGGGGGGAGGGGGGAGGATGGGAAAGGCAGTGGAGCACAACAGACACTAGTATGGCAATTTGTAAATCAATGGATGTGTAACTGATGTGATTCTGCAATCTGTGTATGGGGTGAAGGTGGGAGTTCATAACCCACTTGAATCAAAGTGTGGAATATGATATGTCAAGAAATTTGTAATGTTTTGAACAACCCACAATAAAAAATTTAAAAAAAAAAAAAAAGAGAAACTATAGAGAAAGTAAAAAGTTCAACAGCTGTTGGAGAGGAGGCTGGAATGGGCAGAGGAGATGAACAGCCAAAGCACAGGGGATTTTTTTAGGGCACTGAAGTTATTGTGTATGCAATGGTGCACACATGACATTAGGTGTTTTTCAAAAGCCATAGGACTGCATCTGCATAATGAAAAGAATGAACTCCAGGGGGATGGGGTTGTGACTCAGTGGTAGAGCACTTGCCTAGCATGGGTGAGGAACTGGGTTCAATCCCCAGCACCACATAAAAATAAACAAATAAAATAAAGGTATTGTGTCCACCTACAATCATAAAAAAAAAAAAAAGATGAACTACAAAGTATGCACTTTCGTTAATGTGTCAATTAATGTGATTAATTATAACAAATGTACCATATTAATGCAAGATATCAACAGAGGAAACACTATCTGGACCAGGGCTTATAGGGAAATCCTCATACTTAATCACATTTTGTGTAAATCTGGAATTGTTCGAGAAAAATAAATTACACACACATGCACGCACACACTCTAAGACTTTGGCTTGAGCTTCAGAATGAACAGAGTTGCCATTTAAAGACCTGGGGAAATGTAAGGAGCAAATGTAAGGGCAAATCAAGACTTCTTTTTGGACATGCTGATTTGAGATGCCGTTTTCACTGCAGTGGAGACAGCAAATAGGCTTTAAATAGAGGGGTCTGAAGTTCATAGGGGAGGCTGAAGTGGAGATTAAAATTTGGGAGTCATCAGTATTTTGAAATACTGATAAAATACAAAGAAACCCAAAACTGTGAAAACAAATGAGGCTACTTAGGGAGTGAGTATAATTCTTTATGGCTTGGAAGACTGAGCCATATAGCACTTAACCAGCAAACAAAAACGTTCTGGAGAAGTGAAGAAATGGCAAGTGATGGAGTTACTTAACCTTCTCAAGTCCCCAAGTGATATTCTTGCACTAACAGTTGGTTATTTCCTATATCCTAACAGATGTAGAATTGATATCCATCACAGAAAATAGAAACAAGCATTACAATTCCTAAAATCTTACTCAAATTTTTCCCTCCTTTGTTTCAAGAGTGTTTCCTTGTAGTAGCAAAACTCTGCATCTAATTTTCTCTTACTTTTGAATGAATAGGTCTTCCAATTCCTTAATTCTTACTAGGTTCTTCTCCAAATATGGCTTCTCAGAAGTAGGGTTATTTTTAAAATATTCTTTCTCTTTCTTTCCCTCTTCTCCTCCCCTCCTCTATCATTCCCATCTCTCACTTCACATACTTTCTCTCTCACAGACATCACGCTGCTTTGCAAACATACATGCACAATCCAGGGCTTTCTCACCAGCTGCTGGCAATTCCTCCATCTGCCACTACTCATGCCCAGTCATAATGAACAATTTGCAATTTGCAGGCTTTCTCAGCCCTCAGAACTTTGCCCAGAAGGTATTACTTCTGCCAGGAACATCCATCCCTCTTCTGTATTATATGTCTGTGCATAATTAAACAACTTCTCCTCTAGCAAGTCTTCCCAGACTCACCTAAATCCCATACCACTAGTAGAGGTTCAGTCTTCTACCTCTGCAGCCCTCTTCAGTGCCTTGGACGTATCTCTCATTACATTTATCCCCTGGACATAAATGTCTATCCATCTTGGCTCTAGACTGTCATAATCTCATGGGAAAATCTGGGATATTTTGTACTCTTAAACCCAGGTATCTAATAATAAATGAGTAACTTAGAAAAATAATAGGACAATCTACAATTTACCGTTTATCCCCTCCCCAAACCAAAACACGCTTCTGTTTTGCCACTAGTCTACAATTATATTCATATTCATTTATGAATATATGTTAAAGCTTAAGTTAAAAGTGTAAGCATAGACATTTAGATCATTTTTACTAAGGGTATATCATTTTAGAGTAAGAACAATAAATAAAATTTTAATTTTCCCCACATAGTTCAGGGTTTATAATATTGATTCTTTTCCTTCTTCCCATAAAATACTAATGCAATAGATTTAAAAAAATAATTGGTCAATTTATATTATCTAGGTGACTACATGATATATTACTGGGATAATGTAAACGGCTAATAAAATATTTTCAAAAGTAATCATGTCCTTGAAAGAAAAATTACTATTGACAGGTCTTTAAAAACTATATTAGGAGAAATTAATTCTGTCAAAACAGAAGGGACAGTTCACTTAACTCAATGTAGGAAGAAAAAGGAGTGCATTCCTTTGAAAACAACACTGTGGCAAGTAGGTATGATCCAAAAATCAAGCATCAGATTAAGAAAATCAGAGGCTAGGAATCCTAACTTTGACTGCAGGACTCATTTCTTATGTTTATTGAATTGTTTTCATTTCTCCTTAGGAATAACTTTAACTGAACAAAAATTTTGTCCAAAAGAGTAAATGGCAAAATTTCTTAGACCTTTACTTTATGACAGCTGAACTAGCAGATGAGCAATTTAGTGCATGGAATTTGAAGTGTTTTCATAATTTCTAGAGTAACATTCAGACTTGAAAGAGATGCCAGGAAAGAACATACTGTAGGATTGTTTGTCCTCACTAGGGAAATATTTTATAATTAAGTTGTAGTTAACTAACAAATGACAGAGTTTGGTCAGGTTTTACAAACAATAGATTCTAAAGCTTGGGAACACCAATAAAGGAGATGACGATCAAGCATTATACGCTCTTTGTAAATAATATGAAACTACCTCCAGCAAACTGCCAACTCCGCTGGCTCTCTGGTTTTATATTTTTCCAGTTTCCCCATTTTTTATGGTGTTTTGGGGGGACTAGGGATTGAACCCAGGAACACATTACTACTGAACCACATCCCCAACACCTTTTTTTTGGACCCAATACCTTTATTTTATTTATTTATTTTTACGTGGTGCTGAGGATCACATACTAGGCAAGTGCTCTGCCACTGAGCTACAGCCCCAGCTCCCCCAGCTTCTCTATTAATAAAAATATGATTAAAGTTTCTCAGGAATGCAGAGCATTAAAAAAACCCCAAAACATTCCATGTTCAAGCGGTTAAGCAGCAAAGCCTAAATAGTATTTTATAACTGGGTATTGTGTAGTATATGGCAAGTAATTTTTTTCTAATAGTAAATATCAAAGTTGGAAAATTACTTCTTTATTTATTTTATTTTAATTTTTTTTGGAGGGGTTGTACCAGAGATTCAACTTAGGGCCACATCCCCAGCCCTATTTTGTATTTTATTTAAGACAGGGTCTCACTGAGTTGCTGAGGCTGGCTTTGAACTCACAATCCTTCTGTCTCAACCTCCCAAGCTGCTGGGTTTACACCACTGCACCCAGCAGCAAGTTACTTCTTAATATAAAATTAATATTCCTGACACAATGTAATCCATTCAAATTCTAACAGGCTTTCTTGATTGAGAATCAAAAGGGGAAGGTAGCATTAAAAGGTCCTGAGAACAATATATACTAGCCAAACCCCACTTTATCATAAGAGATGAGATTACTTTTGTGATGAAGGAAAGAGCTATGCCAGGTACATGGAAGGGGCTCTGGGATGGCTGGAAAAGTTCTTGCTCCTCACTTGATCATAGTTACAACGGTTAGAGTATCTGCTTTATGATAACTCTTTAATCCATATATTTGTATTGTGTGGTTTTCTGAATCTGGTTTTATTTTACAATAAAATATTTTTTAAATGCCAATAAAGTAGGAAGAATTCTAATAGCTAAGAAACAGCTTTTTATATGTAAAATTATGATAAAACAAATGGCTTGTATACCTTGGATGAAATATGACTATATTCAAATTAAGAAGTTTTTCATTAATAAACACCCCAAAAACAATGAAGGATGAAGTTAAAACTGGAAAACACAGCCAACAAAACATACTGTCAAGAATGTTTAAAGAACTCATACAAATTAATGAGAAAACTACAAACAATCCAATAGGCAAAGAATATGCACAGACATTTAAGAAAGGAAATAACTACATCAAGAAATGTTCAATATTACTAGTAAACAGAAAAATGCAAATTAAGACATTCAGATAATCCATTCAACTGGCAAAAACTTATATGACAATACCAAATGCTGAAGACAATAAGATTCCAAAGGATTTTGTTTACATTGGTAAAAAGTAATGAGGCAACCACTTTGGAAGTAGTTTGCAATTATCTCCTAAAGACGAACATCAGTAGCACTCTATCATCAGAAGAGCAGACGTAAAAACTGTAGTACAATAACACAATGGAAAGTTATCTAGTAGTCCAACAAAATGCACAATGGATTAATTTTAGAAACACAGTATTAAGTGTGTAAGATGAGCCTCAAAAAATTACATACTTTTTTATAAAATTAAAAACATCTAGGGCTGGGGTTGTGGCTCAGAGCCAGAGCACTTGCCTAGTATGCGTGAGGCACTGGGTTTGATGCTCAGCACCATACAAATAAAATAAAGATATTGTGTCCACCTATAACTAAAAAATAAACATTAAAAAAAAAATCTCCTTATTGAACATAGGATTCAGGATAACTTATCTTAGGTCAGTAGAAGTAGGAAAGAAGAGATCCATAAGATCTAATGTCAGTCATTGTTAAGAATACAGCTTTTTTTGGGTGACCGGTTTGGAGATTCTTGTTACAGTATCAGTAACTAATTAAGTAAATAAATAAAAAACAATCAAGAACTAATAATGAGAGTATATCATGAAATAAATATATATGTAATTCAGTTCTGTGCAGCTAAGATTTTTTTATAAAGGCCCCACCAGCTTTCTTTGATTTCAACTTGCATGTTGATCACACTCTTCACCACTTCCTACGGTAAGTATGATTTGTATCATATGATGCATCTTACATATCTCTTGTTTTCTGCAAAGGTCTTGCCTCCTTACCAAGAATATAAATATTTCCCACTTCCTTTGATTTCTGTTAAAATAAGACCAAAACCACCTGCTCACCTTTGATGGCTGAGGGAAGCAGAGATGGGTGTAGGCAACACAGTCTGTAACCCTTCCCCTTCTATCTCAGTACCAACCAGGCAGATGAGCTGAAGTTCAGGTAATCCCACACAATTTACTTCATACCAACTTTTACCTGAAAGAATATCATTGAATGCACAACAATGTTTGTCAAAAACAAAAGATGAAAATTCCAAACTTCTACCTAATCCTCAGCTGAGTATACAATACTCATAATACTACCTCTCTCTCTATTTTCCACTCTTTTCTGTTACCTAGTTATTCCCAGTGTAAATGAATAAACCATTACAAAGTTAACTGGCAAAATTCATAGCAATCATGGGGCTGGGGTTGTGGCTCAGTGGTACAGCGCTTGCCTCAAGTGTGCGAGGCACTGGGTTCGATTCTCAGTACCACATATAAATAAAAAATAAAGGTCCATCAACAACTAAAATAACTAAAATAAAATTTTAAAAAGTTCACAGCAATCATAAACGATATATTATTATATATCAACAATGCTATATCCCAAACCAACTCCCCAAGCCCCCACCACAACTCCAATAACCAAGAAATATAAACAAACAACTTACTCTCCATGAGGTCCAGGTAAACCAAGAATGCTATATAAACTTGAGAGGCATCTCCAATATTTAATTCCATCATTTCTAAATACTGAAAATCAAAATATAATTGTCAAATAGAGAAGGAAAAATCTCTTAATATTTTCTTTCAATCAAAACATATTCACAACACACACAAACACACACACTCTTATATAACTGTCTTCTAGATTTAGTGGACATTAAAAGGCAATATAAGATCTGATCTATCTAAAGAATCTGTACTTGTTAGATTAAACATATACATACGGTGTTCTCTCCAGTATTCACAAGAGATTGGTTTCAGGACCTTCCCCTACGACCTAACCCCACAGATTCTAAAATTCAAGATGCTCAAGTCCTTTATATAAAATGTATATAACTGATGCACATCCTCCTGTATACTTTAAATTAGATTACTTATAATATATAATACAATGTAAATACCATGTAAATAGTTGTTATACTTTATTGTTTAGGTAATAATGATAAGATAAATAGTCTGTACATGTTCACTACAGATGCATTTTTTTTTCCAAATACTTCCACTCTGAGGTTGGTTGAACCTGAGGATGCAGACAAAAATATGGAAGGTTGACTCTACTTAAAACTCTTAGGCAAATAACAATATGTGAGTGATTAAAACCATGTGAGTAGAATAAAAAAAAAAAAAAACATGGTAGAGGAGCTCTACTCCGGGATTGGTTGGTGAATATTTCATGATATAAATGGGACACAAGTTAAGTCCTAGGGGACATGTATAATTTTAATAAACAGAGAAGCAGAGATAGTATGGGAGATCACCACACATATTCAAGAAAGAAATCTGCCTGAGTAGAGAAAACTTCAATAGGATTTTTGTTGGGACATGTTAGTGGAGACTCTGTTTCCCTGGCTTCTTACTTGCATGTGGAGAGAATCTGCTAGAACACCACTCCTAGCCTCTCCACCCTTTCTCTCTCAAGAGTAGGGAATTATCTAATTACTGAATTTTAAAGAAGCAAAATTCTGCTTCTTTCAGAATTGCTAGTGGGCAAAAGAACATTTTTTAGGGACTTAACCCTGCAGGAGAAGCTGGAAATTATCAATACATATTAGGGACCAGGTATATAAGCAGACTAATGTAAGGTAAGACAAAAGGAGACGCCACATGCAGGCATATGTGAAGTTACCTTCTCCCATCTGCTTCATGATAAATATACAGGTATAGGAGAAGAAGGGTGTTGAGCTGTCTGCCCCAAACATCAAATGTGTTTGAAAGTGACACTGAAAATGTGATTTGGGGAGAGGTTGCAAGATATTTGTGGCCAAGCCAAAAGTGTGAATTTTATCCATAAACAAACACTGAGGATTTCTAAGAAGGAGAATAATATAATAAAAGGAGTGTATGCCCAAGGATGATGAACCTGATAACATTTTACTGGATTCACTGAAGTCATTTTATTAAGTAATTTTCAAACTGAATTTTTTAAAAGGCAGAACTGTAAACACACTCATTATTATTACTTTTTTTAAAATCAGTTTACTCCTTCAAGTAGAAAAATCAAAAGAAAGATTTGATGATCAGGGTCTATATAGTTATTAGCTTCAAAGAGAAAAAAATCCGCAAATATGAAAATTGTCTGAAAGCAACATCAAATCCAGATTAAAAAAAAAACTGTTACATTAAATACTTATATAGTGCTTTCTACATGTTAATGCTTTACAAAAAATTACTAACACTACGAGGTAAGTACCAATATGCCAGCTTTTTAGGTAAAGAAACTGAGGCATAATGAAATTAAGCAAAGAAACTTTGACATAATAAGATCAAGCAACTCAGACCAAGGTGGGGACAGAACTAAGATTCCCACTGAGGGGGTCTGCATTTGAGTTCATGCTCCTAACCACTATGCTGCTCTCCTTGCTATTGTTTTTCTTTTTATGGCACTGAGCAACATTTCCATGTTACTGTTTCTTTCCTGGGAGGCTGAAAAGAGATAGAGACAGAAGACAAATTCGGGCAAGATTAAAAAAAAATCACTCTTTTCAGACTTCTATCTTCAAAATTTTCCTTTTCTTGACTGTTTCCAGACAATTATCTGTGAATTACAGCTTTCAAACAGAAGAGAGCCAGTCTACTGTACCAGTTCAGTCCCTAAGATTCCTACAAAATTCACATATCTATTCACTGTCTATTCAGGAATTGGGACAATACTGGTATAAGGCAGCAATTCCCCAAGCAGAAGCAAGATAGGTGCTATCTTTATCTTCATTGCTGCTAATCAAGAGTGAGTAGCTCCGCCTTGAGCAAGAACTTCCTCAAAGTTTTCCAAGAAATCTAAAAAATTGGGAATTGGCAGCTGTGCGGAATCAAGGTGCACACCCCGGGTCCGAGGCTAAGTGTAAACGTGACTGCCTAAACGTTATCACTGGCGGTCCTAGATCTCATCCACGGCCCACACGCCGACTTGCACGGTCCCTGGGAACCAGCTAAGCCATGAAAGACGCTCTCTCTGGATAGCAAAACGGACAAGAGTGGAGTGCTTATGAGGGTCTCCAGACTGGGAAGGGAGGGGTCCCATATATGGTCCAGTTTAAGAATGGCTTGGAGCGGGGATGGGGTTGCTAGGAGAGGTGTCAGCCAGGGTTCTACTCATTTAAACAACAAACCATCCTTCGCGCGGACGGTGCGCTTCGGTCCCGCTCGCTAGGCCAGCCGGCCTACTAGAACTCGAGCGCTGCCCGAGAGTTCCGCCTGCCTCAGGGACCGGAACTGGCGCCCTGCTCCTCTCGCGCCTCCTAACCTTCGGGTGGGTGCTCATCCAGGCGTCCGCCGGAGTCCACTTGTGAACGCCGCCGCCATCGCGAACGCCGCCGGAGTCCAGACCACTACAGCCCGGGGTCGGCTCAGAATCGCCACTCTCCTCCATGCCCGCCCGCGCGGCGCTCCCGTGGTGCACCACGACCCGGGCCCGACCAGAAGCAGGGGGGCGCGCGTCAGGGTTCCGCCTCCCACCCACCTCCCCCAGCGCCTGCTCAGAGGGATCAGACGCAGGAAAGTTGGGTCGGTCACTCCCTCTGACCAGGTAGCTAGCACCTGCGCGATCGCACTTTTAATCTGGGCTAATGTAGCGTGAAGGAGGTTCGAGAGTACCCTGAGCCCAGAAGCCCTTAACCCTTCTTCAGCCTGTGCACTTTGTAGCTCTCTGGAAAAAGTGGGGGACGCTTAAATCCTCTTTGCGTTCTCCTTTCCTGGGAGGAGGCGGGGGCTCATTCAATGTCCTGGTCATAGAAATTTAAGCAGAGCCGTAAGTTTAGGGCAGACATACCTTTCAAGGTAAGAAGCACAGTTGTTTATGGATGGTCAGAAGTCAGCATAAGCACGTGACCTGGAGGCCAAGGAGGAGCAGTTTCGACCAGCAGTGAGGACATTATAAACATCTTTATGGATTTACCGAATGACATAGGGGGACCTTTGGAGGCTCCTGTCACGTCTTGGCAGGATCACTCTAATGTGTTGAGAATGGAGTGTAGCAGGCAAGAATAGAAGCAGGGAGTAGTTAGGAGGTCATCACATTAACCAGGACAAGAAAGGATTAACAAAAAGTCCTCGGCAGGATAGAACTTCTACTTCCAAACATGATAGACTAAGAAGCTGCTGCTGAAAGTGACACATAAGGATTTTAATGTGACTCTTGTAACTACCCTCAATGAAGTAAAGCAAAACATGTTTTCAGCAGATGAAAGAGGAACAAAATCTCAGCGGAGGGGCGGGGGGAGGGACTTTTAAAAATCAAATGGACTTTCTATAAATAAAGAAGATAGTTTCAGAAATTTTAAAAGTTGCCTGGCGCAGTGGCTTAGGCCTGTGATATCCCAGCGGCTCAGAAAGCTGAGGCAGGAAGATCGCGATTTCAAAACCATCCTCAGTAATTTAGCGAGGCCTACGCAATTCAGCGAGATCCTGTTTCTAAATACAATATTAAAAAAAGACTGAGGATGTGGCTCAGTGGTAAGTGCCCTTGGGTTCAAAAGGAAAGGAAATTACAGAGGAAGAAGTAAGTACACTTGACAGTAGAGCAATAAGAAATCATCCGAGGCAATAAATAAATAAATAAACCCAAACAGAACCTTGGTTTTTAAAAATGAACAAAGACTCAGAGCCTTGCTAACATGATGTTAAACAATTCAGTATACATTTTCTCAGCAAGAGAAAAAAAAATGAGGCAGAACAAAAATTGAAGAAATAATGGCCAAGATTTTCCCAAATTTGATAAGACAAAAATTTGCCAGTACAAGATGCTAAATGAACACCAATTAAAATAAATACTGTTCCAAACTGTTGAAAGTCAAAGAAAAGAAGAAAACCTTGAATCTATCAAAAGAATCATACCACATTACCTACAAGGAGAGGCCACAGATGAGATTCATAAATTGCCCTAGAATATGTTGCATTTGAATGAAATCATTAACCTTTGCCACATAAAGCAGCTACTAAATCCCAAAGAAGCAAACAGCACTGACATTGGTAGGCTTATTGAAGCACTCAACACTGACACTAATTCAAGTAATTGGAAGTGAATAAATCTCTCTGGTCCCTAAAGATCTAAATCAGTTGACATGATGGTATTTATAGAAGCATTAAGAGCATTTTGTTGCTAATCTGAGTACAGGGGCAATTTTATAAATCAGTAATGAGATCTAATGGAATCAGATCCTGTGTGAATAAGGCTCAGACATCTTCAAGAAAAGATTTCCAGCTTAAGTTTAAAATGAAAAGGGGCTGGGGTTTGGGGAGAGGCAGAAGGATAAAGAAAGAACCATAAACTGAAAAAGCAACAAATAAGTGCCATCCTTTGGCAAATAGACTAAGTACTATTGCTTAGGAAAAAACATGATATATTCAAGTATTCAAAAATATCAAATACTTCTGACTTCTAATATCATTGTCTATTTAAAGAGTTGAAGAATGAAATTGGAGTGTCCCTTGGCTTCCAGATTAAGCAATGAAAGAATTTAAATAGGTCTTGCTGATTGGAAATGGCTATAAATGGACACAAAGGATTTGGAGACACTTAGACAACCAGGTGTTTTAAGTACAGAATCAAGATGGCTATTGTTTCACTCTAGAGTGAAATCTGTCCTAGAATATGTTGCATTTGAATGAACAGGGTAAAATTTCAGCTTCTGATAGAAGGAGGGAATTCTTTTGTAAATGCTTCAATAGTTCACTATATTAGAGAAGCAAAGTGGTTAGAAAAAAAGCTAGGTAAGTAACAACAAATAAAGTTCCCTCCAGAGTATACTGCATTTAATCAAATTCTGTGTAATCTGGCACTTGCTATACTGATTTCCCAATTTGATATCCTGAGTCAGACCATTTTATTCCTACAAAAAAATCTATAGTGTCTAGGCAGAGACATATTAATTCAGTTAGAGTCTCAAGAGGAAAAGAAAACATTGAATTATGATGCAGACCTTTAATGTGTTTTTTAAAAAGGAACAAGAAGAAAAAGTTTTTTCACAATATAGTATAAGACAATGATCTCAAGCTGAAAAATGTAGGCTAGCATTCTAGATGAGCTTTTCATTCATTAGCTGTTCATATATATCTTCCTGTTTCTAACCCAAACCATGAAATTTCCCACTCTGTTTCAAGAATGGCTGAGATATTAATTCTTCTAATTAAATATTTAGAAAGCTATAATATTTTGCTATTCATATGCATGCGCATATGTGAGGAGTCTCCATCATGTAGAAAAAAATTTAGAATAATCCAGATGCTATTCTTCATTCCCCATAAAATTAAGAGTGCAATCTATTCCCATTTACAAAATCAAGATATAGTATATTTATTTACTTATTTATTTATTTGTACTGGGGATTGGACTCAGGGTCACTTAACCACTCAAACACATCCCCAGTCCTATTTTGTATTTTTTTTTAGAGATAGGGTCTCACTGAGTTGCTTAGTGCCTCACTGTTGCTGAGGCTGGCTCTGAACTCTCCATCCTCCTATCTCAGCCTCCTAAGCCACTGGGATTACAGGCATGTGCACCGCACCCAGCTAATTATTTCATTTTTAAAGAGCTGCTTACACTTTGAACAAAGCAACTACAAAAACTTAGAAGTTGTATTTCATATTTGCTTTGCAGATGTGAAAAAGCATTAAAAGCAATTCTTTGTTCAAAAAAATCCCAACTCTGTCTCTAGCTGTTTATTCAATAAATGCTATCAACCTACCTTACTGCAGACAGAACAGAAACCCACACTGAAAATTAGCAAATTGAAAATACCATATTAAAATTACTCCAAAATCTTAATAGTGGTTCTGGTGGGGTAGTGGATTATGGGAGATTTTCCTTCCTCCTTTCTTTCCAATCCTTTCTCTCTCTGCCCTCCCCCATCTTTCTTTTTTTTTTTTTTTCCATTTCCAACATTTAAAAAAAATATTTAGTAAAGTAGATTTTTTAAACAAATTATTGAATTTTAAAGACTTTGGCCTAGAAAGACAAATCCAGCCCTCCATATTCATGTTAAATTATCTCTGGGCTGGGGTTGCGGCTCAGTGGTAGAGTGCTTGCCTAGCATGTGTGAGGCACTGGGTTTGATTCTCAGCACCACATATAAATAAGTAAATTAAATAATGGCTCATCAACAACTAATAAAAATATTTTTTTAAAAATATATCTGACATTTAACCTTGTTTTAAATGCCCCTTCCTGCTCCTTTCAAGTCCTCCCTCCTCTTTCCATCTCTTCCTTCCGCTTTCTTCCTTCATTTCTTCCCTCCACCTTTCCTTTCTTCCTTCCTTGTCCAAATCCTCCAGTACAAGATCGAGCAGAAGTGATGAGACCTGACATTCCTGTTGTTCCTGATCTTAAGGGCAACACTTTCTGTCTTTCACCATTAAGTCTGATGTTAGCCGTAGGCTTCTTGCAGATGTCCTTTTCAGATTAAAAATGGTTCCTTGTAATCCTGTGAATATGAGGATTCCAGTGAGGATTGAATGTTGGGTTTGTAAAATGCTTTTTATGCTTCTCTTGAGATAATCATGCTATTTTTCATTTCAAGTTTATCAGTATGGTAAATTGTGTTGATTGATTTTTTCCAATTATTTTATTGTGATTAAATACATATAATGAAATTTATTTCTCGACCAATTTTAAACGTACAGCTCAATAGTGTTAATATATTCATATATTGTGCAGCTATCACCAATATCTGTCTCTAAAATGCTTTTCATTTTGTAAAACTGAAACTTCATATTTCCTAAATAGTGACTCCTTGTGTCCCCTAACCCGGTCCCTAGCAACCACCAGTCTAATTTCTCTATGATTTGTCCTATTCTTCATTCCACATGTAAGTGGAATCTTACAGTATTTGTCTTTTTGTGACAGGCTTATTTCACTTAGTCTAATGCCCAGATTGACATGTTATAGCTTACATCACAATTTCCTTCTATATATAATATTTCATTGTAGGCATATAGACAATTTGCTTATTCATTCATTAGTCATTGGGTACTTGAGTGGCTTCTACCTTTTAACTATTCTGAATAATGCTGCCATGAACACAGGTGTACAAATATCTCTTTGAGACTCTGATTTCAATTCTTTTGGTTATATGCTTGGGAGGGAAATTGGAGTTGTTGGATCATATGGTTAATTCTATTTTTAATTTCTTGAGAAACTGTCATGCTATTTTCCACAGCAGCTGTAGCTTATTCCTACCACCAGTGCACAAGGGTTCTGGTTTTTCTACATCCTCTCCAATGCTTGTTATTTCCTATTTTTTGGTAGTAGCTATCCTAATGGGTGTTAATGTGAGTTTCAGTTTGCATTTCCCTAAAGATTACTAATGTTGAGAAACTTTATGTGCTAACAGTCTTTTATATATCTTCTTTGGCGAAAGATGTATTCCAACTCTTTGCCCATTTTAAGAAATGATTACATATTAAATTATATAAAACCATATGATCTTCCAGCTTTCATTCTACTTCCCATGCTACCCTCTAGCCATGCTCCATAACTTCAGTGCAGTTTCTCAAACATGCTGTGCTGTTTCATTCCTTGATTGTGCAGTTCTACTTACTTGGAATTCAACCTCTGTCGCCCTTTCTGCCC